>NC_086445.1:678865910-679465910 GCF_028390025.1 Pseudophryne corroboree | reverse complement strand
GCTAGCCCAACACTTTTGTAAGTCTATGGACATTGACAAAGCTTTTTGCCCACACGCCTTTTGGCAAAAGCACAAAGAAGACTGCATTCAACAGACACCGAACAAGACTTCAACCGACAAATGTTCATTAACCTGACATAGAATACCACTGCATTTACCGTAATTATGTATTTTCTTCATCTCTACAACCTTCAGGTAATTACACACATAGTCGATAGGGAATACAGGCACAGATATCAGCAATCACATATTCCCCCATTCATGTATCATCAACTAAAATGTGCTCCCCATTTTGTTACAACCACAGCCGAAAGGAGCTCGGTAAAGTTTGACAGCCCATCCACAGACCCGTACCGCGGGATAAGAAGGAATTCAAATGTATACTTCGCAATACTTCGAAGCTTGATTTAAAACACGTACGGCACGATGATACATGACCCCCAAACACGGATTCATACACACATGCTTCTGCTATCTCACTAGGTCATACCCTTTTCCTACCTTCTCCCCTCCTCCCCTACCCAACCATGTAAATGTATTAACCCCTGACATATATTTTTCTCGTTTTGAAATGTTTTAGGAAGTGGCAGTTATTGTTGACTGCCAAAGGGTGGACTGTCAAAGTCAGAAAAATATCATGATGCACACTGCCATATTTGCACCTCATATGTGTCCCTGATGCGCATGCGTGCGCTATCCCGTGCGTGCGCATACTCGCTGTTGCGGGCACCCGCAGGCGCACGGTATGCGCATTTACGGTAGAGATTGTATGCGTCTAGCGGGCGACTCTTTCGTTACATATTTTCACCATATAATGTATTTTGTAGATTATGGTCCCTTTGATAGAATCTGAAAGTTTGGTTAATGTAGCATGTTCGTGGACAGAGAAATCCCTCTTTGTTTGATACGAAGGGTCAGACAGGAGTAATACAGTGGTGTTTAGTATCCATCGGAAGAGTATTTAATTAGCAATATTCCAGGGTTGGTTTGAAGCGAATTAATCGCTCGTGCGAATAGTTATGGACATAAGAAGTTTATGTCCATTTACTATTATTTGCACTTACTTATCCATGCGGCGGGAAACCTAGTTTCCCACCCACCTGAGCAGTTGGAAATTGTCACAGCCCACCTGTATGAATCAACCTATGACCTTTTGTTATGATGCGAGGAGGAATTCCTGTGTCCAATGAACTATGAGATTGTAGGGACCATTGAATTGTATTGTGTGTGGGGCATAAATAGACAAGCCGATCACATCCAGCTCTCACTCTTCAACGGTTCTCATTGCTGAAAATCGGGAGCTGGATGTCCAGAGGCGCATGCGATCGTTCCCCTTTGTGCGTAAGTTTTTCTCCGCAATCATATTGTCTTTCTTGTTATTATGGGCCATATCTCTCTCTCTCTCTCTTCTCCTCTTTCTCTCGTAGTCTCTTAAACGTAATAGTATTGTATTGTATTTACTGTGTAGTTACCTGGTTAGTTAGTCTATGTTATATTGTAGTGTATGACTTGTATTGTATTAATTCTTTTGCAAGTATAACATTCATAATATATATATAAGGCGTTGGACCCTAAGCCCAGGTATCTGTGTATTTCTTATAGTGTTAAGTATTCTCAGAGCGTCGGTGACGCTCAAACAGCTTTTAAGTTAATAAGGTTACACTGTGTTGCATCTACACCCTATCTCTACACTAAGGTTTTACAGCATATTTCATTGTTTATGGTTTAGATATAAAGGTTTAACATTGTGAGCGTCAGCGCCGCTGGTGATCTCCTCGTGGTCCCGAGCGTCCGCTACGCTATAGCGAATCATTACGTTAGTCGGCAGCCAATAGCGTGCCTTCCTGTGATCTCTTGGCCGTGAGCGAACGTGACGCTTGAGCGTCTCGACTACGGCTAAGCGAGTGTTACGCAACGAGCGTACCCTTACGGTACTCCATACGTGAATAGCGTACAGTGTTCTTAGACCTCATAAAGGGTGTTATATAAGATAAATATTTAGCTTTATCACTACTATATACATTTTCTCCCCCTTCCCCAGCAAGCCCTAACACCCATAAACATTCAACCCCAATTATATGAAAGATGCATACATTTGCAATCTCCGGTTAGAACAGTTTGACAAGGTAACCCTGTAAGATGCATATCAGACCATTTAAACCCTGCCAAGAGGATATATATGTAACAAGTAAATGAATAAGGAAGCTGATAAAGGAGGTCACTGTTATAATTGCATATCCTCCCGTACATATTTGGTATAGCCAACAATATTATTAATTTGTCAAACAAGCAATAATTTAAATTTCCCACCAAGATCAAAAATGAATTAATACTATTAACCGCCAGGGTTGCCTCGTCATTTCAGAAATTACTGAATTCTTATTTGTAAGAATTTCTGTCTTCTTTCTTATTCTTTAGAGTAATAGAAAGAGCTTATGTAGAGTTGGACAGTAAACTGAAAGTCTCAGTTTGGATACATGTAGATAAGCAGACCGGCTGGCTGATGTAGCCATAGTGCAGTAAAGGCATATTATGTATAAACTAGTTTCTTCTCGTAATTATCAGCGACTGCACGTGTCGTGGCCTTACTGTGCACGCACTAAGGTACTTTTACAATGCTGCTCCCAGTGATTTCTTTGCCGAATGATTGACAGGTATGGACCATTTGGGAAAGGTAATGGGGAATGCCAGCAAAAAGGCTGGAGTTTTGCAACTGTTTTTTTTTTTTAGGTCTGTAACTGTGATCCCATACACTTAAAACCTGGCAACAGTGCTGCAGCTCCCATGGCCATTCTGCAAGACTATAGACTCGGGGAGTCCATGTTCCTTGCATCTGCGTCGCGGTTGGGAATGTGTACGCAGTTGCAGAGTTGCTCCAGTGGGCATCTCTGTTAATTTCTGGCCAGCTAATAGGGAATAATATGTGCACAATATTCCATAGGAGAATACAGGTTGAGTATCCCATATCCAAATATTCCGAAATAGACTTTTTTGAGTAAGAGAGTGAAACCTTTGTTTTCTGATGGCTCAATGTACACAAAGTTTGCTTAATACACAAAGTTATTAAAAATATTGTATTAAATGACCTTCAGGCTGTGTGTATAAGGTGTATATGAAACATAAATGAATTGTGTGAATGTAGACACACTTTGTTTAATGCACAAAGTTATAAAAAATAATGGCTAAAATGACCTTCAGGCTGTGTGTATAAGGTGTATATGTAACATAAATGCATTCTGTGCTTATATTTAGATCCCATCACCATGATATCTCATTATGGTATGCAATTATTCCAAAATACGGAAAAATCCCATATCCAAAATATGTCTGGTCCCAAGCATTTTGGATAAGGGATACTCAACCTGTATCTTGATGAGCACATCCTCCAAGTACTAATCATCCTAGTTCTAATTCAGATGAACATTGGCACAACCCATTGTTATGACTATTGTTGATTTGTAAGTAGCCTCATGGTGCTGTGCAGTTAGGAAAAGATTGCATAAACGATACAGGTATGTACAAGGTAGACAAATGAAAGCCAAATGCATAAAGAGTAGGAGCGCCTTGCTCATGAGTAATGGGAAAAGGCATAACAAAGCAGACAAACCATGTTTGACATTGATTAAATGTAATCAATACAGCAACAGTGAAAATTTACTTCTAATGTCAATCGGCATTAAATCTAGTTAGTGCTTTACTGTGTTTCACTGAAATATTCTGCACTTGCCTCCTAGAAGTAGATCTAGCTACCCCAAATCAACTATCACACAGGTCAATAAAATCCAAGACAAGGTAAAACAGCTAATAATTATGATCAGTAGCTCTTACGGATATAGAGGGTATACAGTGCCTGTACGCAGTGGCTGCATTTGGGTGGTCTGTGCATGTGCGACCCTTCTCCTTGTGGCCGCATCCAGGAAGGATTCTTGGAAATAACTTCTGCAGCAGTGAGAATGACCCAAAACATACAGTCAATGTCATTTAGAATGATCTTCAATGTAATTAAGCCCTGATCTCGACATCATTAAATCTGTCTCAGATTAACATGGTAGTTAGGAGCTAATTGGCTGGTACTTTATCACCGTGCTGTCCAAGGCTTGATAAATGGGCCCATTATTCTGCAGCAGGACAACAACCCCAAACATACAGCCAATGTCATTAAGAACGATCTTCAGCGTAATTAAGAACAAGAAGTCCTGGAACTGATGATATGTCCCCACAGAGTCCTTATCTAAACTACAAGTCTGTCTGGGATTATGTGAAGAGACAGAAGGATTTGAGCAAGCCTCCATCCACAGAAGATCTATGGTTAGTTTTCCAAGATGTTTGGAACAACCTCCCTGCCGACTTCCTTCAAAAACTCTGCAAGTGTATCTAGAAGAATTGATGCTGTTATCAAGGCAAAGGTTGGTCACACCAAATATTGATTTGATTTAGATTTCTCTTCAGTTTATTCACTTTGAATTGTGTTAATTGATAAAAACATACTATTAACACCTCTAATTTTTTTCTAAAGCATTTTCTCTTACATCCTAGAGGATGCTGAGGTTCCATTTAGTACCATGGGGTATAGATGGGTCCCTCTATGCCCCTCCTACCAGACTCGGTCTAGAAAATGTGCCCAGAGGAGCTGGTCACAGCTAGGGGAGCTCTTAGGAGTTTTTCTAGTTTTATTATTTTTCTGAGTTAGTTAGGTACAGGCGGCTGCTGGCAACAGCCTCCCTGCTTCGTGGGACTTAGGGGGGGAGTAGGAACCAACTATAGAAGTAAATGGTTCTCTATCTCCGCTGACAGGACACTGAGCTCCTGAGGGTGCTTTATCGCAAGCCCACGAGGCAACCGCTCACTCCCGCAGCACGGCCACCACCCCCTAACAGAGCCATTAGAAAGAAGAGTGGTGTGTACAGCGCCGGCAGCCGGGAAGCGGGTTGCCAGCGGGAATGGCAGCACAAGGGTGGGAGTGCAGCTCTGACAGGCTGTGCTCCAGAGAGCTCAGCGGCACACGGTGTACGGCGCTGTGAGGGGCGTCCTGGGCCAGCGCAAACACCCTACACTGGTCACATAAGGCTACCAGGGGCTAATCCCGCTGTTAGCAGAAAATTACCTCAGGCCAGTATAAACAACTAATTGCGGAAAGACGTGCCATTACAGGGGGCGGGACTTCTCCTCAGAGCGGATCCAGCACTCACCAGCGCCATTTTCTCCCTGCAGATCATCAGAAGGAGACGCTGACGGAGCGCTGCCCTCCACATAACTCCAGCATACCTTCGCAGTACCAGGGTGTTATAAACAGGGGGAGAGTGATTATAAGTACTGTTTACCCTATTAAAGTTACTCAGTCAGCGCTGGCCGTTTGTTATATTAACTGCCTACTGGGGCGCTGTGTGGCTGGCTCCTTATACTCTGACTCTCTGAAGGTACTCTGGGGGAAACTGTGTCTGACAATTTCCTGTGTGTGTGTGTATATATATATATGTGGCTATATATCTCACATTAACATGTCTAGGGAATATGGCCCTCATTCCGAGTTGATCGTTAGCTGCCGTTGTTCGCTGCATAGCGATCGTTTAAAAAAACGCAAATCTGCGTATTCACCGCAATACGCACGCCCTGCGTACGGGTACAAAGAGCATCGTGGTTTTTCCACAGGTTTCAGTCGCACTGGTGGACGCAAGGAGATTGACAAGAAGTGGGAGTTTCTGGGTGTCAACTGACCGTTTTCTGGGAGTGTTTGGAAAAACGCAGGCGTGGCCGGGCGTTTGCGGGGCGGGTATCTGACGTCATTACCGGATCATTCGTCGCGCAGAATAAGTAACTACAGGGCTGGTCTTGTTTTGTACAAAATGTGTTTGCAGCGGCTCTGCTGCATAGGCGTTCGCACTCCTGCAAGGCGAAAATACACTATGCGCTTGCATGGCTGCTAAAAGTAGCTAGCGAGCCATCAACTCGGAATGAGGGCCTATGTGTCTTGTGCTGCAGAGTGTGTATCTTCTCCTGAAGAGTCTAGTCCATGTACTCCGGACTGCCATGTCCTTTCTTAGCCTTCTGAGTCTGAACCCCCCATGGGTGGAAATTATATCCCAGATTTCATCTAGTATGTCACATAATGAGAATGAAACGCAGGTTTTAAGACAAAATGTAGACATTTTGAAGTGTTCAGCTCCCACTACCTCATCTAAGGCCCCTGTTACATACCCTAAAAAGCGTGCTCTTGCCCAAATAATGCAGGCTGACACGGACACTGACTCTGATGCTTCGGACGGTGATGCACTGTGTGGGCCCCCGAGTTTGAGAACCTCTGTTCTAAGGAGTTATACTCCTTGTTTGAGAAATCCTGGGAAAACCCGGAGAAAAAATTCCAGATCCCGAAAAGGCTTCTCATTGCTTTTCCCTTCCCTGAAGAGGACAGGAAAAAGTGGGAAACCCTGCAGACGCTCTAGGTTGTCTAAAAAGGTGGTTTTACCAGTCCCTGGTTCAACCGCTTTAAAGAACCGGCTGACCGCAAGATTGAGACTATGCTCAAATCACTATACACCGCTACAGGCGTGGCGTTAAGGCCCTCTATTGCTTGTGGGTGGATTTCTAAAGCCATAGTAAGGTGGTCAGGCACATTACTAGAGGAATTGGATACTATGGATAGGAGTGACATTGGATAGTTTGTGTCGCATACAGGATTCTGTAGGTTTCATGGTGGAGGCCATGAAGGACCTGGGTGTGGATCATTAGATCGACAGTGTCTAGGTCGACAATGTTTAGGTCGACAGGGTCAAAAGGTCGACATGAGTTTTTTTATGTGGTTTTTTTGTGTCGTTTTCTTCGTAGAGTGACCGGGAACCCCAGTTAGTGCACCGTGTCCCCTCGCATGGCTCGTTCCAATCGTAGTCCACGTGGATCGTTAAGTATGAAAAGGTTTACTTTTTTTAAAAAAAAACCTCGTGACGACCTTTTGACCTGTCGACCTAGAACATGTCGACCTTCTGACCCTGTCGACCTAGACATGTCGATCTTCAGACCGGATCCCGAAAGACCTTGGCCTCCAAGGGCTTCTTCCATGGCTGTCTTTGCACGCAGAGGACTCTGGCTGCGCCAATGGTCTGCGGATGCGGAATCCAAGAAAAGTGTGGAGAATCTACTCTTCACAGGTCAGGCTCTGTTTGGGGAATGCATTGGATGCGTGGATCTCCACGGCAACTGCGCGTAAGTCGACCTTCCCTCAGCAACACCACCGACTAGGAAATCTTATCCTACGTCTACAATGCAGTCCTTTCAGACTGCGAAAGTTAGAAAAGTCCAAACCCCCTTCCACTTTCTTTAGAGGCGGTTGGGAGAAATTCAGAAAACCTGCAACTACAGGTTCCCAGGAACAGTAGCCAGGCTTTGTTTCCTCAAAGTCTTCAGCATGACGGTGGACCTCCCAGCCTGGTAATCGGGCAGGTGGGAGCCAGACTAAAGGATTTCAGTCACATCTGGGTGTCTTCTTGCCTAGACCCCTGGGTAAAAGATATTGTTGCCCAGGGGTACAGACTGGAGTTTCAGGAACTCCCACCTCACAGATTCTTCAAGTCAGGCTTACCAGCTTTGCTGACAGAAAGTGCTATCCTACAGGAAGCTATTCAAAAATTGTTACACACAAGTGTCATTGTTTCAGTTCCACCTCGCCTAAAAGGCATGGGTAATTACTCCAACCTATTTGTGGTGCCGAAACCGGACTGTTCGGTAAGTCCGATTTTAAACCTAAAATCCTTAAACCCCTACTTGAGGGAATTCAAATTCAAGATGGAGTTTCTGAGAGCGGTGATCTCAGGTCTGGAGGAGGGGGAATTCCTGGATATCAAGGATGCGTACCTTCACATTCCGTTCTGGCCGCCTCACCAGGCTTATCTAAGATTTGTGCTGCTGGACTGTCACTATCAGTTCCAGGCACTGACATTTGGCCTCTCCAAAGCACCGAGGGTGTTCACCAAGGTCATGGTAGAGATGATGCTACTCCTCCGCAAGCGGGGAGTGAACATTATTCCATATTTGGACGATCTGCTGATAAAGGCATCTTCCAGGGAGAAGCTGTTACAGAGCATTGCTCTTTCAACTCAACTACTCCAGGATCATGGGTGAATCCTGAATCTTCCAAAGTCACATTTGGTGCAAACAAGGTGTCTGTCCTTCCTGGGGATGATCCTCGACACGGAAGTGCAGAGGGTGCTTCTACAGGTGGAGAAAGTGTTGGTGATGCAATCAATGGTCCGGGAGGTCCTGAAACCTGCCCTGGTATCGGTTCATCAGTGCATTCACCTTCTGGGGAAGATGGTTGCCTCCTACGAGGCTCTACAGTACGGAAGATTTCATGTACGGTCCTTCCAACTGGATCTCCTGGACAAATGGTCAGGATCTCATATTCACATGCACCAGCAGATTCACCTGTCGCCGAAAGCCAGAATTTCGCTCCTCTGGTAACTACAAACTTCTCGAGGGCTGCAGGTTCGGGATTCAGAATTGGATCCTTCTAACCACGGTGCAAGTCTCAGAGGCTGGGGAGCAGTCACCCAAGGGGAACACTTCCAAGGAAAGTGGTCATGTCTGGAATCCATCCTTCCGATGAACATTCTGAAACTAAGGGCAGTGTACAACGGCCTTCTGCAAGCGGCACATCTTCTGCAAGATCAGGCCATTCAGGTTCAGTCGGACAATGTAACGACGGTGCCCTACATAAACCGACAGTGCGGAATGAAGAGCAGAGCTGCAATGTCAGAGGTAACAAGAATCCTCCTCTGGGCGGAAAAGCACGCGGTGGCGCTGTCAGCCTTCTTC
The DNA here is from genome assembly GCF_028390025.1 of Pseudophryne corroboree. NCBI lineage: Eukaryota > Metazoa > Chordata > Amphibia > Anura > Myobatrachidae > Pseudophryne > Pseudophryne corroboree. The sequence goes on along the minus strand of NC_086445.1, from coordinate 679,457,105 downwards.
ATTCCGGGAGTGGACAACTGGGAAGCGGACTTCCTCAGCAGACACTATCTACATCCAGGAGAATGGGTCCTCCACACGGAGGAGGTAACATGTCGTTGGGGTGTACCTCAAATAGACATGATGGCCTCCCGCCTCAACAAGAAGCTTCAGAGGTACTGTTCCAGGTTGAGAGACCCACAGGCAGTGGCGGTGGACGCCCTGGTGACTCCGTGGGTGTTCAAGTCCGTGTATGTGTTCCCTTCACTTCCACTCATCCCAAGGATTCTCAATCTAATAAAAAGAACAAGAGTTCAGGTTATCCTCATTGCTCCGGACTGGATCTTCTGGAATTACTGCTGGAAGATCCGAGGCCTCTTCCTCTTCGCGAGGACCTTCTGCAACAGGGGCCGTTCGCTTATCCAGACTTACCACGGCTACGTTTGACGGCAAATCTTAGCTCGGAAGGGCATTCGGAAAAAGGTCCGTAAGGACCATGGGGAATAGCGGCTCCGCAGGAGACTGGGCACAGCTAAGAAAGATTTAGGACTACCTGGTGTGCACTGGCTCCTCCCACTATGACCCTCCTCCAGACTTCAGTTAGAATCCTGTGCCCGGCTGATCTGGATGCACACTAGGGGCTCTCCTGAGCTCCTAGAGAGAGAGTATATTTTAGGTTTTTTATTTTACAGTGAGATCTGCTGGCAACAGACTCACTGCAGCGAGGGACTAAGGGGAGAAGAAGCGAACCTACCTAACTGGTGGTAGCTTGGGCTTCTTAGGCTACTGGACACCATTAGCTCCAGAGGGATCGACCGCATGGAACCGGCCATTGGTGTTCGGTCCCGGAGCCGCACCGCCGCCCCCCTTACAGAGCCAGAAGCAAGAAGAATCCAGAAAATCGGCGGCAGAAGACATCAGTCTTCACCAAGGTAGTGCACCGCACTGCAGCTGTGCGCCATTGCTACTCATACACACTTCACACTCCGGTCACTGAGGGTGCAGGGCGCTGGGGGGGGGGGGGGGGCGCCCTGAGCAGCAATAAAAACACCTTGGCTGGCAAATATATCACAATATATAGCCCCAGAGGCTATATATGTGATAAATACTCCTGCCAGAATCAATAAAAAAGCGGGAGAAAAGTCTGCGAAAAAGGGGCGGAGCTATCTCCCTCAGCACACTGGCGCCATTTTCTCTTCACAGTGCAGCTGGAAGACAGCTCCCCAGGCTCCCCCCTGTAGTTTTCAGGCTGAAAGGGTTAAAAAGAGATGGGGGCACTAAATTTAAGCGCAATATTGTTTATACAAGCAGCTATTGTGGGAAAAATCACTCAGTTATAGTGTTAATCCCTGCATTATATAGCGCTCTGGTGTGTGCTGGCATACTCTCTCTCTCTGTCTCCCCAAAGGACTTTGTGGGGTCCTGTCCTCAGTCAGAGCATTCCCTGTGTGTGTGCTGTGTGTCGGTACGGCTGTGTCGACATGTGGGATGAGGAAGGTTACGTGGAGGTGGAGCAGAGGCCGATAAATGAGATGTCGTCCCCTGTGGGGCCGACACCAGAGTGGATGGATAGGTGGAAGGTATTAACCGACAATGTCAACTCCTTACAAGGCTGGATGACGTAAAACAGCTGTGGGACAGCCGGCTTCTCAGCCCGCACCTGCCCAGGCGTCTCAAAGGCTATCAGGGGCTCAAAAAAAGCGCCCGTTACCTCAGATGGCAGACACAGATGTCGACACGGAGTCTGACTCCAGTGTCGACGAGGTTGAGACATATACACAATCCACTAGGAACATCCGTTACATGATCTCGGCAATGAAAAATGTGTTACGCATTTCTGACATGAACCCAAGTACCACATAAAAGGGGTTTTATTTTTGGGGAGAAAAAGCAGCCAGTGTTTTGTTCCCCCATCAGATGAATGAATGAAGTGTGTAAAGTAGCGTGGGTTCCCCCAATAAGAAACTGGTAATTTCTAAAAAGTTACTGATGGCGTACCCTGTCCCGCCAGAGGATAGGTCACGTTGGGAGATATCCCTTAGGGTGGATAAGGCGCTCACACATTTGTCAAAAAAGGTGGCACTGCCGTCTTAGGATACGGCCACCTTGAAGGAGCCTGCTGATAAAAAACAGGAGGCTATCCTGAAGTCTGTATATACACACTCAGGTTATATACTGAGACCTGCAATTGCCTCAGCATAAATAGTGCTGCTGCAGCGTGGTCTGATACCCTGTCAGATAATATTAATACTCTAAGACAGGGATAATAGTTTGCTAACATAGAGCATATTAAAGACGTCGTCTTATATATAAAGGATGCACAGAGGGATATTTGCCGGCTGGCATCCAGAATAAATGCAATGTCCATTCTGCCAGGAGGGTATTAGAAACCTGGCAGTGGACAGGTGATGCTGCCTATAAAAGGCACATGGAGATTCTGCCTTATAAGGGTGAGGAATTGTTTGGGGATGGTCTCTGGGACCTCGTATCCACAGCAACAGCTGGGAAGGAAAAATTTTTACCTCAGGTTTCCTCACAGCCTAAGAAAGCACCGTATTTTCAGGTACAGTCCTTTCGGCTTCAGAAAAGCAAGCGGGTCAAAGGCGCTTCCTTTCTGCACAGAGACCAGGGAAGAAGGAAAAAGCTGCACCAGCAGCCAGTTCCCAGGATCAAAAAATCTTCCCCCGCTTCCTCTGAGTCCACCGCTTGACGTTGGGGCTCCACAGGTGGAGACAGGTGCGGTAGGGGCGTGTCTCGGGAACTTCAGGGACCAGTGGGTTTGCCCACAGGTGGATCCCTAGGTTCTGCAAATAGTATCACAGGGATACAGGCTGGAGTTCGAGGCGACTCCCCCTCGCCGTTACCTCACCTCAGCCTTGCCTGCTGCCCTCGGAGAAAGGTAGTACTGGCGGCAATTCACAAGCTGCACTTACAGCAGGTGAAATCAGGGTACCCCTCCTTCAAGGCCGGGGTTACTATTCCAAAATGTTGTGGTACCGAAACCAGATGGTTCGGTGAGACCCATTCTAAAATTGAAAGCCTTGAACACTTATATACGAAGGTTCAAGTTCGAAATGGAACCGCTGAGGGCGATTATTGCAAGCCTGGAGAATTTCATGATATCACTGGACATCAAGGATGCTTACCTGCATGTCCCTATTTACCCTCTTCACCAGGAGTACCTCAAAATTTTGGTACAGGATTGTCATTACCAATTCCAGACGTTGCCGTTGGTCAGTCCCCGGCACCGAGGTATTTACCAAGGTAATGGCCGAAATAATTATCCCGTACTTGGACGATCTCCTTATAAAGGCGAGGTCCAGGGAGCAGTTGTTCGGCGGAGTAGCGCTTTCTCGGGAAGTGCTACAACAGCACGGCTGGATTCTGAATATCCAAAGTCGCAGCTGGTTCCTACGACGCGTCTACTGTTCCTGAGTATGGTTCTGGACACAGAACAGGATAAAAAGGGTTTCTCCTGGAGGAGAAGTCCAAGGAGTTGTCGTCTCTAGACAGAGACCTCCTAATACGTATACAGGTGTCGGTGCATCAATGCACGCGAGCCCTGGGAAGGATGGTAGCTTCTTACGAAGAAATTCCATTCGCCAGGTCCCATACAAGGATTTTCCAGTGGGATCTGTTGGACATGTGGTCCGGGTCGCATCTTCAGATGCATCGGCGGATAACCCTGTCTCCAAGGGCCAGGGTGTCGCTGTGGTGGTGGCTGCAGAGTGCTCATCTTCTAGGGGGCCGCAGATTCGGCATACAGGACTGGGTCCTGGTGACCACGGATGCCAGCCTTCGAGGCTGGGGGGCAGTCACACAGGGAAGAAACTTCCAAGGCTATGGAAATGTCAGGAGACTTCCCTACACATTAATATTCTGGAACTAAGGGCCATTTACAATGCCCTAAGTCAGGCTAGACCCCTGCTTCAACACCAGCCGGTGCTGATCCAGTCAGACAACATCACGGCGGTCGCTCATGTAAACGACAGGGCGGCACAAGAAGCAGGATGGCGATGGCAGAAGCCACAAGGATTCTCCGATGGGCGGAAAATCTTGTGTTAGCACTGTCAGCAGTATTCATTCCCGGAGTGGACAACTGAGAAGAAGACTTTCTCAGAAGACACGACCTCCACCCGGGAGAGTGGGGACTTCATCCAGAAGTCTTCCAAATGATTGTACACCGTTAAGAAAGGCCACAGGTGGACATGATGGCGTCCCGCCTCAACTAAAAGTTTCAAAGATCTCAGAGGACCCATGGCCTCTGCCGCTCAGACAGGACCTGCTGCAGCAGGGGGCCTGTCTGTTCCAAGACGTACCGCGGCTGCGTTGGACGGCATGGCGGTTGAACGCCGGATCCTGAAGGAAAAGGGAATTCCGGAGGAAGTTATCCCTACGCTATTTAAAGCTAGGAAAGAAGTGAACGCTAACCATTATCACCGCATATGGCGGAAATATGTTGCGTACTGTGAGGCCAGGAAGGCCCCAAAGGAGAAATTTCAGCTAGGTCGATTTCTGCACTTCCTACAGTCAGAGGTGACTATGGGCCTACAATTGGGTTCCATTGAGGTCCAGATTTCGGCTCTATCGATTTTCTTCCAAAATGGAACTGGCTTCACTGCCTGAAGTTCAGACTTTTGTTAAGGGAGGGCTGCATAGTCAGCCCCCGTTTGTGCCTCCAGTGGCACCGTGGGATCTCAACGTGGTGTTGGATTTCCTGAAGTCTCATTGGGTTGAGCCACTTAAATCCGTGGAGCTATAATACCTCACGTGGAAAGTGGTCATTCTGTGGGCCTTGGCCAGGCGTGTATCAGAATTGACAAAAGCCCTTATCTGTATTTTATATGGGAAAGGCGAAATTGAGGACTCGTTCCCAATTCCTTCCTAAGGTGGTATCAGTTTTTCATGTGAACCAACCTATTGTGGTGCCTTCGGCTACTTGGGACTTGGAGGATTCCAAGTTACTGGACGTAGTCAGGGCCCTGAAAAGTATGTTTCCTGGACAGCTGGAGTCAGGAAGACTGACTCGCTATTTATCCTGTATGCACCCAGCAAGCTGGGTGCTCCTGCTTCTAAGCAGACGATTGCTCGCTGGATCTGTAGCACGATTCAACTTGCACATTCTGCGGCTGGACTGCCGCACCCTAAATCTGTAAAAGCCCATTCCACGAGGAAAGTGGGCTCTTCTTTGGCGGCTGCCCGAGGGGTCTCTGCTTTACAACTTTGCCGAGCTGCTACTTGGTCAGGGGAAACACGTTTGAAAAATTCTACAAATTTGATACCCTGGCTGAGGAGGACCTGGAGTTCTCTCATTCGGTGCTGCAGAGTCATCCGCACTCTCCCGCCCGTTTGGGAGCTTTGGTATAATCCCCATGGTCCTTACGGAATCCCCAGCATCCACTAGGACGTCAGAGAAAATAAGATTTTACTCACCGGTAAATCTATTTCTCGTAGTCCGTAGTGGATGCTGGGCGCCCATCCCAAGTGCGGATTGTCTGCAATACTTGTATATAGTTATTGTTAACTACAAGGGTTATTGTTGAGCCATCTTTTGAGAGGCTCTGTTGTGTTCATACTGTTAACTGGGTATATTATCACGAGTTATACGGTGTGATTGGTGTGGCTGGTATGAGTCTTACCCGGGATTCAAAATCCTTCCTTATTGTGTCAGCTCTTCCGGGCACAGTATCCTTACTGAAGTCTGGAGGAGGGTCATAGTGGGAGGAGCCAGTGCACACTAGGTAGTCCTAAATCTTTTTTAGCTGTGCCCAGTCTCCTGTGGAGCCGCTATTCCCCATGGTCCTTACGGAGTCCCCAGCATCCACTACGGACTACGAGAAATAGATTTACCGGTGAGTAAAATCTTATTTTTATTTATTTATTTTTTAAATTAAATATAATATACAGGTTGAGTATCCCATATCCAAATATTCCGAAATACGGAATATTCCGAAATACGGATTTTTTTGAGTGAGAGTGACATAGTGAAATCTTGGTTTTCTGTGGCTCAATGTACTCAAACTTTGTTTAAAACACAAAGTTATTAAAGATATTGTATTAAATGACCATCAGGCTGTGTGTATAAGGTGTATATGAAACATAAAGGAATTGTGTGAATGTACACACACTTTGTTTAATGCACAAAGTTATTAAAAATATTGGCTAAAATGACCTTCAGGCTGTGTATATAAGGTGTATATGTAACATAAATGCATTCTGTGCTTAGACTTGGGTCCCATCGCCATGATATCTCATTATGGTATGCAATTATTCCAAAATACGGAAAAATCCGATATCCAAAATACCTCTGGTCCCAAGCGTTTTGGATAAGGGATACTCAACCTGTATAATAACAAATCTCAACATATATTGGCCCACATTGTAATAAAACTAATGCTTTCACCCTCACTGTAATAAAGCACATTGGCCACCAGAAGTAATAAAGCACATTAGTCCCTGCAGTAATAAAACACCTTGGCCCCCACAGTAATGCGCCACACCGCTCCCCATAGTAACTCCACTCATTGGCCTCACCCCCTTCTTCCCAGTAATTCTACAAACTGTCCCCCCCCATATTATTCCACATATAGCCTACCCCCCCTAGCAATTCCACACACAGCCTGCCACCCCCCCAATAATTCCACACATACTATAGCTTGCCTCCCCCCCCCCCCCAGTAATACCGCATGCAGCCCCCCCCCCAGTAATACCACACACAGCCTGCCTCCCCCCCAGTAATACAACACACAGCCTACCCCCCCCCCCCCCCCAGTAATTCCACACATAAATAAGAACATAATTATTTTCATTTAACCTGCGACTGTAAAAAAAAATAAAAAGCTCTCCCTCTGTCTGTGGCATGAGCAGTGAGGAACGCTGAGAAGGGATGGTGACTCCGGCAGCAGCGGGCAAGCGGCAGGGCTACATGACTTCTAGGTCACGCACGTCACCATAGGTCATAGGTCGGCCTGCGGAAGAGGACAGAGCTGCCCGAGACAGCAAGTGATGGCAGTGGCGGCCGGGCAGGTACCTCTGACAGGCGGTGGGCATTTCTGGCGGGTGATGGCAGCGGGCATCTCTGGTGGGCAGCGGCACACCTGGCAACCGCTCGTGGCACACTAGTGTGCTGCGGCACAGTGGTTGAAAAACGCTGCTCTAGGATGTAAGCGAAATTAGGTTTTTAATTACCTACCGGTAAATCCTTTTCTCGTAGTCTGTAGAGGATGCTGGGCGCCCGCCCAGCGCTTCGTGATCCTGGATTTTTTACTTGGTTAAGTACTGCATTGTTACTTGGTTAAGTACTGCATTGTTACTTGGTTAAGTACTGCATTGTTACTTGGTTAAGTACTGCATTGTTACTTGGTTAAGTACTGCATTGTTACTTCGTTAAGTACTGTTGTTCAGCTGTTGCTGAATCGTTTCAAGCTGGTTAGCTTGGCTTTCCGTTGTTATGTGTGAACTGGTGTGAATCTGACCACTATCTGTGTATTTCCTTCTCTCAAAGTATGTCCGTCTCCTCGGGCACAGTTTCTAAACGGAGTCTGGTAGGAGGGGCATAGAGGGAGGAGCCAGCCCACAATATTAAACTCTTAAAGTGCCCATGCCTGTCTATACCCCCATGGTACTAAATGGAACCCCAGCATCCTCTACCGACTACAAGAAAAGGATTCACTGGTAGGTAATTAAAAATAGGATTTTAATTACATACCGGTAAATCCTTTTCTCTTACGTCCTAGAGCAGTGATTTTCAACCTTTTTTAACTCGTGGCACACCGAACAATATTTTTAAATTGCCAAGGCACACCATCAGTACCCCACGGGGAAAAAAACAAAGACGTTGGCCCCCCACAGTAAATCAAAAGCCTCCCCCCCCACACACACACACACACACACACAGACATTGGCCTCCACAGAAAAAAACGATTACATTATTCCCCATAGAAAAAACAATCACATTGCACCCTACATAAACCATTTTGCTCCCCACATAAATTACATTGCTCCCTACATACAATATATTCCTCCCCAAATAAGTTACAGTGCCCCCCACATAAGTTACATTGGTCCCCCATACTTTATTCCCCACAAATATTAGCCCCTACCGTCATGTGTCCTCCTCCTTGTCTGTCCCTCAATGGCGGGGGTTGCATACAGTGCTGTGAGCACTGAGCAGCAGACGGACATCTGTGGGTGCCTGCATGCGGGCGGCAGGTGCGGATGCGGGAGGGTCGCGGGCAGGAGGAAGGGCAGGAGTGGATGCGGGAGCGTGGCGGGCAGGAGGGAGGGTAGGTGTGGATGCGGGCGGGCTGCCTGGCTTGTGGAATGACCGATGATGCGGCGGGCGTGACCTATGATGTCACTGCTGCATCTCCATGGCATAGGTCACGGGCTCATGCGCGCTTGAGTCTGTGCCTCCCAGAGGATCCCAGTGCTGCTGCTGCCTGGGCTCACAGTTTATTTTGAAGGTACGGCAGCGGTTCTAGCTCCGCGGCACACCTTACAACCAGTCACGGCACACTAGTGTGCCGCGGCACACCGGTTGAAAATGCCTGTCCTAGAGGATGCTGGGGTCCATATTAGTACCATGGGTTATAGAACGGTCCACCAGGAGCCATTGGCACTTTAAGAGTTTAACAGTGTGGGATGGCTCCTCCCTCTATTCCTCTCCTACCAGACTCTGTTTATAAACAGTGCCCGGAGGAGCCGGTCACAGCTAGGTAGCTCTACAGAGCTTTCTTAGTAAAAGTTTATTTTAGAGTTTTTATTTTACAGGGAGGCTGCTGGCAACAGCCTCCCTGCATCGAGGGACTGAGGGGGGGAGCAGTGTCCGCCCTGCGGGGTCTGAGCCACTTTCTCCGCTGACAGGACACTGAGCTCCAGAGGGGATAGATTGCTTCCCGCCGCAGGGGAACGCTCACCCCCGCAGCATGCCGCCACCCACTTGCAGAGCTGAAGTTTGTGGCGACTGAGTCACTGACCCCCCCTAGCAAGCGGGGGGCAGGTGTGAAGATGGTGGCTACAGGGTAGGAGCGCAGTACTAACCGCTCCGGGGGAGGCTCAGCGGTACTTAGGGTGCCCCTGCACCTGAGCCTGCGCCTTAACCCTACACTGCCCAGAAAGCCTGTCGGGGTCTGCGGATCTCAGCCAGCAAAATATCCTCAGGCCAGTATAATCTTGGAAGAGCGGGAAGACAGCGCCATTAAGGGGGCAGAGCTTCTCAGGGCGGACCCAGCAGCGTTCAGCGCCATTTTCCTGCCTGCAGACACGCTGCCAGTGGAAGAGCAGTCCCTCCAGAGCAACTCCAACTATCTGTACGGTACCAGTGGGTTGTAGAAGGGAGGGGAGGCTGTGTAAGACTGTGTCACCTATTAAGGGACACAGTCAGCGCTGGTTAAGGGTCTCTCTATACGTATATAGCGCTGTGTGTGGGTTGGCTCCAATCTCTGTGTGTCTCTGCCATTCTTGGGGGGGAAACTCTGTCTGCCCTTTACCCTGTGTGCATGTGGGGTGTACAAGCAAACATGTCTAGAGACTCCGGGGCAGATGTATTAACCTGGAGAAGGCATAAGGAAGTGATAAACCAGTGATATGTGCAAGGTGATAAACACACCAGCCAATCAACTCCAATATGTAATTTAACAGTTAGGATCTGATTGGCTGGTACCTTTATCACCTTGCACTTATCACTGGTTTATCACTTCCTTATGCCTTCTCCGGGTTAATACATCTGCCCCTCTGTCTCATATACTGCAGAAGATTTATCTTCTCAGGAAGATCACATCTGTAGCACAGATCCCAGATAGAGAACTGGAATGGTTAACCTCTCATAGGGGGCTATTTCTCAGATTTCTGAAAGGGTTGCAAGGACTGAGCATGCAACTCAGGTGTTGCAATCCCTCGGGGCCCCCTGCGGTACACTCTCACAAACGTGCTCTTGCCCAAATTATGCAGGATGACACTGATACCGATTCTGACACAGCAGACGGTGATGGGGATGTGTCGAGGGGGATGGCATCACTTGCTAAGGGGGTGCAGTTGATTGAGGCCATGCGGGATGTGTTACATATTTCTGACACACCTCCTGAGCAGGTTGAGGAGGCCTTTTTAACGGACAGTAAGAAAGCCGCTCTAACCTTCCCGGCATCTAAGGAATTAAATGCTATATTTGAAAAAGCCTGTGAAAACCCGGAGAAAAAATTCCAGATCCCTAAAAGGGTCCTGGTTGCTTTTCCATTCCCGGAAAATGATAGAAAAAAATGGGAGTCCCCGCCTATAGTTGACTCCTCTGTCTCCAGGCTGTCAAAACAGGTGGTATTGCCAGTCCCGGGATCTACCGCGTTGAAGGACCCGGCTGATCGCAAAGTGGATTCTACGCTCAAATCCATATACATGACTTCAAGGGCTATACTGCGGCCTACTATTGCCTGTGCATGGATTTCTAAAGCTATAGCCAAGTGGTCAATCGCTCTGCAGGAGGACTTGACTACGATGGATTAAGGTGACGTTGATTTGTTTTTACGTAACATACAGGATTCTGCAGGGTTCCTGGTAGAATACATGAAGGACCTGGGTTCCATAGCTGCGGGGATCTTCTCCATGTCCGTCTCGGCTCACAGAGGTCTCTGGCTGCACCAATGGTCTGCGGACACAGAATCCAGGAAAAGTGTGGAGAGCCTACCCTATACAGGTCAGGCTCATTTTGGGGAGGCATTGGATGTGTGGATTACCATGGCTACCGCTGGTAAGTCTCCTTTTCTCCCCTCAGCTGCACCAGCTACGAAGAAGCCTTTTACTCACAACACGTCACAGTCCTTTCGGCCCGCGAGGCCTAGAAAGAACAAGCCTTCTCACACCTTCCTTAGAGGTGGTCGTGCCAAATCCAAAAAGCCTGCCCCTGCAGGTTCCCAGGACCAGAAGCCTGCTTCTGGTACCTTAAAGTCCTCAGCATGACGGTGGACCGCACAGCCTGGAGGTAGGTCAGGTGGGAGCAAGACTCCGGCATTTCAGCCACGTCTGGGTGTCGTCGGGCCTGGACCCCTGGATACAGGATATTGTGTCCAGGGGGTACAGGCTGGAGTTTCAAACTCTCCCGCCTCACCGTTTCTTCAAATCAGGCTTGCCAGCTTTGCCGGCAGACAGAGCTATTCTTCTGGACGCTATCACAAAATTGGTAGTGTCCGAGGTCATTCTTCCAGTTCCACCTCATCAGTTGAACAAAGGTTGCTATTCAAACCTTTTTGTGGTACAGAAGCCGGATGGTTCGGTAAGGCCAATTCTGAACTTGAAATCTTTGAACCCTTATCTCAGGGACTTCAAATTCAAGATGGAGTCTCTGAGAGCAGTTATCTCAGGACTGACGGAGGGGGAGTTCCTGGTGTCCCTGGACATCAAGGATGCGTACCTCCACATTCACATTTGGTCGCCGCACCAGGCCTATCTCAGGTTTGCACTGTTAGATGATCACTATCCGTTTCAGGCACTGCCATTCGGTCTCTCCACAGCACCGAGGGTCTTCACCAAGGTGATGGCAGAGATGATGGTTCTCCTCTGCAAGCAGGGGGTGAACATAATTCCGTATCTGGACTATCTGCTGATCAAGGCATCGTACAGAGAGAAGTTAAGATCCATTGCTCTCACGACACATCTGCTCAAGGAGCACGGTTGGATCCTGAACCTTCCAAAGTCTCATCTGGAGCCGACAAGGAGGCTGTCTTTCCTGGGGATGATCCTCAAGACGGAGGGTGTTTCTACCAGTGGAGAAAGCGATGGTAATTCAAACAATGGTCCGGGATGTCTTGAAGCCTGCCCAAGTATCTGTTCATCAGTGCATCTGCCTTCTGGGGAAGATGGTTGCCTCCTACGAGGCTCTGCAGTACGGAAGGTTTCATGCTTGATCCTTTCAGCTGGATCTCTTGGACCAGTGGTCAAGATCTCGCCTACATATGCACCAGAGGATACGTCTCTCACCGAAAGCCAGGATTTCGCTCTTCTGGTGGCTTCAACTACCACACCTTCTCGAGGGCTGAAGGTTCGGAGTTCAGGACTGGATCCTTCTAACCACGGATGCAAGTCTAAGAGGTTGGGGAGCAGTCGCTCAGGGGGAAACCTTCCAAGGAAGGTGGTCAAGTCAAGAATCCCTTCTCCCGATAAACATCCTTGAGCTAAGAGCCGTATACAACGGCCTTCTACAAGCAGCACACCTTCTGCAGGAACGGGCTGTTCAGGTGCAGTCGGACAATGTGACCACAGTGGCCTACATAAACCGACAAGGCGGAATGTAGAGCAGGGCTGCAATGTCAGAGGTGACAAGAATCCTCCTCTGGGCAGAAAGGCACGCGGTAGCGATGTCAGCAATCTTCATTCCAGGAGTGGACAACTGGGAAGCGGACTTCCTCAGCAGACACGATCTCCATCCAGGAGAGTGGGGCCTCCACACGGAGGTGTTTGAGGAGGTAACCGGTTGGTGGGGGTTCCTCACATAGACATGATGACCTCCCGCCTCAACAAGAAGCTGCGGAGGTACTGTTCCAGGTCGAGAGACCCACAGGCAGTGGCGGTAGACGCACTAGTAACACCGTGGGTGTTCACGTCAGTGTATGTTTTTACTCCACTTCTTATAATTCCAAAAGTTCTACAACTTATAAAAAGAACAAAGCTTATGGCAATCCTCATTGCTCCGGACTGGCCAAGGAGGGCTTGGTACTGCAGGGGCCGTTCGCTTATCAAGACTTACCACGGCTACGTTTGACGGCATGGCGGTTGAGCGCCAGATCTTAGCTCGGAAGGGTATTCCGAGCAAGGTTATTCCTACCCTGATACTGGCTAGGAAGGGGATAAAATCTAAACATTACCATCAAATTTGGAAAAAATGTGTCTTGGTGTGAATCCAAGAAATTTCCTGCGGTGGAGTTTCAACTTGCTCCTTTTCTGCAAGCAGGTATGGATATGGGCCTGAGATTTGGCTCCATCAAGGTCCAGATCTCAACTTTATCCATTTTTTTCCAAAAACAATTGGCTGTCCTCCCTGAGGTTCAGACCTTTTTGAAAGGGGTTCTGCACATCCAGCCTCCCTTTGTGGTGCCAACGGCTTCCTGGTATCTTGATGTGGTGTTGCAGTTCCTGCAATCAGCTTAGTTTGAGCCTCTACAAGGGGCTGATATCAAATTTCTCACGAGGAAGGTGGTCACTTTGTTGGCCTCAGCTTCTGCTCAACGTGTGTCGGAATTGGGGGCTTTGTCCTGTAAAAGTTCCTATCTGGTCTTCCATGAAGATAGGTCGGAACTCAGGACTTGTCCACAGTTCCTTCCTAAAGTTGTGTCAGCTTTTCATTTCAACCAACCTATTGTGGCGCCAGTGGCTACTGACTCCTCAATTGCTTCAAAGGCCTTGGATGTTGTGAGGGCTTTGAAGATTTATGTGAAGAGGATGGCTCGTCATAGAAAATCTGACTCTGTTTGTCCTCTATGAGCCCAAGAAAATTGGATGTCCTGCTTCTAAGCAGTCGATTTCACGCTTGATCAGGTTCACCATCCAGCATGCGTATTCTATGGCAGGATTGCCGTGTCCAAAATCTATTAAGGCCCAATCTACTCGTAAGGTGGGTTCTTCCTGGGCGGCTGTCCGGTGTGTCTCGGCTATACAGCTTTGCCGAGCAGCTACTTGGTCTGGGTCGAACATGTTTGTTAAGTTTTACAAGCTCGATACTTTGACCAAACTTGAGGTCATCAGAGGCCAATCAGTTTTGCAGGAGCCTCCGCAATCTCCCTCCCGTTCTGGGAGCTTTTGGTACATCCCCATGGTACTAATATGGACCCCAGCATCCTCTAGGACAGAGGTTCTCAAACTCGGTCCTCGGGAGCCCACACAGTGCATGTTTTGCAGGTAACCCAGCAGGTGCACAGGTGTATTAATTACTCACTGACACATTTTAAAAGGTCCACAGGTGGAGCTAATTATTTCACTTGCGATTCTGTGAGGAGACCTGCAAAACATGCACTGTGTGTGCCCCCGAGGACCGAGTTTGAGAACCTCTGCTCTAGGACGTAAGAGAAAATAGGATTTTGGTTACCTACCGGTAAATCCTTTTCTCGTAATCCGTAGAGGATGCTGGGTGCCCGCCCAGCGCTTCGTTTTCCTGCAGTGGTTATTTAGTTCAGTACTGCCTGGTTTCTAGGTAAGTTCTGCGTTTTTTACTGTTTCAGTACTTTTTCAGCTGTTGAGTTTATCCGGCATGTTGGCCGGATTTGCCTTGTTGTGTGAGCTGGTATGAATCTCGCCACTATCTGTGTATAATCCTTCTCTCGAAGTATGTCTCCTCGGTCACAGTTTCTAGACTGAGTCTGGTAGGAGGGGCATAGAGGGAGGAGCCAGCTCACCCTGTTAAACTCTTAAAGTGCCAATGGCTCCTGGTGGACCTGCCTATACCCCATGGTACTAATATGGACCCCAGCATCCTCTACGGACTACGAGAAAAGGACTTACAGGTAGGTAATTAAAATCATATTTTCTCTCGCGTCCTAGAGGATGCTGGGGTCCACATTAGTACAATGGGGATGTACCAAAGCTCCCGGAACGGGAGGGAGAGTGCGGAGGCTCCTGCAGAACTGATTGACCAAACTTCAGGTCCTCAGAGGCCAAAGTATCGAACTTGTAGAACTTTGCAAACGTGTTTGATTCAGACCAAGTAGCCGCTCAGCAAACCTGTAAAGCAGAGAAACCCCGGGCAGCCGCCCAGGAAGAACCCACCTTACGAGTAGAGTGGGCCCTAACAGACGTAGGACACTGCAATCCTGCCGTAGAATATGCATGCTGGATAGTGAACCTGATCCAGCGAGAGATTGTCTGCTTAGAAGCAGGACACCCAAGTTTCTTGGGATCATACAGGACAAACAGAGTCCGATTTTCTGTGACGAGCAGTCCTCTTCACATAGATTTTCGGAGCCCTTACAACATCCAAGGACTTTGATAAAATTGAAGAATCAGTAGCAACTGGCACCACAATAGGTCGGTTGATATGAAATGCCGACACAACCTTCGGAAGCCACTGCGGACGTGTCCGGAGCTCAGCTCTATCTTCATGGAAGATAAAGTAGGGGCTCTTACAAGACAAAGCCCCCAGCTCCGACACACGCCTAGCAGAAGCTAAGGCCAACAAAGTGACAGCCTTCCACATGAGAAACTTGACCTCAACCTCCGGTAGAGGCTCGAACCAATCCGATTGGAGGAACTGTAACAACACGTTAAGATCCCAGGGTGGCGTAGGAGGCACAAAGGGAGGCTGGATGTGCAGAACCCCTTTCAGAAAAGTCAACCTCAGGGAGGGAAGCCAATTGTTTTTGGAAAAAAATGGATAGGGCTGAAATCTGGACCTTTACAGATCCAAACCTCAGGCCCATATCCACACCTGCTTGCAGGAAGAGGAGAAACCGTCCCAATTGAAACTCCACCGTAGGAAACTTCTTGGACTCACACCAAGATACATATTTCTTCCAAATACGATGGTAATGTTTAGTTGTAACTCCTTTCCTAGCCTGTATCAGGGTAGGAATAACCTTGATCAGAATGCCCTTTCGAGCTAATATCCGGTGTTCAACCTCCATGCCGTCAAACGTAGCCGTGGTAAGTCTGATAAGCAAACGGCCCCTGCTGCAGCAGGTCCTCCAGAAGAGGAAGAGGCCTTGGCTCTTCCGGCAGTAGATCCAGAAGATCCGCGTACCAAGCCCTCCTTGGCCAGTCCGGAGCAATGAGGATTGCCTGAACTCTTGTTCTCCTTATGCGTTTTAGAACTCTTGGAATGAGTGGAAGTGGAGGAAACACGTACACCGACTGGAACACCCACGGAGTCAATAGGACGTCCACCGCCACGGCTTGTGGGTCCCTCGACCTGGAACAATACCGCCGAAGCTTCTTGTTGAGACGAGAGGCCATCATGTCTATTTGAGGTACACCCAAAAGATCTGTCACCTCCGTGAACACATCTGGATGGAGTTCCCACTCTCCTGGATGGAGATCGTGTCTGCTGAGGAAGTCCACTTCCCAGTTGTCTACTCCCAGTATGAAGATTGCTGACAGCGCCAACACGTGTTTTTCTGCCCAGAGGATGATTCTTGTTACCTCTGACATTGCATCTCTGCTCTTTGTTCTGCCCTGTCGGTTTATGTAATCCACTGTCGTAACATTGTCCGACTGTACTTGAATGGCTCGATATCGCAGAAGATGAGGCGCTTGGAAAAGACCTTTGTAGACTGCTCTTAGTTTCAGAATGTTTATTGGTAGTCCGGTGAGAATGTTGATTTACATACAGGGATGAAAGCTATACCTTAAACACACTTTAAATACACTTTACCATGGAGCCGCTGCGGCCGCTATACTTAATACACACTCTACGTACTCTTTACGCTATTAGCGTAAAGAGTCCTGTACTGTGTACAGACTTTGCGCACAAACGCCGCGCTGACGGTACAAAGTACACACAGCGCGTACACACCCAGAGATACACCGCAAACCCTTAACAGCTATGCAATGCGATAATAATACACTTTAAACCTTAGCAGGGAAAGGAAGACACGACACCAGATTGTAATTAAACTGCTGGGTTCCGACACCACAGCATATTATTACTGAAAGGGGGTTACAATATATACAATACAATATAATACAATACAACAGAATAATGGCTACAGTCAATGTTACATACTTGTTTGGATTTCGCCGCGCTACGCAGTCTGGTCCTCCGTCATCTAGATAGATAACTTTGTGAGTCTTGTGTCTGACCAGGCCTGCAGCAGGCTCTCTTTATACAATTCTTCCAAAACCTAACACAATGGATACTGTAATCTCTTTGTCCATTGGACACAGGGATGGTCATTTACAGTACAGGAGAGGTCATAGGTCAGTTTGAATAGGTGGGCGATGTCTGTTCTAACTGCTCTTGTGGGTGGTCTCCTCTGGATTCCCGCCGCATACATAATGTACAGTAAATACAGTTTATATCTATATTCGCAAATTGCGAATATGCGCACGCACGGCAGAGCAAGTATGCGCACAGAGGCCATCTGTGTGTAGTTTGTACGTGATGTGTGTACTGCAATATTTTTCGACTTTGACAGTCCACCCTTTGGCAGTCACCAATAACTGCCACTATCTAATCACTAAACCGAAAAATATCTATACAATATCTACAGAAGTTTGGATGGTCAGGGGAGAGTTGTAGGTGGGAAATATATGAACTAGTGGGATAGTAAAAAGCATGTATGTATGAATCCATGTCTGAGGGGCATGTATCATTGTGCCGTATATGTAATAAGCTTTGAGGTATTGCGAAGTATACATTAAATGCTTCTCATCCCGTATTAAGGGTTTGTAAATGGGCCAATAAACACTACAGAGCTCTTTTCGGCTTCATGTTCCAACAAATGGGGTGCACATTTAGTTGATGATACATGGAGGGGGAAACATATGTGAGTGCTAGTATATGTGGACATCACCTGTCGACTATGTGTGCCATTAACTGGAGGTTGCAGAGATGAAGATAAGACACATATCTAAAATACATTCACATAAACATTTTGGGTAGGGCTGATGTCTTTTCCGGATAGATGTATCTGGGTAGAGGGGGAAACAAAAGAAAAACGGGTGAAAGAAACAGGCCATGAAATTCATTTGCAATCCTTATCATAACACTGTCTCTATGGATGGGTCATAAATTAAATCTGCTGCTATAACAGCACCCTCGCTCCTTAGACTCATCAGATTTGGGCCGTGCTTGCGCCGCATTAGAATTCGAACACACCTAAATATCGAACCAATAATTATGACGACTCCCAGGATACAAAGGAGAAACTTCCCAACACCCATAATGACATTCTGAGCCCACTCTCCTAAACCTGAGAACCATTTGCGTGGGTTCAACTATGAGACCCAGCCGGTCAGTTCATTACTCACAGTCGCTAAGGTAAGGTTGTGCTTCCTCCTGAACTCCCACTTCAACTGCAAGATATCGTCCATCTTCTGATCGATGATCTCCGTGGGGTCATCAGTGCTGTTCATAATATACGTACAGCACTTCACACCATATTGAGTTGCCAGAGTAACACAGTACCCACCTGTCACGGCTGTGACATAATTAAGGACCATTCTGTGCTGAATCCGTTCCTTCTTGTAAGCTTGTAACTCCCTTCCCGTATACCTGAAGGTGTCGTCGTACATCTCAGTGATATTATCTATCAAGTTCGCTAGCGCATGGATATACCTATAATTTATAGTTCCTCTGGCAGTACGGGTGATGTCTAATGCGAGAAGGAACTGAATCCCAGTGGATTCGTGGATCAAATCAGAGGCTGCGTGCTCTGCCCTATCTATGAGGTGTCTCTTGATGATGTGTTAATAGTGAGTATGAGTATAAGGAGTCTGAGCACTGCGGTGAACGTCTTTCATCTTATCATGGGTTATGGTCATGACTTCTGGCAGTACTCTCCCAATATAAAACAATCCCTCTGAGCTCGGGGCAAGCCACTTGTACGCCTTCCTCCCACATATGAAATAGGCATCATCTGGGAGAACATAGGGGACAAAATATAACATCACCATATTACAAACTTTCCAAGTAAAGAAACCTATCCCTAGTTCTCCCATCTGCTCAGTACAAGTATCGGGCTGGATGATATGAGCACAATACCCTGGCGATACTTTTCCAACCCACATGGTCTTGCTTCCACGAGTATACCTATACCGAAAATACCTCCCACTGTTGGCTATTTGGCGTACAAGTTCAGAGTCTATGGGTATCCTATCAGCTCTGTGTGAAAAGGTCATTGTCTGGTTATTCCACGTCACGTCCTGGTTTTCGGTAATTGGAAATATTAAAGCACAGTAAGGACCTGTCTACATGATACTGGTGGAGTTTCAAGCTAGGGGGCCTAGAGATATTGAATTTCTTGTCCACCGGTCTCCCACCCCGTAATTAGAGTACCTCATCTATTGCTAAAGGGTACGTTACTAATCCTGACTTGCTCTGACCTTGAGGTACCTGTGAGCACACCCAGCATTCTGTCTGGTTTAAGACCTTACCCACTAGTGAGTGGTAATCACTCAACGGATGACGGTCCATGTCAATATTAAGGTAGGACTGACATCTCTGGATGCACCCATCCTCAACTATATTCTCACAATTCCTACAAATACAATATTCATCAGACAATAACCCCTCACAGTGCCTCCGAGCTCCCTGACTACCAGAGCACTTACTGATGCCAGCCTTTACTAAAGTGATGCGCTGATCCTGAGATCCTACAAATTCATACTTGCCATCAGAACCCATTCCAGATCCCTGCTCGACCCCTCTGGGACCCTCACCAAAACAAACTGTCCTTATCAAAACCAGAATTACTAACAGAACCCGAAACGCAGTCTCTTGTGATCGATCCATTTCGTTAGGGGAAAGGAGGAAAATAAGAAGGAGAAAAGAAAGGAAAAATGCAGGGGGAGGTGAAAAAAGAAAGTGGTACGACAACTGTTCTAGGTCTTGTTACTCTCTGTACTCAGATACCCTTCAACAGTCCTGCCTCTCAACTTTCCCGGAACAGACACTCCAGTGATACGAGATTCTCTAGACTCTGCTCTTTGTCACGAGTTCTCTCCGGGTCAGCGACCTTCTTGCAGTGGGACGAGTGAACCCAAGTCTCTCTTTCGGCGACCTTCAATGCTGTCATGCTGGTTAACAAGACTTGATATGGTCCTTCCCACCTGTCTATGAGGCAACCTGAGCGTCAGAAATTTCGAATCGTCACATAATCCCCAGGCTCAATGTCATGACAATTACTGTTCGGTAGGTCAGGAATCACCAGCTTTAAATTTCTTTGTTGATTTCTCAGCTGCTGGCTCATCCCAACCAAATATTTCACAGTCACTTCATTATTACATTTCAAATCATCCTGGGGGTCTATCATTACATGAGGTTGTCGACCAAAAAGAATTTCAAAGGGTGATAGGTTAAGGGGAGACCTGGGAGTGGTTCTGATGCTGTACAACACTAGTGGCAAAGCTTCTGGCCACGACAATCCAGTTTCAGCCATTAATTTGCTCAGCTTGTTCTTAATAGTGCTGTTCACTCTCTCCACCTTTGCACTCGCCTGTGGACGGTACGGAGTATGCAGCTTGCTATTAATTCCCATCAGTTTGCACATGACCTGAAAGACTTCACCTGTAAAATGGGTACCCCTGTCACTTTCAATTATTCTAGGGATACCATATCTACACACAAATTCCTGCACAATTTTTTTGTTGTTGCAGTGAACGTAGCAGTATTTGTGGCAGCAGGGAACGCTTCTACCCAGTTGGAAAATACATCAATACAAACTAACACATATTTTAAATTCCTACAGGGTGGTAACTGTATGAAATCGATTTGTATTACCTGAAAAGGTCCGTCTGTCGGAGGGATATGGGATGGCTCTGTTGGTATTGACTTTCCAATATTCTTCCTCAAGCAAGTAAAACATGTCATTGCTCTCTTACCTGCATGAGAAGAGAATCCTGGCGCACACCAGTAGGCTCTTACCAGCTTGCACATACCCTCTTTGCCCAGATGAGTCAGACCGTGTGCCGCCTCAGCTAAGCTTGGAAGATATGCTCTGGGGGCCACCGGCTTACCTTGTCCACCTGTCCACAGTCCTGAGGATTCCTGGCCATACCCCTTTGACCTCCAGACTGCCTTTTCCTGTAAAGAACACAAATCTTGTATTTCAATTAATTGTTGTGTGTTGATCGTGTTAAATGTCATCAGTGATGTGATGTTCGTTTGTATGGGGGTGCTGGCTGCTGATTTAGCAGCTTCGTCTGCCCGGCTGTTACCAAGTGAAATTGGGTCTTGGTTGTAAGTATGTGCTTTGCACTTGATAACAGCCACTTTGTCTGGTTCCTGTATCGCTGTTAGAAGTCTTTTTATGTGGGACGCTTGCACTACAGGTGTGCCAGCTGCCGTCATGAAATTTCTGAGGCGCCATAGGGCCCCGAAATCATGCACTACTCCAAAGGCGTACCTAGAATCTGTGTATATATTACCTGACTTACCCTTGGCCAATTAACACGCTCTGGTTAGGGCGACCAACTCAGCAACTTGTGCTGAGTGCGGTGGGCCCAGGGGTTCAGCTTCTGATACCTCTGTCGTCTACAACTGCATATCCAGTACACAAGTCTCCCGATTCTGTCTGTCTGTCTGTGGCAACTACCGTCAGTGTAGAAGGTAAAGTCTACTCCTTCCACTGGGTTGTCACTGATGTCAGGTCTCGCTGTGAAAGTCTGATTCAGGTATTCCATACAATCATGCGTATCAGTATCTGCACTAAATCCTCCTTCACCATTATTCTCATCCTCCACCCTTTGTGCCTGTCCAGGCACACTTGGCAAGTAAGTTGCAGGATTTAGTGAGCTGCATCTCTTAATGGTGATGTTTACTGGGGCCATCAGTGATAATTCCCACTTTGTAAACCGAGCAGATGAGACATGTCTGGTTTGGGCTGAGTTCAGTAAGGCTGATACTGCATGAGGTGTATGAATGGTCAGGTCATATCCTAACACTACGTCCTCGCTTTTACTTACCAGCAAAGCTATCGCTGCAACACTTCGCAAGCAAGTGGGGAGAGACCGCGCTACCGTGTCCAACTGTGCACTGTAGTATGCTACCGGTCTGCTAGCATCCCTATGTCTCTGAGTTAAAACGCCTGCCGTGCACCCTACACTTTCTGTACCGTACAATTCAAAGGGCTTCTCATAATCTGGCATACCTAATGCAGGTGCCTGTGATAAGCACTGTTTGAGTCTCTCAAATGCCAGTTCGGACTCATCTGTGTGCGAGACCCGTTCTGGTTTGTTTGAAGAGACCATTTCTTGCAAAGGTAAAGCCAGTATAGAGAACCCTGGAATCCAGTTTCGACAGTACCCACACGTTCCAAGGAAAGTGCGGATCTGTTGTTGCGTTTGTGGCAGAGTCATGTCACGAATCGCCTGTATTCTATCAGCGGTGAGGTGTCTAAGTCCTTGGGTCAAGCAATGTCCCAAATATTTTACCCTGGTCTGGCACAACTGCAACTTATCCTTTGAAACCTTGTGTCCCGTTTGGGAAAGATGAAACAGAAGCTGTTTCGTGTCTTTCAAGGACGATTCGAGTGAGTCAGAACACAACAATAAGTCATCGACATACTGTATTAGCACTGATCCACTCTCAGGTTGAAAGGATTGTAAACAGTCATGCAAGGCCTGAGAGAAAATACTCGGGCTGCCAATGAAACCTTGGGGGAGACGAGTCCAGGTGTACTGTACTCCCCTGTATGTAAAAGCAAAAAGGTATTGGCTGTCGGGGTGAATAGGGACAGAAAAGAAAGCAGAACAGAAGTCAATGACAGTAAAAATTTTTGCAGTAGAGGGAATTTGCATGAGGATGACTGCTGGATTGGGCACTACAGGGAATTAGCTCTCAACTATCTTGTTTATCCCCCTTAGATCCTGCACTAGCCTATAACCCCTCCCCCCACTCTTTTTCACAGGGACGATGGGACTATTGGCGGTGCTGGACGTCCTGACTAGGATGCCCTGCTGTAGCAGCCGCTCTATGACAGGGTACACTCCTAATTCTACCTCTGGCTTCAGAGGATACTGATGGATTTTTGGAGCTATCCTACCATCTTTTACTTGTACTACTACCTGGAGCTACATTCGCCATCAATCCAGTGTCTTGTCCATCTTTGGTCCAAAGGGAACCCGGTATTTGTGAGATCATTTCCTCTACCTTTGATGGACACTAGTCTATAACCAGGGCCGTAACTACGTGTGTGCCAAGGGGGCTTGGCACACAGCGCAGTTGCCCTGAGGGCGCATGTAATGAGTCAAATTGACTCATTACATGCCGCCTCTGCTGTGTGCGCCGCCGCCGCGCTGTGGAGGGGAAGACAGAAGCGCCGAGCAGCGGAGAGAAGGAGGAGGGAGGGGGAGCAGGGAGCCGCAGCAGCGCTATTTGATTGGTAGTAAGCGCCGCTGCAGCATCCCCCTCTCCTTCTGTATTGGCTGCTATGGATGCTGGGATGCGGTTCCTTCATCCCAGCATCCACAGCAGCGCCAGGCAGCCAATACAGAAGAAGAGGGGGATGCTGCAGCGGCGCTTACTACCAATCAAATAGCGCTGCTGCGGCTCCCTGCTCCCCCTCCCTCCTCCTCCTTCTCATCTCACTGCCTGCACCGAGGGAGCTGCCAGCACGAGGAGCCTGTCAGGTAAGTATCTCTCTCTCTCTCTCTCTCTCTCTCTTTTAGGGGGACACCGTCTGCCATAATGTGTAAAAAGGGGTCCTGGCTGCCGCATTGTGTAAAAAGGGGGACTGGCTGCCGCAATGTGTAAAAAGGGGTCCTGGCTGCCGCATTGTGTAAAAAGGGGTCCTGGCTGCCGCATTGTGTAAAAAGGGGTCCTGGCTGCCGCAATGTGTAAAAAGGGGGCCTGGCTGCCGCAATGTGTAAAAAGGGGGACTGGCTCCCGTAATGTGTAAAATGGGGGCCTGGCTGCCGCAATGTGTATAAAGGGGGACACCGTCTGCCGTAATGTGTATAAACGGGGACGCTGTCTGCTGTAATGTGTAAAAAGGGGGACTGTCTGCTGTAATGTGTCAAAAGGGGGACGCTGTCTGCTGCAATGTATAAAAGGGGCTCTACCTGGTGTAGTGGCGCTACTGTGCAGCGTAATTTGAATAATGTAGACTACTGTGCACCGTAGTATGAATTGCTATTATTTTGTGGCCACGCCCCTTCCCCATGAATCCACGCCCCTCTAAATTTTTTGCGCGCCTACGTCGCGCACTGCCCCTGTCTTACATGGGGGGGGGGGCGCGCCACTGTCGTTTCTTGCACACAGCGCTAAAATGCCTAGTTACGGCACTGTCTATAACAGTAGAATGCGACATTAGCCTTTGAGGGGTGTCTAATATATCTTGTACTTCTTGAGCGTGGTTCCCAGGTATATCCAAGAAGACACCCTCAGGAGTACAGTATATGACACACCACATTTTACACAATAAATCTCTGCCGAGTAGATTAGTCGGAGCCGATGCAGCCAGCAGAAAAGAATGTTTGGTTTGCAAAGGCCCTATCGTAATCTCTGCCGGTCTACTCAAAGGGTATTGTTGCACAGTTTCTATTACTCCCATTGCCGAAATTGTTTTACCCGTGGTTTTTATACCTATTGTTGAATTTAACACTGACCTGGCCGCCCCTGTATCTATGAGAAAAGGTATGGTACACCAGCTACATCAACCGTTACCTCAGGTTCACTACCAAGGCTAGCAATCAACTTCACTGGCTGCAGACTACAGGTGTGGCCCAACCCCTATTGTGTGTTGAGACCCTCCCGCAGTGCATTGGCAGCTACAATATGTGAGGGGGGTAGCTGAGAATTTTCGGAGGCCTGCCAGTCTCTCTTTGGTGGGTACCTCCTTGTTTCCTCTGCATGTGGCTCGTAATTTCTCCTAAGTGGTCCCTGATCCCAATTATGTGCATTGTAGTGTGGTTCATATCCTGGTCTAGGGGTCGGTATACATTATGTGTAACTTTATTCTTACATTCCCTCGAGTAATGTCCTACCTGGTGACAAGCATAGCATGTTACTATACGTGACTTACCATCAGGGATCTGGGGTTTCGGCTGATATGGCTTTTTGGTAAGTGCGTCTATACTCACTGTCATCAGCTTTTCCCCCTGAGACTCCCTGTGCTTACTGATGTTCCTGTCGTGCTCGATAGCGGACTCTCTCAATGCAGCCACCGAGATAACTCTCCAGTTTGGTAGAGAGGTCTGTACCCTTGCTCTTAATGCCTCCTTTAACCCGTCCATTAATACAGTAACAGCTACCTCCCTGTGATGCGCATTATCTTTTATGTCCTCGATCCCAGTGTATCTAGACATTTCCTGCAGTGCTCGATGGAAATATACGGATGCCATTTCACCTTCCTTTTGTCTTATGGAAAAGATTTTATTCCACTTGACAACAGTAGGGAAATATACTCCTAATTGCAGATTGATTTGCCGTACATTCTCCTGATTGTATTCATCAGTGAGAGGTACCTCTGCGTCTAACTTACAATCAGTTATGAATTTTGCGGGGTCAATATTTGAGAGTAAACATACCCGTAACACTGTTCGCCAATCTTTGTTCGTGGGTTCGTTGGCGTTACCTAACTCTTTAATGAACCTCTGGCATGCGACTAGATCTTTTCTGGGATCGGGAAATTCTGACATAATTGACCTTAACTCTGCTCGGGACCAGGGACAGTGCATGGCAATGTTCCTGATGGGAGTGACTCCCTGAGCGTCACAATGTGGGGAGCTATTGTCTCTACATAATGTATGGTACCATACTTACCTGTGGACACAACCTCACTTATCCCTCCGCTACGGGGCCTGACTACTGCTCTTGTTGGTTGGGCCGTGCCCACCTGAGTGTCCTATATGGTAGTTGCTAGAGAGAGTGCCGATATCGTGCTGGGCTCATCTTCCTGCTCGCAGTCCTGGGGAAAATTTAAAATGGGATACAACTGGCAAGGGTTAGCGTTAGTACATTTATCAATTACTCTCCTATCCTGTACCAATGTACCATTGTCTGTAGCCACTTTCTCCCCCACAATATATGGTGGTGGTGGTGCGGTCGCCATTGTTTTCCCGCTAGGTTTGGAACCTGCTGCGCGAGCTAATTCCCTTTGCACATCCCCCTCCTGTTGCCATACATTTAAACAATCTGTATGTCTAATCCTTTGTTTCTTGGATTTTATCAGACATATCCTTATCCTTAAGTTCTGTAATACCTCTGGTTCAAAGCTACCCACCCTAGGGAATGGTACCCTATCTTTGTCAGTCATACGTACCCATTCAGACAAAAAGTCTTCCGTGTGTGATCCATATTTACCACACATAACAAACCTCGCTGACCCCTTGGGCCGCGGCTCTTCAACCTGAACCCTGGCTACAAAACGTCCACCGCTTGTGCAATTGGATCCCATCGCGGGCTTTTTCCTTTTTACGCAATCCCCAATGCACTATACGAATAGACGGTGAAAGTTCTTAGAGCGCTTTTACCCACTCCTTCTCCGCCGAGTACCACGACTCACTCCAATAGTGACCACCGCGAACCCATTGAGGCCCCTATCTGGTTTCTATTCACTGGAAGTGTTTAGGAGTGACTTACCTATTCCAGTGAATATACACCGCTGGAGATTTTCCTGAGAGAGACCAGCGAAAACTCCCTATACACTTATACACAAATCACGCTTGCGTATGCTCTACACCGCGCTCATGATACTGCGATTTTATGCAAAAGTTCGTAAAGGGGTATCAAGTTGCACTCTATATATCGCACCCACAAACGCGCGGTCCAATTGCACAGCGTATAGGTACTTGCTACCTATCTGCCGTACAACCACGGGTCAATGTACAAACTGTGACCCTCAGCCCGGAGCGTAATACAAAAACCTTTTTACTTCAATACTTTGCAATACTTATGCACTATCACGCTCTTTTGCAAATCACCTCACGATTTGCGTATTAAACCTTATACTAACGTGAGTCAGCCACTTCACGCCACCAAGCCTCCTCTTACTTGATGTACCACACGACGGGATCCCGAATTCCCTGGGTTCAAATATCCACTCACTCCTACGTTCGCTCACTCAAATACACTTTGTCTTTCCGTACAGAAAATTTGGATTCATTCAGGTTGGCAGCTTTACCCCAGAGGCAATTGAAAAAAAAAATTATTCTAAATTTTTTTTAAATATTAATCTGCTTTAGAAACCGGGCAGTTCTGTGCTATTGTAGCGTGGCTACTGTCCCACCTTTTAAACTAAACAAACTATTGTGTAGTTTTATTATGCGCACACAACCCTACGCAAGCTTGCGTAATTACGCAACCGTGCGTACCTCTATGCCACGTGTGCGGCCTTGCGCCACGTGCACATTTTTTGTATGCTGTCCTCACGTTCCGTACCACGTGTACCAATGTGCGTACGCAATAAAACAAATCACACAACTTCTATAAATGTGAGCAGTAAAAACTACTATTGCCCACTAAACACAACACACACTTGTTCCGTTTAACCCTATTACGACTGGGCCAGAACTGCGTTTGTGCTTTACACTTACTTCCTTAAACATTTATTTTAGTTTTAACTATATAGCAAGAAAATGTTACCGGTTTCACACAGATCTAAATGAATCTAACAATTTGAGTCTTATGGCAACAATGTGAGAGGGTATACAAAGGGTATGGGTGCCTTTTTGTTGTATACGCTTTTGGCGCCAAAAAAAATTCACAGATTTTTAAATAGCTTTTTTCCTGTTTACTTTACAGGTTCTACCAGCATCTCTACAATCCATACAGAGCAGACGTCATCTAATCAGCACACAAGTAGGGTTTTTTGTGTATCCACCGGCCAAGAACAGGTTACGTAGGATACTTTCTGTCCACCCTTTTGCTGATAGATTAAGTCTGCTGTGACCTGTTAGGCTGTGAGTATGTGGAATCCCTGACGGAGCCCCCAATTGAGAATGTTGATTTATATACAGGGATGAAAGCTATACCTTAAACACACTTTAAATACACTTTACCATGGAGCCGCTGCGGCCGCTATACTTAATACACACTCTACGTACTCTTTACGCTATTAGCGTAAAGAGTCCCGTACTGTGTACGGACTTTGCGCACAAACGCCGCGCTGACGGTACAAAGTACACACAGCGCGTACACACCCAGAGATACACCGCAAACCCTTAACAGCTATGCAATGCGATAATAATACACTTTAAACCTTAGCAGGGAAAGGAAGACACGACACCAGATTGTAATTAAACTGCTGGGTTCCGACACCACAGCATATAATTACTGAAAGGGGGTTACAATATATACAATACAATATAATACAATACAACAGAATAATGGCTACAGTCAATGTTACATACTTGTTTGGATTTCGCCACGCTACCCAGTCTGGTCCTCCGTCATCTAGATAGATAACTTTGTGAGTCTTGTGTCTGACAATGCCTGCAGCAGGCTCTCTTTATACAATTCTTCCAAAACCTAACACAATGGATACTGTAATCTCTTTGTCCATTGGACACAGGGATTGTCATTTACAGTACAGGAGAGGTCATAGGTCGGTTTGAATAGGTGGGCGATGTCTATTCCAACTGCTCTTGTGGGTTGTCTCCTCTGGATTCCCGCCGCATACATAATGTACAGTAAATACAGTTTATATCTATATTCTGCTCCTGCACATAACTATCCGTAGGAACATGTGATCTGCTGCAGACCAACACCGGAATGTTACCCTTAAAATACTCTACAGCTGGATACCAAACACCACCTTAGAACCTTAGTCTGTCCCCTCCTATCCTGTAAAGGTGAATCCCTTTGTTCTGAAACCATTTAAACTGCTGTAACTTGCTGCTGTGGTGCAGGGAGGCTATGTGTAAAATGTGCACTATTTGGATTAAATATGTAATGTGTTTTGATGGCTTTTCCATGCATTCACAAACTCTACCATAAATACTCATACCACGCGCTGATACGCAGGTCCGCGGGAGCGACCATACGCAAATTGTGAATATGCGCACGTACGGCAGAGCAAGTACGCGCACAGAGGCCATCTGTGTGTAGTTTGTACGTGATGTGTGTACTGCAATATTTTTCGACTTTGACACCGGCTTCCAGACTTGACCACCTTTCTTGGAATGTCTCCCCTTGAGTGACTGCACCCCAGCCACGGAGACTTGCATCTGTGGTTAGAAGGATCCAGTCCTGAATCCCGAACCTGCGCCCCTCCAGAAGGTGAGGCAATTGTAGCCACCAGAGGAGTGAAATCCTGGCCTTTGGCGACAGACGTATTATCTGGTGCATGTGCAGATGAGATCCCGACCACTTATCCAGGAGATCCAGTTGGAAGGGTCGAGCATGAAACCTCCCGTACTGCCGAGCTTCGTAAGAGGCTGCCATCTTCCCCAGAAGTCGAATGCACAGATGAACCGACACCAGGGCTGGCTTCAGGACATCCCGGACTGTTGCTTGTATCACCAACGCTTTCTCCTCCGGGAGAAACACCCTCTGCACTTCCTTGTCGAGGATCATACCCAGAAAGGACAACCTCCTGGTCTGCTCCAAATGTGATTTTGGAAGATTCAGGATCCAACTGTGGACCCTGAGTAGGTGGGTAGTGAGAACAATGGCAATCATTCTGACCCACTCGCTGCTGTTTGTCGCAGCCAAGCGAACGGGTCCCTACTGCGCATGCGCTGGCGCCGTAGTGCGCCGGCGCATGTCAGACGGCCGAAGGTCGTAGCAGGGCTGCGATCGCCTCTGCCTGATTGACAGGCAGAGGCGATCGCTGAGCGGAATGGCGGCGTTTGACCGCTGTTTTGTGGTAGCGGTCCGGCCAACGCCGGCGTGGCCGGACCGAATGGGGGGCGGGACGCAGCGGCTGCGTGACATCACACGCAGCCGCTGCGGGCCGGGGAGCGATGAGTAGCTCCCGGCCAGAAAGATAAAGCTGCGCTGGCCGGGAGTTGCTCTTGAAGTGCCGCTGTGTGATGCCTTTGTACTTCTGTGGGGGGCCGGCACTGACATGCGGTGCGAACTAGCCCGGTGCTGGGCGTCCCCCCGCATGTCAGTGTGAATGATCGTAGCTGTGCTAAATTTAGCACAGCTACGATCAACTCGGAATGACCCGCTATGGACCGTAACAGCTTTTCTTTGGACGATGCCTTTATCAGCAGATCGTCCAGATACGGAATTATGTTTACCCCCTGTCTGCGGAGGAGAACCATCATCTCCGCCATCACCTTGGTGAATACCCTCATTGCTGTGACAGGCCGAAAGGGAGGGCCTGGAACTGAAAATTACTGTCTAACAGTGGAAATCGGAGAAAAGGTTGATGCGGCGGCCAATTCGGAATGTGGAGGTACGCATCCTTGATATCCAGGGATACCAGGAATTCCCCCTCCTCCAGACCTGATATTACCGCCCTTAGAGACTCCATTTTGAATTTGACTCCCTCAGAAAGGGGTTTAGCGATTTTAAGTTCAAAATGGGCCTGACCGAACCATCCGGTTTCGGTACTACGAAAAGGTTTTAATAGTAACCTTTGTTTTGTCAATGGGGTGGAACTGGTACAATGACCTGTGATTCCACCAACTACTGTATGGCTTCCTGTAGAATAGCCCTGTCCGCCAGCAAAGCTGGCAATCCTGATTTGAAGAATCGGTGAGGAGGGAGAACTTGAATCTCCAGCCTGTATCCCTGGGACACAATATCTTGCACCCAGGGATCCAGTCCGGACGACACCCAGACCTGGCTGAAATGCCTGAGTCTCTCCCCCACCGGCCCCACCTCCAGGCTGAGCTGTCCACCGTCATGCGGAGGACTTTGGAGTTCCTGAAGCAGGCTTCTATTCCTGGGAACCTGCTGCAGCAGGTTTCTTGGATTTTGGTCGACCTCCTCTAAAGAAGGTGTTGGACGGCTTGACCTTTCTTGTTTTAGCAGCCCGAAAGGACTGAGGCAGCTGAAGAAAAAGGTTTCTTCGTAGCAGGTGCAGCTGAGGGAAGAGAAGGTGATTTACCCGCTGTAGCTGTGGAAATCCATGCAACCAACGCTTCCCCAAAGAGAGCCTGACCTGTGTAGGGTAGGGTCTCCACACCTCTCCTGGATTCCACGTCGGCAGTCCTCGACTAGCTGAGACAGACATGGAAGATATCCCTGCAGCCATGGAACCCAGGTCTTTCATGGATTCCACCATAAATCCTGCAGAATCCTGAATGTTAAGTAAAAACAATTCAATGTCACTCTTATCCATTGTATCAAATCCTCAAGTAATGTGCCTGACCACTTTACTATAGCTTTGGAAATCCATGCACAGGCAATAGTAGGACGTAGTATCGCCCCTGGAGCCCCTCACAGCGCCGCACCATGTACCACTGAGCCCCCATTTTGCGATCAGCCGGTTCTTTTAACGCGGTAGAGCCAGGGACAGGTAAAACCACCTTTTTTGAGAGTCTTGATACAGACGCGTTGACTGTGGGTGGGTTTTCCTATTTTTTTTCCTATCCTCGGGGAAAGGGAAAGCAACCAGAACCTTTATAGGGATCTGAAATTTTTTTCTCTGGGTTTTCCTAGGCTTTCTCAAATGTAGCATTTAATTCTTTAGACGCAGGGAAGGTTAGCAAGGCTTTCTTATTGTCAGTGAAGTAAGCCTCCGCAACCTGCTCAGGTGTTGTATCGCAATATTCAACACATCTCTAATGGCCTCTATCATCAACGGCCCCCTTTTGCAAGAGATGACGCTCCCCGCAGCACATCCCCATCACCGTCTGCCGCATCAGAAACGGTATCCGTGTCATCTTGCATAATCTGGGCAAGAGCACGTTTTTGGGAACATACAGTAGGGGCCCCTGAGGTAACAGAACCGGACCAAACTGCCTTAGAGTTCTGTAAAACCTGAGTTGCAGATTCATTTTGTGCAACTCTAGTAGAAATCTCAGAAATCATACTTTTAATAGAGGCTAACCACTCAGGCTCCCGTGCAATCCTGATTACATGGAATGGGATCATCCTGAGAGGACATATCCTCTGCAGCATATGAGACAGAGTCCCTGGACATAGCTTAATGGAGACCACAAACACGCCACACACACACAGGGAAGGGGCAGACAGAGTTTCCCCCCTAAGAATGGTAAGAGAAACAGAGATTGGAGCCATCCCACACACAGCGCTTCAGGATATAGAGAAACCCTTATCCAGTGCTTCCTGTGCACCTTAATAGGTTGCAAAGCACAGATTTACAGCCTCCCCCTCCCCCTTCTACAACCCCCTGGTACCGTATAAGATAGCTGGAGTTTATTTGGAGGGAGAGTTCTCCCTGTCAGCGCTTCTGTAGGCAGGAAAATGACGCAGAACGCTTCTGGTTCCGCTCTGAGAAGCTTTGCCCCCTTCAATGGCGCTGTCTTCCCACTCTTCTGAAGATTATACTGGCCTGATGAATTGTGCTGGCAGCGATCCTAGGACCCTGACAGGCTTGGAGGTCAGTGTAGGGTGTGGGCGCTGGCTCAGGGCGCCCCTCACAGCGCCGCACCATGTACCACTGAGCCCCAGAGCGCAGTTAGTACTGCGCTCCATACTCTGTTGCCGTCATCTTCACAAAGGCTCCTCGCTTGCCAGTGGGGCCAGTGACTAACTCGCCACAAATCCTCTGGCTCTGTAAGGGGGTGGCGGCATGCTGCTGGGGTGAGCGATCCCCTGTAGCGGGGAACGTTCGATCCCCTCAGGAGCTGTGTCCTGTCAGCGGAGATAGTGCCCCCCCCCATCTTAGTCCCACGAAGCAGGGAGGCTGTTGCTGTGACCGACTCCTCCGAGCACATTTTCTAAACTGAGTCTGGTAGGAGGGGCATAGAGGGAGGAGCCAGCCCACACTCTCAAACCATTAAAGTGCCAATGGCTCATAGTGGACCCATCTATACCCCATGGTACTAATGGGGACCCCAGCATCCTCTAGGACGCAAGAGAAATCCTATTTTTACTTTGCAGTATTTTTTCCACATCTGCTGAAAACTTTTACACAGTACTGTGTATGTACACTTAATCCGGAAATCATTCACAGTGCCTGGAGGAGCCGGTCACAGCTAGGGGAGCTCTTCAGAGCTTTTCTAGTAAAGTTCAACTTAGTTTTTTATTTTACAGGGAGGCTGCTGGCAACAGCCCCCTGCAGCGAGGGGCTTGGGGGGGGAGCAGTGTCCGCCCTGCGGGGTCTGAGCCACTGTCTCCGCTGACTGGACGCTGAGCTCCAGAGCGGTCTGATCGGTCTCCGCCACAGGGGACCGCTCGCCCCAGCAGAATGCCGCCACCCCTTACAGAGCTGAAGAAGTGGTGAGTGAGTCACCGACCCCCCTAGCAAGCGGGTGGCCGGTGTGAAGATGGCGGCAGCGGGGAGGGAGCGCAGTATTAACTGCGCTCCTGGGAAGGCCCAGCGGTACATGGTGCAGCACTGTGAGGGGCGCCCTGGGTCAGCGCTTACCCCTACAGTGGTCCAGAAGCCTGTCGAGGTCCGCGGATCTCAGCCAGTACTAATTCCTCAGGCCAGTATAATCCATGAAGAGCGGGAAGACAGCGCCATTAAGGGGGCAGAGCTTCTTCTCAGAGCGGACCCAGCAGCGTTTCAGCGCCATTTTCCTGCCTGCACAGCGCTGAGAGGAAGAACAGGTCCATCCACAGCAACTCCAGCTATCTGTACACGGTACCAGGGGGTTGTAGAAGGGACGGGAGGCTGTACTTAAACTGCGTGTCCTATTAAGGTGCACAGTCAGCGCTGACGAGGGGTCTCCCTTTGCTAAAAGCGCTGTGTGTGGGTTGGCTCCAATCTCTGTGTCTCTCTTGCCATTCTTGGGGGGGAAACTCTGTCTGCCCCCACGTGTGTGTGTAAAGTGTTTGGTGGTCTTCTTTAACTATGTCCAGGGACACTGTGTCATATGCTGCAGAGGATTTATCCTCCCAGGATGATCCCATTCCATGTAATCAGGATAGCACTGGTTTAGCACAGATACCAGCAAGGGAGCCTGAGTGGCTTTCCTCTATCAAATCTTGGATTTCTCAGATTTCTGACAGGGTTGCAAGTAATTTATCTGCAACCCAGGTATTACAGAGCTCTATGGCAGTATGGACGGTTTCTGGTACCTCAGGACGCCCCGCTATATACCCCCACAAACTTGCATTTGTGCATGTCGCACAAGACGACACGGATACCGATTCTGACACCACAGACGGTGGTGGGGATGTGTTGCGGGGGTCCGCATCTCTTGGAAAGAGGGTGCAGTTGTTGATAGAGGCTATCAGGGAACAGGGATGTGTCTCCCCGTACTTGCGTGGGTTTCCTCCGGGTACTCCGGTTTCCTCCCACAATCCAAAAATATACTGGTAGGTTAATTGGCTCCCAACAAAATTAACACTAGTATGAATGTGTCTGTGTACATGTGGTAGGGAATATAGAATGGAAGCTCCACTGGGGCAGGGACTGATGTGAATGGGCAAATATTCTCTGTACAGCGCTGCGGAATATGTGTGCGCTATATAAATAACTGGTAATAAATAAATAAATAAATAAATGTGTTAAATGTTAATGATACCACACCTGAGCAGGTTGAGGAGGCTTTTTTCACTGATAATAAAAAGCCTCTCTAACCTTCCCTGTGTCAAAGGAATTGAATGCTATATTTGAAAAAGCATGGGTAAACCCTGAGAAAAAATTCCAGATCCCTAAAAGGGTCCAGGTGGCGTTTCCTTTCCCTGATGAGGATAGGAAAAAATGGGAAAACCCGCCGATTGTTGACGCATCTGTGTCCAGTTCTCAAAGAAGGTGGTTTTGCCTGTTCCAGGATCTACCGACTTAAAGGAGCCGGCTGATAGAAAAATTAATAACATGCTTAAATTAATGTACACTGCTTCAGGGGCCATATTACGTCCCACTATTGCTACCGCATGGATTGCAAAGGCAATCGTAAAGTGGTCGGCTATCTTACTTGAGGATTTGGATACGATGGACGGGGATGATGTTGCATTATATTTACGCAATATACATGATTCAGCAGGTTTTATGGTAGAATCCATGAAAGACCTGGGTTCCATGACTGCAGGAATATCTTCCATGTCTGTTTCAGCTCGTCGGGGACTGTGGCTGCGCCAGTGGTCTGCCGACGCGGATCAAGAGTTGTGGAGTCCCTACCCTATGCAGGTCAGGCTCTCTTTGGGGAAGCTCTAGACGCGTGGATATCCACGGCTACAGCGGGTAAGTCTCCATTTCTTCCCTCAGCAGCACCTGCTCCGAAGAAATCGTGCTCTTCATCTGCAACGCAGTCCTTTCGGCCTAACAAGCCTAGAAGGGCCAGAACGTCCAATACCTTCTTTAGGGGAGGTCGAATTAAGTCCAAGAAACCTGCAGCTGCAGGTTCCCAGGAACAAAAGCCTGCTTCAGGTACGCCAAAGTCCTCCGCATGACGGTGGACTGCGCGGCCTGGAGGTGGGGCCAGTGGGAGCGACACTCAGACACTTCAGTCATGTCTGGGTATCGTCCGGCCTGGATCCCTGGGTGATAGATATTGTATCCCAGGGATACAGGCTGGAATTTCGAAGTCTCCCTCCTCATTGATTTTTCAAATCAGGCTTACCAACTCTGTTGGCAGACAGCACTGTACTACAAGACGCTGTGCAAAAACTGGTGGAGGCACAGGTCATTGTGCCAGTATCACCTCACATGCAGAACAAAGGTTACTATTCAAACCTTTTTGTGGTACCGAAACCGAATGGTTCGGTCAGACCCATTCTGAACCTAAAATCATTGAACCCCTTTCTAAAGGAGTTCAAGTTCAAGATGGAGTCTCTCAGGGCGGTGATATCCGGTCTGGAAGAGGGGGAATTCCTGGTATCCCTGGATATCAAGGATGCATACCTCCACATTCCGATCTGGCTGCCGCATCAGGCTTATCTCCGCTTCGCATTGCTGGACTGTCATTTCCAGTTCCAGGCCCTGCCATTCGGCCTCTCCACAGCACCAAGGGTGTTTACCAAGGTGATGGCAGAAATTATGGTTCTCCGCAAACAGGGTGTGAACGTCATTCCATATTTGGATGATCTGCTGATAAAGGCATCATCCAAGGAGAAGCTGCTGCAGTCCATTGTTCTCACAACAAGCCTCCTCAGGAGTCATGGTTGGATTCTGAACCTTCCAAAGTCACATTTGGAACCAACCCAGAGGTTGTCCTTTCTGGGAATGATCCTGGATACGGAAGTGCAGAGGGTGTTTCTTCCACAGGAAAAGGCGTTGGTGATACAAGGTATGGTCCGGGATGTCCTGAAGCCAGCCCGGGTGTCTGTTCGCCTATTGGGAAAGATGGTGGCATCTTACGAGGCTCTCCAGTATGGGAGGTTCCACGCTCGGACCTTCCAACTGGATCTCCAGGACAAGTGGTCAGGATCTCATCTCCACATGCACCAGAGAATCGTCTGTCACCAAAGGCCAGGATTTCACTCCTCTGGTGGCTCCAATTGCCTCACCTTCTGGAGGGGCGCAGGTTCGGGATTCAGGACTGGGTCCTTCTAACCACGGATGTGAGCCTTCGGGGATGGGGAGCAGTCACTCAAGGAGTAATCTTCCAGGGACGGTGGTCAAGCCTGGAAGCCGGCCTGCCCATCAACATCCTGGAGCTAAGAGCCGTCTACAACGGTCTTCAGGCGGCCCCTCTTCTAAGAAATCGGGCCATTCAAGTGCAGTCGGACAACGTAACAACAGTGGCTTACATAAACTGACAAGGCGGAACGAAGAGCAGTGTGACAATGTCAGAGGTGACAAGAATACTACTCTGGACAGAAAAACATGAATTGGCACGGTCAGCCATCTTCATTCCAGGAGTAGACAACTGGATAGCAGACTTCCTCAGCAGACACTATCTCCATCCAGGGGAGTGGGGTCTCCATCCGAAGGTGTTCAAGGAACTAACAGACCTTTGGGGATTACCCCAAATAGACATGATGGCCTCTCGTCTCAATTAGAAGCTTTCAGCGTTATTGTTCTAGGTCGAGAGACCCACAGGCAGTGGCAGTGGACGCCCTGGTGTCTCAGTGGGTGTTCCAGTCAGTGTACGTGTTTCCACCACTCCCACTCATCCCAAGAATCCTAAAGCTCATAAGGAGAACAAGGGTTCAAGCGATCCTCATTACCCCAGACTGGCCAAGAAGGGCTTGGTACGCGGACCTTCTAAATCTACTGCAAGAAGATCCGAGGCCTCTTCCTCTTCGGGAGGACCTGCTGCAACAGGGGCCGTTCGCCTATCAAAACTTACCACGGCTACGTTTGATGGCATGGAAGTTGAGCGCCTGATACTTGCTCGGAAGGGCATTCCGAAGAAGGTCATTCCTACCCTGATACAGGCTAGAAAAGGGGTAACGTCTAAGCATTACCATCGTATTTGGAAGAAATATGTACTGCTTTTGTTTAGTTGTGTACTGCATTGTTACTTGGTAAGTAATGTTTCAGCAGTTGCTGAATGTTTCAAGCTAGTTAGCTTGCTGTGCCTTGTATGTGTGAGCTGGTATGAATCTCACCACTGTCTGTGTATAATCCTTCTCTCGAAGATGTCCGTCTCCTCAGGCACAGTTTCTAGACTGAGTCTGGTAGGAGGGGCATAGAGGGAGGAGCCAGCCCACACTCTCAAACTCTTAAAGTGCCAATGGCTCCTGGTGGACCCATCTATACCCCTTGGTACTAATGTGGACCCCAGCATCCTCTATGGACTACGAGAAAAGGATTTACCGGTAGGTAACCAAAATCCTGTTTTTTCCCTCAAAATTCTACACACAATACCCCATAGTGACAATGTGAAAAAGATTTTTTTTTGTGTGCAAAATTATTAAAAATAAAAAACTAAGAAATCACATGTACATAAGTATTCACAGCCTTTGCCATTAAGCTCAAAATTGAGCTCATGTGCATCCTATTTCCACTGATCATCCTTGAGATGTTGCTACAGCTTTATTGGAGTACACCTGTGGTAATTTCGGTTGATTTGGAAAGGCACACACCTGTCTCTAAGGTCCGACACTTGACATTGCATGTCTGAGCACAAACCAAGCATGAAGTCAAAGGAATTGTCTGTAGACCACAGAGACAGGATTGTCTTGTGGCACAAATCTGGGGAAGGGTACAGAAAAATATCTGCTGCTTTTGAAGGTCCCAATGAACACAGTGGCCTCCATAATCCGTAAATGGAAGAAGTTCGGAACTACCAGGACTCTTCCTAGAGCTGGCTGGCCATCTAAACTGAGCGATCGGGGGATAAGGGCCGTAGTCAGGGAGGTGACCAAGAACCCAGTGGTCACTCTTTCAGGGCTACAGCATTCCTCCTGTGGGGAGAGAAGAACCTTCCAGAAGGACAACCATCTCTGCAGCAATCCACCAATCAGGCCTGTATGGAGTTTGCCAAAATGCACCTGAAGGACTCTCAGACCATGAGAAACAATATTCTATGGTCTGATGAGACAAAGACTGAACCCCTTGGCATGAATGCCAGGTGTCATGTTTGGACGAAACCAGGCACTGCTCATCACCAGGTCAATACCATCCCTACTGTGAAGCATGGTGGTGGAAGCATCATGCTGTGGGGATGTTTTTCAGTGGCAGGAACTGAGAAACTAGTCAGGATAGAGGGAAAGATGAATGCAGCAATGTACAGAGACATCCTGGATAAAAACCTGCTCCAGAGCGCTCTTGACCTCAGACTGGGGCGACGGTTCATCTTTCAGCAGGACAACGACCCTAGGCACACAGCCAAGATAGCAAATGAGTGGCTTCAGGACAACTCTGTGAATGTCCGTGAGTGGCCCAGACTTTACTCTGATTGAACATCTCTGGAGAGATCACCGACTCTTCCCATCCAGCCTGAGGGAGCTTGAGAGGTGCTGCAAAGAGGAATGGGCGAAGCTGCCCAAAGATAAGTGTGCCAAGCTTGTGGCATCATATTCAAAAATACTTCAGGCTGTAATTGCTGCCAAAGGTGCATCAACAAAGTATTGAACAAAGGCTGTTAATACTTATGTACATGTGATCTCTACGTTTATTTTTAATAAATTTGCAAAAATCTCAAACTTTTTTAACGTTGTCACTATGGGGTAGTAGTGTGTGTAGAATTTTGAGTGTGAAAAATGAATTTATTCCATTTTGGAATAAGGCTGTAACATAACAAAATGTGGAAAAAGTGAAGCGCTGTGAATACTTTCCAGATGCAGTGTGTGTGTGTGTGTGTGTGTGTGTGTGTATATATATATATATATATATATATATATATATATATACACACACACACACACACGTATAATCTAGAAGCGGCATCATATCAAGTGCCTTTACTAGGTGCTAGGACTTGCCTTATATCCGCTTAAAAAATATGGGGGGGCGCAAATGCTTTAATTAGGCCAGGGCATAAAAATAGTTACTGCTCTGGCGATCGCAGCCTGCTGGTGCATGTCACTCCTGGGTGGCCCTGCAATTGTGCTGAACTGTAATAAACTGAGCTGGCGTGTGAGTCACAGGAAGCATTTGGCCAACACAGAAACTTTAGCATGGATGCCTGTCTGGTGGTATTGGGTGCCCTGATTAGGGTTTACCCCTACTGGAAAACTATGTATGTAAGTAGCAGACACATGCTTGCATTAAATTATCTTGTTATGTTATTGGAGCAACACAATTATTATTTTTAGGAGGCCAGTCAATAATTTTGTGCCTAGGGGTATACTGACCCATAAATCCATCCGCCTCTGGCCCCTTTCTAATGTCTGTACTACTTTATGTGGAAGGGAAAGACCATATTTAGAACACTTTGTATTTTGGAGAAATAATAAGTGAGGAGTAAGCTTATTTCTGTAAATATCAATAAAATAACTAGTAGCTGTAAAACCGGGAGCAGTCATCGGTCACATGCTCTTCTAAGTAGCTGTGTATGGAGTTGGTAGATGAAGTCAGAAATGGAAGATTCAATCTAATAGAGCATAACCTTCTTAATCATAATATATAACATGAAATGTACTAGTATGAGGTACAGTATATGAGCACATCCCAATAATTATAGGCTGTTTCTCCATGTAACCTAATTTCTCTGACGTCCTAGTGGATGCTGGGGACTCCGTAAGGACCATGGGGAATAGCGGGCTCCGCAGGAGACTGGGCACTCTAAAGAAAGATTCAGTACTATCTGGTGTGCACTGGCTCCTCTCTCTATGCCCCTCCTCCAGACCTCAGTTAGAATCTGTGCCCGGACAGAGCTGGGTGCTTTTAGTGAGCTCTCCTGAGCTTGCTAATAAGAAAGTATTTTAGTTAGGTTTTTTATTTTCAGAGAGCTTCTGCTGGCAACAGACTCTCTGCTACGAGGGACTGAGGGAAGAGAAGCAAACCTACTAACTGCGGCTAGGTTGCGCTTCTTAGGCTACTGGACACCATTAGCTCCAGAGGGATCGAACACAGGACCTGACCTTGTCGTCCGTTCCCGGAGCCGCGCCGCCGCCCCCCTCGCAGAGCCAGAAGCCGGCAGAAGCGGAGAAGACATCGAAATCGGCGGCAGAAGACTCCTGTCTTCACATGAGGTAGCGCACAGCACTGCAGCTGTGCGCCATTGCGCCCACACTAACCCACACACTCCGGTCACTGTAGGGTGCAGGGCGCTGGGGGGGGGGGGCGCCCTGGGCAG
The DNA here is from genome assembly GCF_028390025.1 of Pseudophryne corroboree. Classification (NCBI taxonomy): domain Eukaryota; kingdom Metazoa; phylum Chordata; class Amphibia; order Anura; family Myobatrachidae; genus Pseudophryne; species Pseudophryne corroboree. Next base: position 679,416,836 of record NC_086445.1, on the reverse strand, counting down.
CAATTGTTTCCTCCTGGCGAATGCTGCATATAGACAGTGGCACACTGTTATATGTATGAGCCCCCGCCATTTATTTTACAAGAAATCGCGGGACAGAAGCCCGCCGCTGAGGGGGCGGTGCCTTCTTCCTCAGCACTCACCAGCGCCATTTTCCTTCCACAGCTCTGCTGAGAGGAAGCTCCCCAGGCTCTCCCCTGCAGAATCACGGTAGAAGGGTAAAAAAGAGAGGGGGGGCACATAAATTTAGACGCATAAATCATAATACAGCAGCTACTGGGTAAACACTAAGTTACTGTGTAATCCCTGGGTTATATAGCGCTGGGGTGTGTGCTGGCAAACTCTCTCTCTGTCTCTCCAAAAGGCCTTGTGGGAGTCCTGTCCTCATTTAGAGCTTCCCCTGTGTGTGTGGTGTGTCGGTACGCGTGTGTCGACATGTTTGACGAAGAGGGCTATGTGGAGGCAGAGCAAGTGCAGTTGACTGACGTGTCGTCGCCGACGGTGCCGACACCTGATTGGATGGATATGTGGAAGGTGTTAAATGATAATGTAAACTCCTTACATAAAAGGTTGGATAAAGCCGATACCTCGGACCAGTCAGGGTCTCAAACCATGCCTAATCCTACAGCGCAGAGGCCTTCAGGGTCTCAAAAGCTCCCACTATCCAAAATGGTTGACACAGATGTCGACACGGATTCTGACTCCAGTGTCGACGACGATGATGCAAAATTGTAACCAAAAATGACAAAAGCTATACGTTACATGATTATAGCGATGAAGGATATTTTACACATATCAGAGGTAAACCCTGTCCCTGACAAGAGGGTTTATATGTATGGGGAGAAAAAGCAAGAGGTGACTTTTCCCCCTTCACATGAGTTAAATGAGTTATGTGAAAGAGCGTGGGATTCCCCAGACAAGAAAGTCCTGATTTCCAAAAGGTTACTTATGGCATACCCTTTCCCGCCAGAGGACAGGGTGCGCTGGGAATCCTCCCCTAGGGTAGATAAAGCTCTGACACGCTTATCTAAGAAGGTGGCCCTGCCGTCGCAGGATACGGCCACCTTAAAGGATCCTGCAGATAGAAAGCAGGAAAGTATCCTGAAATCTGTTTATACACATTCAGGGACTCTACTGAGGCCGGGAATTGCGTCGGCGTGGATGTGTAGTGCTGTAGCAGCGTGGACAGATAATCTCTGAGGAAATGGATACCTTAGACAGGGATACCATTATGCTGACCCTGGGGCATATAAAAGACACCGTCCTATATATGAGGGATGCCCAGAGGGACATTTGCCTACTGGGCTCTAGAATTAATGCAATGTCAATTTCTGCCAGGAGGGTCCTGTGGACTCGGCAGTGGACAGGTGATGCCGACTCCAAAAAACACATGGAGGTGTTACCTTACAAGGGTGAGGAATTGTTTGGGGACGGTCTCTCGGACCTGGTTTCCACAGCTACTGCTGGGAAGTCAAACTTTTTGCCATATATTCCCTCACAACCGAAGAAAGCACCGTATTACCAAATGCAGTCCTTTCGCGCACAAAGAAGCAAGAAGGTCAGTGGTGCTTCCTTTCTTGCTAGAGGCAGGGGCAGAGGAAAAAAGCTGCACCTTACAGCTAGTTCCCAGGAACAGAAGTCCTCCCCGGCTTCCACTAAATCCACCGCATGACGCTGGGGCTCCACGGGTGGAGCCAGGAGCGGTGGGGGCGCGTCTCCGATATTTCAGCCACCAGTGGGTTCGCTCACAGGTGGATCCCTGGGCTATACAGATTGTGTCTCAGGGATACAAGCTGGAATTCGAGGTGATGCCCCCTCAACGTTACCTAAAATCGTCCCTGCCAGCTTCCCCCATAGAAAGGGAAGTAGTGGTAGCGGCAATTCACAAGCTATTTCTCCAGCAGGTGGTGGTAAAGGTTCCCCTTCCTCAACAGGGGAAGGGATACTATTCCACAATGTTTGTGGTACCGAAACCGGACGGTTCGGTCAGACCTATATTAAATTTAAAGTCCCTGAACATTTATCTGAAAAGATTCAAGTTCAAAATGGAATCGCTCAGAGCGGTCATTGCAAGCCTGGAAGAGGGGGATTTTATGGTGTCTCTGGACATCAAGGATGCTTACTTGCATGTCCCCATTTATCCGCCTCATCAGGAGTACCTCAGATTTGTGGTACAGGACTGTCATTACCAATTCCAGACGTTGCCGTTTGGTCTGTCCACGGCACCGAGAATATTTACCAAGGTAATGGCAGAAATGATGGTGATCCTGAGAAAGCAAGGAGTCACAGTTATCCCATACTTGGACGATCTCCTCATAAAGGCGAGATCGAGGGAGCAGTTGCAGATCAGCGTAGCGCACTCACAGGAAGTGTTGCAACAGCATGGCTGGATTCTGAATATCCCAAAGTCGCAGCTGATTCCTACGACGCGTCTGCCCTTTCTGGGCATGATTCTGGACACAGACCAGAAGAAGGTGTTTCTCCCGATGGAGAAGGCTCAAGAACTTGGGACTCTAGTCAGAGACCTCTTAAAACCGAAACAGGTGACGGTGCATCACTGCACGCGAGTCCTGGGAAAGATGGTGGCATCGTACGAGGCCATTCCCTTCGGCAGGTTCCATGCGAGGATCTTTCAATGGGATCTGTTTGACAAATGGTCCGGATCGCATCTTCAGATGCATCGGCTGATCACCCTGTCCCCCAGGGCCAGGGTGTCTCTTCTGTGGTGGCTACAGAGTGCTCGCCTTCTCGAGGGCCGCAGATTCGGCATACAGGACTGGGTCCTGGTGACCACGGATGCGAGCCTCCGAGGGTGGGGGGCAGTCACTCAGGGAAGAAACTTCCAAGGGTTGTGGTCAAGTCAGGAAACTTGTCTGCACATAAATATCCTGGAACTAAGGGCCATATTCAACGCCCTGAGTCAAGCGGAGCCCCTGCTTCGCAACCAACCGGTGCTGATTCAGTCAGACAACATCACCGCTGTGGCTCATGTAAACCGCCAGGGCGGCACAAGAAGCAGAGTCGCGATGGCGGAGGCCACCAGGATTCTTCGGTGGGCGGAGAATCACGTACAAGCACTGTCAGCAGTGTTCATTCCGGGGGTGGACAACTGGGAAGCAGACTTCCTCAGCAGGCACGACCTTCACCCGGGAGAGTGGGGACTTCATCACGAAGTCTTCATTCAGATTACAAATCGATGGGAACTGCCACAGGTAGACATGATGGCGTCCCGTCTCAACAAAAAGCTGCAACGGTATTGCGCCAGGTCAAGAGACCCTCAGGCGATAGCTGTGGACGCCCTGGTAACACTGTGGGTGTTCCAGTCGGTCTATGTGTTCCCTCCTCTTCCTCTCATACCCAAGGTACTGAGAATCGTAAGAAGAAGAGGAGTGAGAACAATACTCATTGTTCCGGATTGACCAAGAAGACCTTGGTACCCGGAATTGCAAGAAATGCTCACAGAGGACCCATGGCCTCTGCCTCTCAGACAGGACCTGTTGCAACAGGGGCCCTGCCTGTTCCAAGACTTACCGCGGCTGCGTTTGACGGCATGGCGGTTGAACGCCGGATCCTAGCGGAAAAAGGCATTCCGGAGGAAGTTATTCCTACGCTGATAAAGGCTAGGAAGGACGTGACAGCAAAGCATTATCACCGCATATGGCGAAAATATGTTGCTTGGTGTGAGGCCAGGAAGGCCCCTACAGAGGAATTCCAACTGGGCAGATTTCTGCACTTGCTACAGTCTGGAGTGACTATGGGCTTGAAGTTGGGATCCATAAAGGTCCAGATTTCGGCCCTGTCCATTTTCTTTCAAAAGGAACTGGCGTCTCTTCCTGAAGTTCAGACGTTTGTTAAGGGAGTGCTACATATTCAGCCCCCTTTTGTGCCACCAGTGACACCTTGGGATCTCAACGTGGTGTTGGGTTTCCTAAAATTCCACTGGTTTGAACCACTTAAGACCGTGGAGCTAAAGTGTCTCACATGGAAGGTGGTCATCTGTTGGCATTGGCTTCGGCTAGGCGTGTGTCAGAATTGGCGGCCTTGTCATGTAAAAGCCCCTATCTGGTTTTTCATATGGACAGGGCAGAATTGCGACTCGTCCCCAATTTCTGCCAAAGGTGGTGTCATCTTTTCATTTGAACCAACCTATTGTAGTGCCTGCGGCTACTCGTGACTTGGAGGATTCCAGGATACTAGATGTAGTCAGGGCTTTAAAGATTTATGTAGCCCGAACGGCTGGAGTCAGGAAAACTGACTCGCTGTTTATCCTATATGCCCCCAACAAGTTGGGTGCTCCTGCTTCAAAGCAAACCGTTGCCCGCTGGATCTGTAACACGATTCAGGGGGCTCATTCTGCGGCTGGATTGCCGCATCCGAAATCAGTGAAAGCCCATTCCACAAGGAAGGTGGGCTCTTCTTGGGCGGCTGCCCGAGGGGTCTCGGCATTACAGCTTTGCCGAGCTGCTACTTGGTCGGGTTCAAACACATTTGCAAAATTCTACAAGTTTGATACCCTGGCTGAGGAGGACCTTGAGTTCGCCCATTCGGTGCTGCAGAGTCATCTGCACTCTCCCGCCCGTTTGGGAGCTTTGGTATAATCCCCATGGTCCTTACGGAGTCCCCAGCATCCACTAGGACGTCAGAGAAAATAAGATTTTACTTACCGGCAAATCTATTTCTCGTAGTCCGTAGTGGATGCTGGGCGCCCGTCCCAAGTGCGGACTTTCTGCAATACGTGTATATAGTTATTGCTTGATAATGGGTTATGTTATGTTGGCATCCATTGTTGATGCCCTGTTGTTGTTCATACTGTTGACTGGATAAGTGTATCACAAGTTATACGGTGTGATTGGTGTGGCTGGTATGAGTCTTACCCGAGATTCCAAAATCCTTTCCTTATAATGTCTGCTCTTCCGGGCACAGTTTCCTTAACTGTGGTCTGGAGAAGGGGCATAGAGGGAGGAGCCAGTGCACACCAGATAGTACTGAATCTTTCTTTAGAGTGCCCAGTCTCCTGCGAAGCCCGCTATTCCCCATGGTCCTTACGGAGTCCCCAGCATCCACTACGGACTACGAGAAATAGATTTACCGGTAAGTAAAATCTTATTTTTTCTTTTGTAGTAAGCAGTAATGTATTACTAGCAATGTGCTTCAGTGCTCTGCTATCTTCATCAGCTTACTGGAAACACATCAGAAGGGATACGGTTAATATACTACCAGTTGGGATCCCCGTGTTCAGGATCCCGACGCTAGAATCCTGACCGGAGTGGAAATGCCGGCGGTGAGAATCCCGGCCGCAGCCTGGTATTCCCACTCGGGTGGTGGTTCCACGCCACCACCCGAGAAGCGTGGTGAGCGAATTCTGTTGGGATTCCGGATGACAGGATGCCGCTGTCGGTACAGTGATGGCCGCCATCCCATCAGCTTGTCACACGCATGTATTCCCATCTGAATCAAAGGTGTGAGTAGCCATCTGTATCTACATACAGTATGTATTACAACTATTTGGGAATTAATTAATAGAGCACCTGAATATTCCTATAGGCTAGTATTAATATAAAAGCAGCTAACTATTCCATAAAAGAATAAATACAAACAGTTTAAAATCTTCTGATTCATTCAGTTACATATTTCTAAAGTAGGTATAAAGGAGTATATGTACCAAGCCTAGGATGGAGATAAAGTACCAGCCAATCAGCTCCTAACTACCATGTCACAGGCTGTGTTTGAAAAATAGCAGTTAGGAGCTGGTTGGCTGGTGCTTTATTTCTGTGCACTTTATCTCTCTCTCTCTCTCTCTCTCTCTCTCCTAGGCTTCGTAAATAGACCCCAAAAGCTTTTTTACAAAAATATTAAATATTTCATTATTAAAGTTTCCATATTTTAGATCCAAAAGGTTTCTGAGGATCATCTTAATCACATATCCCAAATGCCATGATTTTGTCGGGTCAGTCCTTTTTTTCGGGGACTGTCCCGCTGTCCCACCCGAGGTTGGGAAACCCCTCTGACTTGCTGCTCTGTTTAGTAGAGCAGCAGTGAACAGATGCTGTGTACATGCGTGCAATGTCTATTCACAGGAGAGAGAAGTTCTGGGGCCATAGCCAGCAGCTCACAGATTGGCAGGCATGCCCCCACAGTGACAAAATCAAGGGCGTGGCTTGCAATCACGGCATTTGCCATGAGTCCATGACCCCTAATTTTGGGGACACAGCTATCCCTCTTCACTCCCAGACAAAGTGAAAAGGGATAGCTGTGTCTGGGAGGTTAAGTACAGGGCAGATTGGTTCGGTACTTGGGGCGTGGCCAAATCGAGGAGGCGTGACCACACACCATCCCCCCTCCAAAAAAGTAAAAACAAATATGGTGCCATGTACTCAGCCCATGACTTACCTCAGGGGTGGAGGGGCAGTGCGATTTCCCCCAACTGGAAAACTTAGTACACACCTAAAAGAAGGTGCAGCATGGCAATGTTATGCAACAATATATCACATCACCATACACACTACACAATCTTCTGTACAATCTGCATGTAAGCACTGTTGGCCATTGAATCATCCCATTGGATGTGCAGAATATCCAGTGGGTTGGTACAACCACCCAATTCTTCAATCAATGAATTGGGTGGATTTGAGGTATATGCTATATGATGGTAGTTACGATCTGTTGCAGATCGCAACATCATCCAATATATTGTATAGTGTGTACACAGCTAAACACTTCTTTACTCTTCCCATTGGCCGTACCTGTATAGCTGTGCGGCCGCAGCGGTACGTTGGGCAGTGAGAGAGAGAAGACTGTTACTACTCCAGTGGCAGCAGCATCCGTGGACCCTCCACAAAGACTCACTACTCAATGTGCCGCTGCGCTGCTATACAGTGGTCAGCAGAAGTGGGCAGAAGAAAAGTTTTACAGGTGAAGGTGATCACACTGATTGCCCGACCCCTAGATCCACCCATGCCCCTGCAGTGCTGCAAAGGGGAATAATGTCTATCTATTGCGTATGCGCAGAAAATCTAGCCGCGTCTTGGAAAAAAATTAGCTAGAAAAAACCTTGCATTCGCACAAAACCCTTCAGTTTAATCACTGATTAGTTGCAGTACATACAACTGTTTCTAGGTCTGCAGCCTCTAAATGCACATTATGGGTGTTAATTTAGCACAGTGTAGACTACCTGCTGGAAGCTCTTAATGCTAATTGCCCTCTGGAGTTCCCCTCTGTGATTGCCTGCCCTGTGTAGAATTCGCAGACAGAGCTTCTAATAAGAAGCAATTACACAAGTAACTCTTCATCACAGGGAGACTGTCTCCTGCTCCACGTGAGGGCTCTGCAATGCTCACAGCATACTTACCTACATTGTATTTCTCCTCTCCGGGAGAAGCCCGGAGAGGAGACGCTGCAGGTGTCTTCGGGGGGCAGGGGTGGACTGTGACATCACTAAGCCCCGCCCCCGCATTGGGAAATGCCGCGATTCGCGGGTCTGCGGGAAGGGGGCGGGGCGGGGCTAAAATGACGCGATTTGCGTAATTTTAACCCCTTCTCCACCCGATGGACCTGCGAATGCGGGAGGTTATCTCTCCATCCTTCTCGCATCACTAGGGTGCGAGCAGGATGCGGGAGACCTGCCCACTCTTCCGGGGGTGCGGGGGGCTACCCCGAAAAACGGGAGCCTCCCGCAGCGTCCGGGAGAGTAGGTAAGTATGGCTCACAGGCATGTGGGGGATACAGGACCAGAGCAGGAGGTGAGGGAGCTGGAGGTGAAGCAGTGGCAGATTTACTGACCACAGCCCCTTAGCAAAATCCGCCACTGCTCCCTAGTGATAACCTATTGCACGGATCAGGTATTGCTTTATCTAGATTGTTCTGGAGGCTGACTCCATTCTTTAGGCTGGGAATTGCAGTTAGTACAAAAAAAAAACACATTCATTTTGATCAGAAAACTTCTATTACAAGCTGCACAAATGTTATGTTGTTGTGACTCACTATCCTTCTGCATTCCCATAGGGTCTCTTAGGGTACTGGAGAGAATAAACTTTTCCATGATCTAACTTTCTAGATATTAGGGTGCAATTTTGCGCTCGCCCCCCTGCTGGCATGCCGTCAATCGGGATCACGGCACCGGTCACTCATACTACACCCTTTGTGAAGATACCCCTTAGGGTTTATCTCCAGCAGGGGCCAGAGAGGTCATGCCAAACATTTACTCCTCTCTAATAAATTAAACATTCTTTCTGCAACAGTTCATCCTGTTTTGGCAAAACCACTTTCCACTCCTTAGCCTTAATGGACTCAGAAGCAGTAGACTATCTAGTATACATTCTCAATAAAAAAAAAGCATGTCACAGTAACCAGTAAAAAAAATCTGTTGCTCTCAATACAAGTCTCATTCTGGGATGTTATATTCAGTTTACAATATAACAATATAATGGACTTTTATTCATGGTTTTTCAGTTTTCCCTGACCTCGTAAGCATACTCCTACCCTGGAGTGCTGGACAGATTATTTCCTGTGGCTCACTTGCTTCACCTCCTGCTTACAAAAGATAGTTTCCATGTATTTTCTACCTGAGGCATCACTGGAAATGCTTCCAGCATCACAGCTTCATTCATTTTATAGATATACTGTACATAGAGATTTAATTATTTATTTATTAAGTTTCTTATATAGCGCAGCATATTCCGTTGTGCTTTACAATTGGAAGCAATGATAAAACAAAACTGGGTAATGACAAACAATCGTATAGGTAACATAGAAACATAGAATTTGACAGCAGATAAGAACCACTTGGCCCATCTAGTCTACCCCTTTTTTTTTATCCTTTAGGCAATCTCAACCCTTTTTGAACCTTAATTCTTTGTAAGGATATTCATATGCCTATCCGAAGCATGTTTAAATTGCTCTACAGTCTTAGCCTCTACCACCTCTGATGGGAGGCTATTCCACTTATCCACTACCCTTTCTGTGAAGTAATTTTTCCTTAAATTTCCCCTGAACCTCCCCCCCTCCAGTCTCCGTGTATGTCATTGAGTTCTAATATTTCTCTTCCTTTGAAGAATGTTTCCCTCCTGAACTTTGTTAAGACCCTTGATATATTTGAAAGTTTCTATCATGTAGCACATCTTTTAGCTCTTTGAGTATCCTTGGGTGTATCCCATCTGGTCCCATTGATTTATCCACTTTTAGTTGTGAAAGTTCTGTTAGGACCTTCTCCTCTGTAAATGTACTTTCATGTACCTTATTTTTATGAATGTCCTTGCAACTTAACTGTGGCCCCATCCCTTCTTCTGTAGTAAATACTGACCAAAAATAATTATTTAGGTGATCTGCTATTGCCTTGTCTCCCTCCACCAAATGCTCACTCTCTGTCTTAAGTCTTATTTCTCTTACGTCCTAGAGGAGGCTGGGGACTCCGTAAGGACCATGGGGGTATAGACGGGCTCCGCAGGAGACATGGGCACTTTAAGACCTTTTAATGGGCATGAGCTGGCTCCTCCCTCTATGCCCCTCCTCCAGACCTCAGTTAGATCCTGTGCCCAGAGGAGACTGGTTGCACACTAGGGGAGCTCTACTGAGTTTCTCTAGAAAAGACTTTTGTTAGGTTTTTTTATTTTCAGGGAGCACTGCTGGCAACAGGCTCCCTGCTTCGGGGGACTGAGGAGAGAGAAGCAGACCCACTTTCCTGGACTGATGGGCTCTGCTTCTTAGGCTACTGGACACCATTAGCTCCAGCGGGTCGGAACACAGGTGTCGTCCTTGCTGTTCGTCCCGGAGCCGCGCCGCCGTCCTCCTCACAGCGCCGGAAGATAGAAGCCGGGTAAGTATAGGAAACAAGAAGGCTTCAAAGGCGGCAGAAGACTTCAGATATTCATGAGGTACCGTGCAGTGGTCGCGCTGCGTGCCATTGCTCCCACACACACACAAGGCACAGCAAGGGTGCAGGGCGCAGGGGGGGCGCCCTGGGCAGCAATTATGGCCTCATATTAGACTGGCACAGATATATAGACACTGCGGAGGCAGTATATATAAAAACCCCGCCAGTATAAACAAATAGCGGGACCGAAGCCCGCCATCAAGGGGGCGGAGCTTGATCCCTCAGCACTAACCAGCGCCATTTTCTCCACAGCTTGCTGCAGAGAAGCTGCTCCCGGACTCTTCCCTTGCTGTACAAGTAACAGGGGGCAAAAATGAGAAGGGGGGGGGGGGGCACATTGATTTGGTGCTAAATTTGTTATAAAGAGAGCGTACAGGTCTGGGACTTTGTTTCAGAACGAAGTGGCGCTGGGTGTGTGCTGGCATACTCTCTCTCTGTCTCTCCAAAGGGCCTTATTGTGGGTCTGTCCCCATATCCATATATCCCAGTGTGTGTGGGGGTCTCAGTACGTGTGTGTCGACATGTCTGAAGCGGAAGGCTCGTCTAGGGAGAAAGCAGAGCAGATGGTGGTAGTGTCTCCGTTGGCACAGCCGACGGCGGATTGGGTGGACATGTGGAATGTTTTGAATGCTAGTGTGGCTTTATTACATAAGAGATTGGACAGGGCAGAGTCCGAAGACCAAGCAGGGAGTCAATCCATGGCTCTTACGGTGTCACAAGGCCCTTCAGGGTCCCATAAACGTCCCTTTACCCAGATAGCAGACACTGATACCGACACAGATTCCGACTCCAGTGTCGACTATGATGATGCATGGTTACGCCCAAGGGTGGCCAAGAGTATTCAATACATGATTATTGCAATAAGAGATGTATTACATATCACAGAGGACCCCTCTGCTCCTGACACAAGGGTCTGCATGTTTAAGGAAAAGAAACCTGAGGTAACGTTTCCCCCATCTTATGAGCTGAACGCTTTATTTGTAAAAGTTTGGGAAACTCCAGACAAGAGACTGCAGGTTCCCAAGAGAATTATTATGGCGTATCCTTTCCCCTGAAAGGACAGGTTACGGTGGGAATCCTCACCCATGGTGGACAAGGCCTTGACGCGCTTGTCCAAGAAGGTGGCCCTACCGTCCCCGGACACGGCGATCCTAAAGGATCCTGCGGATCGCAGGCAAGAAACGACCTTAAAAGCAATTTATGTGACTACGGGAGCCCTGCTCAGACCGGCAGTAGCGTCGGCATGGGTGGGTAGCGCAATTGCAGCTTGGGCAGATAACTTGTCATCTGACATGGACACCCTAGATAAAGATAGTATTATTTTGACCTTAGGTCACATCAAGGACGCAGCGTTATATATGAGGGAGGCTGCGAGAGATATTGGTCTTTTGGGTTCAAGAGCCAATGCCATGGCAATTTCTGCTAGAAGGTCCCTATGGACCCGTCAATGGACTGGTGATGCTGACTCAAAGAGACATATGGAGGCTTTACCTTACAAGGGTGAAGTTTTATTTGGGGAGGGCCTCGCGGACCTGGTTTCCACAGCTACCGCGGGTATGTCTTCTTTTTTGCCTTACGTTCCCCCACAGCAAAATAAAACACCTCAATATCAGATGCAGTCCTTTCGGTCTCATAAGTTCAGAAAGGGGCGTGGCTCATCCTTCCTCGCCAGAGGTAGAGGGAAAAGAACACCAGCTACGGCTAGTTCCCAGGAGCAAAAGTCCTCCCTGGCCTCTACCAAATCCACCGCATGACGCTGGGGTTCCGCTGCGGGAGTCCGCACCGGTAGGGGCACGTCTTCAACTCTTCAGCCAGGTCTGGGTTCAGACAGACTTGGATCCTTGGGTGGTCAAAATTGTATCCCAAGGCTAGAAACTGGAGTTCGAAGATGTGCCTCCTCACCGGTTTTTCAAATCGGCCTTACCAGCTTCTCCCCCACACAGAGCAATAGTTTCAGCTGCCATACAAAAGCTGTGTCAACAGCAAGTGATTATCAAGGTTCCCCTATTGCAACAGGGGAAGGGGTTTTATTCAACCCTATTTGTGGTCCCGAAGCCGGATGGCTCAGACAGACCAATTCTGAATCTAAAATCCCTAAACCTATATTGAAGAGGTTCAAATTCAAGATGGAATCTCTCCGGGCAGTGATCTCCAGCCTGGAAGGGGGGGATTTTATGGTGTCACTAGACATAAAGGATGCATACCTTCATGTCCCCATATATCCTCCTCATCAGGCGTACCTGAGATTCGCTGTACAGGATTGTCATTACCAGTTTCAGACGTTGCCGTTTGGTCTTTCCACGGCCCCGAGAATTTTCACCAAGGTAATGGCGGAAATGATGGTGCTCCTGCGCAAGCAGGGGATCACAATTATCCCATACTTGGACGATCTCCTGATAAAAGCAAGATCAAGAGAACATTTACTAAAAAGCGTGTCTCTCTCCTTGAGAGTACTGCAACAACACGCTGGATTTTAAATCTACCAAAGTCGCAGTTGGTTCCGACAACTCAGCTGTCGTTTTTGGGCATGATTCTGGACACGGAAAAGCAGAGGGTTTTTCTCCCAATGGGAAAGGCCCAGGAACTCAAGAACATGGTCCAGGACCTGCTGAAACCAAAAAGAGTGTCAGTTCATCAATGCACTCGAGTATTGGAAAAGATGGTGGCGGCCTACAAGGCCATTCCATTTGGCAGGTTTCATGCAAGAACTTTTCAGTGGGACCTTCTGGACAAGTGGTCAGGGTCCCATCTCCAGATGCATCGGAGGATACGCCTGTCCCCCCAGGGCCAGGGTCTCTCTCCTGTGGTGGCTCCAGAGTGCTCACCTTCTAGAGGGTCGCAGGTTCGGAATTCAAGATTGGGTTCTCGTGACCACGGACGCGAGCCTCCGAGGATGGGGAGTGGTCAACCAGGGAAAAAATTTTCAGGGAATATGGTCAAGCCAGGAGGCTTGTCTACACATCAATGTGCTGGAATTAAGGGCCATATACAACGGCCTGAATCAGGCGGAGAATCTTCTTCGCAACCTACCCGCTCTGATCCAGTCAGACAACATCCCAGCCGTGGCGCGTGTAAACCGCCAGGGCGGGACAAGGAGCAGAGCAGCAATGGCGGAAGCCACCAGGATTCTTCGCTGGGCATAAAATCATGTAAGCGCTCTATCAGCAGTTTTCATTCCGGGAGTAGACAACTGGGAAGCAGACTTCCTCAGCAGGCACGATCTCCATCCAGGGGAGTGGGGACTTCATCAAGAAGTCTTTGCAGAGGTAACAAGTTGTTGGGGACTCCCTCAAATAGACATGATGGCGTCACGCCTCAACAGGAAGCTTCGGACGTATTGTTCCAGGTCGAGGAACCCTCAGGCGGTGGCAGTGGACGCCCTAGTGACACCGTGGCTGTTTCAGTCAGTCTATGTGTTCCCTCCACTTCCACTCATCTCAAATATATTGAGAATCATAAGACGAACAAGAGTACAGACAATACTCATTGTACCAGATTGGCCTTGAGAGGCCTGGTATCCAGATCTTCGTGAAATGATCACAGAAGATCCTTGGCCGCTTCCTCTCAGAGAGGACCTGTTACAGCAGGGGCCGTGTGTGTTCCAAGACTTACCGCGGTTACGTTTGACAGCATGGCGGTTGAACGCCAGATCCTAGCTAGGAAAGGTATTCCGGGGAAAGTCATCCCTACTCTATTAAAAGCTAGGAAGGAGGTAACGGCGAAGCACTATCACCGTATATGGAGGAAATATGTGTCTTGGTGTGAAACCAAGAATGCTCCTACGGAAGATTTTCAGCTGGGTCGTTTTCTCCATTTTCTACAAACAGGAGTGGATATGGGCCTAAAGTTAGGCTCCATTAAGGTGCAGATTTCGGCCTTATCTATATTCTTTCAGAAGGAATTGGCTTCTCTCCCAGAAGTCCAGACTTTTGTAAAAGGAGTACTGCACATCCAACCTCCTTTTGTGGCCCCAGTGGCACCTTAATGTGGTGTTACAGTTTCTTAAATCGCACTGGTTTGAGCCTCTTCAAACAGTTGAATTGAAGTTTCTCACTTGGAAAGTGGTCATGTTGTTGGCCTTGGTGTCTGCAAGGCAGGTGTCCGATTTGGCGGCTTTGTCTCACAAGAGCCCCTATCTGATTTTCCATGTGGATCAAGCAGAGTTTAAGACTCGTCCTCAATTTTTGCCTAAGGTGGTTTCATCTTTTCACATGAACCAACCTATTGTGGTGCCTGTGGCTACAGATGCCTTGGAGGATTCCAAGTCCCTTGATGTAGTCAGGGCCTTGAAAATTTATATAGCCAGAACGGCTCGGGTTAGGAAAACAGAGGCACTGTTTGTCCTGTATGCAGCCAACAAGGTTGGTGCTCCTGCTTCTAAGCAGACTATTGCACACTGGATATGTAACACGATTCAGCAGGCTCATTCTACGGCTGGATTGCCATTACCAAAATCAGTAAAGGCCCATTCCACTAGGAAGGTGGGCTCTTCTTGGGCGGCTGCCTAAGGCATCTCGGCATTGCAGCTTTGCCGAGCAGCTACGTGGTCGGGTTCAAACACTTTTGCAAAATTTTACAAGTTTGATACCCTGGCTGATGACCTCATGTTTGCTCAATCGGTGCTGCAGAGTCATCCGCACTCTCCCGCCCGGTCTGGAGCTTTGGTATAAACCCCATGGTCCTTACGGAGTCCCCAGCATCCTCTAGGACGTAATAGAAAATAAGATTTTAAACCTACTGTTAAATCTTTTTCTCCTAGTCCGTAGAGGATGCTGGGCGCCCGTCCCAGTGCGGACTTTATCTGCAAGGCTTGTATATAGTTGTTGCTTACATAAGGGTTATGTTACAGTTGAGATCAGTCTCTGGCTGATACTGTTTGTTCATACTGTTAACTGGTTTAGTATATACCATGTTGTACGGTGTGTGTGGTGTGGGCTGGTATGTATCTTGCCCTTAGATTAACAAAATTCCTTTCCTCGTACTGTCCGTCTCCTCTGGGCACAGTTCTATAACTGAGGTCTGGAGGAGGGGCATAGAGGGAGGAGCCAGCTCACACCCATTAAAAGGTCTTAAAGTGCCCATGTCTCCTGCGGAGCCCGTCTATACCCCCATGGTCCTTACGGAGTCCCCAGCATCCTCTATGGACTACGAGAAAAAGATTTACCGGTAGGTTTAAAATCTTATTTATTCCTCCATTTGATTTTCTCCTTTCACTTATATACTTAAAAAAAGTTTTGCCCTTTTTATCTACTGACTGGGCCATTTTCTCCTCAGCTTCTGCCTTTGCACGTCTGATCACTTTCTTAGCATCCTTCCGTCTGTCAAGATACATCTCTTTGTCGTTATTATTTTGAGTCTGTTTGTATTTCCTAAAAGCTATCTTTTTTGCTTTCACACTAGTTGCTACTTCTTTTGTGAACCACACTGGCTTCCTTTTCCTGGTGCTTTTCCTAACCCTTTTGATACAAAGGTCTGTTGCACTTAGTATTGCACTTTTCAGTTTTTCCCACCTCTCCAGCACTCCTTCCAAGTTCCTCCAGTCCGCCAATGAATCACTTAAACATCTCCCCATTTTTGCAAAGTCAGCATTTCTAAAATCCAACACCTTTGTTTTTGTGTGACAGGAGTTGGATCCTGTCTTTATACTAAAACCATACTGCTTGATGATCACTGGATCCCAGGTGCTCACCCACATATATGTTGGATATCCTATCACCATTTGTAAGAATTAAATCTAATATTGAGTCTTTGTGAGTGGGCTCCCTCACCAATTGCTTGAGAGATGCTCCTTATAAGGAATGTAAAAATTTGCCACTTGTAGCTGAACTTGCAAAAGACCCCTCCCAATTTACATCAGGTAAATTAAAGTCTCCCATGATTATGACTTCTCCCTTTAAAGCCATTTTAGTGATGTCCAACAATAGGTTCCTGTCCAAATCCTGCCCCTGGCCTGGTGGTCTATAGATCACCTCAATGCGAATAATGTCCTTCTCCCCGGTTTCTATGGTGACCCAAAGGGCCTCAGTTTTGTCTTCAATATTTTGTGTTAAAGTAGCATTTATGCTTTTTTTCATATACATTGCTACCCCACCTCCTATTCTTCCTATTCTATCCTTCCTAAATAAATTGTATCCTGGTATAGCTATGTCCCAGTCAGAGATTTTCATTGCACCATGACTCTGTAATTGCCACAGAATCCAGGTTATCCCTTGTCATTATCGCAATTAGCTGTGGAATTTTGTCTTCTAAGCTCCTAGCATTTGCACACATAGCTTTAAGAATTTTGTCTGTGCATTTGTTATTAGTAGCCATGTCCAGACTGTACAAAATAAATGAGAAGTTTAAAGTTGAAATTACCTGTTTGGGGATGTTGCTCAGTGTTTGTTTGTTTTTACTAATCAAGAATCACACTGTGTCCTTTACACCACGACTACACCTCCCTAAATGTAAAGATATAATACACCTGACCACAATGGCCAAATGATCAAAGGAGGTAAACACCAGAGAGCATGCAATAATAAACTATGTTTCATTGTGCAACTTCCCCACACATGCAATGCCAATTACAAGCCAATCATTACATCAAATAACATACATGAGTTTGCATAAGAAAGAGCTGTAGTGAGCAGTTTGGGGATGTCTTTTCATAGTGTAAAAAGACAGATAACATTGGTACAGGTGAGAATTCAGATGTTTTTTGTAAGCTATAGACATAAATTTGAGTAGTTGCGGATGAAGTGGAAAGGTCTTGCAGCGTTCCTATCACAGATTTAAGTTATAAGTATGGGTTACTCAGGCTGGGGTAGTTTGATGTGTAGAGGAATTGGACTCACATTTGTTTGAAAGCTGTCCTTTAGTGGTCCAGATTGTGGAATGATTGTTGTCCTTCTGTTTTCCTTCGGTTTAATGTTGAAATTATTTTTAAACTTGTAGTTATCCTTTGAATAATGTCCTTTGAAGTAATGGCCACAAGCCTACGGCCCAAGCCTCCTTAATGCTCTTTAAGTAATGGACCAAGCTTGTGAATACACTGATTACACCCAAACTCCAATGACCCCTCCCCCAACAATGGATAGTAATAAAACAGTTTAAAGAAAACAAACTAACAAACCAACCAACCAACCAACCAACCAACCAACCAACCGAGATTTATCAGAGTCATGCCCTCATTCCTATACTCAGGAAATAACATTCCAATTTATCAATAGCATCCCATCATGTGCATAAGCAATCTAATGTAAAAGCAGATGCCTTATGCCTATAGCAATGCCATAATTCTTATCACCCAATTTGCTATTTACTATTTCAGTGCAATCAGTAGTGATAATCTGCAGCTCTCATTTACAATAAACCTATACAAGTATATATTCACCAGCAGTTATTTGAGTGCAATGTTCTGCAGGAATTAGGTAGGAAGGCCCTGCTCACAAGTTTACAATCTATAGGAATATAATCTGTAATCACAATACTGAGACCCTGCCAATTAATAATCTACAATTGTGACCTAAAACTCTTGCTTGGCACCTCCCCTAATAAGGCCCATTTATACCCAACAATGACACAGGAGATATCTATGAAGATACCTAAAGTAAAATCTGGAAGGGTCATTTTAAAAATCCACTGCAGGTTTCTTGGTGTAAAGAAAAAAAATCCCACTCTGATATTGTATAGACTACTGAGGCATTAACAAAATGTCAATCAAAACCATTATTGTCTTTACATTTAATGTATTTGATTGATGTGACGGATGGGTCTTAGAATGCAATAATCATAAAACAAGAGAAAGACCCAAAACAACTTTCAATACTCGGGATCACCATTATGAGAGGTTTGCAAAACCCTTCTGACCCTGTAAGACATCTGCGGTAATTGAAAACGATCTTTGAAAATGACCGTCGTGTATGTTATTTAATTGTCTAATCTGATGATTTGATGGACGTTCTCTGTCATCCTGCTCTACTACTGGGTTGCATCACAAATATTCCATATATCCTTATTAAAACCTTATCCTCAATTATTTATTTTTGCCATAACCCACCCTAAAAGCTTTACCTGCATACAGTCAGCAAGAATTTCAGATTAGTCACATCTTTAATTTTAGGTGCAAATTATTTTATTTAGTGGATGGGGCGTTCTATGGTCCTGAGAAGAACTCGGGCCGAAGACTCTGACATTTATTATTTTTATTTTTTGTCCACTAATTTAATTTAACCCATCCACTGAAACAACCTGCATGGTGACAACTGATAAGAGTGGATACTAGAACAACAAACCTGTCCTTGTTTTCCCACAGTTCAGGCTCTGAGCAAAGCTTGTAGCGTCTTGTTATTCCCTGTAACATTTAATTGAGTAATTGCCTGCCGTGGCAGTTGCTCCTGTTTTTCAGTCTATTATCTGAGTGCTAAGCAACAGGGCCTGATGATGTTTGTGTATTATACTTTTCTGTTACTGACCTGGCTTGTTTCTGGTGCTGATAGGTTGC
This sequence comes from Pseudophryne corroboree, assembly GCF_028390025.1. Lineage (NCBI taxonomy): Eukaryota > Metazoa > Chordata > Amphibia > Anura > Myobatrachidae > Pseudophryne > Pseudophryne corroboree. The sequence goes on along the minus strand of NC_086445.1, from coordinate 679,398,489 downwards.
AATTTAGTTATGAACATGGCTTGCTGTACTGATTCTGGACTATGGGCCTAAATCATGTTTGGAAGGAATTGCATAGCCACTAAATTCAAATGCAGCAGGTGGTGTCTGTAGGAGAGAGACGCCTCCTGCGAGATCTGAATGCTGCAGCCTCAGATCACCATCGTGACCATCACAACAGTTTTAGGCACCGGTCAGCCTGCGTAAAGTGAATCTTACTCAAGAAGGCCACTGGATCTCGACAACCGGGTCTAGCAAGTCTGGATCCGATGAAGAAAACCCTGCACCTGCCACGCCTTCAAAGCGAAGGTGACACGGCCCCGTTTTGAAGAATGGTGTCTGGTGCCTCCCAGCCTGTCTGGTGCCTCCCAGCTGCACCCCAAAATGCTGCAGCATGTCAAACAGGGAGCTGTGAGCAGGGGTTAAAGTGGGCCGGAACGGGGCGGAACTGCGTTCCGTCACCTCTAATTGCAGGCGGAACCAGTTCCGCCTCCGTCCGGCCACAGCATCAGGTCACGGCTGCATTGTAAAGATTGCAGCGTCCGCCAGCCAATCCCGGCTCGCGGACCAGCTGCAGATCCAATTAAAAGAAGGGGCGGCTATTTCAAAAGCTGGCGTGAGCCAATCACGGCTCGCGGACCGCCAGCCAATGAGAAGCTGCCTAGTGGCAGTTTCTCATTGGCTAACAGTCCGCGATACGTGATTGGTGCGCAATCGGCGCTAGATTCAAAAGCGCAGCCCCTTCCCCTATACGGATACTGGGACCGGCAAATCTGTCTCCCCGCAGCACAGCGTAATGGGACCGCCGGAGCCCGTGACAGTGGGTCCCCCCGCACACATGCATAGGATCATAGGTGTGCGCACCCCCCACACGTGCCCTACATTTATTGCTGCACATTCCTGTGCCCTTCTCCTGCTGCGCCCGCCGTCAGGTCATGTGAGTGAGTGTGCTTTCTTTATCATTATTTAGGCATACATGTTTCTCCGGGTTCACTACGGCTGGCCGGCGGTCGGGCTCCCGGCGACCAGCATCCCGGCGCCGGGAGCCCGACCGCCGGCTTACCGACAGCTTGGCGAGCGCAAATGAGCCCCTTGCGGGCTCGCTGCGCTCGCCACGCTACGGGCACGGTGGCGCGCTACGCGCGCCACACTATTTTATTCTCCCTCTATGGGGGTCGTGGACCCCCACGAGGGAAAATAATTGTCGGTATTCCGGCTGTCGGGCTCCCGGCGCCGGTATACTGAGCGCCGGGAGCCCGACCGCCGGCAAACAGAAGACCACCCCTTCCTCCAGCGGCACACAATAAGGACAAGAGTTGGCTTTAGTCACTAAAGCCGACTCTTGTCCTTATTGAGTTCTGCTGGAGAAACATGAGATATATATATATGTTTACTTATTTAATGGTGAGCACTACTGGGGGCATTCTGTAAGCATGTGGGGCGGGCAATGTGAATAAGATTGTGCTACAGTGAGGCATTACTTGAATTTGGGGTACTTTTGTGTGGCCACGCCCCTTCCTTATGAAACCACACCCTTTTTTGCGGCACGCGCGCCTACGGCGCGCGCTAAGGGGGAGGGGTTGTGGGGAAGATGAGTTCCCCCACCTCTCCAGGACCACTTTAAGCCCTGGCTGTGAGTGATATAGCAAGACATGTTCTGCACATGCACAGAATGTGTCTTGTATTGACACAGACCCCACACCATCATATTTGTATGTAAACCATCTGGTATACACAGAAATATCAATTAGGCCCTATTTCTGCCCAATCTGAATTTAGCCTGTTTGAATTTATTCTTTCATCCTTCCATATAGTCAATTCTGTATAACGAACGACAATAGCATAGCAAGTTTTTACATCCTTTACAGCCAGCAGTAACTGATTCAGTGAAAATCGCAGCTACTGAAATCCATTCTTCATGCTGGTTTCATCCACTTCTGTCTGACTGCACAAAGGCCTCTCAATAAAGTCAGTGACAGCTGAAAGTTTAGTCATGGTGTTGTGTGCTGCAGCTGTCAACAGGGATGATGGGCTACCAGGGACAGCCACAATCTCTGACTATACAGACAGTATTGAGGTACAAGGTATAGTCAAAGTAAAAAAACACTTATGGTCTTGTCCCATACTTACCTACTTTTAATTCTCCTCTCCTGGAGAAGCCCAGAGAGGAGACGCTGCAGGGAACTTTAGGGGGTGGGGCTGTGACATCATTAAGCCCGCCCCCCATCGGGAAAATGAAGCGACTTGTGTCATTTAAGCCCCTCCCACAACATACTGACCTGCGAATTCCAGTGAGTATCTCTTCATCCTGCCCGCATCACTAGGATGCGGGAGATCTGCCTGCTCTTCAGGGGGCTACCCCAAAAATCGGGAGTCTCCTGCAACTTTCGGGAGAGTAGGCAAGTATGTCTTGTTCATAAAGAACCATAAACAAGTGCCTTATATAAAAGTGTGAGCAGAAACATTCACAAATATAGTTTTAAGAGTTAAGCAACTTATCAGAACAAACGTCTTACTAAATCGGCACAGGTGGTTATTCCAATTGTAGTCCACATGGATGGTAAATGATGAAAAAGTTGAACATTTTTTGTGTAGACTATTGTCATGTCGACCTTTTGTACCTGTTAACCTAATGCATGTTGACCGGATCTGGTATAATATACCGGCAGATGGGATGCTGGCTGTCAGTATACCGACAGCGACATCCCGTCTGCTGGAATACCGGCAGCAAGTCCCCTTGCAGGCTCAGTGGTCGGCTTCGCTCGCCACAGGATCTATTCACACTCGGTTTGTGGCGTGGAACCAACCAAGTGGGAATTAAGAGCGGGTGTCGGGATGCCGGCCGTGGGCAAAATGCTGGCTGTAGGGAGTCCAGGCGTCTGTCTCCTGAATGCTGGGATCCCGACTGCCGGCATTTTGACTACATCTCTTTTGACCATATGGTGTTGACCTACTGACTGTCAATCTATAATCCTGAACCCGTGATTGATACTAATTATATGCTAAGATTAATGTTTGCCCACACATGGCAATCAGTGGATAAATAAGAATTTACTCACCGGTAATTCTATTTCTCGTAGTCCGTAGTGGATGCTGGGGACTCCGTAAGGACCATGGGGTATAGACGGGCTCCGCAGGAGACTGGGCACTCCAAAAGAAAGATTAGGTACTATCTGGTGTGCACTGGCTCCTCCCTCCATGCCCCTCCTCCAGACCCCAGTCAGGGAAACTGTGCCCGGAAGAGCTGACACTACAAGGAAAGGATTTGGAATCCAGGGTAAGACTCATACCAGCCACACCAATCACACCGTATAACTTGTGATAACCATACCCAGTTAACAGTATGAACAACAACTGAGCCTCAATCAACAGATGGCTCATAACAATAACCCTTTAGTAAGCAATAACTATATACACGTATTGCAGAAGAAGTCCGCACTTGGGACGGGCGCCCAGCATCCACTACGGACTACGAGAAATAGAATTACCGGTGAGTAAATTCTTATTTTCTCTGACGTCCTAGTGGATGCTGGGGACTCCGTAAGGACCATGGGGATTATACCAAAGCTCCCAAACGGGCGGGAGAGTCCGGACGACTCTGCAGCACCGAATGAGCAAACTCAAGGTCCTCCTCAGCCAGGGTATCAAACTTGTAGAACTTAGCAAATGTGTTTGAACCCGACCAAGTAGCAGCTCGGCAAAGCTGTAAAGCCGAGACCCCTCGGGCAGCCGCCCAAGAAGAGCCAACCTTCCTTGTGGAATGGGCTTTTACTGATTTTGGATGCGGCAATCCAGCCGCAGAGTGAGCCAGCTGAATCGTGCTACAGATCCAGCGAGCAATAGTCTGCTTCGAAGCAGGAGCGCCAACCTTGTTGGCTGCATACAGAATAAACAGCGAGTCAGACTTTCTGACTCCCGCCGTTCTGGTAACATAAATTTTCAAAGCCCGGACTACGTCCAGCAACTTGGAATCCTCCAAGTCCCTAGTAGCCGCAGGCACCACAATAGGTTGGTTCAAATGAAACGATGATACCACCTTAGGGAGAAATTGGGGACGAGTCCTCAATTCTGCCCTGTCCATATGGAAGATCAGATAGGGGCTTTTACATGACAAAGCCGCCAATTCTGACACGCCTAGCCGAAGCTAAGGCCAATAGCATGACCACTTTCCACGTGAGATATTTTAGCTCCACGGTCTTAAGTGGCTCAAACCAGTGGGATTTCAGGAAATCCAACACAACGTTAAGATCCCAAGGTGCCACTGGTGGCACAAAAGGAGGCTGAATATGCAGCACTCCCTTTACAAACGTCTGAACCTCAGGCAGTGAAACCAGTTCTTTTTGAAAGAAAATGGATAGGGCTGAGATCTGAACCTTTATGGACCCTAATTTGAGGCACCTGACTGTAGGAAATGCAGAAAACGACCCAACTGGAAGTCCTCTGTAGGGGCCTTCCTGGCCTCACACCAAGCAACATATTTCCGCCATATGCGGTGATAATGCTTTGCTGTCACATCCTTCCTAGCTCTTATCAGCGTAGGAATTACTTCATCCGGTATACCCTTTTCCGCTAGGATCCGGCGTTCAACCGCCATGCCGTCAAACGCAGCCACGGTAAGTCTTGGAACAGACAGGGCCCCTGCTGCAACAGGTCCTTTCTGAGAGGCAGAGGCCATGGGTCCTCTGTGACCATCTCTTGAAGTTCTGGGTACCAAGTCCTTCTTGGCCAATCCGGAACAATGAGTATCGTTCTCACTCCTCTTTTTCTTACTATTCTCAGTACCTTGTGTATGAGAGGAAGAGGAGGAAACACATATACCGACTGGAATACCCACGGAGTTACCAGTGCGTCCACAGCTATCGCCTGAGGGTCCCTTGACCTGGCGCAATATTTTTTTAGCTTTTTGTTTAGGCGGGACGCCATCATGTCCACCTGTGGCCGTTCCCACTGATTTGCAATCTGCTCGAAGACTTCTTGATGAAGTCCCCACTCTCCCGGGTGGAGGTCGTGCCTGCTGAGGAAGTCTGCTTCCCAGTTGTCCACTCCCGGAATGAACACTGCTGACAGTGCTTGTACGTGATTCTCCGCCCAACGAAGAATCCTTGTGGCTTCCGCCATCGCCACCTTGCTTCTTGTGCCGCCCTGTCGGTTTACATGGGCGACTGCCGTGATGTTGTCTGACTGAATCAGCACTGGTTGGTCTCGAAGCAGGAGCTCCGCTTGACTCAGGGCGGTGTATATGGCCCTTAATTCCAGTATGTTTATGTGCAGACGAGTCTCCTGACTTGACCACAGCCCCTGGAAGTTTCTTCCCTGAGTGACTGCCCCCCATTCGCGGAGGCTTGCATCCGTGGTCACCAGGACCTAGTCCTGTATGCCGAACCTGCGGCCCTTGAGAAGATGAGCACTCTGCAGCTACCACAGAAGAGACACCCTGGCCCTCGGGGACAGAGCGATCAGCCGATGCATCTGAAGATGCGATCCGGACCACTTGTCCAACAGATTCCACTGAAAGATCCTGGCATGGAACCTGCCGAAAGGAATGGCTTCGTATGACGCTACCATCTTTCCCAGGACTCGCGTGCAGTGATGCACCGACACCTGCTTTGGTTTCAGGAGATCCCTGACCATGGTCACTAACTCCTGAGCCTTCTCCTCCAGGAGAAATACCTTCTTCTGTTCTGTGTCCAGAATCATGCCCAGGAAGGGCAGACGCGTCGTAGGAATCAGCTGCGACTTTGGAATATTCAGAATCCAGCCATGCCGTAGCAACACTTCCTGAGAGTGCGCTACGCTGACCAACAACTGCTCTCTGGACCTCGCCTTTATGAGGAGATCGTCCAAGTATGGGATAACTGTAACTCCTTGCTTCCGGAGAAGTACCATCATCTCCGCCATTACCTTGGTAAAGACTCTCGGTGCCGTGAATAGACCAAACGGCAACGTCTGGAATTGGTAATGACAGTCCTGTACCACAAACCTGAGGTACTCCTGGTGAGGCGGATAAATGGGGACATGCAAGTACGCATCCTTGATGTCCAGAGATACCATAAAATCCCCCTCTTCCAGGCTGGCAATGACCGCTCTGAGCGATTCCATTTTGAACCTGAACTTTTTCATGTAAATGTTCAAGGATTTTAAATTTAGAATGGGTCTTACCGAACCGACCGGTTTCGGTACCACAAACAGTGTGGAATACTAACCCCTTCCCTGCTGAAGGGGGGGTACCATTATTATCACTTGCTGGAGGTACAGCTTGTGAATAGCCGTCAGGACTATCTCCCTCCCCGTGGGAGAAGCTGGCAAGGCGGATTTTAGGTAACGGTGAGGGGGCGTCACTTCGAATTCCAGCTTGTATCCCTGAGATACAATTTGTATAGCCCAAGGATCCACTTGTGAGCGAACCCACTGGTTGCAGAAATTTCGGAGATGCGTCCCCACCGCTCCTGGCTCCGCCTGTGGAGCCCCAGTGTCATGCGGTGGACTTAGTGGAAGCAGGGGAGGACTTTTGTTCCTGAGAACTGGCTGCATGGTGCAGCTTCTTTCCTCTACCCCTGCCTCTGGCAAGAAAGGATGCACCTCTGACTCTCTTGCTTTTTTGAGAACGAAAGGACTGCATTTGGTAATACGGTGCTTTCTTAGACTGTGAGGAAACCTATGGCAAGAAAGTCGACTTTTCAGCTGTCGCTGTGGATACGAGGTCCGAGAGACCGTCCCCAAACAATTCCTCACCCTTATAAGGCAAAAACTCCATGTGTTTTTTAGAGTCGGCATCCCCTGTCCATTGCCGAGTCCATAAGACCCTCCTGGCAGAAATGGACATTGCATTTATTCGAGAGCCCAGCAGGCAAATGTCCCTCTGGGCATCCCGCATATAATATGGCTAAGTGTTAGCAATACGGTATCCCTGTCCAGGGTATCCAACCCCTCTGACAGAGTATCTGTCCATGCTGCAACAGCACTGCACATCCAAGCTGAAGCAATAGCCGGTCTCAGTAGAGTACCAGAGTGTGTATACACAGACTTCAAGATACCTTCCTGCTTCCTATCCGCAGGTTCCTTTAGGGCGGCCGTATCCTGAGACGGCAGGGCCACTCTTTTAGATAAGCGCGTCAGGGCCTTGTCAACCCTAGTGGAGGATTCCCAGCGTAACCTATCCGTTGGCGGGAAAGGGTACGCCATTAGTATTCTCTTGGGAATCACCACTTTCTTATCAGGGGAAGACCACGCTTCTTCACATAACTCATTTAATTCATGTGACGGGGGAAAAGTCACTCGCTGCTTTTTCTCCCCAAACATATTTACCCTCTTGTCAGGGACAGGGTCAGCCTCTGAAATGTGTAATACATTTTTCATTGCAATAATCATGTATCGGATGGCCTTAGTAATTTTGGGCTGTAATAGTGCCTCATCCTCGTCGACGCTGGAGTCGGACTCCGTGTCGACATCTGTGTCAACCAACTGAGATAGTGGGCGTTTTTGAGACGCTGACGGCATCTGAGGCGCCTGGGCAGGCCCGGGTTGAGAGCCCGGCTGTCCCCCGGCAGCAACATAATCAAATCTCTTATGTAATGAGTTTACATTGTCATTTAAGACCTTCCACATATCCATCCAATCAGGTGTCGGCACCGACGGGGGCGACACCACATTTATCTGCACTTGCTCCGCCTCCACGTAACCCTCCTCATCAAACATGTCGACACAGCCGTACCGACACACAGCACACACACAGGGAATGCTCTGACTGAGGACAGGACCCCACAAGGTCTATGGGGAGACAGAGAAAGAGTATGCCAGCACACACCACAGCGCTATATACACAGGGATACACACTACCAGAAGTTAATTTTTCCCAATAGCTGCTGTATCAATACACCTTTTGCCTAAATTTATGTGCCCCCCCCTCTCTTTTTACCCTCTTAGTGCCAGGAGACTGCAGGGGAGAGCCTGGGGAGCGTCCTTCCAGCGGAGCTGTGAAGAGAAATGGCGCTGGTGTGCTAAGGAAGAAGGCCCCGCCCCCTCAGTGGCGGGCTTCTGTCCCGCTGTTTCTGACTAAAAAATGGTGGGGTTTTACACATATACAGTCACAGACTGTATTATGTGTCTTTTTTATGCCAAAGGTATTCTTATTGCTGCCCAGGGCGCCCCCCACCCAGCGCCCTGCACCCTACAGTGACCGGAGTGTGTGGTGTGCAGTGGTAGCAATGGCGCACAGCTGCGGTGCTGTGCGCTACCTTAATGAAGACAGGAGTCTTCAGCCGCCGATTTCATCACCAACTTCTGATCTTCTGGCTCTGCGAGGGGCACGGCGGCGCGGCTCCGGGAACGGACGACCGAGGACCTTTGCCTGTGTTCGAACCCTCTGGAGCTAATGGTGTCCAGTAGCCTAAGAAGCGCAACCTAGCTGTGAACAGGTACGTTTGCTTCTCTCCCCTCGGTCCCACGTAGCAGTGAGTCTGTTGCCAGCAGATCTCACTGAAAATAAAAAACCTAACATTACTTTCTTTACTAGCAGGCTCAGGAGAGCCCACTAGGTGCATCCAGCTCTGGCCGGGCACAGATTCTAACTGGGGTCTGGAGGAGGGGCATGGAGGGAGGAGCCAGTGCACACCAGATAGTACCTAATCTTTCTTTTGGAGTGCCCAGTCTCCTGCGGAGCCCGTCTATTCCCCATGGTCCTTACGGAGTCCCCAGCATCCACTAGGACGTCAGAGAAATTATGTGTAATATATTCTGTGGGCACTATTGCATGCCTGGTTCCTTTAGCCTGAAAATGGCTGATATCCGAATATATTTGTGAATTTTGTGTGTAGCTCTTTTATATAAGTCAACTTTTATTAGAGGTTTAGTTATCCTTCAATGGATATTTGACGATTAAAAATGCTAGACTTCATTGCAGCTAATAAGTGTAGTTGGAAGATGCTGGTCATAATGTCAATATTGTACATGTTGACAGTCAGGATGTTGACACAACATTTTTCTTCTGTTAGAGCCCTAACCCTACCCATAACCTGTAATGTTAACATTAACAGATATAATAAATGAAATCATTATGGCCAATCAAGATTCTTTTTTTGGGGGGGAGGGGGCCTTACTTGAGAATTTAGTAGTGACAAAAGTAATACATACTGTATTTAATGTGGTTTCCCGGACAGATTGCTCAAATTGCATGCATTTTATGCTATCTTGCTGGCCAGAGACACCTTTGTAAGCTCCACTGGCACATGGACTGAGGTGAATGGGCAAAAATATTCTCTGTAAAGCACTGCGGAATATGTGTGCACTATATAAATAACTGGTAATAAATAAATAAATATGTGATCAAGATGGTGTGACAACAGGTGGCGTAGCACTGGTGTGACACCAGTAGTGCTGAGCTACTGATGGGCACTCAGTATATAACACAGCAGAGTAAATGGCACAATTAAAGATAACCAGGAGTTGGAACAGTGCTTAGTAGACTGGTGAGTATTTCAGGATGTAGCACATGAGCGGACATCTCAGCAGAAAGAGTCCATAAATGGAGACTGGATACTGCAGGTACAGGCGATGGCTAGGCTGAGCAGGATGATGATTACCCACACGAAGGGGAACAGCTGGAAACAGCCTTATGCTCGGATGATCCTGTGGATAGCTCTCAATTAGGAGGCAGTAATGTAATGTAGAGACTCTGGCTGAAAAAGGCAGCAGGAACAGGCTGGGATCTGTAGTGCACCACTACAACAGGAGCAGACAGAGGGCATGATTCAGAGAAGTACGCTAATGCAGCTGCGACTGCGATTTTCTCTGCAACTGCAGATATCAGTAAGTGAAGCTGCATCCTAGAAATTAATAGAGATGCTCACGAGGGGCGTGGCTTGGACGTTGGTGAAGAGGACGTATCTCCCAGGAGCTTCAGGTCCCCTCTGTAATAAAGCCTTTTAGGGCCCGTTATTTGCCCCTTACACCACCCACAAGAGCTCCTCTCCCTGCTGTGCATCGCCCTCTGTGAGCGGGTTAGGTCCATGGAGCCGGAGAGAACGATTTCACGCTCCCGCAGGTTGTGGCCTTCCCTCATAAGCTGGGGACTAGATTAGCGGAGGTGGCTGGAGGAGAGCTCCAGAGCCCAGGCGGCAGTGCAAGCTGGTGGCAGAGCGGCCCAGGAAGTCACGAGCAGAGACCCCTCCGACTGACGCCCAGAGACGGGTGACACTGCCTGACAGCTCAGCTGGGCCTCGGATCCTGTGAAGAAGGTAAAAGCTGCTGGCTTAGAGCGGAGAGAAAGGAGCGGCGGCCATCTTGGTTCCATATTCTCAGAGACCTTGCCTTTAGCAAAGCAGACTGCTGGTGTTTCTCTGCTTCATATCTGATATATCTTTCCATAGTCTAGGAAAGCCCTGTGCAGGTATATAGATATTGTGCAAGAAACAGATTTCACTGTCCTCACGGATACCTTACTATAACAGTTAACAAATCATCACCAGACACTTTCTGGCAAGTTATTCATGGTGGTTACTATACTCCTGAACACAAATATGTGCTGCAACCTTTTTGATTAGACACTAGGATACCTCCCAGCACTTACTTCATTATTGTTATGATAAATTGACACTTTTTTTTCAAGTGAAGCCTCCCTTGCTGTTGCAAACTGAGTCAATCTTACATTGTGCTTTTGCATTATGAATTCAGTATGCTTCCCAAAAGAGGTAAAGTTTCAAAAGTAGTCTCTCAAGTGTAATTTTTCAAGCTGTCGTCACAACAGAAATCTGTAGGAAGTGGTAAATCTCCTCAGAAGCGGTCTTCACAGTCGTCTTCCACCTCAGAATCAGTCTCTCTGCAGGCTCGCGAAGATTCTGCGGCTCCATTCGGTGATGATGACCCTTTAACTGTGGGAGCTATGTGATACCTATTACCTAATTTAAGGAAGACATTGCGGCAGAATTCCATGCAACACTTCAAGCCTGCCAGCAATCAATTGAGGACTTAGGTGATCGAACCAAGCACTCGGAGACCAAAATGGGAGAGTTTGCTGGGTCTCATAACGATCTTTTTCTTTTTCTTTTTAAGAACAGTTTATTGAAAGATTTTAACTTTATAATACAGCAAAGACATTTCAGTACGTATGCATAATGAGCAGTAACAGCACAGATACAAAGAGATAAGGAAAGAAATAGAAAAAACAAAAATAAAAATAAAAACTGGGGGGCAGAAGAGATGGGGGTGGGAGGGGAGGAGAAGGGAAGGAGAGGAGAGCCACAACACTCCAGTATAAAGCAAAGGAAGCTGGAATATGCATATTAGTGACCTCAGAACATTAGAAATAAGAACACTGTCAGGACGAATTCCAAGCCAGGAGACATCACCTCTGTCTACTATACACCCAATTGATGAGTAATAAAGAAGAACCTACTTGACCACCAATCACTACAAACCGCAGGCAAAGGGGGGAAGGGCATCATGGAAACGTAACCAAGGAGCCCACGTTTTAGAAAAAGTGGAGGATCTGCTCTCCACCACACTGGCCAGGAATTCCATCTGATAAGTATTCCAAATGGCCATTGTAATGGCGGCCATAGATGGAATAGTATCGGATTTCCACTGAAAGGCAATCCTGCACTTCACTGCACTTGTGATGTGCCAGATTATTCTCTGTTCCGCTCTCTCCATGCCCTGGATCTCCCGCGGAAGAAGGAAATAGGAGGGAGAGAATGGGACCCTAGCATTAGTGATATTAAAGATCAGCCTTTTATCCGCGAGCCATAACGAGGAGATTTTTGGGCATTCCCAAAATATATGGAGCAGGGTGCCTTCCATCCCACAACCCCTCCAACAGAGGCCCGAAGAGTCTGGGAATATACGTTTTAGACGAGAGGGGACCAAGTACCATCTCGTATAAATTTTATAAGAGTTTTCTCTATGCTTGATTGCCATTGCGGAGGTTACCATATCTCGTCTAATTTGGGTCCATGTGTCAGGACCCAGCTGCTCACGGAAGTCTGATTCCCACGCTACTTCATGCTTAGCCAAAGTAAGTTGTTTATGAGAAAGCCTCATCCGATATAATGTGGAAATAAGGCCCTTAGTCGGGCAGACGCCGGAGGCAAAGCCGCTCCAGGGGAGACCCAGACCACACTCCAACTCTTCGAGACCAGGCAAAGTGAAAGCTACGCATCTGCAAGTATTGAAAAAAACACTGTTGTGACAATTGGAATCTATCGCGCAAGGCGGTAAAATCTGGGAAGCCTCGCAAGGGAGCTAAATCATTAAGAAACAGCAAGTTGTGAGACTTCCAGTTACTGAAGCTATTGCGGCCACGGCCCTCGGGGAATGCAGGGTTATCCCATAATGGGCAGAGTGACGGGGGGGGGGGGGGGGGGGGGGGAGAGGAGATTAACGAATAAGTCTTGCAGAGCCTATCCCATATGGTGAGGGTCAAAGCAATAGGCGTAAAAAGGGACAACGTGGTAGGACGTTGAGCTCGGGGGATCCACGGCAGGGTAGAGACCGAAGTCAGCTGCAGAAGTGCAGATTCAATCTGTACCCGACGTCTAGAGAAGTCCCCAACATGCCACTGAGTGGCCTGTGATAGCTGCACAGCGTAATAGTAGAGTTTCAGATTGGGGACCCCCAAACCTCCTTCCTTAGCCCCGTTAAACAGAGTCTTAAGACGGACTCTAGGTCTTTTACCGGCCCATAGGAACAAGGATACCTTTTTCTGCAATGTAGTGAATACATGAGAGGGTATTGCAATTGGAAGGGCCTGAAAGAGATAAAGTAAGCGGGGCAGAACATTCATTTTTAAAGCGTTCGCTCTGCCAGTCCAAGAGAGAAACTGACTAGACCACCTCGTGAGATCTGCTGATATTGAATTGAGAAACCTGGGGAGGTTGGAAGAAAAAAGTTGAGAGTAGTCTTTGGTCAGGTAAATTCCGAGGTATTTCATATGTAAGTGTTTCCACTTGAAGGAGAAGTTCGAAGCCAGGGACTGTCTGAGCGGGTTAGGGAGGAAGAAGTCTAAGACTTCCGACTTTGAATCATTAATTTTGAAGTTGGAAATGTCGCTAAAATTTAGTAGGATTCGGAATAAATTAGGGAGGGAGATAAGCGGGTTATAGACAGCGAGGAGGACATCGTCCGCGTACAGGGAAATTTTATAGTCATCAGAGCTAATAGTGATGCCCGATACATCAGGGCAACTATGTATTTTAGAGGCAAGGGGCTCAATCGTGAGGGCGAAAATAAGGGGGGACAAGGGGCATCCCTGCCTGGTGCCATTATGTACTGTAAAAGGTTGCGACGCACAACCATTAACTAGGACATGGGCCATGGGGGAGTTGTACAGTGCGTTTATGCCCGATAGGAAGTTATCCTTAAAGCCGAAGTGTGCCAGAGTCCTATGCATATATAGCCAGGAGACGCGGTCAAAGGCCTTTTCTGCGTCTAAGCCCATGACCAGCGAGGGGGTTTTAGAGGTATTAATAAATTGAATAGTATCTATTGCTCTTCTAATATTGTCATAGGCCTGCCTACCCGGCATGAATCCCACCTGATCAGGATGAACCAAATGGGATATCACTCCAGCGAGGCGGTTGGCTAAGATTTTGGCAAACATTTTCAGATCCAAATTTAACAGCGAAATGGGCCTATAATTGCTGCAACTAGTAGGATCTGAATCGGGTTTCGGAATAACTACTATTTCTGCAGCAGTGGTGGCATTATTGAAAGAGGATCCGGCCAGTATATTATTGAAGAAGTCTCTCAGGAAGGGAGTAAGGGACTGTCTGAATTTCTTGTAGTATAAGGCCTGGGGCAGAAGAGTTTTTGAGCGATTTAATTACCGAGTCAATTTCTTTGGCAGTTATTTCCGCATTAAGAGAGTGAAGTTGTGTTACTGACAGTTTTGGCAGCGAGCAGCTAGAGAGAAATGCATCCGTGCGGCTTTGCATATCCGCAGTATCGACAGGGGTGGGTAAATTATATAGGGACTGATAGAATTCCCGGAAACTATTTGCTATTTTTGGGGGGTCATAGATCGGCCTGTTCTGAGCATCATTAAGACAAAGTATTCTGCTCCTTTGTTTCTGAGAGCGTAAACGGGCGGCCATGAGAGAGTCCGCCTTATCGCCCTTAGCATAAAATTTGTGCTGCAGCCATCTCATCGTCTTGGCAGCTTTAGCAGAGAGAATCTGATGTAATTGTTCTTTAAGGGCTAAGAGTTTGCTATAGATTGACCGTTTAGGATTCAGCTGATGCTTTCGCGTGAGAGCTTCGATCTGATGCTCAAGATTCTCAATTGCTTGGGAATCTTTGAGTTTCTGCGCCTTTGCCAAAGAAATAAACTGGCCTCGGATAGAAGCTTTATGGGCTTCCCATACCAAAGCGGGGGAGATCTCAGAGGTGACGTTGAGTTAAAAAAATTTGTCTAGTGTTTTCTGTATCTGTTCCACAAATTCCCTCTTCAGGAGGAGTGAAGAGTTCAACCTCCACCGGAAGAAAGAAGGTGCAGGCCGCGAAGAGAACATCGACAGTGAGACCGCCAGATGATCTGACCATACCACTGGAGTAACCCATGCTCTAGACAGTTCCCGGGTGGAACCTCCATCAACTAGAAAAAGGTTGATTCGAGAGTGGACCCTATGGGGGATAGAGTAATGGGTATAGATACGCTCGGAGTACAGAACTCTCCAGGCATCAAACAGGCTCTGTGAGGAAATAGTGTCAGTCAATCTCCTGGATTCTCTAACCATTGCGGGGCTCGGTCTCTTAGAGTTGGAGCGGTCCCAGTGAAGATCAGGCACAGCATTCCAATCGCCCCCCACGACCACCCGACCCTTGGTGAGTTCAGTTTTGGGAAGACATCTCTATGGAAAGCACCCTGCTCCAGATTAGGGGCGTAAACCGAGGCGACAGTTAAGAATGACTGTCCTAGATTCAGCACAAGTATATTAAAACGGCCCTTTGAGTCTGAGAGTGGTCAATTGAGTAAGAGAGACTATGGTGTAGGAGAATTGCTGTCCCTTTTTGTTTCTTATCTGCGGAGGAATAGAAAGCCTGTGGGTAAGCGCTAGAGGACAGGGATGGGTGAACTGCCTTGAAGTGGACTATGTCAGCCTTCTGCTTTTTAAAAAACTGTATTGCCATAGTTCTCTTGCAAGGAGAGTTCAAGCCATTGACATTTAACGTTAACATATTAAGACTCATGGTGGATACCAATGGAACGGCAGGAAGGCAATATGTCCGTGAGGTCTACACCAGGAGTGTGGGTGCACAGGAAGAGAGGGGATAGTAAAATTAGGAAAATGGCAGAGAAAAATAGGAAAAATGGTCTATAGACCAGTAGTAGAACAAAATATGTTCGAAGTCTCAAGGACTCGACGGACATCACAGTTAGAAGGCTCCATCTACGAAGACGGGCCCACTGTGATGGAGGGGGTGGACCAGCAGTCCAGCAAACAGAATGCACAGAACAATTACGCTGGCTATTGAGCCGGCGATATAACATGACATAACAGACATAAGTAAACACGAGTGGGGCCGGGAAACCCCTATAGTGAAATGAGGCTGAAGACTATCTTGCCTTTAAAACAGAGAGTTCAGTGGGCCACATGGCTAAGAAAGGGGGGGGATGCCCTAACATTACCTTTCTATAGATGAAAAGAAAAAGGGAACTGGCTTAAACATGTGTAAACATGAAAGTCGGCATATCATATCAACATTAGAATTCAACCTAATGTAGTAGAAGCCAAGAAAAAAAAATCAACACAATGTAGTAAACATTAAGTAACAGACGATGAAGGTAATAAGCATCCCCAGAATCTGAAAGAAAAAAGATTAAACAAGTGTGGAAAAAACATTTCAGCAAAGATAGTCACAAAGCACTCCACAGGATCCAACTAAGCAGTCGACCACTCGGCCTGTGGCGGACCGCATATTTTCGGGCTACGGGCTCGACTACGGGATGGAGACTCAGCAGAGGCCGAAATGATACCAAGTTTCTGAAGGGAATCCAGTCCTTCTCCTGGGGTCTTCACCACCTGGGACCTTCCGTTGAACGTGAATTGGAGTGAAAATGGGAAACCCCACCTATAAAGGATCTTCCGATCCTGTAAAGCTTTAGTAACCGGCAACATTTCCCTTTTTTTCAATGTGGAAGGAGCCAGGTCCTGAAACACAAGCAATTCGGATCCCTTGTACAAGACCACCGGGACCCCTCTACATGCAGCCAAAATTTTTGCTTTGACGTGGAAGAAATGCATTCATAGGACGACGTCCCGTGGAGGTTGATCAGGGGGGAGCTTCGCATGAAGGGCCCTGTGTGCTCTGTCCAGCAGGAATTGGTCCTCTGTGAGATCGGGCAGAAGGAGATGGAACAATCCAAATAGGTAATCTTGTAAAGCCGAATTATCAACGGACTCCGGGACATTCCGGATCCGTAGATTGTTTTGTATGGACCTATTTTCCAAGTCTTCGACATGTTCTTGTAGCGACTCCACTTCAGAGCGCAGGTCGGATAACTCCTGGGTGACCACATCCTGATAATTGCAAAGGTTGTCTGTCTTGTGTTCTAGAGCGTCCGTACGGGAACCCAAAGAGGAGAGGTCCGACCTCAGATCCTGGATAGCCGCCCTTAGTTCCACCCTGAAGGTAGCTGTTATACGTTGGACAAGAGAGTCATATTGGTCAGAGTCAGCAGCAATGGGGTCGTCCGACCTTAAGGGAGAAGACGGGGCATTGGAGTTGACCTTTGGCGAGGTGGGCTGTTGCAAGGAATTTTTGCCTCGTTTAGGGCCAAAGAATGAGGAAGAAGCCCCCGCGGAGGGCCGGCGTGTTCTATTGGCCATTCTGAAGCAGTCTGCTGAAGAAATGAGTCACTGTGGAGAGTTTAACGAAAGGGCCAGGAGTAGCCCGTAAAACTGGAAGCATGTATATGACTACATAAATAGGCGGACCAAGATGATAATAACAAGTAGGGCACCCAGCCGTTCCGTGTGCATTAGACTGTCATACGTGGATCTTCATGTGAGGTTTGAGAGAAAAACATCAGTATTCACTTGTGGCCGTCCGGGGTAGCCCACGGTGCAGACGTCACGACCCAAAATAAGTAGGAAGTCCCGACCAGCAGCGACCTTGAACTCAGGACCGGGCGTCTACGTGAGGTCCACCCTGTCTGTGAGGGAGAATCCCGTTGGCGCCACGCATGACACACTATTGTAGAAATTTATGAGGCTCCAATAATCAGGATCTGAGATAGGAGAGTGAAAGAAACATATGCTGGGGGAGCCCTGTAGCGCCTGAGTGTCAGGTTCCCATTATACAGAAAGGGGGGCGAGACAAGATTCCAAGCCAGTGGCTAATAGTGCAGTGTCACAGGGGTTCCGCAGCCCAGATCCCACAGGGAGGTCACTTACTGTGGTAAGGGCGACTCCGTGTTGCTGCACGCTGGCTAGTGGGTCCCTCAGGAGTCCAGAACACGGGAGAGTTCTCATCCGAGGGAACAGCAGGGAGGAGAGGTCGTGTGGAGCTCCCACACCGGAGGGTTCCCTGCACAGGATCTATGTCCCCCACCCAGGGTGCGGCCTCTGCGTTTCACTTAGGTCCCAAAATGCAGGGGTTCACAGACAGTCGGGGGACCACAAAGTGCCACTGTGCAGGGGGCGCCTAAGCGGCCGGAGGATCCTGGGGCGCCACTGTCATCATGGAGAGCGGGGAGGAATGTCTGTTGCCAGGGCCGGGTGCCGCAAGATGGCCGCCGTCAGTCTGGGCGCCGGGCCGGGAGATCACTGCAGCCGCTCCCAATGACACAGAGCCGGGGTCTGGGGCCTGCCGCCGCCTCCTCTGCTCCAGATTAGGTATGAGGCGGTGGGGTGGGGGGGGGGGGGGGGAGAACCAGACGTGGGGCTGATGGAGGCCTCCGAAGCACCCTCCGTCCCTGCGGGCCGGTTACGGAGTTTGCGTCCGGGCCATCTCCGAACTCGAGGCCCCGGCTTCAGCACCGGCCATAGGCCCCGAAGTAGAAATACTGCGGCCGAGGCTCCAGGGGACTCCCCGCGCTCCAGGCACAACGAGCAGTCTGGAAGGGGCAACGGGGGAGGGTAGGACAGGTGAAAGGGCTATATATGAGACGGGCCAGCGGGAGCTCACACTGGGCACGTCTGTGTAGCTAGCTAGCCAGACCACGCCCCCATAACGATCTTATTTACTCTCATGCTACCTTAGAGACGGAAGTTGCTACTCTTAAAGATAAAATTGCGGATTTAGAGGATTGACTCCGTCGGAATAATCTCAAACTACGAGGGGTCCCTGAATCTGTTTCAAACAGCAGCCCTCATGATTATACTATTACTCTGTTCAAAAGACTTTTACCCATCGTCTTCCTAAGGCAAGGAGCGCTCCAGAGGGAGAACCTAGGGATGTTCTTATGCGGATCCACTATTTTCATATCAAAGAAGCTTTGTTGAAAGCTGCCAGTCCTTCGTCTGACTCTTCGGAGATTTGGGGTTCTCTACAGCTGTTTAATGACTTATCTGCTGCTACGTTGCTTAAATGCCGCACGTTCCAACCACTCACTACGGCTTTTAGAAAAGTGAACACCCTGTACAGGTGGGCCTTCCCGTTTCCTGTGATGGCTCCACTATTTCCATCTCAAATCTTTATGAAGGAATGAAACTCCTTTCTAAGTGGAACATTTCAGGCTCATCAACATCCTCTTCACCATATCGGGGACTACAGCAGGACTGGTCCTCGACAGGGAAGTCATCATGATTTAGAAGTATTTGTTTGAATAATAGCCTCTAATGTTATTGTTTTTAATTGTTGTTGATATTACTATGATTTGTTCCTAGTTCTTCTAGTTTATTCTACTGACCAGGTAATCAGGTGTCTATGTAGCAGTTTGGTAGGTTGATGTACTGCGATATATATTACCTGGCTTTTTATGTGTCAAGTTATCAAATCTACTGTTTTCTTTACCTTGTTGTATTGATTGGTGCTGGGGGATGAGCCACTTCCTCCCCAAGTTTTGGTATAAGGGGGGTGATTCCGAGTTGTTCGCTCGCTAGCTGCTTTTAGCAGCATTGCACACGCTAAGCCGCCGCCCTCTGGGAGTGTATCTTAGCTTAGCAGAAGTGCGAACGATAGATTAGCAGAATTGCGAATAGAAATTTCTTAGCAGTTTCTGAGTAGCTCCAGACTTACTCAGCCATTGCAACCAGCTCAGTCCTCTTTCGTTCCTGGTTTGACGTCACAAACACACCCAGCGTTTGCCCAACCACTCCCCCGTTTCTCCAGCCACTCCTGCGTTTTGCAACTCGAACGCCTGCGTTTTTCCACACACTCCCATAAAACGGCCAGTTTCCGCCCAGAAACACCCACTTTCTGTCAATCACACAACGATCAGCACAGCGATGAAAAAGCTTTGTTATGCCGTGAGTAAAATACCTAACTTTTGTGTAAAATAACTAAGCGCATGCGCTCTGCGAACCTTGCGCATGCGCAGTAAGCGACTGATCGCAGTATAGCGAAAATCGGCAACGAGCGAACAACTCGGAATGACCCCCAAGGTGCGGATGTTATGCCGCCTTACAGTAAACCCATCTGGGGTCATTTTGGTTACTATCCTTTCTTTGTCTCTTGCTTTCTCTTTCCATTTTCCACTCTGCATCTTTTCTGTTCCCACTTCTATACTCCCTCTTTTGTAGGTGCATGCTACTTCTTTTGTGTCATACAGTTGTGCTCATAAGTTTACATACCCTAGCAGAATTTGTGATTTTCTGGCCATTTGTCAGAGAATATGAATTATAACTCACAAACTTTTCTTTCACTCATGGTTAGTGGTTGGGTAAAGGCATTTATTGTCAAACAACTGTGTTTACTCTTTTTAAATCATAATGACAACAGAAACTACCCAAATGACCCTGATCAAAAGTTTACATGCCCCAGTTCTTAATACCGTGTATTTCCCCCTTTAACATCAATGACAGCTTGAAGTCTTTTGTGGTAGTTGTGGATGAGGCTCTTTATTTTCTCAGATGGTAAAGCTGCCCATTCTTCTTGGCAAAAAGCCTCCAGTTCCTGTAAATTCTTGGGCTGTCTTGAATGAACTGGACGTTTGAGATCTCCCCAGAGTGCCTCAATGATATTGAGGTCAGGAGATTGAGATGGCCACTCAAGAACCTTCACTTTATTCTGCTGCAGCCAATGACAGGTCGACTTGGCCTTGTGTTTTGGATCATTGTCATGTTGGAACGTCCAAGTACGTCCCATGCGTGGCTTCCAGGCTTATGAGTGCAAATTTTCCTCCAGTATTTTCTGATAACATGCATTCATCTTGCCATCAATTTTGACCAAGTTTCCAGTGCCTTTGTAGCTCACACATCCCCAAAACATCAGGGATCCACCTCCGTGTTTCACAGTAGGAATGGTGTACCTTTCATCATAGGCCTTGTTGACTCCTCTCCAAATGTAACGTTTATGGTTGTGGCCAAAAAGTTCAATTTTGGTCTCATCACTCCAAATGACTTTGTTCCAGAAGATTTGAGGCTTGTTTCTGTGCTGTTTGGAGTATTTTAAGCGGGATGCTTTGTGGCATTTGCATAGTAATGGCTTTCTTCTGGCGACTCGACCATGCAGCCCATTTTTCTTTAAATGCCTCCTTATTGTGCATCTTGAAACAACCACACCACTTTTTTTCAGAGAGTCCTGTATTTCAGCTGAAGTTATTTGTGGATTTTTTTTGCATCCCGAACAATTTTCCTGGCAGTTGTGGCTGAAATTTTTGTTGGTCTACCTGACCGTGATTTGGTTTCCACAGAAACCCTCATTTTCCACTTCTTAATTAGAGTTTGAACACTGCTGATTGGCATTCTCAATTGCTTGGATATCTTTTTATATCCCTTTCCTGTTTTATATAGTTCAATTACCTTTTCCCGCAGATCCTTTGACAATTCTTTTGCTTTTCCCATGACTCAGAATCTAGACACGTCAGTGCAGCACTGGATGAAAGATGCAAGGGTCTTTCAGGAGTGCAGAAACTCACTGACCTTTTATACACACACACACACACACACACACACACACACACACACACACACACACTGATTACAAGCAAACAGATCACAGGTGAGGATGGTTACCTTTTTTTTTTTTTAATTCAGTATTTTTATTGAAATTTTCTTTTTTGTTTGCAATAAACACACACAAGAAAAAGAAAAACAACAAACAGCAGCTAAACATAGCTAAAAAAAAAAACCCCGTAGATCAAGTACACATATGGTAAGATGGACATGTCAGTAATTCAAGATTTGCAGCATATCAGTTGTACGTAAAACATCACACAGTAAACATTTACAGCGTGAATAAGCAAACAATATAGTAAGAAAGTAAGCTCCTATCCTGCTCCAGAGTAGACAAGTAAGGGCTCCTACAGTACAATAACTAAAACAGACACTTCAATCCCCATCGCGCGTCCCCCTCATTCCAAGGATTTACGTATTCCATCTATCCCATTTATTAAAATAGTTAACCATAGTGCCTCTAGATCTAAACATTGCCTTTTTATGGTCAGAGACTTCATTAACCAAAGCTCTCCAATTATATATATTTCCTGTCTATCAGCACTTTTGCAAGAGTAGTTAAGCATAAA
This sequence comes from Pseudophryne corroboree, assembly GCF_028390025.1. NCBI lineage: Eukaryota > Metazoa > Chordata > Amphibia > Anura > Myobatrachidae > Pseudophryne > Pseudophryne corroboree. Next base: position 679,376,873 of record NC_086445.1, on the reverse strand, counting down.
ACGTATCGGTATATGACCAGGGAATGTGTCTCCTCGATATCTAGCCCAAACAGACACAATCTAGAATCCAATACTAGAAGGGATGGTTCCGTTAGGGTAATATCATTCCAAACTGCGATCCAAAATGGTACCAACTTTAGGCAAGACCACAAGAGATGCCAAAAATCAGCTCCCTCACCATCGCACTTCGGACAACAGGTATTAGAGCGGAGATGTGCTCTATGTAACATTACTGCAGTACGATATATTCTATGTAAAATATAAAAAAATACCTGCTGATATCGAACGCACGGGGTAGTATATCTGATGGATCCCAGAATTTGTGTCACAACTGAGGGCCTGAGCTGACGGGAGGCAGCCTCAGTTGTAGGGGCTGAGATGTACCGGAACCTGGGAGGTTGTATCAGACCCCTGGACATGTAAGTAACATGAATAATAACTGCCCGAAGGCGTGACCACGACAACTTGGATAAAAGTCAATGATGTTTATTATGACAACTCCGCAACACAGCAGCAGTAAAAGAAAACGTAAAAGTCAGCAAAGAATAAATACAGTTCCTGGGTACTACAGGATGGCAGGAGCCACAGGGCGCTGGTAGTGTGAGATAGTTCTTATGATCTTCTAGATGGAAAGTCCTTACCAGGCCCGACTGTAGCAATGGAGATAACCCAGGATTGTGCCAGCTGGTGTTCCAGGAAAAGCTGGGTTGCTGAAGATAAAACAGCTGCTGTGGATACTGGCTGGAACCAGACTGTTGTTAGCACGGAGTGGATACTGGCTGGAACCAGTTAAATAATAAATGAACTTGGGAGCGATGAAATATGAACTGAAATGTAGAACTTGAGAGCGGAGAAATAATAATACCGGTGGAGAGTGGTAAAGTGTAGAAAGGACACCGGCCCTTTAAGGGAAGCTGTACTCTGCTGGAAGCTGAGCTGGAAGCAGGTAATGTTGTAGCTGGAAACAGATGAATCCACAATGGATTGGAGAGTCAGGCTACACCGCAGGTGGAATGCTGGTGCGGGTCTCTATGGTGGAAGTCTTGAGACAGGAGCTGGAACCTGGAAGACAATCACAGGAGAGAGACAAACAGGAACTAGGTTTGACAACCAAAGCACTGACGCCTTCCTTGCTCAGGCACAGTGTATTTATACCTGCAGCAAGGAAGGGATTGGCTAGGCAATTATGCAGATTAACAATACTGACAACAGATTGGAGGAAATGATCAGCTGACAGAATCCAAGATGGCTGCGCCCATGCAGACACTTGGAGGGAAGTTTGGTTTGTAATCCATGTGGTAATGAAAACAGTAATGGCGGCGCCGGCCACTGGAGACAGGAGACGCCAGGCTGACAAGTGCACATCCAACCACGCGGACACAGCGGAGGCCGCGGCTGACGTAATCGCCACTCTGACACTCTGCATGCAGAAGCTCAGGGACGGCGGCGGAGGCCGCGGGAGACGCCATGCCAGATGTAATAAGGCGTTACTGTGACAGCGTCTCAGAGAGACAGGAGAGGATGCAGGAATGTGAACATTAGGATAACAGATGGGATCCGGTCCTGGAGCGCTGAGCCAGCCTTAGGAGGCATCTGATGGGTAAGAAATGGCGTCCAGATACCCGGATCGTGACAGCACCCCCCCCTTTAGGAGTGGCCCCAGGACACTTCTTTGGCTTTTGAGGAAACTTGGAATGGAATCTCCGGACCAAGGCAGGAGCATGGACATCAGAAGCATTGGTCCATGAACGTTCCTCAGGGCCGTAACCCTTCCAGTCAATAAGATACTGTAGTTGACCGTAACGGTGACGTGAGTCCAGGATCTTGGCCACTTCATACTCAACGCCTCGTTGAGTTTGGACTTTCGGAGTTGGAGGAAGTGAGGAATGAAACCGATTCAAGATCAGTGGTTTCAACAGGGAAACATGGAATGTCCTGGGTATTTTTAAGAAGGGAGGCAACTGGAGTCTGTAAGCAACAGGATTGATGACTTGCTCAATCTTGAAAGGACCGATATAGCGAGGTGCAAACTTCATACTGGGAACTCTTAACCTCAAATTCTTCGTGGATAACCATACCCGATCACCCACCTTGAGAGCAGGAACTGCTCGACGCTTCTTATCCGCAAACTTCTTGTACCTGAACGATGCCTTGAGCAGAGCTGATCGTACGCTCTTCCAGATATTGGCAAACTGATGCAAGGTGATATCCACTGCGGGAACAGAAGTTGCTGGAAGCGGTTGGAACTCAGGAACTTTAGGGTGGAATCCAAAGTTAGTGAAGAATGGTGTTGAAGCAGATGAAGAATGATACTGGTTGTTATGACAGAACTCGGCCCAGGGAAGTAATTGAACCCAGTCATCTTGAGAGGAGGACACATAGATGCGGAGGAAGGCCTCCAAGTCCTGATTCACCCTCTCGGTTTGACCATTGGTCTGAGGATGGTAAGCCGTGGAAAACTTTAGCTTGACTTGGAGGACTTGACATAAACTTCGCCAGAATTTGGCTGTGAATTGAACTCCTCGATCTGAGATAATTTCTTCAGGAAGACCGTGGAGTCGGAAGATCTCTTGTATGAATACTTGAGCCAACTTGGAAGCTGACGGAAGACCGGTGAGAGGAATGAAGTGTGCCATCTTGGTGAACCGGTCAACTACCACCCAGATGGTATTGAACTTGTTGCACATGGGTAAGTCTGTAATGAAATCCATCGACAAGTGGGTCCATGGTCGACGGGGAACGGATAGTGGAACCAGTTGCCCCGCAGGCGACTGGCGGGATACTTTATGTTGGGCACACTTTGGGCAAGATGCAATAAACTCCAAGACGTCCTTTTTCAGAGTTGGCCACCAATAGGACCTAGAGATAAACTCCAGGGTTTTTTGGATACCTGTATGTCCGGCAAAGCGGGAAGCATGGGCCCAATGCATGAGCTTCTTCCTTAGCATCGGCTTCACAAAACTTTTCCCTGATGGGGGCGTAGAGTCCATCCCTACCGTGGAGAATGCCAACGGATTTATAATAGGATGCTTGTCTGAAGACTCTGACTCATTTTCTTGCTCCCATGAGCGGGAAAGGGCATCGGCCTTGCGATTCTGAGAGCCCGGACAGAACTGGAGTTTAAAGTCGAACCTGGAAAAGAAAAGTGCCCATCTGGCCTGACGAGGGTTGAGACATTGTGCGCCCTTCAGGTATAAAAGGTTCTTGTGGTCTGTAAGTATGGTGATTGAATGAGAAGCTCCCTCCAACAGATACCTCCACTCTTCTAGAGCGAGCTTGATGGCTAGCAACTCCTGGTCGCCAATGGCATAGTTGCGCTCAGCTGGGGAGAACTTCCGGGAGAAGAAACTGCAAGGGTGTAAATGGCCATCTTTAGCCCTCTGAGATAACACCGCTCCTACTCCAACGGAGGAGGCATCCACCTCTAAGATGAAAGGAGAGTCGATGTCAGGCTGTTTCAGAACAGGCGCAGAGATGAACCTTTGTTTTAAAAGATGAAATGCTTGCATGGCTTCTTCAGACCACTTGGACGGGTTAGCACCCTTCTTAGTGAAAGCAGTAATAGGCGCCACAATGGTGGAAAAGTCTCGTATAAACTTTCGGTAATAGTTGGCGAACCCTAAGAACCTCTGGACCCCTTTGAGGGTTAAGGGTACCGGCCAATTTTGGATTGCTTGTAGTTTCTCAGGATCCATCTCTAGTCCGGAACCGGACACAATGTACCCTAGAAATGGAATGGACTTGACTTCAAAGACGCATTTTTCTAATTTGCAATAGAGATGATTGACACGGAGACGGGACAGAACCTCTTTAACCCAAAAACGATGTTCCTCTAAATCGTTGGCAAAAATGAGGATATCGTCTAGATAGACCACGACATGACGGTATAGAATGTCTCTGAAGATCTCATTGACAAAATGCTGGAAGACAGCTGGAGCATTGCTCAATCCGAAGGGCATGACGAGGTACTCATAATGTCCGTCACGGGTGTTAAAGGCGGTCTTCCACTCGTCACCCTCACGGATCCGGATGAGATTGTATGCACCTCGCAAGTCCAGCTTTGTAAAGATGGTAGCTCCGCTAACTCTGTCAAAGAGCTCAGTAATCAGGGGTAAAGGATAACGGTTCTTGATGGTAATGTCGTTCAAACCTCTGTAGTCGATGCACGGCCGCAGACCACCATCTTTCTTTTTTACAAAAAAGAAGCCTGCGCCGGCTGGAGAAGAAGAAGGTCGAATGAACCCCTTTGCTAGGTTCTCTTTAATATATTCCTCCATAGAATGCGTCTCAGGCAGAGACAACGGATAAGTTCGGCCTCGAGGTGGAACCTTCCCTGGAACGAGATCAATCGGACAGTCCCATTCTCTATGAGGAGGAAGGATATCAGCAGAAGCTTTACTGAACACATCCGTGAAATCTTGATATGGAGGAGGTGGAACATCAGACGACCTGGGGGAGAAGAACAGACAGGCAATACTTTAAACAAACATGTCTCAGCACAGGAGGAACCCCATGCCAGGATTTGCGTAGTCGTCCAATCAATTGTAGGATTGTGAAGACGGAGCCATGGAAGGCCCAGGACCACAGGATGTGTGGCTCTTGGAATCACTAAAAAAGAAATAAGTTCGGAATGAAGAACTCCCACTCTCAGACGAACTGGTAGAGTCCTTAAAGAAATGACTGCATCAAAAATTTTGCTGCCATCCACGGCAGTTAAAGAAATGGACGAAGGAAGTCTCTCGGTGGGTAGGGACCACCGTTTAACATAGGCTTCGGTAATAAAGTTCCCAGCTGCTCCGGAATCAAGGAGGGCAATGACGTTCCGATAACGTTGAGCAACTTGAAGCGAGACTGGGAGATTACAATCTTGAGGAGATGGAGAGGAGATCATTACTCCTAGCCGGCCCTCTCCTTGGCGAGCTAGGATTTGGAGTTTCCCGGACGTTTGGGACAGGCATTAATGGTGTGAGACGGAGCTGCACAATAGAGACAGAGAAACTCGGAGAGACGTCTTCGGCACTCAGCAGGAGTTAAACGGGAACGGCCAAGTTGCATGGGCTCATCTTTAGATGGTGACAGTTGACGAGGAGGAGGAGCAGAAGATTTTGGAGCAGATGATCTTCCACGCTCAGTTGCTCTCTCTCTGAAACGTAAATCAACTTTCGTGCAGAGTGAGATTAGCTCATCTAACTTAGAAGGTAAGTCTCTGGTAGCTAACTCATCTTTAATACGCTCAGATAAGCCATGCCAGAATGCAGCATACAGGGCCTCGTCGTTCCATGCCAGTTCGGATGCCAGGATCTGGAACTGTATCAGATATTGTCCTACAGTACGTGACCCCTGGCGTAAACGGAGAATCTCGGATGAAGCTGAGGTTACCCGGCCTGGCTCGTCGAAGATGCGCCTGAATGTTGACACGAAGGCAGTGTAGGAAGATAGCAGGGTGTCGGACCTCTCCCATAACGGTGATGCCCAATCAAGGGCTGAGCCACTGAGAAGAGAAATAATGTAGGCAATTTTTGTACGGTCACTGGGAAAATTGCCAGGTTGTAGCTCAAACTGAATCTCACACTGGTTGAGAAATCCCCTGCAGAATCTTGGAGATCCGTCAAATTTTGCTGGCGTTGGAAGATGAAGACGTGGAGCAGAAATGGGTAAGGTGGGTGGGGTTATAGCTGGAGTCACTGTGGTTGACGCACCAGACGCGCCTGATCCACGGAGAGTTGTCTGAATCCCATCCAGCCGAGTAGAGAGATCCTGGAGACAGCGGATGATGTGGCCCTGTGCAGCCTCCTGATGTTCTAGTCGGGCTGCCAGTTCTTGCATCGGCCTGGCCGCTTGATCCTGGTCTCCGGCTGGATTCATTAGGTCAGTGCTTACTGTCACAACTGAGGGCCTGAGCTGACGGGAGGCAGCCTCAGTTGTAGGGGCTGAGATGTACCGGAACCTGGGAGGTTGTATCAGACCCCTGGACATGTAAGTAACATGAATAATAACTGCCCGAAGGCGTGACCACGACAACTTGGATAAAAGTCAATGATGTTTATTATGACAACTCCGCAACACAGCAGCAGTAAAAGAAAACGTAAAAGTCAGCAAAGAATAAATACAGTTCCTGGGTACTACAGGATGGCAGGAGCCACAGGGCGCTGGTAGTGTGAGATAGTTCTTATGATCTTCTAGATGGAAAGTCCTTACCAGGCCCGACTGTAGCAATGGAGATAACCCAGGATTGTGCCAGCTGGTGTTCCAGGAAAAGCTGGGTTGCTGAAGATAAAACAGCTGCTGTGGATACTGGCTGGAACCAGACTGTTGTTAGCACGGAGTGGATACTGGCTGGAACCAGTTAAATAATAAATGAACTTGGGAGCGATGAAATATGAACTGAAATGTAGAACTTGAGAGCGGAGAAATAATAATACCGGTGGAGAGTGGTAAAGTGTAGAAAGGACACCGGCCCTTTAAGGGAAGCTGTACTCTGCTGGAAGCTGAGCTGGAAGCAGGTAATGTTGTAGCTGGAAACAGATGAATCCACAATGGATTGGAGAGTCAGGCTACACCGCAGGTGGAATGCTGGTGCGGGTCTCTATGGTGGAAGTCTTGAGACAGGAGCTGGAACCTGGAAGACAATCACAGGAGAGAGACAAACAGGAACTAGGTTTGACAACCAAAGCACTGACGCCTTCCTTGCTCAGGCACAGTGTATTTATACCTGCAGCAAGGAAGGGATTGGCTAGGCAATTATGCAGATTAACAATACTGACAACAGATTGGAGGAAATGATCAGCTGACAGAATCCAAGATGGCTGCGCCCATGCAGACACTTGGAGGGAAGTTTGGTTTGTAATCCATGTGGTAATGAAAACAGTAATGGCGGCGCCGGCCACTGGAGACAGGAGACGCCAGGCTGACAAGTGCACATCCAACCACGCGGACACAGCGGAGGCCGCGGCTGACGTAATCGCCACTCTGACACTCTGCATGCAGAAGCTCAGGGACGGCGGCGGAGGCCGCGGGAGACGCCATGCCAGATGTAATAAGGCGTTACTGTGACAGCGTCTCAGAGAGACAGGAGAGGATGCAGGAATGTGAACATTAGGATAACAGATGGGATCCGGTCCTGGAGCGCTGAGCCAGCCTTAGGAGGCATCTGATGGGTAAGAAATGGCGTCCAGATACCCGGATCGTGACAATTTGCATCCACTGTTCATCAGAAAGAGCACCAAAGTCACCTTCCCATTTAAGTTTTAAGGGGTCAAATAAAGTAGAGTTAACCTGCACATTCAATGCAGCATAAATCAGGGATATATGTCCCCTTGAGCCCAGCGAGAGAAGCATTTTCTTGACTGGAGACACCGAAATAACTAGGGGGGCCGTCCCCAACTGCGTCCGCAATGCATGCCACAGCTGAAGATAATGAAAAAAGGCAGAATGAGCAACAGCATAGTCACTGCACATCTGCTTGAATGATTTAAGAGCGCCATTATCGTAAAGCTGAGCAAACGTTGTAACTCCCAATCGCAACCATAAATTATCCGAGGATAAAGGCAGTAGCTCCTTATAAGAAGCATTGTACCACAGGAGTGTATCTACGTCAATGTCGTGCCAGTCAAAAAAGGTGTGCGCCAATCGCCAGACCAGAAGAGCCTGTCTAAGAATAGGGGGAAGGTCAGAGAGAGTAGAGCCAGAAAGCAAAAATTGAAGCAAAGAGAGAGGAGACCCCACCCACTCAGCATAGAACCCCAACAATGTATCCCCACCCGTGCCTAAGAGCCAACTAGAGAGGTAAACCAGCTGAGAGGCCAAATAATATATAAGCATATTAGAGAGGGTGAGACCTCCATCCGACTTGGACTTAACCAAGGCCTTCATAGCCACCCTAGACGTCCTATCGCCCCCCCAAAAAAGGACAAAACACTATCAATAGAGGAGAAAACCTTTTTAGGTATGTACACGGGAGAATGTTGCAGTACATATAGATACCTGGGTTGGAAAGACATTTTAAATTAATACGGCCCGTTACAGTGAGAGGTAGCTTCTTCCACAAGTGGGCCTTTTTCTTAAAACTAAGCGTCACAGGCTCCACATTTAGTGCAACATAATCCTGGGGACGAGGAGATATCCAGACTCCCAAATATTTAAACTGGAGGGTCCACTGTAGCCGGCAAAAAGATTCCAGCGGGGAGAACACCAGATATGGGGTACATATTGGATTTATTCCAATTAATTTGCAAACCAGAATAAATTCCAAAGTGGTCAAGTACCCGAAGCATAGAGATTAACGAGTTCTCAGAGTCATTGAGGAACAGAAGCATATCGTTGGCATATAAGGCGATTACATCAACATGTTTCCCAACTCTAATACCCACAACGTCCGAGGACATGCGTATGCAACTAGCCAGTGGTTCAATGGCAAGGGCAAACAGAGCCGGAGACAGCGGGCAACCCTGCCTCATGCCTCTCTCCAACTAAAAAATAAGATTTTAAACCTACCGGTAAATCTTTTTCTCCTAGTCCGTAGAGGATGCTGGGGACTCCGTAAGGACCATGGGGTATAGACGGGCTCCGCAGGAGACATGGGCACTATAAAGAACTTTAGAATGAGTGTGCACTGTCTCCTCCCTCTATGCCCCTCCTCCAGACCTCAGTTAGAGAAACTGCGCCCAGAGGAGACGGACAGTACGAGGAAAGGATTTTTGTTAATCCAAGGGCAAGATTCATACCAGCCCACACCATCCACACCGTATAACCTGGAATATACGAACCAGTCAACAGTATGAAACAAAACAGCATCAGCCAAAGACTGATCAAAACTGTAACATAACCCTTATGTAAGCAATAACTATATATAAGTCTTGCAGAATTCAGTCCACACTGGGACGGGCGCCCAGCATCCTCTACGGACTAGGAGAAAAAGATTTACCGTTAGGTTTAAAATCTTATTTTCTCTTACGTCCTAGAGGATGCTGGGGACTCCGTAAAGACCATGGGGATTATACCAAAGCTCCAGACCGGGCGGGAGAGTGCGGATGACTCTGCAGCACCGATTGAGCAAACATTAGGTCCTCCTCAGCCAAGGTATCAAACTTGTAGAATTTAGCAAAAGTGTTTGAACCCGACCAAGTCGCCGCTCGGCAAAGCTGTAATGCCGAGACGCCTCGGGCAGCCACCCAAGAAGAGCCCACCTTCCTAGTGGAATGGGCCTTAACCGAATTTGGTAACGGCAATCCAGCCGTAGAATGAGCCTGCTGAATCATGTTACAGATCCAGCGAGCAATAGTCTGCTTAGAAGCAGGAGCGCCAACCTTGTTGGCTGCATACAGGACAAACAGAGCCTCTGTTTTCCTAACCCGAGCCGTCCTGGCTACATAAATTTTCAAGGCCCTGACTACATCAAGGGACTTGGAATCCTCCAAGTCCCCCGTAGCCACAGGCACCACAATAGGTTGGTTCATATGAAACGATGAAACCACCTTAGGCAAAAATTGAGGACGAGTCCGCAATTCTGCTCTATCCACGTGGAAAATCAGATAGGGGCTTTTGTGAGACAAAGCCACCAATTCAGACACCCGCCTTGCAGATGCCAAGGCCAACAACATGACCACCTTTCAAGTGAGAAATTTTAATTACACCGTTTGAAGAGGCTCAAACCAGTGAGATTTCAGGAACTGTAACACCACGTTAAGGTCCCATGGTGCCACTGAAGGCACAAAAGAAGGCTGGATGTGCAGCACTCCCTTTACAAAAGTCTGGACTTCTGGGAGAGAAGCCAATTCCTTCTGAAAGAAAATTGACAGGGCCGAAATCTGTACCTTAATGGAGCCTAATTTTAGGCCCATATCCACTCCTGTTTGTAGAAAGTGGAGAAAATGGCCCAGATGGAAATCTTCCGCAGGAGCATTCTTGGCTTCACACCAAGATACATACTTTCTCCAGATACGGTGATAATGCTTCGCCGTCACCTCCTTCCTAGTCCTTATCAGAGTAGGAATGACTTCTTCCGGAATGCCTTTCCCAGCTAGGATTCGATGTTCAACCGCCATGCCGTCAAACGCAACCGCGGTAAATCTTGGAACAGACAGGGTCCCTGTTGCAACAGGACCTCTCTGTGAGCATTTCCTGAAAATCTGAATACCAGGCCCTGCGAGGCCAATCTGGAACAATGAGCATTGTTTGCACACTTTTTCGTCTTATGATTCTCAATATTTTTGAGATGAGTGGAAGAGGAGGGAACACATAGACCGACTGAAACACCCACGGTGTCACCAGGGCATCCACTGCTACAGCCTGAGGGTCCCTTGACCTGGCACAATACCTCCGTAGCTTCTTGTTGAGGCGTGACGCCATCATGTCTATTTGAGGAAGTCCCCAATGACTTGTTATCTCTGCAAAAACTTCTTGATGAAGTCCCCACTCTCCTGGATGGAGATTGTGTCTGCTGAGGAAGTCTGCTTCCCAGTTGTCCACTCCCGGAATGAAGACTGCTGTCAAAGCGCTTACATGATTTTCCGCCCAGCGAAGAATCCTGGTGGCTTCCGCCATCGCCGCTCTGCTTCTTGTTCCGCCTTGGCGGTTTACATGAGCCACGGCTGTGACGTTGTCTGACTGAATCAGTACCGGTAGGTCGCAAAGAAGATTCTCCGCCTGACGCAGGCCGTTGTATATGGGCCTCAATTCCAGTACGTTAATGTGCAGACAAGCCTCCTGGCTTGACCATAGTCCCTGGAAGTTTCTTCCTTGTGTGACTGCTCCCCATCCGCGGAGGCTCGCATCCGTGGTCACCAGAACCCAGTCCTGAATGCCGAACCTGCGACCCTCTAGAAGGTGAGCACTCTACAGCCACCACAGGAGAGACACCCTGGCCCTGGGGGACAGGCTGATTTTTTGATGAATGTGTAGATGGGACCCGGACCACTTGTCCAGAAGGTCCCACTGAAAAGTCCTCGCATGAAACCAGCCGAAGGGAATGGCCTCGTAGGACGCCACCATTTTCCCCAGTACTCGAGTGCATTGATGGACCGACACACTTTTCGGTTTCAACAGGTCTCTGACCAAGTTCTGGAGTTCCTGGGCTTTTTCCATCGGGAGAAAAACCCTCTTTTGTTCCATGTCCAGAATCATGCCCAAGAAAGTCAACCGGGTCGTTGGAACCAACTGTGACTTTGGTAGATTGAGAATCCAGCCGTGTTGCTGCAGCACTCTTAGGGAGAGCGACACACTTTGCAGCAACTGTTCTCTCGATCTCGCTTTTATCAGGAGATCGTCCAAGTACGGGATAACTGTGACTCCCTGCCTGCGCAGGACCACCATAATTTCTGCCATTATCTTGGTGAAAATCCTCGGGGCCGTGGAAAGCGCAAACGGCAACGTCTGAAACTGGTAATGACAGTCCTGTACCGCGAATCTCAGGTACGCCTGATGAGGAGGATATATGGGGACATGAAGGTATGCATCCTTTATGTCTAGTGACACCATAAAATCCCCCCCTTCCAGGCTGGTGATAACTGCCCTGAGCGATTCCATCTTGAATTTGAACATTTTCAAGTACAGGTTTAGGGATTTTAAATTCAGAATGGGTCTGACCGAGCCATCCGGCTTCGGGACCACAAACAGGGTTGAATAGTACCCCTTCCCCTGTTGAAGTAGGGGAACCTTGACAACCACTTGTTGATGACACAGTTTTTGAATTGCAGCTAAAACTATCTCCCTTTCTGGGGAGGAAGCTGGTAAGGCCGATTTGAAAAACCGGCGAGGAGGCACGTCTTCAAATTCCCGCTTGTAACCCTGGGATACAATTTCCATTGCCCAGGGATCCACCTCTGATTGAACCCAGACATGGCTGAAGAGTCGAAGACGTGCCCCCACCGGGGCGGACTCCCTCAGCGGAGCCCCAGCGTCATGCGGTGGATTTAGTAGAAGCCGGGGAGTACTTCTGCTCCTGGGAACTAGCCGTAGCCGGCAGTTTTTTCCCTCTACTCTTACCTCTGGCGAGGAAGGAAGAGCCCCGACCTCTTCTGGACTTATGCGACCGAAAGGACTGCATCTGATATTGTGGCGTTTTCTTTTGCTGTGAGGAAACATAAGGTAAAAAAGTACATTTACCTGCAGTAGCTGTGGAAACCAGGTCCGTGAGACCTTCCCCAAATAAGTCCTCACCTTTGTAAGGCAAAACCTCCATATGCCTCTTTGAGTCGGCATCACCCGTCCATTGGCTGGTCCACAGGGCACGCCTAGCAGAAATCGCCATGGCGTTGGCTCTCGAACCCAGCATGCATCTTTAATGTGACCCAAGGTCAATAAAATGGTATCCCTATCCAGGGTATCAATGTCAGCTGACAAGGTATCCGTCCAAGCCGCCACAGCGCTACAAACCCAAGCCGACGCTATTGTCGGTCTGAGCAAGGCACCCATATGTGTATAAATTGACTTCAAGGTAGTTTCCTGCCTGCGATCAGCAGGATCCCTGAGGGCTGCCGTATCTGGAGACGGCAGCGCCACCTTTTTGGACAAGCGCGTTAACGCCTTGACCACCCTGGGCGAGGATTCCCACCGTACCCTGTCCTTTGCCGGGAAAGGATACGCCATAAGAATTCTCTTGGGAATCTGCAGTTTCTTGTCTGGAGTTTCCCAAGCTTTTTCAAATAACTCATTCAGCTCATGAGATGGGGGAAAAGTTACCTCAGGCTTCTTTTCCTTAAACATGTGTACCCTCGTGTCAGGGACAGAGGGGTCATCTGTGATATGCAAAACATCTTTTATTGCAATAATCATGTAATGAATACTTTTGGCCACCCTTGGGTGTAACCTCGCATCATCGTAGTAGACACTGGAGACTCTGCTTTGTCCAATCTCTTATGTAATAAAGCCACATTTGCATTTAAAACATTCCACATATCCAACCAGTCAGGTGTCGGCGTTGCCGACGGAGACACCACAATCATCTGCTCCACCTCCTCCCTAGAAGAGCCTTCCGCTTCAGACATGCCGACACACACGTACCGACACCCCCACACACTCAGGGAAATAACTATATGTTCCCCAATAAGGCCCTTTGGAGAGACAGAGAGAGAGTATGCCAGCACACACCCAGCGCCACCAGACCCTGGAATAAAATCCCAGTTAGGACAGCGCTTTTATATAAAAATATATATAATAACACTCACTGCGCCAATTACATGTGTCCCCCCCCCTCTTTTTTGCCCTCTGTGACCGTGTTCAGCAGGGGAGAGTCCGGGGAGCCAGCTTCTCTGCATGTGCTGTGGAGAAAATGGCGCTGGTTGGTGCTGGAGGATCAAGCCCTGCCCCCTCAGCGGCGGGGGTTCGGTCCCGCTGAAATAATAAAAAAACTGGCGGGGGTTAATAATATGCTGCCTCCGCGGTATCTGTACATCTGCCAGTGTCCCTTGAGGCTATTAATTGCTGCCCAGGGCGCCCCCTGCACCCTTACAGTGCCTGCTGTTGTGTGTGTGTGTGGGAGCAATGGCGCGCAGCGGTAACGCTGCGCGTCACCTCACTGAAGAACTGAAGTCTTCTGCCGCCTTTAAAGTCTTCTTTCTTCTTCTACTCACCCGGCTTCTATCTTCCGGCTCTGTGAGGAGGACGGCGGCGCGGCTCCGGGATGAACGGCGAGGGTGAGACCTGCGTTCCGACCCTCTGGAGCTAATGGTGTCCAGTAGCCTAAGAAGCAGAGCCTATCACTTAAGTAGGTCTGTTTCTCTCCCCTCAGTCCCACGATGCAGGGAGCCTGTTGCCAGCAGTGCTCCCTGAAAATAAAAAACCTAACAAAATTCTTTTTGAGAGAAACTCAGGAGAGCTCCCCTGTAATGCACCCATTCTCCTCTGGGCACAGGATCTAACTGAGGTCTGGAGGAGGGGCATAGAGGGAGGAGCCAGTGCACACCCATTCTAAAGTTCTTTATAGTGCCCATGTCTCCTGCAGAGCCCGTCTATACCCCATGGTCCTTACGGAGTCCCCAGCATCCTCTAGGACGTAAGAGAAAGGTTGTGACATATGTCCATTAACAGAGACTCGGGCAGCCAGGGAAGAATACAGCAGCCGAACCCACCGGATAAATTTAGGGCTGAATGCAAATTTATGCAGCACATCCCAGAGCTACCCCCACTCCACTGAGTCAAAGGTCTTGGCAGCATCCAAGGACACCACCACTGACCCCGACCTGGGACAGTCCACCCCCTGCAGATGACAGAAGAGTCTCCAGAGGTTCTGCACCGTAGACCTCCCCGGCATAAAACCCGTCTGGTCACCATAGATAACAGATGCAACTACATTGTTTAAACGGACAGCTAACACCTTGGCCAAAATCTTTACATCCGTGGAGAGCAAAGAGATAGGGCGTTAGGAATCAGGGGAAGTGGGATCTTTACCCGGTTTGAGAATTACAATTATTATAGCCTCAGACATCGAGGGGGGCAGAAAACCATACTCAAATATAGTGTTAAATAACTCAACCAAGCACGGGATATAGAATTCCTTAAACCGTTTATACAATTCGATGGGTATACCGTCTCACCCAGGGGCCTTATTATTGGGGAACGATGTTATGGCAGCATCCAGTTCCTCAGTGGTAAATGGGGAGTCTAAGTACGCAGTGGATTCCGGGGAGAGTTGGGGTAATTGTATATGGGAGAGGTATTCCCTCAGTTGATCCGTCGTATAGGACACCCTGGAAGCATACAGTGAAGAGTAATAGGCAAAAAATACTGCAGTAATATCGGAGCACGAAGATGTCAAAGTATCCTGAGAATCACTCACCAGTTGGACAAAGATACTACCCCTCTCCTCCCTAGAAAGAAAGGCGAGGTAACTACCCCCTATATCAGCCTGCGAGTACAGAGAATGCTTGGAGAACAACAATCGACGCTTGGATTTGTCAAATAAAAACGTTGTCCACTCCCTTCTAGCTAACTCACAACTAGCATATGAGGAGGGGGATTTAGACAAAATATAATTGGCCTCTAATTGACAGCAGGTGTGTTCCAGGCGGGATTCCTCCTCCCTACTAGACCTCTTAGCAGCCACCCTTTTAATAAGGGAACCACGGATAGAAGCTTTAAACGCATCATGTTTAACAGTAGGGCTAGTGCAGGAAGCATTAAAGTCTTGAAAATCTCGCCAGTCTGCAATCAAGTCGGTCCCATCACCCATCAAGGACAGCCAGAACGGGTTAAGTTTCCAAAGTACAACCCCCTGAGGAGACAAAGGATCCAGCACCAACAAAACAGGGGAGTGGTCAGAAATATCCCTAGGTAAGTATTTAACCTGAGTCACCTTAGGGGCCAAATCCAGGGAAATAAGAGCCAAGTCAATACAGGAAAATGTATTAAAAGTAGCCGAGTAACAGGAGTACTGGTTGAGTACTAAATTAGAGAAGGGGGTAGGGGAAGGAGAGGAGAGACCAACCGGAGACCTCTCTCCACCTGTCCAAAAATAAATCCATCACATTATTATAGTCTCCGATACAAATAGTGGGAGTAGACGGTGACAGTGCAATAAACGACATAGCCTGCCGCGAAACATCATTATTATAGGGGGGGGGGCATACACTGCGAGAATGTGTAAAAGGGTAGAATTAACAAAAGCTCTAAGAAAAACAAAACACCCATACTGGTCTATCTGACTGTGGTTTAAATGGAAATTTACAGACTTTCTGATAAGCACAGAGACACCCCTGGCATGTTGTGAGAAAGTAGAATGAAACAGCCTTCCCTCCCATGTTTTTTTTAGAGCTAACGTCCTGGCACCGACAAGATGAGTCTCCGAGAGACAAATAATATCCGCCTTGTACTTTTAAATTTGCGACAGGACCCACGCTCTCTTTATTTTATTATTAAGGCCTCTCACATTCCAGCCGAGCAGGTGGAGCCCCCCAGATGTCACCAGCATAGCAAGACCCAAAGCTGGGAGCCAGGAGAAAAGAAGAAAATAAGAGAAAAGAGGAGAGAAGATACAGTGACAGAAAACGTCCCAGCATAGCACCTGAAAACCAGATTAACCGTTGCACATCTATTCGGTATCAAGGAGGAAAAAAAGGACCCCCGGAGCAGCAATAAGTGAAAATACCAAAACATATTAAGGAGGACTGCAAAAACACACCGCAATCGTATATCTAAAGCAGTACTTGACCACAACAAAAAATTCCAAATATGAAACATAAAAAAAACAGTAGAACAGTAAAAACCCAACCGTCCCCCACCCTGTACATCCATCACAAACTTAGATATACCTATATCCCAACTAAACTTCCCGTTATTAAACTAAAAACACTAAGATAGTAAAAGGGGAGCAATTAGGAGTAAATACCCCTAACCACTATATCCCAGCACAGGCTCCCAATACAGAGAGCGGCCCCCGGTAAAAAAAGAACAGATAACATAACCTTCACATAGAATTAATAACCCCATGACCTCCCTTATAATAGAGAAACCTGAAAAAAAGGGAGAGAAAAAAGCACACGGTGAATTAACGGTACAAGAGCAAACACATCCAGCGTGGCACACGGAGTCTCTGCTCCAACCACGCCTCGGCCTCCTTCGGAGAGTTAAAGAAATGGGTAGAATCCTCATATATCACACGCAGTCTGGCGGGAAACAGCATAGAACATTGTATCTGCTTGTCCCTCAGTTTACGCTTAATCTGAAGAAATTGGGATCTGGATTTCTGTACGTCCATAGCAAAGTCAGGGAAAACCGACACAGAATGGTTCTCAAACTGGAGTGGGCCATGCAGTCTAGCTAAGCGAAGAATGGCATCTCGATCCTTAAAGTGTAACATGCGGGCAATAAAGGTGCGAGCTGGGGCACCTGGAGGAGGGGCTTGAAAGGGTAAATGATGCGCGCACTCAACAGCGAATTGTGCACTAAAATCATCTTTCTTGAATATTCTGAGTAGCCAGGTCTCTAAGAATTTTTCTGGGTGTGAACCCTCAGCCCGCTCAGGAAGGCCCACAAACCGAATGTTATTTCTTCAAAAAAGGCCCTCCATATCCGACAACTTGGTTTTAATAGCAGCCATCTGTGAAGAGAGGTCAGCGACACTATTTTTGAGTGGTGCGGTGACATCCTCAATGTCAGACACACGTTGTTCCACACCTCCCACTCGCTCACGCAGCCTCTGCATGTCATGACGAATAATCGAGATATCAGCCTGAACTTGACCAATCTTGTCCGTCACCCTCGCCTTGAACGTAGTGATGGCCTGCAGGATTTGTTGAGTAGATTGCATAACATCAGTGACGGAGGGTTCCTCCGAAGCGATGTGAGGCGATGGGGACGATGTAGCCTGAGTAGGCAGGGGTGCCGACACCTGAGAGTTTCTAGCAAATTTTTCCAAACGGGCAGCAGCAGCATTGCCGGTCTTTCCCATAGTGGCGCCAATGAAAGTAATCAATCCAGGAGGAGAGAGTGTAGTCAGGCAGGATCCAGGATACACAGGACACGGCCAGTAGTTTAGAGGTAGTGCAGCCTAAGAAAATGCAGAGTCAGGCAGGGTCTGGGAGGCACAGGCAGCTATCCCACTGCAGGACCCAAATATGTACAAATATAATGCAGCTGCAAATAAATGAACCCTGAAATGTCCAGCAGGCACTCAGGGGGGAGTGAATGCCCTTAAAATGCAGAGAGGGGAGGCCAGGTACCTGCAGACAGAGAGTAGGCACTCAGGGCGGGAGAACAGTCAACATGCAGAACGGACCTCTCCAAAATGGAGCCGGTGGGACCCGAGCAATGCGGCCAGTCACAGGGAGAGTCCCGCTAGCAGCAGCTGCCCGCGATCTCCGTCAGTGCGGCCGCGGGTCCTGGAGGCAGCAGGGCCGGGAGCCGGAGAGCGCCAGCGACAGCGTCCCACCCCGGCTCCACACACCCGAGGTGAAGAGGGGGGTCCGGAGCAGGGACGCGCCACACAGAGCTCTGCGGCCAGATGTCAGCGGGCGGAGGGCGCTCAGCAGCGCCAGATGGCTCAGGGGCTGCAGAAGGGGGTTAGAAACCTGTAGGAGCGGGCACAGTCCAAGAAAACCGGGGGCACAGGATAATCAAAGGATATTCCATGGGAGCTACAGCAACTTGCTGCCTACTCCATGCTGAGCCAAGCCACGCCCCCCAGGATGGTTACCTTTAGTAGCCATTCAAACCCGTTTGTGTCAACTTGTGTGCATGTTATCAGGCCAAAATCTCCAGGGTATGTGAACTTTTGATCAGGGTCATTTGGGTAGTTTCTGTTGTCATTATGATTTAAAAACAACACAGTTGTTTGACAATAAATGGATTCACCCAACCACTAACCATGAGTGAAAGAAAAGTTTGTGAGTTATCATTCATATTCTCTGACAAATGGCCAGAAAATCACAAATTCTGCTAGGGTATGTAAACTTATGAGCACAACTGTATATATGATTGTACAATGCCTTTTCTCTGTTATCTCCCGTTATGGTTAATATAATTTCTATCAATGCTAAAGGGCTCAATTCTCCACATAAACGACAAATAGCTCTGAATTACTATCATAAAATGAAGGCTACTATTGTAGCAGTACAGGTAACTCAGTTTCAACATTTATCCCCTCCTAAATTTTTTGACTGTAGATATCCACATTGTTATATGGGTGGTCATTCCAAGTTGTTCGCTCTGTAATTTTCTTCGCATCGCAGCGATTTTCCGCTTATTGCGCATGCGCAATGTTCGCACTGCGACTGCGCCAAGTAAATTTGCTATGAAGATTGGTATTTTACTCACGGCATTACGAGTTTTTTTCTTCGTTCTGGTGATTGTAATGTGATTGACAGGAAGTGATTGTGTCTGGGCGGAAACTGGCCGTACGCCAGGTGTGTTTGTGACGTCAATCCAGGAACGACAAGCACTGAACTGATCGCAGTGGCAGAGTAAGTCTCGAGCTACTCAGAAACTGCACAGAGAAGTCTTTTCGCAATATTGCGAATCTTTCGTTCGCAATTTTGCTAAGCTAACATTCACTCCCAGTAGGCGGCGGCTTAGCGTGTGCAATCCTGCTAAAAGCAGCTTGCGAGCGAACAACTCGGAATGAGGGCCATGGTCAATAACCCCAGAAAAAGGCCGGTGTGGTGATCCTGTTTACTCAGAGCTGCCCCTTTGTATTAGATTCCATGCATTCTGACCCAGGTGGAAGGTTTTTGATCTTAATTTGTAGTTTAGATAATGTAGATGTTACTTTTGCCTCCTGCTATGCTCCTAACACGAAGTAACTTAATTTTTGCAGACGTTTTTGTAGATCCCTTCAAAAGTATGTTAAAGGTGCCCTTATGATTTCAGGTGACTTCAAAATGGTCATTGACCCGGCAGTCGACAAATCTAGAACAGATGCACCAATTCCAGGTGTGTCCCCTAACTTATCTTCGGGTTTCTGACAACTTCTAGCAGAATATGACTTATTTGACACTTGGTCCAGTATTTACTAAAAATCAGAGTTTGGCCGATTTGTGTTTTTTTTTCTAAGTCCCAATCCGGGAATTCACTAAGCACCAATCTCGGCAGTGTCTGGTCTATTCGTAATGGTTTGAATGACAACGTTCCGAAATACGAATGAATAGACCATCGGTCAAACGCGGCTGTTATTTCATAGAATACGGGCATTCACTATTCATTCGTATTTGGGTGTTAGTTTCTGAGTGCTCAAGTGCGGGACTGTTTTTTTTCGATTCGTTAAAAAAAGCAGCAAAAAAATAGACCTGCTTTTTCCAGTCGAGTTTGGATAACCATGCACGGATCAGTGAGATCTGTGCATGGTTATCTATGGGAAAGGGTCTGTTTAGTGTAAAAACAGAAAAAAAAATTGCGGGGGGTCCCCCCTCCTTAGCATAACCAGCCTCGGGCTCTTTGAGGCGGTCCTGGTTGAAAAAATATGGGGGAAAAAATGACAGGGGTTCCCCCATATTTAATCAACCAGCACCGGGCTCTGCGCCTGGTCCTGGTTCCAAAAATACGGGGGACAAAAAGCGTAGGGGTCCCCCGTATTTTTAAAACCAGCACCGGGCTCCACTAGCCAGGTACATAATGCCACAGCCGGGGGACACTTTTATACTGGTCCCTACGGCCCTGGCATTACATACCCAACTAGTCACCCCTGGCCGGGGTACCCTGGAGGAGTGGGGTCCCCTTCAATCAAGGGGTCCCCCCCCTCCAGCCACCCAAGGGCCAGGGGTGAAGCCCGAGGCTGTCCCCCCATCCAAGGGCGGTGGATGGGGGGCTGATAGCCTTGTGAAAAATTGTGAATATGGTTTTTAGTAGCAGTACTACAGGTACCAGCGGGCCCGGTTTTTCACCGCATGCTGGTACTTGTGGTTCTCCAAGTACCAGCTTACGGGGGAAGCTTGCTGGGACTTGTAGTACTGCTACTAAAAACAATATTCACAATTTTTCATAAGGCTATCAGCCCCCCATCCGCCAACCTTGGATGGGGGGGGGCAGCCTCGGGCTTCACCCCTGGCCCTTGGGTGGCTGGAGGGGGGGACCCCTTGATTGAAGGGGTCCCCACTCCTCCAGGGTACCCCGGCCAGGGGTGACTAGTTGGGTATGTAATGCCAGGGTCGCAGGGACCAGTATAAAAGTGTCCCCCGGCTGTGGCATTACGTACCTGGCTAGTGGAGCCCGGTGCTGGTTTTAAAAATACGGGGGACCCCTACGCTTTTTGTCCGCCGTATTTTTTGAACCAGGACCGGGCGCAGAGCCCGGTGCTGGTTGATTAAATATGGGGGAACCCCTGTCATTTTTTTCTCCATATTTTTTCAACCAGGACCGGCTCAAAGAGCCCGAGGCTGGTTGTGCTTAGGAGGGGGGACCCCACGCAATTTTTTCCAGATTTTTTAAGACTTTAATCAACTTTTTAAGGTACACAATGAAGCCCTGTACGGATCTCACAGATCCGGCCGGGACTCCTTGTGTTTTTTCAGGCAGTGTTTTACTCATCACTCCCGTAAAACACTGCCTGATATTACGAATCACATCGACATCGGAAAAAACGATTGTGCAAAACTCGGCAGCTTAGTGAATGATCGTATCAGGATTCAAAAAGTTGCAGTAAAATGCACCCGATACCATTCGAGTTTAAACACCCTTCAAAACGGCCAAAACACGAATATTAGTAAATAAACCCCTTAGAGAGCCAAGCATCCGACTGTTAGAGACTATTCCTACTATTCACACGTCCACCGTTCGTACAGAATAGATTATGTATTGTCAGATAGGTGGTCATTAGACTCTATACAAAAAAAATTAAATTTTACCAATGTCTTGGTCTGACCACTCCCCCCTCTTTGTGTCATGGAATATAGCTCAGAGGAAAGTTGCCCCGGGCCCTTGAAGGTTAATGCGCTTTGGCATCAAGGAGAGGATACTAGACTCGATATTAGCTTTGTACTCGAGCCCCTCTGCTAAAGTGACGGTAAATGGGTGCTTATCATCTGGGTTCAATATATCCAATCTTACCAGGCAAGAATGTCCTCTTTCTCCACTTATCTTTGCTTAAGCTATAGAGCTTTTGGCTGAGAGAATTAGGACATCCACAAGTGTCTTGGGCCCTATTATAGGAGGCATGTCTCATAAAATCAGTCTCTTTGCTGACATCTTGTGTATTTTACAACCTACTTTATTTTTTTTTACCTCCGCTACATTCCATACTAGATGAGTACCCTAGAATCTCCTACTATAAGTTGAACACTTCAAAGACAGAGGCTTTACCTTTCAATATCCCGAGTGACACTCTTTCAGAATTGAAAAGCATTTATAAATACTCTTGGCAGGGCCGGTGCAAGGTTTCTCGGCACCCTAGGCAAAACTTCTGCCTACTGCCCCTTCCCCCTACCTGATCTTCAGGAGAAAGGCATACTGCTGCTCTCCCCCACCCCGTCTGTTGTATGGCTGCTCTCTACTCCCCATCTCGCCAGTCTGTGTGGTCTCCTGCTGCCCCCCCAACCCCATTCTTTTAAATGTCTTCTGTTCTATCCCCTCCACCATCTGTGTGCATGCCAGCTGCTCATCTCCGCCCCCCCCCCCCCCCCGACTGCTGCTCTCCCCCTCTTTTCTTATTAAATACAGAGAGTGCACTGTGCAGCCACCTTACCTGCAGGCTGCGATGAGGAGTTGGAACTGAGTAGTCTGTGAAAGAGCCTGGAATGAAGAGCAGCATCGCATGTCACCCCCCGGCCAAGACTCCAGGAGCTGTCAAAGTTACTGCCTGTGCCAGGTGGAGCTGGATGCTGCAGTACAGGAGCTTGGCAGTTGCGGCTACTGTAGATACGAGTGCCAGGGAGATACCTTTTTCATGCAGCTGTAGCAGACCGCCCCTTCAGGTCCCGGTGCCCCTAGGCAGCTGTCTAAAGCTGCCTAGTGGAAGCTCCGGCCCTGACTCTTGGCAAACTAAGAGAGGGAGAGTAGTAGTCAAGATGGCACCTCGTTTTTGTATATGAGGACTTGCAGCTGAGGTCAGATACACACACAGAAAACGACCATGACATGCCTACAGGGATGGCAACAGAAATCACATGGTTCGGTACACCTTTTCTTTTAGGGGTCGTCCCATCCCCAGGACCCTGGCAGGTACCTGCGATTTGGCCTGAGTCTGCCTTACATATATGTGGTTTCTCTGCAATGAGAAACCTCTAAAGAAATTGTTCCTCCAGGGAGATTACCACCTGCTTTGGACTGTATTCCCAAACAACCCAACTAACAGGGAGACCAGGTCCCACTGTGTCAGAGGTAATCTCTGGCTTAACACTGTCTGTGGCTCGGCCTCAATAAGAAGGACCTGGACACAAAGCTACTCAGGGTTAGGTCCGGTTTCCCATATACCATATCTCTCATGCCACTGGCAAGCTGGGATTCGTCGTAGGACTCTTCACTCACCATTATTGGGGTAATTCTGGTTAGTTTCTTGTCTCCATGTCTGATCTGAGGTGTAATTAAGGAGAGCAGTGGTGGTGGTAGTGCCAAGGAGTTGAAAGTAAAAATGAAGGGGGGCATGGTTTTCTCCCCACCCGCGCTGCCCCTGATGCCTCTTCCATTTCCTTCCCTTCACCTGTTGCACCCACATCTGCAGGCAGCCCTGGATAGACTGCAGGCAACTGTGCAGCCCTCAGAACGGTGCACGCAGAGAGGTATGGAGGAAGGACCTGGCCTTGGGGGGACAAAAATAGTCTGTCCCCTCCATGTAGGGGGTGGGGTGGACAACCACCTGCAATGGCCCCAGCTGCGTGACCGCCATAGTGCATGAGCAATCAATAGGGGTGCAACCCTCAGACAGGTGTAGCCAGAGGACAAACCCGGGGCCTCAAAGTGTATTCAAAATGTTTATGGTGAATGTGTACTGCAATTCACACTAATTTTCACACCTATCGGCATTCTTCATCAATGCATGAGTCGATTGATCCACCAACAGTTGAATTTCTTGCTCTGTGACTTGGTCGCAGTTGGCAGGGGTACTCTGCATTTCAAGGAGATAAAATGTTTTGGAGCCCTGGTGACTCAGTGACCAGCTGTCGCATTCCAGCAGTGTCTCAGATCTTTTCAACAGGGTAGGGAGGATGCAAGCAGCATCCAGATCGGCGGGATGGTGGCAGGCCCTGCAGTCACCCTTTTTCATCTATACCAGGTGCATCCCACCACCGGTTCCTAAGTTATGGGAAGGGGTGTGGACAAATCCATCAGAAGCATCCATGGAATTCCAGAACAGGCCTACTTTGGAGTATCTGTCCTCGGTCTCGATCATCCCTCCAGCCTGACACCCCCTGAGTCTCTGGGACCCCTTCTCTGTTTGTCTCCACAGCTGGCAGATCCTGCGGTCTGGACCAAGTAATTAATATTCCTTCCTGAGCTTCACCTATGGAAACCTTGTTCTGACCCCCAGGGACTCCACCATTATCCCCACTAGTAGGCAGGGACACTACTGTTCTTCTGGCACCACCTGATATTGTCCCAAATTTGTTGGATGGACACAGGGCTCGGAAATAGGAGACCAGGGACCCAGCAGGGTGGTGGCAAACACCCCCCCCCCTTCCCCGTGCAGTGGCTCCCACTATCAGCTGGAATTTATACCGCATTGCATTTTTTAAGCTTACATAATTCCACAACTGCTTGGTCAAGAGCTCCACAACTTGGAGGCAATGGGGTCTGTTGGCAGCCCCTCTCAGGTGCCACCCGCGCTGGAAGTGTGAACAGGCTTGAAGGTCTAGGAACATTGGTCAGTAACAGTTTGCACTGGATGAATGAACCCAGTTTATTGCGATCCCAGTGAGGGACTTGTAGTCCTCGTGGACCCATACAGAATGGCACCTCAAACAAATCTCTTGGCCACACTTGTACCAAGATACAGCTGTTAAAAGCTTGGTAAAGTTTCCAAATGTACCACACCTCTGGGAAAAAGTTTAAAGAGCCATAGCGCCTTAAAAAATGGGCCCAGGTGCACCAAACTTGGGGAGGTGTAGGTTTGGACTACCCCCCTCTCGATTTTACCCACCAACAAAATATTAGGGGTACCCCCAAAATTTGGTTGGTTCCTTTGCCTGATCCCCATCTAACTCTTAGTGGGAGTAGCCTAGAGACTTGGGACCACCTCCAGGGGGTGCATCACCCTTAGAACTATCCAGCCTCCATGACCCCAAGTGGATAGATACTTTACAAGTATCCCAATATTGTTCCAAACACTTATGGGCATTGCCTACTGCTCAATGGCCCCAGGGACCTTGGGTCTCAATTGACGACTTGTAGCCCAGGACCTTAGCTATAAAATTACAAGCCCCCAACATCTAGGAACTTGCTTCCACAGCTACAGACTCTCAAAACTGGGCACCCCAGATTTTGGAGGTGTGTCCCTTTTGGTGGAACAGTATAAAACTTTGAAGTGTCATAGCTCCCCATGGGAGGGGCCCTGGAAGCTATGGAAGATTGGACTTTCCCCTCTCAAAATTTTAGGTATAACCCAAAACAATTTGTAGTCCTTTATCTGGCTTCACTCTTACTCAATGTGGGTGTAGCCTAGAGACTTTGGACTACTCTTAGGGGGCGCACAACCACTTGAACTACCCAACCTTCATTGACTTTAAGTGGGTACCTAGCATGCCACTACCCAGAAAACTGTTTCAAACTTTTGGGGTGTTGGCTACTGGCCCGGTGGCCCCTGGGGCACTGGTTCACAATGAGGGACTTGTAGCCCAGGTTATTCTACCATATGACAACTCTCCCGACTTCCTTGTGGAACTGTATCCTCTTAAAACTAGGTACGTCAATTCTGTGAAGTGCGCCTTCTTAAGGTGAAACATCTAAAACTTTGAGAGGCCACAGCTACTTGAGGAGGGGATCCAGGTGCACCAAACTTTGGTAAGAGGGTGGTTTGAAGTCCCTTCTGTCGAATGCTCCCATTGAAAGCTTTTTGGGGATACAAAAAAATGTGGGGCCATTGCCAGACCCCCCCCCCACCCAATTCCATGGGCGAAGGGACCTAGACACTTGGAACCACATGCAGTCGATGCAGATCACCTTGGTCTACCTAAGCTTTATTGACCCCAAATACCACTGTAGCCCCCCCAATTTTTTTTTACATTGCTTACACTAGCACACGGATACACACACACTCATGTCAAAAACATGATTTACGAGGACATACTGGCTTTTGACATGACCACCAGGGTCGGATTTGTGGGAATGGGATTTGTGACCACCAGGGTCGGATTTGTGGGAATTTCAATTTAGGTCCTCAACCATGTCCCCAGAAGGATGGGAGTACAAATGCGCACACACATTCACACGACTGTGATTTATCCACCCTAGAGTAGGGATGTGCACCTGAAATTTTTCGGGTTTTGTTTTTGGTTTTGGGTTCGGTTCCGTGGCCGTGTTTTGGGTTCGAACGCGTTTTGGCAAAACCTCACCGAATTTTTTTTTGTCGGATTCGGGTGTGTTTTGGATTCGGGTGTTTTTTTCAAAAAACCCTAAAAAACAGCTTAAATCATAGAATTTGGGGGTCATTTTGATCCCATAGTATTATTAACCTCAATAACCATAATTTCCACTCATTTTCAGTCTATTCTGAACACCTCACACCTCACAATATTATTTTTAGTCCTAAAATTTGCACCGAGGTCGCTGGATGGCTAAGCTAAGCGACCCAAGTGGCCGACACAAACACCTGGCCCATCTAGGAGTGGCACTGCAGTGTCAGGCAGGATGGCCCTTCCAAAAAATACTCCCCAAACAGCACATGACGCAAAGAAAAAAAGAGGCGCAATGAGGTAGCTGTGTGAGTAAGCTAAGCGACCCTAGTGGCCGACACAAACACCTGGCCCATCTAGGAGTGGCACTGCAGTGTCATGCAGGATGGCCCTTCCCAAAAATACTCCCCAAACAGCACATGACGCAAAGAAGAAAAAAAAGAGGCGCAATGAGGTAGCTGTGTGAGTAAGCTAAGCGACCCTAGTGGCCGACACAAACACCTGGCCCATCTAGTAGTGGCACTGCAGTGTCACGCAGGATGGCCCTTCCAAAAAATACTCCCCAAACAGCACATGACGCAAAGAAGAAAAAAAAGAGGCGCAATGAGGTAGCTGTGTGAGTAAGCTAAGCGACCCTAGTGGCCGACACAAACACCTGGCCCATCTAGGAGTGGCACTGCAGTGTCACGCAGGATGGCCCTTCCAAAAAATACTCCCCAAACAGCACATGATGCAAAGAAGAAAAAAAGAGGCGCAATGAGGTAGCTGTGTGAGTAAGCTAAGCGACCCTAGTGGCCGACACAAACACCTGGCCCATCTAGGAGTGGCACTGCAGTGTCAGGCAGGATGGCCCTTCCAAAAAAATACTCCCCAAACAGCACATGACGCAAAGAAGAAAAAAAAGAGGCGCAATGAGGTAGCTGTGTGAGTAAGCTAAGCAACCCTAGTGGCCGACACAAACACCTGGCCCATCTAGGAGTGGCACTGCAGTATCACGCAGGATGGCCCTTCCAAAAAATACTCCCCAAACAGCACATGACGCAAAGAAGAAAAAAAGAAAAAAGAGGTGCAAGATGGAATTGTCCTTGGGCCCTCCCACCCACCCTTATGTTGTATAAACAGGACATGCACACTTTAACCAACCCATCATTTCAGTGACAGGGTCTGCCACACGACTGTGACTGAAATGACTGGTTGGTTTGGGCCCCCACCAAAAAAGAAGCAATCAATCTATCCTTGCACAAACTGGCTCTACAGAGGCAAGATGTCCACCTCATCATCATCGTCCGATTCATCACCCCTTTCACTGTGTACATCCCCCTCCTCACAGATTATTAATTCGTCCCCACTGGAATCCACCATCTCAGATCCCCGTGTACTTTCTGGAGGCAATTGCTGCTGGTGAATGTCTCCATGGAGTAATTGATTATAATTCATTTTAATGAACATCATCTTCTCCACATTTTCTGGAAGTAACCTCGTACGCCGATTGCTGACAAGGTGAGCGGCGGCACTAAACACTCTTTCGGAGTACACACTGGAGGGAGGGCAACTTAGGTAGAATAAAGCCAGTTTGTGCAAGGGCCTCCAAATTGCCTCTTTTCCCTGCCTGTATACGTACGGACTGTCTGACGTGCCTACTTGGATGCGGTCACTCATATAATCCTCCACCATTCTTTCAATGGTGAGAGAATCATATGCAGTGACAGTAGACGACATGTCAGTAATCGTTGGCAGGTCCTTCAGTCCGGACCAGATGTCAGCATCAGCAGTCGCTCCAGACTGCCCTGCATCACCGCCAGCGGGTGGGCTCGGAATTCGTAGCCTTTTCCTCGCAACCCCAGTTGCGGGAGAATGTGAAGGAGGAGATGTTGACAGGTCGCGTTCCGCTTGACTTGACAATTTTCTCACCAGCAGTTCTTTGAACCCCTGCAGACTTGTGTCTGCCGGAAAGAGAGATCCAACGTAGGTTTTAAATCTAGGATCGAGCACGGTGGCCAAAATGTAGTGCTCTGATTTCAACAGATTGACCACACGTGAATCCTGGTTAAGCGAATGAAGGGCTCCATCCACAAGTCCCACATGCCTAGCGGAATCGCTCTGTTTTAGCTCCTCCTTCAATGCCTCCAGCTTCTTCTGCAAAAGCCTGATGAGGGGAATGACCTGACTCAGGCTGGCAGTGTCTGAACTGACTTCACGTGTGGCAAGTTCAAAGGGCAGCAGAACCTTGCACAACGTTGAAATCATTCTCCACTGCGCTTGAGACAGGTGCATTCCACCTCCTTTGCCTATATCGTGGGCAAATGTATAGGCTTGAATGGCCTTTTGCTGCTCCTCCATCCTCTGAAGCATATAGAGGGTTGAATTCCACCTCGTTACCACCTCTTGCTTCAGATGATGGCAGGTTCAGGTTCAGGTTTTTTTGGTGGTGCTCCAGTCTTCTGTACGCGGTGCCTGCACGCCGAAAGTGGCCCGCAATTCTTCTGGCCACCGACAGCATCTCTTGCACGCCCCTGTCGTTTTTTAAATAATTCTGCACCACCAAATTCAAGGTATGTGCAAAACATGGGACGTGCTGGAATTTGCCCAGATGTAATGCACGCACAATATTGCTGGCGTTGTCCGATGCCACAAATCCCCAGGAGAGTCCAATTGGGGTAAGCCATTCTGCGATGATCTTCCTCAGTTGCCGTAAGAGGTTTTCAGCTGTGTGCGTATTCTGGAAAGCGGTGATACAAAGCGTAGCCTGCCTAGGAACGAGTTGGCGTTTGCGAGATGCTGCTACTGGTGCCGCCGCTGCTGTTCTTGCAGCGGGAGGCAATACATCTACCCAGTGGGCTGTCACAGTCATGTAGTCCTGAGTCTGCCCTGCTCCACTTGTCCACATGTCCGTGGTTAAGTGGACATTGGGTACAACTGCATTTTTTAGGACACTGTGGAGTCTTTTTCTGACGTCCGTGTACATTCTCGGTATCGCCTGCCTAGAGAAGTGGAACCTAGATGGTATTTGGTAACGGGGGCACACTACCTCAAGAAATTGTCTAGTTCCCTGTGAACTAACGGCGGATACCGGACGCACGTCTAACACCAACATAGTTGTCAAGGCCTCAGTTATCCGCTTTGCAACAGGATGACTGCTGTGATATTTCATCTTCCTCACAAAGGACTGTTGGACAGTCAATTGCTTACTGGAAGTAGTACAAGTGGTCTTCCGACTTCCCCTCTGGGATGACGATCGACTCCCAGCAGCAACAACAGCAGCGCCAGCAGCAGTAGGCATTACACTCAAGGATGCATCGGAGGAATCCCAGGCAGGAGAGGACTCGTCAGACTTGCCAGTGACATGGCCTGCAGGACTATTGGCTTTCCTGGGTTAGGAGGAAATTGACACTGAGGGAGTTGGTGGTGTGGTTTGCGCGAGCTTGGTTACAAAAGGAAGGAATTTACTGGTCAGTGGACTGCTTCCGCTGTCGCCCAAAGTTTTTGAACTTGTCACTGACTTATTATGAATGCCCTGCAGGTGACGTATAAGGGAGGATGTTCCGAGGTGGTTAACGTCCTTACCCCTACTTATTACAGCTTGACAAAGGCAACACACGGCTTGACACCTGTTGTCCGCATTTCTGTTGAAATACTTCCACACTGAAGAGCTGATTTTTTTGGTATTTTCACCAGGCATGTCAATGGCCATATTCCTCTCACGGACAACAGGTGTCTCCCCGGGTGCCTGACTTAAACAAACCACCTCACCATCAGAATCCTCCTTGTCAATTTCCTCCCCAGCGCCAGCAACACCCATATCCTCATCCTGGTGTACTTCAACACTGACATCTTCAATTTCACTATCAGGAACAGGACTGCGGGTGCTCCTTTCAACACTTGCAGGGGGCGTGCAAATGGTGGAAGGCGCAAGCTCTTCCCGTCCAGTGTTGGGAAGGTCAGGCATCGCAACCGACACAATTGGACTCTCCTTTGGGATTTGTGATTTCGAAGAACGCACAGTTCTTTGCTGTGCTTTTGCCGCAAGTCTTTTCTTTTTTCTAGCGAGAGGATGAGTGCTTCCATCCTCATGTGAAGCTGAACCACTAGCCATGAACATAGGCCAGGACCTCAGCCGTTCCTTGCCACTCCGTGTCGTAAATGGCATATTGGCAAGTTTACGCTTCTCCTCAGACGCTTTTAATTTTGATTTTTGGGTAATTTTTTTACTGATCTTTTGTGTTTTGGATTTTACATGCTCTGTACTATGACATTGGGCATCGGCCTTGGCAGACGACGTTGATGGCATTTCATCGTCTCGGCCATGACTAGTGGCAGCAGCTTCAGCACTAGGTGGAAGTGGATCTTGATCTTTCCCTATTTTTTTAACCTCCACATTTTTGTTCTCCATATTTTGCGCACAACTAAAAGCCACCACAGGTATACAATGTAGATGGATGGATAGTATAGTATTACTTATACTTATGGACGACGAGTGACGACACAGAGGTAGGTACAGCCGTGGCCTACCGTACTGCTGCTTAGTGCTTATATATAAATATAATATACTGTATAACGGACCTGGTGGACAGTGTCAGCAGACTGCTAAACTAGTAAGAAGAAAGAAAAAAAAACCACCACAGGTATACAATGTAGATGGATGGATAGTATAGTATTACTTATACTTATGGACGACGAGTGACGACACAGAGGTAGGTACAGCCGTGGCCTACCGTACTGCTGCTTAGTGCTTATATATAAATATAATATACTGTATAATGGACCTGGTGGACAGTGTCAGCAGACTGCTAAACTAGTATGAAGAAAGAAAAAAAAAACCACCACAGGTATACAATGTAGATGGATGGATAGTATAGTATTACTTATACTTATGGACGACGAGTGACGACACAGAGGTAGGTACAGCCGTGGCCTACCGTACTGCTGCTTAGTGCTTATATATAAATATAATATACTGTATAACGGACCTGGTGGACAGTGTCAGCAGCAGACTGCTAAACTAGTATGAAGAAAGAAAAAAAAAAAACACCACAGGTATACAATGTAGATGGATGGATAGTATAGTATTACTTATACTTATGGACGACGAGTGACGAGACAGAGGTAGGTACAGCCGTGGCCTATCGTACTGCTGCTTAGTGCTTATATATAAATATAATATACTGTATAACGGACCTGGTGGACAGTGTCAGCAGCAGACTGCTAAACTAGTATGTAGAAAGAAAAAAAAACACCACAGGTATACAATGTAGATGGATGGATAGTATAGTATTACTTATACTTATGGACGACGAGTGACGACACAGAGGAAGGTACAGCCAGGGCATACCGTACTGCTGCTTAGTGCTTATATATAAATATAATATACTGTATAACGGACCTGGTGGACAGTGTCAGCAGACTGCTAAACTAGTATGAAGAAAGAAAAAAAACCCACCACAGGTATACAATGTAGATGGATGGATAGTATAGTATTACTTATACTTATGGACGACGAGTGACGACACAGAGGTAGGTACAGCCGTGGCCTACCGTACTGCTGCTTAGTGCTTATATATAAATATAATATACTGTATAACGGACCTGGTGGACAGTGTCAGCAGCAGACTGCTAAACTAGTATGAAGAAAGAAAAAAAAAAAACACCACAGGTATGTAGATGGATGGATAGTATAGTATTACTTATACTTATGGACGACGAGTGACGACACAGAGGTAGGTACAGCCGTGGCCTACCGTACTGCTGCTTAGTGCTTATATATAAATATAATATACTGTATAACGGACCTGGTGGACAGTGTCAGCAGCAGACTGCTAAACTAGTATGAAGAAAGAAAAAAAAAAACACCACAGGTATACAATGTAGATGGATGGATAGTATAGTATTACTTATACTTATGGACGACGAGTGACGACACAGAGGTAGGTACAGCCGTGGCCTACCGTACTGCTGCTTAGTGCTTATATATAAATATAATATACTGTATAACGGACCTGGTGGACAGTGTGAGCAGACTGCTAAACTAGTATGAAGAAAGAAAAAAAAAACACCACAGGTATACAATGTAGATGGATGGATAGTATAGTATTACTTATACTTATGGACGACGAGTGACGACACAGAGGTAGGTACAGCCGTGGCCTACCGTACTGCTGCTTAGTGCTTATATATAAATATAATATACTGTATAACGGACCTGGTGGACAGTGTGAGCAGACTGCTAAACTAGTATGAAGAAAGAAAAAAAAACCACCACAGGTATACAATGTAGATGGATGGATAGTATAGTATTACTTATACTTATGGACGACGAGTGACGACACAGAGGTAGGTACAGCCGTGGCCTACCGTACTGCTGCTTAGTGCTTATATATAAATATAATATACTGTATAACGGACCTGGTGGACAGTGTCAGCAGCAGACTGCTAAACTAGTATGAAGAAAGAAAAAAAAAACACCACAGGTATGTAGATGGATGGATAGTATAGTATTACTTATACTTATGGACGACGAGTGACGACACAGAGGTAGGTACAGCCGTGGCCTACCGTACTGCTGCTTAGTGCTTATATATAAATATAATATACTGTATAACGGACCTGGTGGACAGTGTCAGCAGCAGACTGCTAAACTAGTATGAAGAAAGAAAAAAAAAACACCACAGGTATACAATGTAGATGGATGGATAGTATTACTTATACTTATGGACGACGAGTGACGAGTCGACACAGAGGTAGGTACAGCCGTGGCCTACCGTACTGCTGCTTAGTGCTTAATTATATATATAATATACTGTATAACGGACCTGGTGGACACTGCAGTGTCAGCAGACTGCTGAACAAACTAGCATGAAGAAAGAAAAAAAAAAAACACCACAGTGTTTTTCAGGCAGACAAACGTATACTGGACTGGTGGTCACTGTCAGCAAAACTGTGCACTGTACTCCTGCTATAACTGCTCCCCAGTCCCCACAATTAGGCAGTGTGAGCAGTGCACTCAGCACAGATATATCATGCAGCAGTGCAGCACACTGAGTGAGCACAGATATGGTGGAGCTTTTTTTTTCAGGCAGAGAAACAACGGATTAAACTCAAAATCCTGCACTGTACTCCCTAACAGCTGCTCCCCGTCCCCAATCCTCCCCACAATTATAACTAACTAAGTTCTAATATAATACAACGGACTCGGAGAGGACGCCAGCCACGTCCTCTCCCTATCAATCTCAATGCACGTGTGAAAATGGCGGCGACGCGCGGCTCCTTATATAGAATCCGAGTCTCGCGAGAATCCGACAGCGGGATGATGACGTTCGGGCGCGCTCGGGTTAACCGAGCAAGGCGGGAGGATCCGAGTCGCTCGGACCCGTGTAAAAAAAAGGTGAAGTTCGGGCGGGTTCGGATTCCGAGGAACCGAACCCGCTCATCACTACCCTAGAGTGGATCTTAGTGCCAACTTTGGG
Organism: Pseudophryne corroboree; assembly: GCF_028390025.1. NCBI lineage: Eukaryota > Metazoa > Chordata > Amphibia > Anura > Myobatrachidae > Pseudophryne > Pseudophryne corroboree. The sequence continues at coordinate 679,343,446 of NC_086445.1, read as the reverse complement.
GGTAATTCTGAATTGATCGCAGCAGGAATTTTGTTAGCAGTTGGGCAAAACCATGTGCACTGCAGGGGAGGCAGATATAACATGTTCAGGCTTAACTAATTAACTATCCTGCAAAATTTCCTAATGTGCCCCTGCCATCGGAGCTGCAGTTCTCACACACCCTGCTGTGGTCTATTTACCATTAATTAATTAATTGCATATTCAATGCGATCTGAGCGACCATGATTGCATTGCAGTATGCGACTGTACTGGACCAATGTATTATAGAGTTACCCGCAGGGACAGGGGCTCCGAAAGGAGTCCGCCCCTGTGATGTGTGGAGTGTGGAAGCGGGACTACTGCTTATGCAAGGTCCCGATGACCACACATGAACAGCGGTCATTTCCGGGGAGGGTTTGGGAAGAACCCTCTGCCAGCTGGCTTTGCCATGTGTAGTTGCAGGCGGCTAATCCCTGGAATGCCATGGGGTTTCGGAAGCAGCTGCCGGTGAGAATGGAGGGACCACAGCATATATCTGCTGCAGTCCCTCCTACATACATTTATGGGCCCCTAAGAAGTTAAAGCCTGTTTACTAAATCTGCTTCACAGCTTCATAACCCAAAACCTGAGCTCTACTGCCACTAAGTGGAGTGTCAGGAAACTGTTGCTTTTCTATTTTTATCTCTATAGCTAAAGTATCTTTTCATCATGATTCTACTCCCTACCTCAGCAATATAGTGATCTGCTGTACCCAGACTCAGAAAGGTGGATTTTCACAAAATTGATAGTAACAATCAGCCCATTGGGGGGTAATTCCAAGTTGATCGCAGCAGGAAATTTTTTAGCAGTTGGGCAAAACCATGGGGGTCATTCCGAGTTGTTCGCTCGGTAAATTTCATTGCATCGCAGCGATTTTCCACTTAGTGCGCATGCGCAATGTTCGCACTGCGACTGCGCCAAGTAAATTTGCTATGAAGTTAGGTATTTTACTCACGGCTTTTTCTTCGTTCAGGCGATCGTAATGTGATTGACAGGAAGTGGGTGTTTCTGGGCGGAAACTGGCCGTTTTATGGGAGTGTGTGAAAAAACGCTACCGTTTCTGGGAAAAACGCGGGAGTGGCTGGAGAAATGGAGGAGTGTCTGGGCGAACGCTGGGTGTGTTTGTGACGTCAAACCAGGAACGACAAGCACTGAACTGATCGCAGATGCCGAGTAAGTCTGGAGCTACTCAGAAACTGCACAGAGATGTCTTTTCGCAATATTGCGAATCTTTAGTTCGCAATTTTACTATGCTAAGATTCACTCCCAGTAGGCGTAGGCTTAGCGTGTGCAAAGCTGCTAAAAACGGCTTGCGAGCGAACAACTCGGAATGACCCCCCATGTGCACTGCAGGTGTGGCAGATATAACATTTGCAGAGAGAGTTAGATTTGGGTGTGGTGAGTTCAATCTGCAATCTAAATTGCAATGTAAAAATAAAGCAGCCAGTATTTACCCTGCACAGAAACAATATAACCCACCCACATCTAACTCTCTCTGCACATGTTATATCTGCCTCCCCTGCAGTGCACATGGTTTTGCCCAAGTGCTAAAAGATTTCCTGCTGCGATCAACTTGGAATTACCCCCATTGTACCTTCTATGTAGTCTACCCTTGTGGTGCTCACCCAGGTTACCTAACTCCAACTTAAGGTTTCCAGGATCTTGGACCAGTCCAATTGTTAAAAATAGAGCCATGAAAGAAGTTACCCTCAACCATTAGGACCAATGACACAAATACCTATGGGCAGGTCTGCTATCATAAATTGTGGAGCACAGTACAAATGAAACAAGTAGGTATCACACCTCCCCCATTCACCAATCCATGCAGCGATGTTTCACAGAGCCCTTGCACCTATAGAAATTGCATGTTATGATGCTCCCATCGCCACCACACACATAACACAAGACCTCCTCAAATCCCTTGAGATCTACCACATGCCCTGTGTTGGACCAACCTGGGGAATGCATTAAGAGCTCCATTCTCCTGTTAAAACCCCCTTCTCTATACTACGAAATTGCATTTATATGTATGAGTGATCTTTCCTTTACTTGCAATACTCAAATCTCAAATATATTCTAATAGAGACCCTGTGTTTAGGTTTTGGATCTGCATTAACTTCATGTTTTGGTTTTTGACAAACTCTTCCTCGTGTTTTGGTTTTTGATCTGTGTTTTTTTTGTTTAAATTGATAAAAACTGCTAAAATCACACAATGCCAGTCTTTTTTGTTCCTACAGTATTATTAACCTCAATAAGATTAATTTCCAGTCAATTTATACCACCTCACAGCTCACAATATTGTTTCATCGAGTTTAGGCCAAAGGCTGCAGCGAGCTGGTGGGTTACAAAGCAACAGAGCAGCTACACATACACACGGCAGTTTATAGCACATCTATGAAACGTTGCCACATGACCATAGCAGAAAAATGGTGCAAGATGGAATTGTTCTTTGGTCTTCCCGCCCACTCTTATGTTGGATATTAAAAAAGACATGCACAGTTTAATAAACCAAGCACTGCAGCAACAGGGACTGCCACTTTTGTGGCTGAAGTGCTTGATTTGTTTGGACCTCCCACAAAACAAGCTACCATTGGGCTTAAGGCAGCTAAGCTAACAGTGCTGTCAATGATCACTACAGTGGCATGTCCACAAGTTCGCACCTCACTCACCAGTGAATGGTTTTTACCAGTGTGTGCAGTCTGTGCGCAGCCCAGGACTTACTCCTACAATGGGATCAGAACGGGTTGATTGGGGCCGGAACTGACGTTCCACACCCTCCCCTTGGGAACACCTGCATTTTCCCTGACACTCACAGAAAATGGATAGTTACCACCCACAAACGGCCTCCTCCTGTCAATCACCATGCGAATGGCTCTGCGATTAGGATTTTTGCACCAGCCTGTTGCTGACTGGCAATGCATGTTGTTGTTTGCCAATGTGCATGCGCATTGCGGTGCATATGCATGCACAGTTAACTGCTGATCACCCACTGTGCGAAAACGCACAGCAGCGGTCAGGTCTGAATCACCCCCACAGTTTGTTCTACTACCTTTGTGTGGTTTTTCAGCACTGATTTCTGGTTTTCATTTTTTTGACACATCTTCTGCACTCTGAGTGAGAAGGTCATGAGAGATAGGAAAAGATGCTTCACTGACAGTTGCAGAACCACCACTCATAAATAAAGGCCAAGACCTGCCATAGTGGCATTTTTATGTTTTTCTGCTGTACACAATCCATTTATTAGAGGTGTTTTTTTCTTTGCCACTGTAACATATTGTATTTTTATTTCAGATGCCATGACTTAACCCCTTTATGTCATTGGCTTTAGTAGATGACATTGAAGCACTAGTATTGGTTGCTGCTCCTGCTCTTCTTTCAACTGACCATTGCGATCAATATCGATGAACACATACAAATTGTATTTTAAAAAACTATAGTATTATTTACTTACCTGAATTCTTTTTTTTTTAATGTCCACTGACTTTGCTTATGTGATGTCAATGCAGTAGGGTACAACAAACACAACTTGTACCAAAAAAAAAAAAAAAGTATAGTATTTAGTTACTTGATTTTTTTTTAAATGACCACTCACACTGCAAATGTACTGTGAATGCAGTGTGGTACAGCACACACAAGTTGTACTGAAAAAATAACAAGTGTTATCTGTTTACCTGAACTATTTTCTAAAATGACCACTCACACTGCTTCTGTAATGTGAATTCAGTGGGGTACAGCACACACAAGTTGTACCAAAAAAAAAGTATAGTATAATAGTATTATTTATTTACTTGAACTTTTTAAAAGAATGACCACTCACACTGCTTATGTGATGTGAACGCTGTGGGGTACAGCACACACAAGATGTACCAAAAAAACAAGTATAATATTATTCATATACTTGAACTTTTTTATATACAAATTAAACCCTTAAGTTTTTTAGAACAAACAAGTACAATACACAATACTATTTCTTTTACAGCAGGTCATATTTATTTTCAGGAAATATCTAGAACAAGGAGATTTATGGTAAGAACTTACCTTTGTTAAATCTCTTTCTGCGTAGTACACTGGGTTCCACAGGGAGTAACATTGGGGGTGTAGAGTAGGATCTTGATCCGAGGCACCAACAGGCTAAAAGCTTTGGCTGTTCCCAAGATGCTCAGCGCCGCCTCCTCTATAACCCCGCCTCCATGCACAGGAGCTCAGTTTTGTTAACCAGTCCAATGCAGTAGCAGGTAAAAGAGACGACAACCGTTAGTAGCCACATACACCACATTCTTACGACAGGAGAAGGTATCAGCGGCTAATGCCATATAAACCAAAAGAAGCTAAGTGCATCAGGGTGGGCGCCCTGTGGAACCCAGTGTACCTCGCAGAAAGAGATTTAACAAAGGTAAGTTCTTACCATAAATCTCCTTTTCTGCAGCGGAGTACACTGGGGTTCCACAGGGAATAACATCGGGGATGTCCTAAAGCATTTCCTCATGGGAGGGGACGCACTGTAGTGGGCACAAGAACCCGGCGTCCAAAGGAAGCATCCTGGGAGGCAGAAGTATCGAAGGCATAGAACCTTATGAACGTGTTCACTGAGGACCACGTAGCCGCCTTGCACAATTGTTCAAGGGCCGCACCATGGCAGGCCGCCCAAGAAGGTCCAACAGACCGAGTAGAATGGGCTTTGATGGTAGCAGGAGCTGGTAGGCCAGCCTGTACATAAGCATGTGCAATCACCATTTTAATCCATTTGGTCAAGGTCTGCTTGTTAATAGACCAGCCACGTTTGTGAAAACCAAACAGTACAAAGAGAGAATCAGACTTCCTAATGAAGGCTGTCCTCTTCACATAGATACGGAGAGCCCGTACAACATCCAAAGACCTCTCTTTGGAAGACAATTCAGGAGAGACAACGGCCGGAACCACAATCTCCTGGTTAAGGCGGAAAGAAGACACCACCTTAGGTAGATAACCAGGGCGTGGTCTGAGAACCTCCCGGTCACTGTGAAAAATCAGATGGGGGACCTACAAGACAAGGCACCCAAATCTGATACCCGTCTAGCAGAGGCAATAGCCAGCAGAAACAAGACCTTAAGAGAAAGCCACTTAAGGTCCGCAGATTCAAGAGGTTCAAACGGAGACTCTTGCAAGGCCTCCAGAACCACCGACAAATCCCAAGGAGCCACAGGTGGGACATTGGGAGGTTGAATCCGTAAAACACCCTGAGTGAATGTATGAACATCAGGCAGAGTCGCAATTTTTCTCTGAAACCATACCGACAAGGCAGAAATATGAACCTTGAGGGAGGCCAGCCGGACGCCCAAGTCCAGGCCCTGTTGTAGGAAGGCCAAAAATTAGGCTGTACTAAACTTGTAAACGACATGATTGTTAGATGCGCACCAAGCAAAGTAAGAATTCCAAACCCTATGGTAAATCCGGACAGAAGTCTGCTTACGGGCCTTCAACGTAGTTTGAATGACCGCCTCAGAAAATCCTTTGGCCCTTCAAGAGCCACGCCGTCAAAGCCAGCCAGGCCAGATCCTGGTAGACACAAGGGCCCTGAAGGAGGAGGTCTGGTCATTGTGGAAGCAGAAGAGGACGCTCCAACCCCTCAGACTGGCATCCTGTAGGTCTGTAAACCAATGCCGACTGGGCCACGCCTGAGCTATCAGAAGTAGGATTCCTCCTTCTTGCTTGAACTTCCTCACTACTCTGGGCAGGAGTGACACTGGAGGGAACACATACGGCAGCCGAAAGTTCCATGGAATTGCAGTGCATCCACAAACTCCGCTTGAGTATTCCTTGTTCTTGCTTTGAAGCCTGGAACCTTGTGATTGTGTCAAGATGCCATCAGGTCTACATCTGGTAGACCCCACTTGTCCACTAGGAGTTGAAATACTTCAGGATGTAGGCTCTACTCTCCAGCGTGTACGTCCTGACTACTGAGGAAGTCCGCTTCCCAGTTGAGGACCCCCGGAATGAACACTGCTGCGATGGCTGGCAGATGGCGTTCCACCCATTGAAAAATCTTTGACACTTCCATCATTGCCATGCGGCTTCGAGTGCCGCCTTGATGATTTATGTACGCTACCATGGTGGCATTGTCCGACTGTACATGAACAGACCTGTTCTTTACCAGATGTTGGGCCAGTTTCAGAGCATGGAACACTGCCCGCAATTCCAGAATGTTTATCGGGAGGAGAGACTCCTCCCTGGTCCACCGACCCTGAAGAGAGTGTTGCTCCAACACCACACCCCAACCCCTCAGACTGGCATCTGTCGTCAGGAGGACCCAGTTGGAGATCCAGAAGGGATGACCCCTGCACAATTGTTGGTCCTGTAGCCACCAGGCGATACCGAAAATGTACACAGACGTCAGAAAAAGAGTCACCAGTGTCCTAAAAAATGCAGTTGTACCCAATGTCCACTTAACCATGGACATGTGGACAAGTGGAGCAGGGCAGACTCAGGACTATATGACTGTGACAGCCCACTGGGTAGATGTATTGCCTCCCGCAGCAAGAACAGCAGCAGCGGCACCAGTAGCAGCATCTCGCAAACGCCAACTCGTTCCTAGGCAGGCTACGCTTTGTATCACCGCTTTCCATAAGAGGCACACAGCTGACAACCTCTTACGGAAACTGAGGAACATCATCGCAGAATGGCTTACCCCAATTGGACTCTCCTAGGGATTTGTGACATCGGACAACGCCACCAATATTGTGCGTTCATTACATCTGGGCAAATTCCAGCACGTCCCATGTTTTGCACATACATTGAATTTGGTGGTGCAGAATTATTTAAAAAACGACAGGGGCGCGCAAGAGATGCTGTCGGGGGCCCGAAGAATTGCGGGCCACTTTCGGCATTCAGCCACCGCGTGCCGAAGACTGGAGCAGCAGCAAACAGTCCTGAACCTGCCCTGCCATCATCTGAAGCAAGAGGTGGTAACGAGGTGGAATTCAACCCTCTATATGCTTCAGAGGATGGAGGAGCAGCAAAAGGCCATTCAAGCCTATACATCTGCCCACGATATAGGCAAAGGAGGGGGAATGCACCTGACTCAAGCGCAGTGGAGAATGATTTCAACGTTGTGCAAGGTTCTGCAACCCTTTGAACTTGCCACACGTGAAGTCAGTTCAGACACTGCCAGCCTGAGTCAGGTCATTCCCCTCATCAGGCTTTTGCAGAAGAAGCTGGAGACATTGAAGGAGGAGCTAAAACAGAGCGATTCCGCTAGGCATGTGGGACTTGTGGATGGAGCCCTTAATTCGCTTAACCAGGATTCACGGGTGGTCAATCTGTTGAAATCAGAGCACTACATTTTGGCCACCGTGCTCGATCCTAGATTTAAAACCTACGTTGTATCTCTCTTTCCAGCAGACACAAGTCTGCAGAGGTTCAAAGACCTGCTGGTGAGAAAATTGTCAAGTCAAGCGGAACGTGACCCGTCAACAGCTCCTCCTTCACATTCTCCCGCAACTGGGGGTGCGAGGAAAAGGCTAAGAATTCCGAGCCCACCCACTGGCGGTGATGCAGAGCACTCTGGAGCGAGTGCCGACATCTGGTCCGGACTGAAGGACCTGCCAACGATTACTGACATGTCGTCTACTGTCACTGCATATGATTCTGTCACCATTGAAAGAATGGTGGAGGATTATATGAGTGACCGCATCCAAGTAGGCACGTCAGACAGTCCGTACGTATACTGTTAGGAAAAAGAGGCAATTTGGAGGCCCTTGCACAAACTGGCTTTATTCTACCTATGTTGCTCTCCCTCCAGTGTGTACTCCGAAAGAGTGTTTAGTGCAGCCGCTCACCTTGTCAGCAATCGGCGTACGAGGTTACTTCCAGAAAATGTGGAGAAGATGATGTTCATCAAAATTAATTATAATCAATTCCTCCGTGGAGACATTCACCAGCAATTGCCTCCAGAAAGTACACAGGGATCTGAGATGGTGGATTCCAGTGGGGACGAATTAATAATCTGTGAGGAGGGGGATGTACACAGTGAAAGGGGTGAGGAATTGGAGGATGATGATGAGGTGGACATCTTGCCTCTGTAGAGCCAGTTTGTGCAAGGAGAGATTGATTGCTTCTTTTTTGGTGGGGGCCCAAACCAACCAGTCATTTCAGTCACAGTCGTGTGGCAGACCCTGTCGCTGAAATGATGGGTTCGTTAAAGTGTGCATGTCCTGTTTATACAACATAAGGGTGGGTGGGAGGGCCCAAGGACAATTCCATCTTGCACCTCTTTTTTCTTTCATTTTTCTTTGCATCATGTGCTGTTTGGGGACTATTTTTTTAAGTGCCATCCTGTCTGACACTGCAGTGCCACTCCTAGATGGGCCAGGTGTTTGTGTCGGCCACTTGTGTCGCTTAGCTTAGTCACACAGCGACCTTGGTGCGCCTCTTTTTTTCTTTGCATCATGTGCTGTTTGGGGACTATTTTTTTTAAGTGCCATCCTGCCTGACACTGCAGTGCCACTCCTAGATGGGCCAGGTGTTTGTGTCGGCCAGTTGTGTCGCTTAGCTTAGCCATCCAGCGACCTCGGTGCAAATTTTAGGTCTAAAAATAATATTGTGAGGTGTTCAGAATAGACTGAAAATGAGTGTAAATTATGGTTATTGAGGTTAATAATACTATGGGATCAAAATGACCCCCAAATTCTATGATTTAAGCTGTTTTTGAGGGTTTTTTGTAAAAAAACACCCGAATCCAAAACACACCCGAATGCGACAAAAAAATTTCAGGGAGGTTTTGGCAAAACGCGTCCGAATCCAAAACACGGCCACGGAACCGAATCCAAAACCAAAACACAAAACCCGAAAAATTTCCGGTGCACATCACTACCCTCCACATGCTTATCCGTCGGTCCCCTCAGGGAGGTGACAGTAGTGACAGGCAGAGCAGATGAGACCACCAGACGCGCAATTTTTTGAGTCCACCCGCAGCGGTGTTTCCTAATTTTTACTTAACTCTGCAGCGAGGGGATAATGAGCTAGCATCTTCGTAGACAAGGAAAACTTCTTACCCGGTTTTCCCAGGATTCCTGACTAATATCAAATAAGTGGTCAGAATGAGGTAAAACCAACTTAGTAACCTTCTGACGTTTAAACTTATCTGGTTTCGCAGAGGTAGCTGGAAGCCCTTCATCATCATTGAAGTATCAGCCTGATAGCCTCCAAGCGGTCAGGAACATCCACATGTGTCAGAAATTCCCCATCAGAAGCATCTGCATCAGAGTCTGCAGGGTCAGTGAAAGCGTCATCTACATCGGATGAGGTATCCAAAACATGTGTGGATTGTGAGGAAGTAATGGCCCGTTTCGATGACTCCCTGGTCTTAGGTGGGCAAGAGTCAGGATTTTGCTTAGCTAGTGACTGATGTAATTGCTGTAACCGAGAGAACAGAGTATCTGCCCACGGTGGATTAACTGCAGGGACAATATGTGGCTGTAATGGCACAGGAGGTCCCACAGGGGGCGCAAGTCTAATTACTAGCGTAGTCGGTAAATTAGAGAAAACAGCCTAAGGTGGGTCTTGATTTGCCCCCGTTGCTGCAGACTGACCATGGGGTATAGAACCCCCAGTACCTGAACCCTCAGCTGCTACGTTTTCCTCCGAGAAATCCGTGGCATCAATGCTGCATGGTGCAGGATCAACCATGGATTTACCACCCTTTGTAGCAGACATGATATGTAAGCGTAACCCTAGGGTGTAACAGTACAAGATAATCAGACAAACTACCTGACAAATATCCCCTGTGTGGTGTGACTGCAAGGCAGAGCACAAACAGAGGATTTCTGAGGTAAAATGTGACTGAAAAACACAGAGAAAAATACAAAATACGTATATCCTGTGAAATACCTATATTATCTAATAACCCTGACGCATGGAGCCCCCTCAGGGTACAAAATATAGGGATAGCCAGGGCCGTCACTAGGTGTGTGCGAGAGGGGCCTCGCACACAGCGCAGAGCCCTGGGGAGCGCACAGTCACGGCCCTGTTTAACACTGTACGGAGCATCAGAGCTCCGTACAGCCCCATCGCCTAGCCGCAGCCCACAGTGACGGCGCTACCCGCTCAGCAAAGCAGGGAGGCGCCGCACATCAAAGGCGCTCTCTCCACTCTGCTACACCTGGCTTTCTAGTATTGTTGCCAGCTGCCGCACCCTGTCACACTGACAAGCAGCGGCGGCACTGGCAGCATAAACAGAAGGCTCCTCAGTCTGATCTCCGGTTTCAGGGCCCTCCCACCAGGGCTGTTTCTTGGGGCAGGCGAGCAGTGCAACCGCACTGGGCGCCCGCCGCGGCACTAACTGTGGCTCCCTGCTTCCCCCTCCTATTTCTCCCCGAGTAACCTGCTCGGGGGGCGCAGTTTCACGTAATGATGCGGTTGCATCGTTACGTCACGACGCAACCCCGTCACTCCGTGAAACTCCCCCCCCCCCCGAGCGGAGTACAGAGGGGGATCCAAGTTAGGAAGAGAGAAAAGCCTGGCGCGAGGAGCGACTGGTGAGGCGGGCCGAAGAGCGGTAATCGCCTCTGTAAGTATTCTCTCTCTCTCTCAATGTGTAAAATGGGGACACCTGCCGTAATGTGTGAAATGGGGACTCTTGCCTGTAGTAGTGTGGGGATTTAATGTATCAAGGGGATTGCAGTGTGTGGTATGATATGGTGCAGGGGGCATTACTGTGTGGGGCTTAATATGGTAGAATTTTTTTTTCCTGTGGTGGCCGTGATCTGTTGGAGCAGGGTCAAAAACTGGATTGTGAGGTAGTCTTTTCAGACGAGGCCATGCCCATTTAAATGAGGCCACGCCTCCTTGACGGGTGCACACGCAAGTTGTTTTTTTTAAATCTAGGTGTGTGTGTGTGTGGGGGGGCACATTTTTTTATGTCATGGGGGGGGGCGCATTTTTAATCTCGCACTGGGAGCCATATTGGCTAGAAACAGCCCTGCCTCCCACCTCCCCGCTGCACCTGTCAATCCGGATGACAGAAAGGCAGCAGCGTCACGTCCACCACCACCCCCATCCTTCCCTCCCCCTGTCACTAAAGAGTCTGCAGTCTTCAGCAGGTGCCTGCTCCCTCCCCCCTCCCATCAGTGGACATTCCGCGGGGCCCGGGCACCTTTATTTTTCCTTTGCAGCCACATGCTGCACTTTGCTGAGACTGCAGAAGTTGGGCAGACAACGATGCTCTGCTGTGCCTGCTTCCTCGTTAGGCAGGAACAGGAAGTCATGTGTGCACATGTGACTGCACTGGAGGATCCTTCACACATGAGAAGAGGAGCAGCGCAGCCATACCTACTGGAGGAGCAGACAGTCAGGTAAATGCTGCTGCTGACACACATGGGGAAACTGATATATTATTGTGTGCTAAGGGTGAGAGGGAGGATGGGGATGGTATATAAATGTGTGCTGGGGAAGGGGGGGGGACTGGTATATAAATGTGTGATGGGGAAGGGGGCGGGACTGGTATATAAATGTGTGCTGGGGAAGGGGGGGGAATGGTATATAAATGTGTGCTGGGGATGGGGGGGGACTGGTATATAAATGTGTGCTGGGGAAGGGGAGGGGAATGGTATATAAATGTGTGCTGGGGAATGGGGGGGCATGGTATATAAATGTGTGCTGGGAAAGAGGGGGAATGGTATATAAATGGGGTTCACTATGGTATGCCGGCGGACGGGCTCCCGGCGACCAGCATACCGGCGCCGGGAGCCCGACCGCCGGCTTACCGACAGTGTGGCGAGCGCAAATGAGCCCCTTGCAGGCTCCCTGCGCTCGCCACGCTACAGGCATGGTGGTGCGCTACGTGCGCCACGCTATTTTATTCTCCCTCCAGGGGGGTCGTGGACCCCCACAAGGGAGAACAATTGTCGGTATGCCGGCTGTCGGGATCCCGGCGCCGGTATACTGTGCGCCGGGATCCCGTCAGTCGGCATACTGAAGACCACCCATATAAATGTGTGCTGGGGAGTGGCATATTAATGTATGGTGGGGGGGGAAAGTGGCATATTAATGTTTCTTTTGTCAATTAATGCATTTTCCCACTGCTTTTCACCCGGTGCTTCTCCCCGGCCGTCACCTCTCTCCTGTCACCCACTAACTCGCATCTCTCTTTCCCCATCACCTCTCTCTCCGTACAGTGGAGCTGAGGCGGCTTGCAGGTGGGGCATGTTGGCGGGTCCTCCCCACTCCCATACTCCGTAAACAGGGGGATGCTGTCTGCCGTAATGTGTAAAAAGGGGGACGTTGTCTGCCGTAATGTATAAAAAGGGGGACGCTGTCTGCCGTAATGTGTAAAAAGGGGGGCGCTGTCTGCCGTAATGTGTAAAAGGAGCTCTACCTGGTGTAGTGGCGCTACTGTGCGGTGTAATTTGAATAATGGAGACTACTGTGCACCGTAGTATGAATTGGTATTTTTTTATGGCCACACCCTTTCCATATGAAGCCACGCCCCTAGGTTTTTTTGCGCGCGCCTAAGGCGCGCACTGCCCATGTTTTCCATAAGGTGGTGGTGGTGGGGGGGGGGGGGCGGCACCAATGCCGTTTCTTGCACACATCGCTAAAATGCATAGTTACGGCACTGGGGATAGCCATATGTGTGAGATACACGAAATAGAGACCACAAGGCAGCCATTGGCACACACTCAGTCACATATACAATGCAAAGATTATTACCAACAATAAAACTGCACTGGACCAGCAATACTAAGTAACTATACCACAGAGTAAAGCACAGTAAAGACTGGATGTATATCACAGGTTACATGTACGAAATAACCCTGAATGTATGCACTTGTTCTTAACTAACACTGTCTAGACAACATGTAGAATACTTACGTGTCCTGTAAATGCACAGCACTGATGAAGCAGGCAGCATTACAGAGAAGGCATTGCCCACCAGTCCCAGAGTCAGTGTAGCATGTGTATAATGGCGCCCAAACGTTGACAGGGAGTGAGGGGGACAGAGAGGTGCAGCTCCAGGGCGGGAACATTTACTCTAAATGACACCCAGGGGCAGGGGAAGGGGCTACAGGTCAGAGCCTTATCTCCTTGCTGGACTTCACCACTGGGTACTGTGGGCCATAATAAAACGGTTATATATATAACCGACCTGTGCCCCTGCCCTGGTGGTGTAGTGGGGTCCCTGTACAAACACAGTGGCCACGCCGGATAGCAATATTCGGTCGGTCCCGTCTGGGGGACCCTCTTACCTCCTCCCTTGATGCGTCCACGCGATCCTTGAGAGCTGCGGCAAGTGTGTGTGCCCTAGGTGAAGAACCGTAGCCTCCGCTGTAAGTACCCGGCAACCAGGCACGCGGGGGTATACAGTGCCGCCAGGGGAGGTGATGGAGCTTCAGCAGATGTCAGAATGACATCTAGCACTAAGAGTGCCTCTGCTGCAGCCTTTAAAGTCTTCTATCTTCTTTTAAAAAAGCTCTTTTCAGGGCTGCTGGAGCAGCCCTGCCTGTTAGTGTCCTGCCTGCAGGGCACCAACTTACAAACTGAGCTCCTGTGCACGAAGGCGGGGTTATAGAGGAGGGTGCGCTGAGCATTTTGGGAACAGTCAAAGCTTTTAGCCTGTTGGTGCCTTGGATCAAGATCCTACTCTACACCCCCCAATGTTATTCCCTGTGGAACCCCAGTATACCCCGCTGCAGAAACATAATTTGTTCTTTAAAAATGTAAAACCCTACTTCCAGTGTTAATTTTGACAAGGATTTTAATTTTAGTCTTAGGTCTTTTTCTTTTTTGCTTTGTTTTGGTTAAGATTTAGTCAGCGGATCTCCGTTTTCATTTTAGTCTAAGTTTAGTCCTTAAATAAACTGAAGTCAACAAATACTTTCAGTCAAAATTTTCATCGACAAAATGAACACTGCTCTGCATAACCTCTTCATGCCCAGAGGGACGGGTAGTCCTTTAAGCCACCGGTCCCCATAGGTTTCCCCTTTTTGCCTCTCCTGACTGCTGAAGGATGACTTTTTGTTTTGTCAGACAAGGTATGATTTGTGAATCGGTCAAGAAGTTGCTGCAGAGGAGGAGCATGGGAGCTTTGGCAGGAAGCTTTGTGGCTTAATATAGGACTTCTTCATGAAGTACAGATGGATAGAATGCAACCATCATAGAGTCAATACTGTTTCAGATGTATTAAATGAAGACAAACACTGCATGCTAGTTCCAAGTAGTCATGTTGAACAAGTCAGGTTGGACAGGAAGTCCCACCCCCATCACAAGCAGCTACATCTATATAACTCACATGGCAACACTAGGTTAGATTAACATTACACAAACATCTTCCCTTATTTATTTTTTTTTGTATGCTGCAGATATAACATAACTAACAATGTCCTCCATTACTTTGTTTATTTTGAAACTATAAATCAAGTCTGTCAGGTGGCCGCGAATGACGGCCACTACGAGTAAAAACAGGACGTTGAGTCGGAGATGAATTTCGTTGGGCAGGAGTCTGTATAACTCTAGTGGGTGATAATGATGGACTGCCATCCGGAATGTCTGCATGTTCCATTTTCTCCATATTCAGGTATAACAATCTGTGGCCTTTCAAATTCCTGATTCACCATTGGCGCAACCGGCTCCATAATCAAGCCAGGAATGGAATGCCCAACATTCTCATGTAGTATTGTCCCTTCAGCTACTCGCAAATCCACACGATTGCGTCTGTACAAATTACCTTCCACATCCACAAGATATGAGCGTGGTGCAACCTTGCGCACACAGGTACCAAGTCTCCAACGGCCTGTGCGATCTCCAGGAAGGGCCTTCATGCGAATTGGCTCACCAATAGCAAGTTCAGGCAACTCCTTAGAAGATTTATCATACCCCAGCTTAGAAATCTGCTTCCTCTGCTATAGCAATTTAGGCACACCTTGGACTACACACGGATAGAGCAAAGTGCTGGCAACTGGTAAAGATGTCTTAAGTCTCCTTGACATCAGACGCTGTGCAGGACTAGTCCCAATGCCCTCGGTGGGTGTATTTCTCCAATGTAATATGGCCTTCCATTGGTCTGTATTATCACTGCTAGCTTTTATGCACAAATTATTTACTATCTTAACTGCAGACTCCGCTTTACCATTCGATTTTGGATAACGTGGGGATGAAGTAACATGCTCAAACTCCCATTCAGAGGCAAATCGTCTAAATTGTTCACATGCAAACTGCGGTCCATTGTCCGAGATCACTCTTTCAGGCTGGCCATAACGTGCAAATTGTGCCTTGCAGTGCTTTATTGTAGTCTCAGATGATAAGTCTGGGAGAAGCTCAATTTCCCAAAAATCAGAATAATGGTCCACTATTAACAGAAAGTCTTTGCCAGCATAAGTAAATAAATCCATGCTGACAATCTGCCATGGATGCACTGGTATCTCATGTGACATCATAGGTTCTTTCTGTTGTGCATGAGCATATTCATTGCATGCCGAGCAGTTACCAACATAGTTCTTAATCTCACTTTGCATGTTAGGCCAGTACAATGTATCTCTTGCTTGTCTGTAGCATGCATCACCTCCAAGATGGCTGGAATGTATGCGTGCCAGCATCTCGGATCTCAAAGATTTTGGTATGATGACTCTTGGCCCCTTGTACAAAATGCCATTCTGTACGCTGATCTCATCTCTAAATGACCAATAGTCCCTCACTATGATTGGTGTCTCTTCTTTTGAGTCCGGCCATCCAGCCAGTACAATAGACTTCAAAATCTGCAGGCTCTCATCAGTCATGGTGTGCTGCTGAACCTGCTGCAGTCGCTGATCAGTGACATTCAGATAATCTGCCTGGTTAATCTGTGCAAAGTCAGTCATTACCGGATGCATGGTGCACACTGTGTGATAACTCTGAGCTGCTCCAGAACCCCCATCCATAGCTATTGCTCTACTTAAGGGGGGTACTCACGGGAGAGATGTGTGCTGAGCGATCTTAACACAGACCGCTCAGCACACATCTCTCACCCCGCTCAGCACAGCGCGATGTGCTGAGCGAGGGGGAAAGCCGACGGGGGGCCGCTCACTTCACACAACGGTGAAGTGAGCGACTCGCTAGATTGAGCCTGCATGCAGGCTCAATCTAGCATCGGCGATAGCGATGTGCGGGGCCGCGCATCGCTATCGCTGGAGGGCAAACACACGGCAGATCCGTGCTTAAAATCTAAGCAATCTAGCAAGATTGCTTAGATTTTAAGCACGGATCTCTCCGTGTGTACCCCCCTTAAGAGTGTCACTGATATACATCTCAGGGCCTGGCTTGTAGGTGACACAGAGATTGTAATGCTGTAATGTTAACATCATACTCTGAAGTCTTTTAGGTGCACACAGAAGAGGCTTTTTAAAGATGGCAATTAGCGGTTTATGATCAGTCTCCACTGTGATCACGTCCCGGCCGTATAGAAAATAATGAAAACGGGAACAAGCAAAGACAATGCTCAAGCACTCCTTTTCAATTTGTGCATAATTCTGCTCAGTTGGAGTCAATGCTCTTGAAGCAAATGCAACTGGTTGTCCTTCTTGCATCAAGCAACATCCCAGTCCGGTTTTACTCAAATCACTTTGTACAGTGACTGGCTTGGTAACATCATAATACTTCAGCACAGGTGTAACTGTGACCAAATGCTTTATTTCCTCCACAGCCTTATCATGCTTTGGAAGCCAGTGCCATATCGAATCTCTGTCCAGAATTCTCCGCACTGGTTCACATACCTCTGAGAGGCGAGGCATAAATTTGGCCAAATATGTCACAAACCCAATCAAACGTTGCACGGACTTTACATCAGTGGGCTTTGGCATTTCCAAGATAGCTCTAACTTTTTCAGGGTCAACTTTCAAACCTTCAGAGGACAGGATATGACCATGAAAATGAACCTCTTTCAACTTAAATTGCAGTTTCTTCACACTAAGTCTTAATTTCACTGTCTGCAACGATCCAATAGCGCTAGCAACTTGCGGTCATGATCAGCCTCTGCTTCCTTTACTGTCTCGCCACAGCCAACCACAAGAATATCATCTGCTATCGGCTCAATGCCGCTAAATCCAATCAGCAATTCGTGTTGTTTTTGCTGGTAAACCTCAGTGTTACGTTCTTGATGCTCAGAACTAGAAAGATGTTGCGAAGTGAGTCCAGAGCACCAGGAGGTGACGCTGAAATAGGGAGGGAACGGGAATAGTCCCTAGCACCCTACCTCCGTTGTTTTACCCGTGTGGTCAGTTCACGCCTGAGTGACTATGGTTTCTTGGGCCCACGGCAGCCGCGTTTGAAGGGCGGATTAGGTCTGCCCAACTCCGATGCCCCCAGGTCTTAAAGTGAGACAAAGCGTGAACCGAGACAGGATAATAACAAGGGGACCTCTAACTAAAGCAAACAGAAGCTAGGGGCTGCTAACTACCCTAAAACTAAATATATGTGCGGCACGCCGCCAAAGGAAAAGAACAACAAAAGATATCACTGTCCACTCCCCCACACGGCACCGCCGAGTTCCGGGGAGGACAGTGAAAAGCGGAAACCTCCGCAAAAACCACCAATACAAAAAGTACCAAAAGGACTAAGCGGCCTAGGCCGCAACACGCGGCAGAAGCCGCTACTCACGAAACCGGGAGAGAACCCCAACAAACGAGAACCCCCAGATGACTGCAACAGGTTCACTTGAACAGGAAGGATTCCCAGGACCGGCTTCAGAACTCCAGGACTCAGGAGCACAGGGAGCAGGATCGACCAGATACAGCTGACCAGGAACAGACGTTACAAGGCAGGAACATCATACAGGAAGCTATCACCGGCGTCTGTACCAGGTAGTGAGGGAGAATATAACAGGGAGCCCTCCAATAGCTGCAGCGAAGCTTAATTAGTAATGTCGTGCAGCTGCCCTGCTGCACGACCAGAGCTAACAGGTGTATTGATTGATAGGAAGCAACGGGTGAACGCGGTTCGTCTGTGGCATCCCCGTTGCTAAGGGTCCGGCGGCTACGCACGCACGGCGTCCCAGCGTTGCCAGGGACCCGGCGGCTCAGCGCGCACGGCGTCCTGACGTTGCCAGGGACCCGGCGGCTCAGCGTGCATGGCGTCCTGGCATTGCTAGGCGCCGGGCGGGCAGGAAGGGAGGTGCGGCGGCCGTGAGCGTCGCTCGGAAGCAGACCGAGTGGCACCGTGGACCGCGGCACCTAACAGTACCCCCCCTTGAGGAGGGGTTAAAGAACCCCTAAAGCCGGGTTTTTGAGGAAATTCCTGAAAGAATAATCTCTTAAATTTAGGGGCATGTAGATCCTTATCCAGGACCCAAGACCTTTCTTCCGGGCCATAGCCTTTCCAGTGAACCAAAAAATAAAGCCGGCCCCGAGAAACTTTGGAATCTAAAACCTTCTCCACCAAGAACTCTTGTTGCCCTTGAACATCCACCGGAGGCCTACCCTGGGAAGTCTTCCGAGGGAATCTCTTGGAAGAAAAATACTGCTTCAGAAGGGAACAGTGAAAAGTATTGCCAATTTTGAGTGATTTAGGCAAGCGTAGCCGAAAAGCAACTGGGTTGACCTTCTTAATGATAAGGAATGGTCCAATAAATTTGGGTCCCAATCTAGCCGAGGGTTGTTGGAGCTTGATGTTGCGGGTTGACAACCACACCTTATCTCCCACCTTAAAAGTGCATGGGCGTCGGAACCTATCAGAATTTTTTTTTTCTCGGAAGGCAGCCTTCTTAAGGGCATGGTGCACCTTTTTCCAAATCATTCTGAGACGGGAAGTTAAGGTCAACGAGGAGACTGGAAAATGAGGGTAAAAAGAATTGGCTCTAGGATGAAAGCCCAAGACCGAAAAGAATGGGGACTCCTTGGTGGAAGAATGACAAGAGTTATTATAGGCAAACTCGGCCAAAGGAAGAAATTCAGACCAATCATTCTGAAGTTTGGCTGAATATAGCCGTAAATACTGTTTTAACGACTGATTAACACGTTCAGTTTGTCCGTTAGACTGTGGATGGTACCCAGATGTTAAAGAGAGTTTCATATTTAATGAGGCACAAAAATGTTTCCAGAAACGGGCGATGAATTGCGGTCCCCGATCAGAGACAATATCCCTGGGTTAAACCATGGAGCCTGAACACATGGCGGAGAAATAAAACTGTACATACACAAGGAGAGAAAGAAAGCTCTGGTGTGGGCGCACTCTTGAAAGAAAGAATCGAAGAAATTCTTCGAATATGAGTTGAAAAAATGTAAAAACAATGTTTATTGAAAAATTGATTAAAAGCTATTGATATCCCACTATGATCCAAGCGTTTCTTTGTGTTAGTTAATGAATGATTTGATTATTATATTATATTATTCTTTATTGGAAACAAACAATAAAGGTATAAGACAAAAGGAAAAGAAAGGAAATGTTCTGGTCTCGGTAATCACATAAAATAAATTAGAAAGGTTACAGACACTTGATAGTCTAGCAACCGTTTCTCCTGACCAGCACAGAAATTCTGTGTTACTGACAACAGAGAGATCCAATATTATGTCTTTGAAAGACCAATAAGATGGTCAATGTCGGACAAATTACTGATCACCAGGTATACCATAGGTCACAAATTAAGATTTAGAGACATATATGAGACATTTTTTGAGCATACTGCAGACATAGCCATGCTTGGTAGGAAGGAAAAGGGTAAAAAAATGTTGAAGAGGAAAAATGAACAATGGGAAGGGACGGGGGAGGAGGTAAAGGAAGTGAAAAAGTGGTGATCCTGCTGTTGGTGTCCACCCTTCTGTTGAAGGGGAATAGTGTCTTTCTCTACAACACCAGGTATTCCCAAAAAGTCTCCTTTGAGGTACTGACCCGGCCCAACGCTGCTTAGCTTCCAAGATCGGACGAGATCGGGCATTAACAGCGTGGTATGATAGTAGAGAGGCTATCTACCAATGAGAGTGCACCTATGTAAGAAAGGTGAGAAAGAATGTGGGAAAGAGGAGGAGTGCAAAAATTGTGTGGATCTGCTTTCCACGTTAGGCGGGGGGACTCATCTGCCCATTGGCCAGCGATACACCCTGGATCGCGGATGAGAGTCCACAGAAAAAGGGCTGGGTCAGTGAAGAATGTCAGGGAGGAGTGGGAGAATAGGAGAGTGATGTTGCTGAAATAGATTGTGTTAATGGTCACAGATAGATTGACCAAAGAAAGAGGAAGGAGCGCCTGATGTCTCTATATATGAAGAAATTGGCATGTCATGCAAAAGCACAAAAGTAGATGGGCGGTTCCTATGAAAACTGGAACCAGATATGTCCTGTGCATAGGCACTTAGTAGTGCAGTGGTATGAATTCACTGTTTTTGCACAGGGTTAGCATATTATCTGAAGCATATAAAGATAGATTTCTAAATTATATAGACTGATATCAGATATGCTGAGTGTGAGAGAACCTGTGAAGAGATAACACAGATTCACTGTTGATGAAAAAGTAGTGCAAAGCACACCTTATTGAACCCAACTAGAGTACTATATTATTTATCCTTTACATAAAGCAAATGATAGACTATGCGGTAGGTGGAAAATCCACCAGGTTGAGATTACTACGTCTCTATAGCATGGTTGAGATTAACATTTATAAGGTAAAAAATAACCAAGTTTGATACTCATGATATGTGGATATCACATTCCTGGAGCCTCTGGTAATCAGTGAACATCCATGAAAGAATCTCCTGCTTGGATCCTGTGAACAAGCCCAGCGGGTGAAACGCGTTTTCACAGGATCCAAGCAGGAGATTCTTTCATGGATGTTCACTGATTACCAGAGGCTCCAGGAATGTGATATCCACATATCATGAGTATCAAACTTGGTTATTTTTTACCTTATAAATGTTAATCTCAACCATGCTATAGAGACGTAGTAATCTCAACCTGGTGGATTTTCCACCTACCGCATAGTCTATCATTTGCTTTATGTAAAGGATAAATAATATAGTACTCTAGTTGGGTTCAATAAGGTGTGCTTTGCACTACTTTTTCATCAACAGTGAATCTGTGTTATCTCTTCACAGGTTCTCTCACACTGAGCATATCTGATATCAGTCTATATAATTTAGAAATCTATCTTTATATGCTTCAGATAATATGCTAACCCTGTGCAAAAACAGTGAATTCATACCACTGCACTACTAAGTGCCTATGCACAGGACATATCTGGTTCCAGTTTTCATAGGAACCGCCCATCTACTTTTGTGCTTTTGCATGACATGCCAATTTCTTCATATATAGAGACATCAGGCGCTCCTTCCTCTTTCTTTGGTCAATCTATCTGTGACCATTAACACAATCTATTTCAGCAACATCACTCTCCTATTCTCCCACTCCTCCCTGACATTCTTCACTGACCCAGCCCTTTTTCTGTGGACTCTCATCCGCGATCCAGGGTGTATCGCTGGCCAATGGGCAGATGAGTCCCCCCGCCTAACGTGGAAAGCAGATCCACACAATTTTTGCACTCCTCCTCTTTCCCACATTCTTTCTCACCTTTCTTACATAGGTGCACTCTCATTGGTAGATAGCCTCTCTACTATCATACCACGCTGTTAATGCCCGATCTCGTCCGATCTTGGAAGCTAAGCAGCGTTGGGCCGGGTCAGTACCTCAAAGGAGACTTTTTGGGAATACCTGGTGTTGTAGAGAAAGACACTATTCCCCTTCAACAGAAGGGTGGACACCAACAGCAGGATCACCACTTTTTCACTTCCTTTACCTCCTCCCACGTCCCTTCCCATTGTTCATTTTTCCTCTTCAACATTTTTTTACCCTTTTCCTTCCTACCAAGCATGGCTATGTCTGCAGTATGCTCAAAAAATGTCTCATATATGTCTCTAAATCTTAATTTGTGACCTATGGTATACCTGGTGATCAGTAATTTGTCCGACATTGACCATCTTATTGGTCTTTCAAAGACATAATATTGGATCTCTCTGTTGTCAGTAACACAGAATTTCTGTGCTGGTCAGGAGAAACGGTTGCTAGACTATCAAGTGTCTGTAACCTTTCTAATTTATTTTATGTGATTACCGAGACCAGAACATTTCCTTTCTTTTCCTTTTGTCTTATACCTTTATTGTTTGTTTCCAATAAAGAATAATATAATATAATAATCAAATCATTCATTAACTAACACAAAGAAACGCTTGGATCATAGTGGGATATCAATAGCTTTTAATCAATTTTTCAATAAACATTGTTTTTACATTTTTTCAACTCATATTCGAAGAATTTCTTCGATTCTTTCTTTCAAGAGTGCGCCCACACCAGAGCTTTCTTTCTCTCCTTGTGTATGTACAGATACCTCCTAGCTCTGGGCGCACCGCCAATAAGGACTATATTTGAAAAGTCGTTTTCTTTTCCAATACCTGTCCATTTTGGCCCCTTTCTCTATCCTATTATAAATTACACCGGTGCCAGGTCCCTCTTTCTCTTGCTGCGGAGAAATAAAACTGCCAACCCTTGAGCAGAGGGTAATCGGGGGAGAGCAATGAAGTGGGCCATCTTACTAAAACGGTCTACTACCACCCAAATGACTCGAAATCCAGCTGAAAGAGGAAGGTCCACCACGAAATCCATGGATATATGTGACCATGGCCTGAGAGGAATGGCTAAAGGTATGAGTTGCCCGACCGGCAACGATCGAGATACCTTGTACTGAGCACAAATCTGACAGGAACGGACAAATTCCCTTACATCTTTAGAAAGATTAGGCCACCACACTGAGCGAGAGATTAACTCCAAGGTCTTAGTGATACCCGGATGACCAGAAACCTTATTATCATGAAACTCAGCTAGAACAGTGCCTCTCAGAAATTCAGGGACGAAAAGACTATCTGCAGGAGTGACTTTGGGAGCCTGCTGCTGAAGCTGGACTAGCTGTGTAAATGAATCCTGTGTGAGGCCAGCCCGGATGACAGACGATGGAACTATGGGGGTAGTAGCCGGGTGGTTGTTGTGAACCGGAAGAAAACAACGTGACAGGGCATCGGCTTTTGTATTCTTGGAACCGGGCCTGAAGGTGATAATAAACCTGAAACGAGTAAAAAAACAACACCCAACGTGCCTGTCGAGCATTAAGCCGTTTAGCTGACTCAATATACTGCAGGTTCTTGTGGTCAGTAAACACCGTAATGGTATGCCTAGCTCCTTCCAGCCAATGCCTCCACTCCTCGAAAGCCCATTTAACTGCCAACAATTATCGATTACCAACATCATAGTTGGATTCTGCGGGGGAGAATTTCCTGGACATGAAGGCACATGGGTGTAATTCCTGAGACTCCGGGTCTTCCTGAAAAAGGATAGCCCCCACTCCAACCTCTGAGGCATCTACCTCGACAATAAAGGGGAGCTCCGGGTTAGGGTGTCTGAGCACTGGAGCTGAGACAAAGGCCTGCTTTAAGGCCAGAAAGGCAGACTTGGCTTCAGGCGACCAATTGGAAGGGTCCGCTCCTTTTTTAGTCAATGCTACTATAGGAGCAACCAAATCAGAGAAGGTATGAATAAAACGCCTATAGTAATTTGCAAACCCTAAAAAGCACTGAATTGCTTTTAAGTTCGTGGGTTGTGCCCAATTTAGGATGGCCTGGAGTTTTTTTGGTTCCATGAAAAACCCCTTAGGAGAAATAATATACCCCAGGAAGGACACTTCTGTGATGTGGAAATCACATTTCTCCAGTTTGGCGTATAAATGATTTTCCCGTAACTTCTGAAGGACCAGTCGCACATGGGTAATATGGTTTCGAGGGCCTAATGATGCCTTTTTTTAGGCTCTCCTGTACATAATCATTCATTGCCGTAGTTTCTGGCCCAGACAGGGCATATAGTCCCCCCTTAGGTAAAGAGGCACCGGGAACTAAGTCAATAGCGCAGTCATAGGACCGATGAGGAGGCAGAATATCCGCATTACCCTTGGAGAAAACGTCGGCAAAGTCCTGATATTCCAAAGGAATAAGTTCTAGGGTGACTGCCGCAACCCGGACTGGACGGGAAATACATTCCTTAACACAAAAGGGACCCCATCGGGAAATCTCCCCAGACTGCCAATCTATGGTGGGATTATGAAAGGCAAGCCAGGGGTGACCCAGAACTACGGGGACAGCCGGACAATGGGTAAGGTAAAATTAGATTTTCTCTGAATGTAGGGCCCCCACTGTCAGTTGTACTGGAGGTGTGCGGTGAGTGATTACCCCGTTAGAAAGCGGACCACCATCCAAGCCGTGCATGGTGATACGTTTATCCATAGGTATCTGTGGAACGCCCAAAGCCTGAGCCCAACCAAGATCCATGAAATTTCCCACAGCTCCACTGTCGACGAAGGCCGACACCAACCAACTGAGGCTACCAAAGGAAATTTTTACAGGAACTAATAAGGAATCATTTGTCAAAGTCGGAAAAATATCATGCTACACGTTGCCATATATTCACCCCATGCGCTTGCCCGCTGCACGTGCACATTCTCTCCCGTGCGTGCGCATATTCGCAGCTGCGTGACGGCGCCTCCACGGCCATGCGCATTGGCGCGTGCTATGCGCATTTACGGTAGAGTTTGTGTGCGTCTAGCGGGCGACTCAATCGTTACATAATAAAACCAAATAGTATGTTTTATAGGCAATGTTCCCCTTAACAATAACAGTAAGTTTGTTTAATGTAACTGGTCGCTGGACAGAGGAATTCCTCTTTGCATGGTACGAAGGGTCAGACAGGGTTTGAGCAGTTGTGTTTGGTACCTAACTAAAGAACATTTTATTAGGAACAATCCGGTGCTGGTTAGGTAAAGATTAATCGCTCCTGCGTATAGTTATGTCTATTAGTAGTTTCTGGACATTTACTATATTTGCGGTTCATTATCCATGCGGCGGGAATTCTGAGATTCCCTCCCACCTGAGCAGTTTGATATAGTCACAGCCCACCTGTTCAAACTAACCTATGGCCTTTTGTTATGATGCGAGGAGACATTCCTGTGTCCAATGAACAATGAGATTGTAGGTCCCTTTGTAGTATACTGTACGCAGTGTATATAAGGACAGCCAGCCTGGCCAGCTCAGTCTTCTCTCCACAAACGGTTTTCATCTTGACTAACTCGGAGCTGGTACCAGGACTGCGCAGCGAATCATTCCCCAGTGTGTGTAAGTTATTCTCTGTGACCATTCTAAATCTCTGACTGTATTCTGCCACGATCTCTCTTTCTCTCTCTCTCATTGTATGTTATTGTTTGCGACTGTGCCGCTATTGTATATTTATGTGTAGTTATTCTGCTTAGATATTGATGTTAGCCTGTAGTGTATGAACTGTTAACTGTTTTTCTTTTTTTACATAGCTAGATATTGTTAGTAAAGGTGTTGGAACCTTAGCAAGGTATTGTGTATTTATTACATTGCAGAGGGTAATCGGAGCGTCTCAATCGCTCAAGCAGCTTTAGTATTAACAAGGTTAAGCAGCGTTATATCGCTACAGTATTTCAGTAGTAAGGTTTACAGTACAAACTCAATCTTTCACTGTGTTGCATACAAGGTTTACTGAGTGTCATCCCGTGAGCATCTGCGCCGCTCGTGTTCCCCTCGTGGTCACGAGCGTACGCTACGCTAGTAGCGTAGCATTACGGTAGTCGGCCGCCTATAGCGTGCTCGACACCACGCGTTAAGCTGTGAGCGAGCGTGTCGCATGTGCGTCTCGACCACGGATAAGCGTCTGCTACGCTAAGTGCGTACCCTTATGGTACCCCATACGCCAATTGCGTACTGAGTCTCTTACCCATTTATAGTGAATGTTATAAGATAAATATTTAGCTTTAACAATTGGCGGCTCGTCCGTCCTCCACATATCCGCACTAGCGAACACAAACTTTATCTGTCAGCAAGGGCGGGAAGGCAGTATCCCTTCGTATCCGTATTGGTGGTGAGGGATACAGTAGTGCTGACTAGATAAGCGTCTGCATCGCTACGTTGTAGGAGTGCTGGTGGAATCCGGAACCGGAAGGTAAGAACAGTACGCTATTGTCTTTTAAAAAAACCTGTTTATTTCTGTTTTGCGTACGCACGCACACACCTGTATTTCTTTTTTTTCATTTGTGTAATTTCACACCTCACTTTCCTGTTTGCCATTTCACAATTGATAACGTGCTGAGAAAGATTTGTTGCTATTAATAGTTAAAAGTAATATTAATACGTTAAGGAGTAATTTGTAAAACACGCACACGGCTTTGCCTAAAGATACAAGGAAAGATCTGTGTGGTGCTCGGTAGATGATTACAGTTAAAGACCATCTACATTGATAAACGTGTTAGTTGTATTTCTGTGGATATACCCGGTTGGCGTACACGTGTCTCTAACAAAGGGTGAGACTAGCGTACGCGACGCAAGGGCCGACGCACGAAGCGTATATTACGCAACGGAGCGTCTGGGTACGCCCACATAATACAAATCACACGATAGTATTGTTTTAGTAGGCGATACCGAGGCAACGCGATAATAGCGCAAATCAATCTCAGTGTCCAAAATTTTAAGCTAATAGATCCTTCTCTAGTTGCAACTCCTCGGGATTAGCCTGCGATACTGAATGAAAGGGATTTCTGCGCAGAAATGAAAGTAAAGAGTATATGAGGTGAAAGAGTGTGTATACATATATATATAAGTTTCTAATTTTGGGGTAGAACCACAGGAAATCATCAAGTTCTCGTGAGGTACATACGTGTAAGTGACGGCACGGTGGCTTGGGAGGCATTCCTTGTTAAACATATTAAAATAAGAGCATTAGAGTATAGCAGACCAGGAGGTCTACTGTAGCACAGACCAGGAGGTCACGGACCAGGAGGTCCAGACAGACCAGGAGGTCTAGGTACAGCAGACTAGGAAGTCCGCTATAGATAAAGAGTAAAGGAGCACAACACCAGGAAGGGTTGGTGCGGTACCCATATAGGCCATTAAGCTCTGGCTGAAGGAATTCGCAGCCACAATTTTCGATTCCACTGGTCGCTCCGCACATAAGAGTAGTTGCTTATGTGCAGAACGATTGTACCGCACGTAATTGTGTGCATTAGTTAGTAACTTGACCCAGTACCATTTGCGTACGTTAGAGGGGTCATAAACGCTATTTGTACATTCTAACGTGATTTGTGTAATTTTTTTATTTTAAGGGAGATTCGCTGGTCACTCGGGAATTCTCTAACAACCAATAGTTACTGGGAAGGGTTAAGTGCTCTTCGGATCACACCCACATGTTCCAGTAAATAGAGGTTCAGGTCGCAGGGGCCCTAGGTTGAGTACGCCAGTGCTAAGGCAGTGTGTGGGCGTATTGGTCGACGTGAGCGAGTGAGTGGAGGTACTCGGTAAACTTCCGCCGCCGGCCTACCCCGGACATCTTTTTTTTTGTAAGGGTTCGCTGAAGACCCTGATTTGAAGGTCAGAGGTAGTGAAAGCAACACCTGCAAAGATGGGGGCCAGTTGTTCAGGTTCGGGTTGACTTAGTAAACCGGCCAATAGAGTCGGCAAGGATAACAGGTGATACAGACCGGGAAGTCCGAAATGGATCACACGCAAAGGTCAATGAATGGGAAAGAATGACTGTGCATGAAGGGGAAAAGTTCCCACAAGTAGGCAGTTTTGGTCCCGAGGTGTTACAAAATCTAAGGAGAAGGATATGTCTCATTAAATCTGCAAAGAGACGGATCAAACATTATGATTATTTACAGTTATGGCAACAGGAAGGTGAAATACAAGGAGAATTAGCTTACACAGCTGACTCTCACTGTGGTAAGAAAAATATGGCAACAAGAGAGAAGGTGGTTACAGAGAGTGGCACACTGGTGTATGATAAAAATGCACTTAGCAACTGTATTATAGATGATAAGGATAAGTGTAACAAATGTAACAATGATAAAAGTGAAACTGTTAAATGGACAACTGTTAACCCGTGCAAGTTGCACTCCATGTTAAACTTCCCTCAGGATTACCAGCAAGAAAGTGAGCCCAGCACGATGTCGGCACCTTTTCCAGCAGCCATCACACAAGACATCCAGGTGGACGCGACCAATTCGGTAAAGGCAATAATCAAACCCCCTAACGGAGGGTCAGGTGAGGTCGTGTCCACAGGTACGTACAGTGTTATATATCACGCACAAACAAATGTACCTCATATTGTAGAACCAACACAAGATGATGTAGTTGAATTTAATCCTGTCAGGGTGATCACAGTCCCCAATGGGAAGACTGATGCTCATGGAGCCATTCCCGTCAGGGACAGTGCAATGCGCCGTCCCTGGTCCCGGATGGAATTGAGGTCAATTATGTCTGAATTTCCTGATCCTAGGAAAGATCTAGTTGCATGTCAAAGGTTCATTAAAGAACTAGGAAACTCCACAGAACCCACCAACAAAGATTGGCGGACAGTGCTGAGGGCATGTTTGCCCTCCAGTGTTGACCCTGCGAAATTTATTACTGATTGTCAATTAGACACGGAAGGACCTCAAACGGAGGAACACAATCAGGAATGTATTAAGCAGATCAACCGACAGTTAGGAGTATATTTCCCAGCCGTTGTCGAGTGGAACGAAATCTTCTCCATAAGACAAAACGAAGGGGAAAGTACTTCTAATTATTTCCATCGGGCATTGCAGGACATGACTAGGTATACAGGTATAGAAAACATCGAAACAAGTGCACCGCATAGAGAAGTAGCAGTATTTGTGTTAATGAATGGTTTAAAGGAAGTATTGAGAACAAGGGTACAGACCACCAACCCAAACTGGAGAAATATCTCGGTGGCTGCATTAAGAAAGTCCGCTGTTGGGCATGAGCAAAACATCAGCAAGCACAGGGAAACACAGAGAAGTAAGAAGCCCCAGATCCCTGTGGGTAAGTCAAACGTGATAAGGTGTTATAATTGCCAGAAGGAAGGTCATTATGCAAGAGATTGTAGATCAAGAAATAGACAAAGGTTATATAAACCCCCTAGACAAGAACACGAGCAGAGTTATGACACACAAAATTGTAATCAGGAATCACCTAGGAAGAAGTTTGGGCCGCACCTGTAATATGCAATCAGGAAAGGTGATCATTAGGACTGATAGTAAACCTGAGGTTACAGTTAATGATATTGGGAGGTCAGTTCCTTGTAGGCACAGGAACCGCCGGGTAAACATTGTAAAATTTATTTGTAAATGTTTCTTTTTCCCCATCTCTGACGTTCATCGGCAGAACTCAAACATCACATAGCTACTTGGTCTTTGCAGAAGTCTACCTAACCCCAGTGTGACCTACCGACATCGTTGTGTCCTGGCCAGGCACAAAAGGGTGCAGTGTGGAAACAGTGGTGGGGAGAGGACTGCGCAAAGATATCGGTGGATGTGTTGGTGTGACAGCCTGATGGTGAACGGAAGATCTGACAATGTTTTTTTGTTTGTTGTTTAATGCAAAATGTGATGAATTGTTCTCTCTCTCATTTTTTTTTTTTTTCCCTCTTCTCTCTCATGTTCTCATGCTTTACAGATGGTATGTCACACATCAGTTAGACAAATGGTAATGCAAGATTTTTGTTCCTTACAGAAAGATCGCAGATTTGGAAGGAATATTGTATCACCGGAATGTTCGTTTGGAAGACTGAGAGACAGCACCTTTTGAGATGACAGCAGAGCAAGAAGAAAAACAAGACTAGAGGACAAAAGCATCATAACATTTTTTCTTTCCCCTCAAAGTATTTTTTTTGTGTGCCCCCATTACAAATTTCTCTTTCTCCTCCTGTAAGATGGACTCGCCCCAAGAGACTGCAGTCCGTGTTTTCTTGTTGACCATGATGTTGACCAGAGCAGTCTGTTCCGGTGAGAGTACCAGTGAGGTCGAGAAAGGATCCGGAATGGGTTTCTGATGACCAGGATGGAGGCGTAGTTTTCCAAGAGCAACATAATCACCGAGTAAAGGCGAGTATCAGAAAACGATCTGGTAGCATTGACAATAGAAGGAATTGTGAAGGATTGTTAGCTGAAGAGAACTGCATCTGTAGGCATTGTGACAATATAGTTGAGGATGGGTGCATAAAGAAATGTCAGTCCAGTTTTAATGTCCACATGGACCGGCATCCATTGAGTGACTATCACTCCTTAGTGGGTAAAGTGTTAAACCAGACAGACTGTTGGGTATGCTCTCAAGTACCTCAAGGTCATAGCAAATCAGGACTAGTACCATTCCCTTTAACTGTAGGAGAGGTACTTGAGCTAAGTGGTGGGAGGCCGGTGGACAAGAGGTTTAATATCTCTAGTCCTCCTAGTTTGAAGCTCCACCAATATCATGTGGATAGGTCCTTAGTGTGCTTTAACATTTCCAATCCCCGAAAGCCGGGAAATTGGGAAGTGTCATGGAGTAATCAAACCATGACCTTTTTATACAGACCCAACAAAATGCCCATAGACACAGAACTTATACGCCAGATAGCCGACCATGGAAGATTTTTCCGGTATAGGTACACTCTAGGAAGTAGGACCATGCGAGTTGGAGAAGTATCACCAGGATACTGTGCATATATCGTACAACCTGATACATGTACTAGGCAGATGGGAGAGCTAGGGTTAGGAGATTTCACATGGAAAATTTGTAACATGGTAATGTCATACTCTGTCCCATATGTTCTCCCCGATGATGCATATTTCATATGCGGGAGGAAGGCGTATAAGTGGCTTGCCCCAAACTCAGAGGGATTATGTTATATTGGAAAAGTACTGCCTGAAGTAATGACTGTATCCCATAACAAAATGAAAGATATTCACCGCAGTGCCCAAGCTCCTTATACCCATACTCATTACGAGCACATTGTTAAACGGCACCTGATAGAGAGGATAGAGCATCCAGCCTCTGATCTGATCCATGAATCCACCGGGATTCAATTCCTACTCGCGTTAGATATCACTCGTACCGCCAGAGGAGTGATAAATTATAGATATATATCTGCGCTTGCAAATTTATTAGACAATATCACCGAAATGTATGACGACACATTCAGGTACACTGGGAAAGAGTTACAAGCCTACAAAACAGAACTGGTTCAGCATAGAATGATTCTTAATTACCTCACAGCTGTGACAGGCGGGTATTGTGTTACCCTAGCAACTCAATATGGAATAAAATGCTGCACGTATATCACAAACAGCACGGAGGACCCAGCCGAGGTCATAGACCAAAAGATGGATGACATTCTACAATTAAAGTGGGAGTTTCGAAGGAAACACAATCTCACACTCGCTGCTGTGGGTAATGAGCTGACCAGTTGGGTGTCATGGATGAACCCACGAAATTGGTTCTCGGGTTTAGGAGAATGGGCCCAAGATATTATTATGGATGTAGGGAAATTTCTTTTGTGTATTTTGGGAGTCGTCATATTGGTTGGACTGATATTTAGATGCGTTCGGGCTTTAACGAAGTGTAAAGGTAATACCAGAGTGATGAGTTTAAGGAGCGAAGACACTATAATAACAACAACAAATTTGAGTTATGACCCAACGATAGAGACAATGTTGTGATGAAAATGTGATACCACGGTCCGTTTCTTTCACCCGTTTCTCCTTTGTTTTCCTCCAAGGTACAAAGACGTCCGCTTGGAAGAAGAATTTGACAACCTCTTTTATACAGACCATTGATGAACTATGCTACAAGCCCCAATTACCCTAGTGACTTTAACTTTTACGATAGCCCAATACTTTAGAGACTGTAACTTTATGGATAATGGAACAAATTTTGCTCGTTATTTATAACAAAAGCACCGAGAGACATCAGACAACATGTACATCAAGACAAGACTTCAGACAAGACCTCAATCAGCAAATGCATATTAAACTCACATAGTTTACGACTGCATTTATAATAATTGCTTCTTATCTTCATTTCTACAACCTCCAGGTAATGACACACATAGTCGATAGGGAATATAGACACAGATATCAGCACTCACATACCCCCCCATTCATGTATCATCAACTAAATGTGCTCCCCATTTGTTGCAATCAAAAGCCGAAAAGAGCTTGGTAAAGTTTGACAGCCCATCCACAGACCCTTGATACGGGATAAGAAGGAACTCAAATGTATACTTCGCAATACCTCGAAGCTTGATTTAAAACACGTACGGCACGATGATACATGACCCCTCAAACATGGATTCATACATACATGCTTCTACTATCTCACTAGGTCATACTTTTTCCCACCTGCTCCTCTCCTCCCTTTACCCAATCATAAAATGGTATTTTCAGGATGACATATATTTTTCTTTTTTGAACTGTTTTAGGAAGTGGCAGTTATTGATGACTGCCAAAGGGTGGACTGTCAAAGTCGGAAAAATATAATGCTACACGTTGCCATATATTCACCCCATGCGCTTGCCCGCTGCACGTGCACATTCTCTCCCGTGCGTGCGCATATTCGCAGCTGCGTGACGGCGCCTCCACGGCCGTGCGCATTGGCGCGTGCTATGCGCATTTACGGTAGAGTTTGTGTGCGTCTAGCGGGCGACTCAATTGTTACATAATAAAACCAAATAGTATGTTTTATAGGCAATGTTCCCCTTAATAATAACAGTAAGTTTGTTTAATGTAACTGGTCGCTGGACAAAGGAATTCCTCTTTGCATGGTACGAAGGGTCAGACAGGGTTTGAGCAGTTGTGTTTGGTACCTAACTAAAGAACATTTTATTAGGAACAATCCGGTGCTGGTTAGGTAAAGATTAATCGCTCCTGCGTATAGTTATGTCTATTAGTAGTTTCTGGACATTTACTATATTTGCGGTTCATTATCCATGCGGCGGGAATTCTGATATTCCCTCCCACCTGAGCAGTTTGATATAGTCACAGCCCACCTGTTCAAACTAACCTATGGCCTTTTGTTATGATGCGAGGAGACATTCCTGTGTCAAATGAACAATGAGATTGTAGGTCCCTTTGTAGTATACTGTACGCAGTGTATATAAGGACAGCCAGCCTGGCCAGCTCAGTCTTCTCTCCACAAACGGTTTTCATCTTGACTAACTCGGAGCTGGTACCAGGACTGCGTAGCGAATCATTCCCCAGTGTGTGTAAGTTATTCTCTGTGACCATTCTAAATCTCTGACTGTATTCTGCCACGATCTCTCTCTCTCATTGTATATTATTGTTTGCGATTGTGCCGCTATTGTATATTTATGTGTAGTTATTCTGCTTAGATATTGATGTTAGCCTGTAGTGTATGAACTGTTAACTGTTTTTCCTTTTTTACATAGCTAGATATTGTTAGTAAAGGTGTTGGAACCTTAGCAAGGTATTGTGTGTTTATTACATTGCAGAGGGTAATCGGAGCGTCTCAATCGCTCAAGCAGCTTTAGTATTAACAAGGTTAAGCAGCATTATATCGCTACAGTATTTCAGTAGTAAGGTTTACAGTACAAACTCAATCTTTCACTGTGTTGTATACAAGGTTTACTGAGTGTCATCCCGTGAGCGTCTGCGCCGCTCGTGTTCCCCTCGTGGTCACGAGCGTATGCTACGCTAGTAGCGTAGCATTATGGTAGTCGGCCGCCTATAGCGTGCTCGACATCACGCGTTAAGCTGTGAGCGAGCGTGTCGCATGTGCGTCTCGACCACGGATAAGCGTCTGCTACGCTAAGTGCGTACCCTTACGGTACCCCATACGCCAATTGCGTACTGAGTCTCTTACCCATTTATAGTGAATGTTATAAGATACATATTTAGCTTTAACACATTAGAGGAGATTAACTGCAGACCCAAGTGAACCCCCTCACTATTCACTTGGTCAGAGCGTTTCCCTGCTTATTCGGGCAATTACGTGCGATATGTCCCTTGCCACCACAATACAAGCAAAGACCAGAATTTAGCCTTCTGGTTCTTTCCTCTGGGGACAGCCGGGAGAGACCCATTTGCATGGGATCCTCGACGTCCTCAAGGAAAGGATACACACATGGACTAGGCCTGAAACTAGCTCCTCTTTCAGCCCTCCGCTCCCAGAGACGATGATCAATTTTAATAGCAAGCTCCATGAGTTTGTCTAGAGTCTCTGGAGCGGGGTACTGAAGGAGACTTTCTTTAATAACTTCAGACAAACCGAGATGAAACTGACTGCGCAGGGCCGGGTCATTTCAGCCACAGTCGTTCAACCAACGGCGAAACTCTGTACAATACGCCTCTGCTGGATTTTTCCCTTGCTTAAGTGCACGCAGGTGGCTCTCAGCCGACGCTTCTCTATCAGGGTCATCATACAAAAGGCCTAAGGACTTAAAAAAGGCATCTACAGATAGCAAGGCAACATCATCGGCTTTTAGCCCAAAAGCCCAGGTTTGTGGATCGCCTTGTAGTAATGACATCACAATCCCGACCCGTTGAGACTCAGTACCAGAGGATCGGGGCCTTAAACGAAAATAAAGCTTACAAGCTTCCTTGAAATTAAAAAAATCCTTTCGGTTACCCGAAAAACGGTCAGGTAGATGCATCTTTGGTTCTGGAATCATACTCGGGGAGGCTCGCAAAAGATCTTCCTGCGATCTCACCCGAAGAGTAAAATCCTGAACCATCTGAGTTAGTTCCTGAATCTGGTTGGCCAAAAGCTGGCTGGGATTCGGTCCTAATACTGCCGGATTCATGAGGCCGAATTTCAAAGCCCACCAAATACAAATAACTTTTTTTTTTGTGTGTGTTTTTGGGCCGGTGATAATGTTACGTTCCTGATGCTCAGAACTAGAAAGATGTTGCGAAGTGAGTCCAGAGCACCAGGACGTGACGCTGAAATAGGGAGGGAATGGGAATAGCCCCTAGCACCCTACCTCCGTTGTTTTACCCGTGTGGTCAGTTCACGCCTGAGTGACTATGGTTTCTTGGGCCCACGGCAGCCGTGTTTGAAGGGCGGATTAGGTCTGCCCAACTCCGATGCCACCAGGTCTTAGAGTGAGACAAAGCGTGAACCGAGACAGGATAATAACAAGGGGACCTCTAACTAAAGCAAACAAAAGCTAGTGGCTACTAACTACCCTAAAACTAAATATATGTGCGGCACGCCGCCAAAGGAAAAGAACAACAAAAGATATCACTGTCCACTCCCCCACACGGCACCGCCGAGTTCCGGGGAGGACAGTGAAAAGCGGAAACCTCCGCAAAAACCACCAATACAAAAAGTACCAAAAGGACTAAGCGGCCTAGGCCGCAACACGCGGCAGAAGCCGCTACTCACAAAACCGGGAGAGAACCCCAACAAACGAGAACCCCCAGATGACTGCAACAGGTTCACTTGAACAGGAAGGATTCCCAGGACCGGCTTCAGAACTCCAGGACTCAGGAGCACAGGGAGCAGGATCGACCAGATACAGCTGACCAGGAACAGACGTTACAAGGCAGGAACAGCATACAGGAAGCTATCACCGGCGTCTGTGCCAGGTAGTGAGGAAGAATATAACAGGGAGCCCTCCAATAGCTGCAGCGAAGCTTAATTAGTAATGTCGTGCAGCTGCCCTGCTGCACGACCAGAGCTAACAGGTGTATTGATTGATAGGAAGCAACGGGTGAACACGGTTCGTCTGTGGCGTCCCCGTTGCTAAGGGTCCGGCGGCTCAGCGCGCACGGCATCCTGGCGTTGCCAGGGACCCGGCGGCTCAGCGCGCACGGCGTCCTGGCGTTGCTAGGCGCCGGGCGGGCAGGAAGGGAGGTGCGGCGGAAGCAGACCGAGCGGCGCCGCGGACCGCGGCACCTAACACTCAGGTGCTACGGAAACTCCAAAAGGAAGTTCAAGCCATCTTTTCCTACCCCAAGGGGTCCAAAAGGTTGTCGTATAGCTGCTTTTTTCATCCAGCTTACATTGCAGAAATGCATCACGTGCATCAACCAGTATAAAGACTTTTGCTTTGGGCAGCTTATGTAAAACATCCTCCAATGTCGGCATAATATAATGAGATCTTCGCAGTGCTTGATTTAAAAATTTAGGATCAATACAGATTCTTAACTTGTCAGGCTTTGCCACAATGACCATATTGCTAATCCAGTCAGTTGGTTCAGTCACAGGTGCAATATGCCCATCTGCTTCATACTGATCAAGCAAAGCTTTCACTTTCGGCTTGAGGGCTATAGGCACATTGCGTGGAGCACACTGGAATGGCGAAACACTTGGATCAAGTTCAAAATGTACTTCCCCTGGAACAGACTTCACTGGCCACTTGAACACATCATCATAGGCCTCTATTATTTGCTCTTTCCTCAATGGTCCAGACAAATCATGTTCCATCTTATGTAGCTCAGAAGGAATAGAAAATTGCATCAACCCCAAACGCTCACATGTGGAACCTGACAATAATGGTTTCTGGTGGGCCTCTACAATTTCAAAAGTAAGCACATGGGTATGTCCACTAACAACGCATTCTGTTCTGAACCGTCCCAATGATTTCATCAGCTCTCCAGAATACAGCTTCAGTTTAGTGTCACTTGGCAGTAATGGAACTCTAGGAGACAATTTCATCTTATCTTCCAGACTCATAACATCACATGTTGCCCCTGAGTCTAATTGACATGGTTGCCTCTTATTATTCAAAGTCAGATGTGCAAACCACTTTTGGCCTTCTGATCTTATAGTACCAATACATTCTGTTGAATAAATCACCTCAGCGCTATGGGTATCAGCTCCAGGTGTTTCATCTACTATGTGTACTTTCCCTGCTTTATTCCAACTCTTGTTTGATAAGCACATTTTAGCAAAGTGATTGGTAATACCACATGATCTACAGGTTTTCCCAAATGCTGGGCACTGCTCTTTCCCTAGCCTGTGCCTATTACCACAGTATTTACAGGCCATATATTTGGCTGCTGGTGAGTTCTGCTGCCGATTTGTACACTTTGGGCTATCCAGTAAATCACTCGTGCTGGGCTGTTGTCTGTCTGTAACATTGACATTATCAATCTGTCTGTCTATTGTTCTGATTCTCTGGTCAGTGAGCTCTGCTGTGCGACACATTTCAATAGCTGCTGACAGATCTAAATTCCACTCTCTTAGGTGACGGCGGCGTGTGTTTTCACAATTTATGCCCAATACTAATTTATCTCGTATAAGTTCATCTTTCAATGTGCCATACTCACAGGATGCTGCCTTTTCTCTCAGCCGGGTAATAAATTTATCAATGGATTCACCTTCCTCTTGTTTACTGCAGCCAAAAATATACCTTTCATAAATGACGTTTTTTGCAGGCTTAAAGTATGCCTCCAATGCATCCAGGATTGCTTTTACATCTGTTTGTTGCTGCGCAGAAAGACTCAGGTTGTGCTTATAAACATGACGACATTCACTGCCCATCACTCTCCTCAGTGTGGCTGCTTGCACCTCAGCTGATTTATCATTCAGGCCTGTAGCTAAAGAAAAATCTTCAAACTCAGCTCTAAAGTTCTCCCAGTTGATGCACAAATTGCCACTCATCTGCCTCCCATCAAGTGGAGGAATATTGTTGCTAGTTGCCATGTTGGTGTACTCCCACTCCAGAGAAGGCAGACAAGTTTAACACAATGGTGATTCAATCCACTTGATATCTATGCAATCCTTATTCTTTTCTTGTCACTGCAGGACTTCTCATAAGCTTGAGCTGCTGCTCTGAAAACTTATATATACCTACAGCTAGAGATAAATCTCAAACTGTATATATATCTGGCGCTAAAATAATGTATGGTAGTAATTTACCAGATGGTAATCAGTGAAAATTGTGATCTCTGACGCCCCTTTCTACGAGTGCAGTGCAGTGGATATCAGTTACTCCACAGACGGGCTCCTACCATCTCGGTCCTGCTATTCCGGTTCCGTCCACATCCAAGCCAAGTGACCTACAGTAATTATACCTCCGCAGTGAGGTTAAAGGGAGTCCAGCTGCTAACGGCACTTCTACATCAGAATCCCGCTGCGACAAGCTGGATATAGACGGATCTCCGCTGTGACACCAGTGCGGCGCCAGCCATCAGCGGTTTTGCCGTTCCATGCTGTTACCGATAGCCATACGGATCAGGTCCCTTGCTGGGAAACTCCCTACATGTCATCATCTGACGGTCAACTGACGGCTATTATTACGGAGAATAAATATTCCAACAAGTCTGTCTTTTAATTACCATTGTGGCAGCAACTACCAATCTTTACATTCTCCCCGTGCAAATGCATACAGGACTCTGCATTACATCTCAGGAATCAGCACGAGGGTAACTATTATTACTTGCTTTGCTTCTAATAATTTTATTGTGGAGCCATCTGTGGACATTTTATTTGATTCCACACTGGGACGCCAGTGTTAGAATCGATTGTTGCTCTTTGTATAGAGCCTCTTTCACTTAAGATATCCGATCTGCATTTTAGATACAGTGTATGCTGTTTAAACAGCACGTTTATAAAAGTTAGATACAGTGTTTCTATTTACACTTGCAAGAGGTGAAATACCTCCGGTTTTTATACTTCTATATATATATATATATGTATTGTTTGTCTTATTTACTTTGTTTTGTTTTGTGTCATTAACTGTTTTA
The DNA here is from genome assembly GCF_028390025.1 of Pseudophryne corroboree. NCBI lineage: Eukaryota > Metazoa > Chordata > Amphibia > Anura > Myobatrachidae > Pseudophryne > Pseudophryne corroboree. The sequence continues at coordinate 679,304,923 of NC_086445.1, read as the reverse complement.
TAAAATATTTTTCACTATAAAAAAGGTCAAGTTTCATTGAGTCAATCATTCTCCTTGCTAGACTGCACTTAATTAATCAATCAATCAATTCAAAGTGATTTTTGGTGCGCAGAGCATTTCTTTCTCCTTTGTATTTCAATGAGCTGCTGCTCTGCCAATAATCAGCATCATTTGTGGGCTCAGGAACTTCTGACACCATGTTTCAGATGTATTAAATGAAGACAAACACTGCATGCTAGGTCCAAGTAGTCATGTTGAACAAGTCAGGTTGGACAGGAAGTCCCACCCCCATCACAAGCAGCTACATCTATATAACTCACATGGCAACACTAGGTTAGATTAACATTACACAAACAAATACTGCAGGATTTTCAGGATAGCTGGAGTGCAGCTGTAGTATTTGAACTCTGGACTGCAGAGTAGGATTGATTTGCAGAACAGCCAGGGCACGTCTGAAATACTTGAGCTCTGGACTGTAGAGCAGGGCAGGTTTGCAGAACAGCTGGGACACAGCTAGAATACTTGAGCTCTGGACTGTAGAGCAGGGCAGGTTTGCAGAACAGCTGGGACACAGCTAGAATACTTGAGCTCTGGACTGTAGAGCAGGGCAGGTTTGCAGAACAGCTGGGACACAGCTAGAATACTTGAGCTCTGGACTGTAGAGCAGGGCAGGTTTGCAGAACAGCTGGGACAAGGCTGGAATACTTGAGCTCTGGACTGTAGAGCTAGATAGGTTTGGAGAACAGCCAGGACACAACTGAAATACTTCACACCAGACTGTGGAGCAGGTCTGTATTGCAAGAAAGCCGGGACATGGCTACAGGACTTGATTCCAGACTGTGGAACAGGTCTGGATTGCAGGAAAGCCGGGACATGGCTACAGGACCTGATTCCAGACTGCGGAGCAGGTCTGGATTGCAGGAAAGCTTGGACACGGCTAGAGTAGTCAGTGAGTGTCAGATGATCCCTGGTTGATCACTGTTACTATAAAGCATGAGGAAAGACACACAAATTGATGATAAAAATAAGGATGTTAATGGACAAATGATGACAATGGATGGATGCTTCTATGTGGCCAAGAATTGGTAAAGAAACATTTTATTTGAATGTAAGTAAGAGATACATGCACAGCAATAATAATGACATCATAACTGGGTGATAAACACTTAAGTAAATCTGTTGCTACATCATCAAGTATATGGGTCTTACTCCATCCTTGCTGCTATCCACATTTCTAATACAGGAATTCATGATTTCGCTGGATCTCAAGAATGCGTACTTACACATTCCAATTTGGCCACCACATCAAGCGTACTTAAAGTTTGCAGTACAACAAAACCATTATCAATTTCAGGCTCTACCGTTTGGCATCTCATCAGCACCTCGGGTAGTCACAAAAGTGATGTCTGTGATGATAGCTCATTTCAGATCCCTGGCAGTGATAATAGTTCCGTACTTAGACGACCTTCTCATCAAGGCTTAGTCTCAACAAATACTCCTGTGCAATGCATTACTGATGTACAATGTACTAGTTCAGCACAGTTGGATTGTCAACTTCACAAAATTAAGCCTGGCCCACTCTCAAAGAATACAATTTCCAGGACTGATTCTGGATAGGGTGGTTCAACGCTTTCACCTACCAGACGAGAAAGCATGCGGTATTCGTCATCTGGTACAGTTAGTGCTCATACCAAGGGCAGTCTCGCTGCACATGTGCATTCAACTATTAGGAAAGATAGTGGCGTCGGGTGTGGTATTGAAGGTCGACAGTAACTAGGTCGACAATGTCTAGGTCAACCACTATTGGTCGACAGTAACTAGGTCAACAGGGTGTCTAGGTCGACAGGGTCTTTAGGTCGACATGTTCTAGGTCGACAGGTCAAAAGGTCGACATGAGTTTTTTATGTTATTTTGGTGTCGTTTTCTTCATAGAGTGACCGGGAACCCCAATTAGTGCACCGCGTCCCCTCGCATGGTGCCTTCGCTCCGCTACCGCTTCGCTCGGCACAGATTACCGTTCCAATCGTAGTCCACGTGGATCGTTAAGTATGAAAAGGTTCAAAAAAAGAAAAAGATTGTGAAAAACTCATGTCGACCTTTTGCCCTGACGACCTAGAACATGTCGACCTAAAGACCCTGTCGACCTAGTTACTGTCGACCAATAGTAGTCAACCTAGACATTGTCGACCTAGTTACTGTCGACTTAGAGACCGGATCCCAGTGGCGTCTTTCCATGCACTCCAGTTCGGAATATGTCAGTCACAGCCTTTTCAGCTAGATCTTCTAGCACAGTAGTCAGGCTCTCAGTTACAAATTCATCAGATGGTGCAGTTGTCTCCAGGGGCCAGTGTATCGCTCCTCTGGTGGCTCCACGTACATCTCACCGCAGGACAACGGTTCGGAGTCTGAAAGTGGATAATTCTGACAACAAACGCAAGTCTCCGATTGCAGTCCTCTGTTGGTATATACATTTCTCATACGTCCTAGAGGATGCTGGGGTCACCATAGAACCATGGGGTATAGACGGGATCCGCAGGAGTCATGGGCACTTTAAGACTTTGAAAGGGTGTGAACTGGCTCCTCCCTCTATGCCCCTCCTCCAGACTCCAGTTTTAGAATTGTGCCCAGTGAGACTGGACGCACAACAGGGAGCTCTACTGAGTTTCTCTGAAAAATACTTTGGTTAGGTTTTTTATGTTCAGGGAGGCTGCTGGCAACAGTCTCCCTGCTTCGTGGGACTTAGGGGAGAGAAGTATGACCCACTTCCAGTGAGTTCAAGGGCTCTGCTTCTGGCTACAGGACACCATTAGCTCCTGAGGGTGCTGATCGCTGGGTACGCCTAGATGCTCACTCCCGCAGCCGGCCGTCACCCCCTTACAGAGCCAGAAGTCAGAAGACAGGTGAGTAACAGAAGAAAAGAAGACTTCTTCTTCAGTGACGGCATTTTCTGAGGTACCGCGCAGCGGGCATACGCTGCACGCCAAGCTCCCACACACAGCACTACAGGCTACAGGGTGCAGGGCGCGCGCGGGAAGGGGGGGAAAGGGGGCGCGGGCAGCTAAAAAACATCCTCATTATTCCACTGGCAAGAGGGGACATTAGTGCCACGGCACTGTCCTAACCCCGCCAGGATAAATATCAGAAAGCGGGAAATTAAGGGGGTGGGGCTTCTTCCTCACTGCTCACGGCGCCATTTCCTCTCCGCAAGCTGCAGAGACGCTGGTCCTCCTCACACTGACAAGTACCAGGGGTACAAATCGGGGGGGAGGCATGTAAATTGGTGCAATATATGTAATAGTAAAAGCGCTATATGTCTGAGGCAATTTCTGGGTGATTTCAGACCCGTTGATTTAGCGCTGGGTTATGAGCTGGCAAATCCCCTCTGTGTCTCTCTGACAGACTTTACTGTGGGTCTGTCCCCTATATGCCCGGTGTATCTGTGGGTGTTTGGTGCACGTGTGTGGACATGTCTGAGGCTGAAGGCTCTTCCCAGGAGGAGGTTGTATTAGGGACACAAACGGCTGCGGGGGTGACCATGTCAGCACCGTCGACGCCTGACTGGGTAAATGTGTTGTACGCCTTGAATGCTAATGTGGCTCTTATTAGTAAGAGGCTAGATAAGTCTGAGTCTCAGACCCAGGCATGGAAAAAATCTGTGGAAGATATGTTATTGCAAAGTCAGGTTCCGTCAGGGTCACAAAAACGAACGTTGGCCCAGTTGGCAGACACTGCTACCGACATGGACTCTGATTCCAGTGTCGACTATAGCGATTCTAGATTAGATCCAAAATTAGCAAAAAGCATTCAGTACATCATTGTGGCGGTTAAAGAGGTATTACATATCACTGAGGACCCGGCTGTCCCTGATAAAAGGGTCTGTATGTATAAGGAAGGGAAACCTGAAATAACGTTTCCTCCCTCTCATGAACTGAACACGCTATTTGAAAAAGTCTGGGAAGGTCCTAACAGAAAGTTTCAGATTCCCAAAAGAATTACGGTAGCTTATCTGTTTCCCTTGGCAGATAGGGGAAAGTGGGAGTCACCCCCCCCCCCCACTGTGGACAAGGCCCTGTCATGTTTGTCTAAAAAGGTGTCTCTCCAGTCACCTGACACGGTGGCCCTTAAGGATCTTGCGGATCGTAAACAAGAAGGTACGTTAAAGTCCATTTATGCGACCACAGGTACGCTACTCAGACCTGTCATTGCGTCTGCGTGGGTTAGTAGTGCTATCGAAAAGTGGGCAGACAACTTGTCTTCTGAAATAGATACCCTAGATAGGGATAGCATCCTCTTAATGCTGGGTTATATTAAGGATGCTGCAGCATATCTTAAGGAAGCTGCGAGAGATATTGGTCTTTTGGGATCAAAGGCCAATGCCATGGCAGTCTCAGCTAGGCGAGCGTTGTGGATTCACCAATGGAATGCTGATGCTGATTCCAAGAAAAGTATGGAATCTCTACCATATAAAGGTAAGGCCTTATTTGGCGACGGCCTTGATGATTTGGTATCTACAGCTACCGCGGGTAAGTCATCCTTTTTGCCTTATGTTCCTCCACAACAAAAGAAAACGCACCACTATCAGATGCAGTCCTTTCGACCCAATAAATACAGAAAGGGCCGAGGTTCTTCCTTCCTTGCTACTAGAGGAAGGGAAAGAGGTAAACAATCACCAGCCTTGTCAGGCTCCCAGGAGCAGAAGTCCTCCCAGGCTTCTGCCAATTCCACCGTATGACGTTGGGGCTCCTATGCGGGAAGTCCGCACCGGTGGGGGCACGTCTCAAACTCTTCAGTCAGTTTTAGGTTCGTTCGGACCTAGACCCATGGGTTTTACAAATAGTATCCCAAGGGTACAAGCTGGAGTTTCAAGACATTCCCCCTCGCCGTTTTTTCAAATCAGCCTTACCAGCTTATCTTCCGGACAGAGAGGTAGTTTGCGACGCAATACAAAAGTTGTGTCAAAATCAAGTTATCGTCAGGGTTCCCCAGTCACAACAGGGAGAAGGTTTTTATTCGAGTCTGTTTGTGGTCCCGAAGCCGGACGGCTCAGTCAGACCAATCCTAAACCTGAAATCCCTAAATTTCTTCCTAAAGAAATGCAAATTCAAGATGGAGTCTCTCCGAGCAGTGATCTCCAGTCTGGAGGAAGGGGATTTTATGGTGTCGGTGGACATAAAGGATGCCTACTAACATGTTCCCATTTATCCTCCACAGCAGGCTTACCTGAGGCTTGCAATTCAGGATTGTCATTACCAATTTCAAACGTTGCTGTTTGGTCTGTCCACGGCTCCGAGGATTTTCACCAAGGTGATGGCGGAGATGATGGTTCTCCTTCGCAAGCAAGGAGTCACGATTATCCCGTAATTGGATGATCTCCTGATAAAGGCGAGATCCAGGGACCAGTTGGTGCAAAACATTGCACTCTCCCTGACAGTTCTTCAGCAACATGGTTGGCTCCTAAACTTACCAAAATCACAGTTGATTCCGACGACACGGTTGTCGTTTTTGGGAATGATATTGGACACAGAACTACAGAGAGTCTTTCTTCCAGTGGAAAAGGCTCTGGAACTTCAGAGTCTGGTCAAACAAATTCTGAAACCAGCAAGAGTGTCAATCCATCAATGCATTCGGTTGCTGGGGAAGATGGTTGCGGCCTACAAGGCCATTCAGTTTGGCAGGTTCCATGCCAGAGTATTCCAGTGGGACCTGTTGGACAAGTGATCTGAGGATAATCCTGTCTTCCAAGACCAGGGTATCACTCCTGTGGTGGCTGCACAGTTCTCACCTCCTAGAGGGGCGCAGTTTCGGGATACAGGACTGGATCCTAGTGACCATGGATGCAGGCCTCCGAGGCTGGGGGGCAGTCACAATGGGAGAAAACTTCCAAGGAAGATGGTCAAGTCAGGAAACTTGTCTCCACATAAATGTTCTGGAGTTGAGAGCCATTTACAACGGCCTTCTGCAAGTGGAACATCTTCGAAATCTGCGGACAATGTAACAGCAGTAGCATACATAAACCATCAGGGTGGAACGAAAAGCAGAGCAGCAATGGCAGAAGCCACAAGGATTTTCCATTGGGCAGAAAAGCATACAAGTGCTCTGTCAGCGATCTTCATTCCAGGAGTGGACAACTGGGAAGCCGACTTCCTCAGCAGACACGATCTCCATCCAGGAGAGTAGGGCCTCCACCAAGAAGTCTTCGCAGTGGTGACAGGTCGTTGGGGAGTTCCTCAAGTAGACATGATGGCATCTCGTCTCAACAAAAAGCTTCAGAGATATTGTTCCAGGTCAAGGGACCCTCAAGCAATTGCAGTGGATGCTCTGGTGACACCGTGGGTGTTTCAGTTGGTGTATGTATTCCCTCCACTTCCTCTCATTCCAAAAGTTCTAAAGGTCATAAGAAGAACAAGGATCCGGGCGATCCTCATTGTCCCAGACTGGCCAAGGAGGGCTTGGTATCCAGATCTTCAGGAATTACTCATAGGAGATCCCTGGCCTCTTCCTCTGCGTGAGGATCTGTTACAACAGGGGCCGTGCGTGTATCAGGACTTACTGCGGCTACGTTTGACGGCATGGCAGTTGAGTGCAAAATCCTAGCCCGTAAGGGTATTCCCAGGGAAGTCATCCCCACACTTATTCAGGCCAGAAAAGGGGTAACGTCTAAACATTACCACCGTATTTGGAGGAAATATGTTTCTTGGTGTGAATCCAAGGGGGCTCAATTAAGGTACAGATTTCAGCCTTATCGGTTTTCTTTCAGAAACAATTGGCCTCCGTTCCAGAAGTTCAGACTTTCGTGAAAGGCGTGTTGCACATCCAACCTCCATTTGTGCCTCCAGTGGCACCATGGGATCTTAATGTGGTGTTGCAGTTCCTTCAATCACATTGGTTTGAACCTTTACGGAAGGTGGAGTTGAAATGCCTCACTTGGAAAGTGGTCATCCTGTTGGCCTTGGCATCTGCAAGGCGGGTGTCTGAGTTGGCAGATAGAGCTGAATTGAGGACACATCAACAATTTCTACCGAAGGTGGTTTCCTCTTTCCACATGAACCAACCTATTGTGGTGCCTGTGGCTACTGACGCCTTCGCTGAGTCAAAATCTCTGGATGTGGTCAGAGCTTTGAAGATTTATGTCGCCAGAACGGATCAGATTAGGAAAACAGAGGCTCTGTTTGTCCTGTATGCTCCCAACAAGGTTGGGTGTCCTGCTTCCAAGCAGACCATTGCACTCGGGATCTGTAACACGATTCAGCAGGCTCATTCCACGGCTGGATTGCCGTTACCGGAATCGGTGAAGGCCCATTCCACTAGAAAGGTGGGCTCATCCTGGGCGGCTGCCCAGGGGGTCTCAGCATTGCAACTTTGTCGGGGTCAAACACATTTGCAAAGTTCTACAAGTTTGACACCTTGGCCGATGAAGACCTTAAGTTCGGTCAATCGGTGCTGCACAGTCATCCGCACTCTCCCGCCCATTCTAGAGCTTTGGTATAACCCCATGGTTCTATGGTGACCCCAGCATCCTCTAGGACGTATGAGAAAATAGGATTTTAATACCTACCGGTAAATCCTTTTCTCTTAGTCCGTAGAGGATGCTGGACGCATGTCCCAGTGCGTACTGTATCTGCAGTTATTAGTTGTGGTTACACACATGTTGTGTAACGTTTCTTGTCAGCATGTTGCTGCAATTGTTCATGCCGTTGGCTTGTGTTCTGTTGAATGCCACGTTGTGCGGCATGCTTGAGGTGTGAGCTGGTGTGAATCTCACCTTAGTTTAACAATAAATCCTTTCCTCGAAATGTCCGTCTCCCTGGGCACAGTTCCTATAACTGGAGTCTGGAGGAGGGGCATAGAGGGAGGAGCCAGTTCACACCCTTTCAAAGTCTTAAAGTGCCCATGTCTCCTGCGGATCCCGTCTATACCCCATGGTTCTATGGTGACCCCAGCATCCTCTACGGACTAAGAGAAAAGGATTTACCGGTAGGTATTAAAATCCTATTTTTCAGCTGCAGGGTCTAGGGTCAGACCAAGAAAGATTACTGTCAATAAATGTCTTGGAACTCAGGGCAATCTACAACGCTCTGCGTCAGGTAGTTCAAATGCTCCAGTCTTAGACTGTTCAGGTTCAGTCAGACAACGTGACGGCAGTCGCATACATCAACAAACCAAGAGGCACTAAAAGTTGCATGGCCATGCGATCAGTTACTCGACTTCTGAATGAGGCCGAGCATCACCAAATGATATTGTCGGCAGTATTCATTCCAGGAGTGGACAACTGGGAAGCAGATTATCTCAGCCTTCAGGATTTTTATACAGATCAATGGGCTTTCAAACCAGAAGTGTTCCAGATGTTGGTCCAGCGGTGGGGTTACCCACAGGTGGATATAAGGGCATCTCGCCAAAATCAATAAACACCCCAGTATGTGTCCAGAACAAGAGATCCAAAGGCAGTGGATGCTCTCACAATCAAGTTGCCAAACAGCCTTGTGTATCTATTTCCACCTTTTCCGCTGCTTCCTCGGTTGCTAAAGCCACGACCTTCATACTAGTGGCTCCTCATTGGCTTCTGAGAGAGTGGTTCTTGGATCTCCGCGGTCTACTCGCAGACGATCCGTGGCTGCTTCCGCTACGTCCAGACCTACTACAACAGGGTCCGTTCCTTTACCCCGATTTAGCGCGGCTGCGTTTGATGGGGTAGCTGTTGAAGCCGCTCTCTTAAGACGAGAGGGCATTCCAGAGTTGGTTATACCAACCATGTTACATGCTAGGAAGCCTGTTACAGCAGCTCATTATCACGGGACTTGGCGAGCTTATATAGGTTGGTGGGAAGCTCTGAAGTTTTCAACATCTTCTTTCAAGTTATCCCGTCTTTTGTTATTTTTACAGGCGGGGTTAGATGGAGGACTACGGTTAGCTACACTAAAGGTGTAGGTCTCTGCCTTGTCAATTTTCTTTCAAAGGTGTTTGGCCCTTTTGCCAACAGTACACACTTTCCTGTAAGGTGTTGTTAGAGTTCAACCTCCATTTATACCACCTACAGCTCCATGGGACTTGAATCTGGTTTTATTTTATTTTTTTGCAGTCTTCAATTTTTGAACCCTTACAACACGGGGATGTTACGTTTCTAACTTGTGATAAAGCTAAATATTTATCTTACTTAAAACCCTTTAAGAGGTCAAAGAACACAGTACGCTATTGGCGTATGAATTACCGTAAGGGTACGCACGTTGCGTAACAATCGCTCAGCCGTAGTCGAGACGCTCAAGCGTCACGTTCGCTTACGGCCAAGAGATCACAGGCAGGCACGCTATTGGCTGCCGACTAACGTAATGGATCGCTATTAGCGTAGCGGACGCTCGGGACCACGAGGAGATCACCAGCGGCGCAGACGCTCACAAAGTTAAACCTTTATAACTATACCATAAACAATGTATTGTGCAGTAAACCTTGGTGTAGTGGTAGAGAGTAAATACAACACAGTGTAACCTTATTAACTTTAAAGCTGTTCGAGCGTCTCCGACGCTCTGAGTATACTTAGAAATATAAGAAATACACAGATACCGATCTTAGGGTCTAACGCCTTATATGAATGTTATTTGCAAAAGAATAAAACAATACTAGTCATACACTACCAATATAACATAGACTAACTAACCAGATAACTACACATGAAATACAATAATGGTACAATAATACTTTAAGAGGAAAAGAGAGAGAAAAGGGGAGAAGAGAGAGAGAGAGAGAGAGAGAGAGAGAGAGAGAGAGAGATGGCTCACAATAACAATAAAGACAATATGATTGCAGAGAAGCTTACACATGTGAGGAACAATCGCTGCGCATGTTAGTCAATGCTGAGAATCTTTGTGGAGAAAATACTTGAGCTTACCCATACTGGCTGTCCCTATATACACAACCCTACAATACCGCATGGGACAGAAGCTAGACTCCATTTTGGGAAACCTCCCATGATTCCAAAGACTGCAACACATGGTTGAAAGGGGGAGGGGAAAACACCCAGCAGCAGCCATTTTACTCAAACCAACTAATCTTATTCCACATTCCAATCCAACTTCCTAGAACCATCTTATTCAATTTCACATTCCAAACAATCTTCCTAGAACCATCTTATTCAATTTCACATTCCAAACAAACTCAGTATCTCAATAACCAGAGCATATGGTATGCTGGCTATGCGATATGAATCATCACAAGACCAGATCACAATGTAACCACACATATCAGCCTGCCATTGCTACAAGCACATGACTACAGTAACAAAAGGAAGTATGTTTTGACTTCAAACCTTCAGCAAGATGCATCATGTAAAACTACTAATAATCTGTTATAAATCACCATCCATAAATGTAAACCAGGAATGCTATGCTACAGATTGTCTACTGTTCCAATTCATTACAGATTTCATAGAGTATTATCACCAACACATAACAATCCCACAACTGCACAAGCCTCCTTAACCTTAAGCCATTTGTATCTCCAAACCAAACCACTCTATACCAATCTCTTCACAACTACTCTACCTCAAACACATATCTAAACTATTCTATGCCAATCAGCCATGTGATATTGAGATTATGATACTTAGCCTTTGTAAGGTGCCTGGTGATGATCCAGCCATGCTTCTGAGAGCTTTGTTCTGAGTGTAGCTACATTACATCTGTTCTCTGAGGCCACAAGCAACTGAACACCTCTCTCTCTAGCCAGCAACAACTTTTCTGTTTTTCCTAGTTCCTGGGGGAGGGGTCTCTCTTGCTTTGTATATGCTGATCAGGTTCAGCCCTGAAATCTGGCAAAAGGGTTGGCTTGATCATTCATTGTTCTAACAAAATGATCTTAGCTTTTATACATATAATCATATCTATCCGCTGCAATGTCCCACAACTTCACAACAAGTATCAAATTAATCTACACATCAATCTGCTTGTTTCAATATTGAACATGACGGGTTTATCTGGTTCGGTTCAAATAATACACATTCATGACATTAATTCATTAGCTAATTTTAAATCTCCATGATGTCTGGTGCTTAATATTATTATAATTATGTACTGTATGAAATAAGTGTCGAATCCATCTCTGTGCCATGTCCGAGTAAATGCGTGTGTTACCATATATTGCTGTGCTCGCTGCGCATATTTGCAAGTATAGCGACTTAAATGTGTGCAGTTTGTATGTTCTCTCTATGTAATATTTTTGACTTTGACACTTGGAAAACAGTATTTCTCCTAGCCTTAGCTTCGGCAAGGCGTGTTTCAGAATTGGGTTCCTTGCCATGCAAGCCACCGTATCTGGTATTTCATGACAGAGCGGAACTTCGGACGAATTCCGCTTTTCTACCTAAGGTAGTATCCTCTTTTCACATCAATCAACCAATCGTAGTTCCTGTTTTTTCTGATTATTCAGGAACTCTAGCTACTTTTGATGTGGTACACGCACTCCGCGTTTATGTAGCCCGAGCATCAACAGTACGTAAAACGTATACATTGTTTGTTCTCTATGATGCAGTCAAGATAGGTTGGCCAGCTTCCGTGGAGCTTTTACGACGCAGCTTTGTCGTGCAGCTACGTGGTCATCAGTGCACACGTTTGTGCACTTTTACAAGTTTGATACGTTTGCGGCATCAGCATCTAGCTTTGGCTGTCTTGTGTTACAGGTGCCAACCAGCTCTCCCGCCCAAGAGGGAAACTTTGGTACGTCCCGAGAGTACTCCAGTGACCCCTAGTGGATGAAAAATGGATGGTTTGGGATTTTTATTCCTTTTTTTGCTGCTGGTGGGAATAAATTTGCGAGTATTCTTAACTAGCAGTGATTTTAATACATCCCATTTCTCTGTAGTATTTTTTTTCCTGAAACAGAATTTCCCATTCAGTGTCCCTTAACGCTTCCTTCATCATGTCAAAGTTGGCTTTGCTGAAGTTTAGAGTTCTAGATGAGCCAGTATAGGATTGCTTATTAAAATTGATATTGACTATGACCATATTGTGGTCGCTGCTTCCTATGGGCTTCCCTACTATAATATTTGATACCAATTCCCCATTGTTAGTTAATACCAGGTCTAAGAGTGCATTGTACCTAGTTGGTTCCTCGATTAATTGAACTAAGTAGTTATCATTTAGCGTGTTTAAAAACATATTGCCCCTAGCAGTATCACATGAATTGTTATTCCAGTTTATCTCAGGATAGCTGAAGTCTCGTTATGGCTCTTAGGATATACTCACATAATGTTAAAGGTTTGAACAGCCCGACCAAATGCACCAAGCTCTTTCTCTCCCTCAAGCAGGCCAAGGGTGATATAGTTTTTTTTACAGGAAAGCCACTTTAAGAAATCCCTTCATCCTGATTTAAAGTCCTACCCCCATACATTTCATGCCTGTGACGCTACACAAAAAAAGAGAGGGGTCTCCATCTCGTTAGCCGCCCACCTAACGTTCGAGTTTTTGGACAGTCATGTAGATAAATTGGGTAGATGGATCATTCTTATAGGGAAACTAAATAATATCTTATGTACTCTTGTTAATGTCTATGCTCCGAACCAGAAACAGGCCACCTTCTTTAGACGCTTGACTTCACATCTGACTAGATTTTGTAGGGGTGAGGTCATTGTAGCAGGAGACTTTAATGAGGTTCTTGACGCCTCGTTGGATAGATCCTCCCCTCCTTCTCCTCTCCCCTCCGCCCCTAAACGCTCGACCCCAGCTTTTCTCGTACTGTCCGAACTTTTGAAACTTCACTTACTTTTTGACTCATATAGGTTGACAGATCCGCTAACTAGGGACTATACTTTCTATTCCCCTGTTCACAAGTCCTATTCCAGGATAGACATGATCCTACTCAGCCGGGATCTATCTGCTAAACTTAAATCTACTCGTGTACATCCTATGATATGGTCCAACCATTGTCCGATCTCTGTCGATCTCCATTTCATTGCCCCCCGCCCTCCCCCTGCCTCTTGGCGGTTGAATGATTCCCTATTGCTTAGCCCGGAAGTTACTGACCAGATTAAAAATTGCCTCACGGACTATTTTCTTCATAATGACCTTGCGGAGACTTCGCCTATTATCTTATGGGAAGCACATAAGGCCGTCCTACTCAGACATTTGATTAGCCAGGCATCTAGGTTCAAAAAGTCAAGGGAAGCTAGTTTCCTTTCACTTTCTACTAAACTCCAGACTCTTGAGAGACAACATAAGCTTTCCCCTACCCCCACCAACTTAGAGGCTTTGCTGGAAGCGAGGTCTGCAATCTCGCTCTCCCTATCAGAGCGCACGGTGAAGACTCTCCAGAAGCTTAACCAGTCCTTCTATGAGAAGGGAGACAAAGACGATAGAATCTTGGCATCCCGCCTAAGAGCGCAGCGATCACGGAATAATATTCTGGCGGTACATACCGAATCTGGCGAGGATACGCATGCCCTGGATGCCATAAATAGGGTGTTCCGGGACTATTATGCTAAAATCTATAATTTAGACTTGGCTACCTCGGGTCCTGGTCCCCCGGATGTTTTAATATCAGAATTCCTACGTAGGGCCGATCTCCCTCGGCTGTCTGAATTCGACTCCTCGGAGCTGAATAAGGATATAACCGACGAGGAGATTGCTGCCGTCCTGAAGAATTTCAAATACTCTAAAGCTCCAGGCCCTGATGGCTTCTCGGCTTCATATTACAAAAAATTTGGCTCCATTTTGATCCCCCACCTTCGAGTTTTGTTTAACGCTGTTCTGCATGGCGCTCCGTTCCCAAGCACTATGCTGGATGCCAGGGTGATAGTTATCCACAAGGAGGGCAGGGACCCGCGGAACTGCGCTAATTATCGGCCAATATCCCTATTGAATTTGGACATTAAACTCTATGCCAAAATTTTAGCTTCTCGTCTCAACGGTGTGCTCCCAAGTTTGATACATTATGACCAGGTGGGATTTATCCCGGGTCGTCAGGCCAGGGACAATACTAGGAAAGCGATTGATCTTATACATTTGCTGAACTGCAGACAATCTCCATCTATTATCCTCTCACTCACGCCAAAAAGGCGTTCGATCGCATTTCGTGGCCTTTCCTATTTCAGACTCTGCAGGCGTTTGGGATATCGGCTGAATTCTTAACAGGGGTCTCTGCCCTCTACTCCTCCCCCATAGCTAAGGTTCTCACTAACGGAATATTAACCCCTCCCTTCCCATTATCAAACGGCACGAGCCAGGGGTGTCCTCTCTTCCCCCTAGTGTTTGCCATGGTCATAGAACCCCTGGCCGCTATGGTTAGAAACTCTGACAGAATTCGGGGAGTGAAGGTGGGCTCACAGGAGTTTAAGATTTCGCTTTTTGCAGACGATGTACTGTTGTCTCTTACTCAGCCGCACTCTTCTCTCCCCGCCTTGTATCAGATCATGGAGGAATATGGCTCCCTGTCGGGCTATAAAATCAATTTTACTAAATCCGAAGCTATGTTACTACATGTCCCTGGAGATCTCAAATGCTCCTTACAGTCCTCCTATGACCTGCGTTGGCAGACCAATAAGATTAAGTATTTGGGTGTTTATATTACTTCCCATTATAACTCTCTGTACTCGGAAATCTTCCCGCGACTACTTACTAAGATTAAATCTGACTTGGCTAAATGGAGATCCCATATCATATCCAGGCTGAGTAGGATTATTGCCCTTAAAATGACAGTGATGCCACAACTTCTCTACCTTTTTCAAACCTTGCCTGTGAGGGTTCCAAAGGGGGTTCTTAGGGATGCCCAGACCTCATTTGTGAAGTTTGTTTGGAACGATAAACCTCCACGGATAGCTTTTACTGTGCTTCGGCTCCCTCGCTCTGAGGGAGGTCGGGGATTCCCCGTTGTTAAACTATATTATCTGGCTAGCCATCTGAGTCAAATGGTGGCTTCCTTTGTACACCGAGGCTCTATTGCCTGGGTAGATCTAGCAGCCCTTTCACTGGGGCTTCGTTCACTGGCTTCGCTGTGGGGTCTGGGCAAACCGTATCAGCTTACTCTAACGAACTCTTCTCCCTCTCTAAAATTCCATCTTTCTATATGGCATAAATCTCTCATGAAATACAATGTCTTCCTCCCACTCCCACCTCACCCCCCTCTGGGACAACCCTGCCTTCCCCGAAGGGGTTTCCTCTTTTCGATTCACATCCTGGTTTAGCACTGGGGTACACGTGGTATATGATCTCTCTCTCCAAGATCATTGGATGTCGATTGACGATATTAAATGTAAGTTTTCCTCTTTATCCCCTCCCTTCTTTGAATACTTTCAGATCCGACACTTCCTTCTCTCCCTGCCTCAAGCGGACGTATTGCTGGAACTTACCCCTTTTGAATCCCTATGTACTAAAAAACCAGTAAGCGGGGGGCTAATCTCGCTGATATATACTATGTTGGTTGGAGCTTCCTCGGGATCGCAGACTCGCCATGAACGGGAGTGGGAGAGGGTCCTGGGTCCCCCACCAGACGATGCCTGTTGGGAGGAGGTACGGGAGGGCATAGCTAAAAGTTCTATCTCCACCCGACTCAAGGAGACATCTTATAAATGATATTATCGGTGGTATTACACCCTGGATAAATTGTCTAGGATGTTCCCTTCTGCTACCCCTGTTTGTTGGCGAGGCTGCGGTCAGCGGGGAACTCTTTTCCATATTTGGTGGACTTGTCCACATATAGTCCGGTTCTGGAATAGTGTACTCGATATACTGAAATCCCTCTCTGGTTTAGCGCTTGTACTGGACCCGTGGTTTTTTTTTATTGGCTTGACCGTTTCCAGATCTTGACCCTCTTAAATAAATTGTTCTCCCATATATTTGTGGCTGCTAAATCTTTAATCGCTAAAAATTGGAAGGCCTCCGCCGCTCCTACTATCCCTGCCCTGAATAATTATATTTGGTTCGTGGCTAATATGGAGAAGATTACTTATTATCTGCATGACTGTCCCCATAAATTTGAACTCGTATGGGGCCCCTGGTTGCTTATGATGTCTCCCCCATATTGATGTTCGACTTATTCCTTTGTTCATGCCATCTGTATACCTAGCCATGCTGTACCTGGATCCTCCCTCTGGACACCGCCCACCTCTTTTTAGACATATCTAGTTATTGACCAATGCCTGACCCGTATGCCTTTATCTATATTGTTATGTCTATGCATTATATAATGTTATATTTTGCGTACTTGCCTCCTCATGGCCTAGAAGGGCCCTGTCCTTTTCTTTTGTTCTTGTCCTTTTCTACTTTTCCCCCCGCTCCCCCCCCCCTTTTCTCTTTTTTCCCCCTCCCCTCTGAACCTCTTTGTTTCTCTTTCCTTCGTAACGGGTCCCCTCTTGCGGGACTTCTTTGTTTGTTTGTCTGTACTCTGAAAAAATTCTTGAACAATTCCAAGGAGACTGGGTTTCACCTTTTATTGTACAATTGAATCTGTTTTGTATACTTTTTTTTTTTTTTGTCTCTCCTGGTACAAATAAAGAGTTTAAAAAAAAAAAGAACACTTAAACAACACAATGTAAATCCAAGTCAATCACACTTCTGTTAAATCAAACTGTCCACTTAGGAAGCAACACTGATTGACAATCAATTTCACATGCTGTTGTGCAAATGGAATAGACAACAGGTGTGAATTATAGGCAATTAGCAAGACACCCCCAATAAAGGAGTTGTTCTGCAGGTGGTTACCACAGACCACTTCTCAGCTCCTATGCTTTCTGGCTGATGTTTTGGTCACTTTTGAAAGCTGGCGGTGCTTTCACTCTAGTGGTAGCATGAGACGGAGTCTACAACCCACACAAGTGGCTCAGGTAGTGCAGCTCATCCAGGATGGCACATCAATGCGAGCTGTGGCAAGAAGGTTTGCTGTGTCTGTCAGCGTAGTGTCCAGAGCATGAAGGCGCTACCAGGAGACAGGCCAGTACATCAGGAGACGTGGAGGAGGCCGTAGGAGGGCAACAACCCAGCAGCAGGACCGCTACCTCTGCCTTCGTGCAAGGAGGAACAGGAGGAGCACTGACAGAGCCCTGCAAAATGACCTCCAGCAAGCCACAAATGTGCATGTGTCTACTCAAACGATCAGAAACAGACTCCATGAGGGTGGTATGAGGGCCCGACGTCCACAGGTGGGGGTTGTGCAACACCATGCAGGACGTTTGGCATTTGCCAGAGAACACCAAGATTGGCAAATTCGCCACTGGCACCCTGTGCTCTTCACAGATGAAAGCAGGTTCTCACTGAGCACATGTGACAGACGTGACAGAGTCTGGAGACGCCAAGGAGAACGTTCTGCTGCCTGCAACATCCTCCAGCATGACCGGTTTGGCAGTGGGTCAGTAATAGTGTGGGGTGGCATTTCTTTGGGGGTCCGCACAGCCCTCCATGTGCTCGCCAGAGGTAGCCTGACTGCCATTAGGTACCGAGATGAGATCCTCAGACCCCTTGTGAGACCATATGCTGGTTCGGTTGGCTCTTGGTTCCTCCTAATGCAAGACAATGCTAGACCTCATGTGGCTGGAGTGTGTCAGCAGTTCCTGCAAGACGAAGGCATTGATGCTATGGACTGACCCGCCCGTTCCCCAGACCTGAATCCAATTGAGCACATCTGGGACATCATGTCTCGCTCCATCCACCAACGCCACGTTGCACCACAGACTGTCCAGGAGTTGGCGGATGCTTTAGTCCAGGTCTGGGAGGAGATCCCTCAGGAGACCATCCGCCACCTCATCAGGAGCATGCCCAGGCATTGTACGGAGGTCATACAGGCACGTGGAGGCCACACACACTACTGAGCCTCATTTTGACTTGTTTTAAGGACATAACATCAAAGTTGGATCAGCCTGTAGTGTGTTTTTCCACTTTAATTTTGAGTGTGACTCCAAATCCAGACCTCCATGGGTTAATAAATTTGATTTCCATTGATCATTTTTGTGTTATTTTGTTGTCAGCACATTCAACTATGTAAAGAACAAAGTATTTAATAAGAATATTTCATTCATTCAGATCTAGGATGTGTTATTTTAGTGTTCCCTTTATTTTTTGAGCAGTATATATATATATATATATATATATATACATACATATATATATATATATATATATATACCCACGATGCATGCACCTTATGTCCCTATTGGTAAAATGGAGGGGGGCGCCTATTCTCTCTCTGGTACAGGGCACCAAAATGTCTAGTTACGGCTCTAACAACCATTGGTCGAGATTTTGGCAGCATCGGTCATCTGAGTAAGCTGAAGGTTACTCAGAATGACCACCGGAACTGCTTAGCCGGAGCCAGGATACTTGTGTCAGACAATGCAGACCCTGGCTTTGTCAATCCCATGGATGTGACATGCCCCCATTTTCAGGAATGCTGGACAGCTCTGCTTACCCTTTACCCCAAAACACCAGAAGCCTCTTAATCAAGCTGTGGCTCGGGGGCAGGGACGTCTTTTCATATGGACTCAATGAGCAGTTGAGCCCCAGAACCATAAGGGACCACGGCTGATAGCTGAGGGTCCCCTTTTTCCAGGTGTACCAGATTTTTAAAAATCGGCCCTGGGGAACCGTTGATATCCGACGTCAAAGTAGTGGTCCCCATCCAAACCTGTTAATTGCTCTTCGCAGCCAGATATCTTGGGTTCTGGCTGACTAAGAGTTTGTCTGAGGGTAATACTCCAAAAGCTGGGACTCTTCCCTTTTGGTGGTTACTGACAGCTTGACTCTGCTATGCCCAGAACCAGATATCAGCCTTCCAGCAGCTAGATCCTGCTCCAGCTCCACACACCTGGCATGCAGTTTTATATTTTCGTTGGTGGATTGCTCTGGCTTCTGAACTCTAAACCCCAAGTGCCAAGTACCTCTGGAAAGGAGGGACTCCCTAGCTTTTTATCCCATTGCAAGCTAAGAAAATAGGATTTTGGTACTTACCAGGTAAATCCTTTTCTTTGAATCCATAGGGGGCACTGGAGTACTCTTGGGATATGGACGGCTTAGCAGAAACAAAGGCACTGAATATTTAAATTTAGAACTCTCCACCCCTCCATATGCCAGAGTACCTCAGTGTACGACCTCAGTGTTTTTTACTGAGCGAACAGGAACTATAGAGAGGTTGACAATGGAGAATTCCTATAACATAACGGACAACAACAAAGTTGACACATAACGTTACTGTCAACTAAACAGTTGACACAATAACCGATAGACCCTTATAATTTGAACCAATCGGTGAAAATGTGGTACCATAAGCTCCTCTGAGCTTAATACAACCCAGGTAAAACTGCTCTGGGTGGGCGTCCAGTGCCCCCTATGGATTCAAAGAAAAGGATTTACCTGGTAAGTACCAAAATCCTATTTTCTTTTTCATCCACTAGGGGTCACTGGAGTACTCTTGGGACGTACCAAAGTTTCCCTCGTGGGCGGGAGAGCTGTTTGACACCTGTAACAGTAGGCGGCCAAAGCTAGATGCTGATGCCGCAAACGTTTCAAAACTTGTAAACGCGCACAAACGTGTGCACTGAAGACTATGTAGCCGCGTCGTAGAAGCTCCACGACCAGCTGGTCATGACATTCCCACAGAACCTGTGGGATGAGCTATTACTGACGTAGGCGACTGTAACTTAGCCTTAAGGTAAGCCTGACGTGTAGTCAGTTTTATCCAACTGGATAATGTCTGCTGAGAAACTGGCTAACCCCAGTTGGCAGCATCCTAGAGAACAAACAACGTATCCGTATTACGAACTGTAGACGTTCGGGACATATAAACGCGTAATGCGCGTACCACATTCAGAATTCTAGAATGTGCTGTCAACACAGGAAACACTATTGGTTTATTGATGTGAAAAATAAGAAATCGGAATTCGCCCGAAGTTCCGCTCTGTCATGAGGAAACCCAAATACGGTGGCTTGGAATACAAGGCACCCAAATTTGAAAACGAAACCCTTGGCGAAGCTAAGGCTAGAAGAAAAAACGTTTTCCAAGTGAGAAACTTAATCCCCATTTGTTGTAAGGGTTCAAAATATGAAACCTGTAAGAAATCTGAACCCAGCTTCAAGTCGCATGGCTCTGTAGGTGGGATAAATGGAGGCTGCACTCTGATGACACCTTGTAGAAAGGTGTGTACCGACGCAATAGAGTCAAACGTCTTTGAAAATAAATTGACAACACAGATACCTGCACCCTCAGTGTAGATAAACGCAGTTCTCCATCCCACCCCGTCTGTAAAATAACAGAATACGGGTAACTTGAAAGATGATGTCGGAAACTTCCGAGCTTCACACCAACCTATATAGGCACACCAAATTCTGTAATAATGAGCTGCCGTAACCGGCTTCCTAGCTCGTAACATGGTTGGTATAACCGATACTGTAATGCCCTATCTCTTCTCTTAAGAGGGCAGTCTGAACCACCACCCCGTCAACCGCAGCCGCGGTACATAGGTAAATAGGGGTAAAAGAACGGTCCCTGTTGTAACAGGTTGGACGTATTATGAGCGGGCCAGGATCGTGTGCGAGTATTCCTTAGAGATTCGAGAAGCAAGCTCTCCGAAACCCATGAGATATCACTAGTATGACTGTGACGAACTGTCTTATGATCCGTTTTAGCAACGGAGAGAGCAGCGGAAAACGGTGTACCCAGATACACGAGGCTGTACGACCACGCGAATGTGAGAGCCTCCCCCGCCACTGCCCTTGTGATCTGTCGTTCTGTACACATACTGAGCGTTTGTAATTGTGGCGAGATGCCATCATGTACACCTGAGGGTAACCCCACCTGTGGATCCACATGTGAAACACCTCTGGATTTAATGCCCAGTTTTCTGGATGAAAATCCCGACGGCTAAGATAATCTGTCTAACAGATGTCCACTCCCAGAATGAACCCCGTCGACAATATCACCTTGTGGTATTCTGGGCAATTGAGGATTCGAGCTACCTCCCGCATTGCCATGCGGCTTCTCGGTCCTCCCTGGTTGTTGTGTATGCAACTCCCGTTGCATTGTCTGACTGCACTTGGACAGACTGAAAGCGAAGCATGTAGTGCATTGTAAATTGCACGGAGTTCCAGGACATTTATAGACAGCAATCTGTCGTGATCCATTTTAGAACCCCTGTCGCTGACCTTTTTAACTACAACTCCTCAACCTCTGAGACTCTCGCCCAGAGTATAGACACCCTCGCCCCCCTGTGGGAAATGCGAGTGAAACCCGGCGAACTAAAGCGCTTCGAAAACACATCATTGTTCCTAATAGGCGAATACACCAATGTACCGCTAGTGTGCGTGGCTTTTGCACTAATTGTACTAGATGGTATAATCTGTTCTTTCTGGTGTAGTAGGTAAATCTCTTTGATTTACCGTATCTATACGCATACCTAGGAATTGAAGTCGTTCAGACGGTATTAGATGCGATTGTTTTTGAACTTGACACTGCAACCGTGGTGTACGTTAGTAGCGCAAGTAAGAGGAACCTCTGTTGAGACAGAGTTCTTATGAGCAGATCGTCTAAGTATGGAACGATTGTCACTGCCAGGGCTCTGAGATGAGCTATCATCACCAACATCACTTTGGTGAATACCCGAGGCGCTGACAAGAGGCCAAACGGTAGAACCTGAAACGGTTAATGGTTGTGGCGTATTGCAAAACGCAAGAACCTGTGATGCGGTGACCAAACCGGAATGGGTAAATACGCATTCTGAAGATCAAGCGCAATCATGCAATCTTGTGGCTCCAAATATGCAAATACTAACCGCAGAAATCCATTTTCAAACTGTAGTAAGTGACTTGCTGATTGAGACTGCGACGGAGCCCTCCGGCTTCGGTACCCCAAACAGAGGGAATAAGTAACCCTGACTCTGTTGGTGTACCAGGCCTGGAAATAAAAACAGCTGAAACCAGCAGAGACTGAATGGCAACCTGCCAAAAACGCCTAATTTCGTCCGACAGAGGCAGTCTTGTCTTTTAACCTTTAAATAGCGGATACATCCATGAGTGGATGTCTGGAAACCCGGCAAATGTAACGTGTAAAGGCGCGCTTCCACAATTGGAAATTCGAGATGGCCTAAGAGGCCGTCAAGCCACTGGCTTGTTGACTTTAGCGCCCTGGCGTTACAAGTCGTGACTGTTTTTGTACCACAGCCTTGAAAAGACTGAAGTCTAAAGACTTTAAACGCCGGACCAAAGTATTTCCGTTTTGATACCGGAGGAGGCAATGGCTAGACTTTACCCCCCCCCCCCCCCCGCCTTGGCCTGAATATCAAATTTAGTACCAAACAACTTCTGGCCTTGTCGTGCTGAAACTAGCGACGATAAAAAGCGATAATCGAGGTAACAGGCGTCAGCAGAAGCTTTACAGAGATACTCTGCAGCTTCTTATTAATGATAAGTCTAACGTGATCGTCATTGTTTCCATACATAGAGCGCCTAGTGACCCACATGTATCTTGGGTCTTTATAATGTTTGACACAGACGAATTCACCAATGGTGGATTCTCCCATTTAGATGTGGAAACGGGTATATAGACTTAAATCTTAGTTAGATATTCTAAATAAGAAACTGATTGAAGATCTGTCGTTTATTAAATTCGACGGATTAGATGTTAGAGTCTCCTTAGTCTCTGTAAATTTGAGACATTGACTCACTGGTCATTAGCAATGTATGGTTGTCAAAACCCCGCACTATCTGACTGCTGGTCTAATGTACCCTTCTCACTCGTAGTTATCGCTGTGAGGTTTGACATAGAATTGTCAGACTGCATTAAATTATAAGACCAGTTAAATTAACACCCTGGTACCCAAAGGGAAATTGGACCTTTGGAAAGACTGAGACTCCTTCGTTAGAGCTGGCGGAGTAACTTCCGAGACTCCGCTCTTACCGCTCCTGTCGAGCGGAGTCAATTTGAATTGCCAATGCTTAACATAGGATCTGGGACTGACCCGGCTTCCGGAGTGGAAACCTACAAACCAACTGAATCTGTGGTAGATTTATGCCACAATAGCCAAAGGACAGACACTTGCACGACTCAGTAAAATCTTTACTTAAGGTGCGTAATATATATATATATATATATATATATATATATATTTATGGCTAAATACAGTTTACATGGGCAGCCTATGTGAAACCTGAACCAAAATTCCCACTAACACCCCTGCGCCTCCGGTGGCGTAGAGATGTAGGGCAGGAATGTTCTGGAATTACCACTGGAAGAAACAGGAAACATGATTAAAATGGCCCCCATGCCATGCTTACACTGAGACTCACAGGACAAGTTACAATACCTGCTGCAGTTAATATAGGCTCAATAGATTATTATACAGTGATAATCACAGTCTAGTATACACTGATAATCACAGTCTAGTATACACTGATAATGACATGCAGGTTACAATACAATCACAGGCAGGTCACATTTAATATAAGCTCTGCCTGCAGTTATTTTGTATTAATATCTTCTATAGATATGTTAATATTAATATCTTCTATAGATATGGCAGCTATATATATAGGCTCAACAGCCTATTATACCGTGATTTTCCCCTTGCAGCCTCTGGCAGCTGCAGCCACGCAGTAATCAGCCAGGTCCCCCACTCCCCCCCCCCCTTCCCTGTACTCCCTGTAGCGCTGTGTCTCAGCGGGGAGCCGGGAAGCTCATTGCAGGGAGGCGAGGGACACATAGTCCAGAGCAGCTGAGGTCGGCTGGCCGGAGCGCGGCGTTGCTAGGCAAGCTGCGCGGGTCTCTCTCTGTGAGCACCGCTGACGGAGCGAAGCTGCGGCGGGTCTCCCTCTGTGAGCACCGCTGACGGAGCGAAGCTGCGGCGGGTCTCCCTCTGTGAGCGGTGTACCGCTGACAGAGCGCCTGGCGGGAGGACGGAGCGCCTGGCGGGAGGACGGAGCGTGGGGCGGGCGGTCGGTGTGGCAGACGGAGCGCTGGGGCGGCTATCACGGTAGTGAGCGGTCGGCTTTACCCACGGACCCCACACAGCGGGGCGGCAGCCTGCGCTGACCGCCCCGTTTCCCCAGCATAGCTTTTGTAGGGAGGTCTGCGACGCTTTCCGGTCATGGCTGCGACGGGGCTTCTATCTGTAAGCTCCGTCCAGCTTCTCAGGTCATGGCTGCGACGGGGCTTCTATGTGTAAGCTCCGTCCAGCTGTTGCAGGAGACAGTGGGCTGCCTGTGGCTGTGAGGGTGCTCTTTGTGAGGACCGACACGCCATGCGCTGTCCTTGCAGCGGCACCATCCCGGACCCATGTTTTTCCAGAAACTGGGAAGGGATGTGCTAAGTGTAAAAATTAAAAAGTAAAAATGAAAAATTAATAAAATCTTCCACCAAGTGTGGGAAGTCCCCACAAGCCTTGTTATTGCTGTGAGCACGGAAAAAACACTGAGGTCGTACACTGAGGTACTCTGGGATATGGAGGGGTGGAGAGTTCTAAATTTAAATATTCAGTGCCTTTGTTTCTGCTAAGCCGTCCATATCCCAAGAGTACTCCAGTGACCCCTAGTGGACGAAAAAGAAATCTAATTCCAGGGACTGGAGATATCTGCAATCAAGCAAGATGCCCTCCCACCGGAAAATGATGAATATTAAGCCCACTCCACTATCCACTCCTCCCCAGCTAGTAAACACCCTCTACCACCCTGGAAGTCATGTACTGGGGCTCATTTATTCAGTCCAATGCCTCTTCTACAGCAGAGCCGTAACTAGACATTTTGGTGCCCTGTGCCGGAAAGGGAATTTGTGTGCCCCCCCCCCCCCCCCCCATATTCAATATAGGGACAGTGTGCGACTGTGGCAAAAATTTAGGGGCGTGGCTTTATGGGGAAAAGGCATGGCCACTTAATTGTACTAATTCACATTACACCACACACCAGTGTCTGTTATTCAGAATACACCACACAGTAGAGCCACTGCAACACATTGCGCAAGGTAGAGCCCCTTCGGCACACTGCACCAGGTAGAGCCCCCTAGGCACTTTGCGCCAGGTAGAACCCCTTAGACACATTGCTCCAGGTTGAGTCCCTTAGACACACTGCACCAGGTAGAGAGTGAGAGAGGAATGAAGGGGTGTGGTGTGTGTATGTGTGTAATTACCTTGCGGGGGAGAGCCCATAGCACAGGAGAGCCGCCACTTGTCAGGGGAGCCGCCATACTTCACAATGCAGCAGCCCGGCTCCTCAGCGAGAGAACACACTGACGGTGTAGCAGCCCGTTGTCTCAGTGGGGAAGCACACCAGGGCAGCAATCAGGGTGGAACTGTCGGGACTGGTGTCCCGGGCCCTTACAGAGAGGGGGGACCCGGGGGGGGGGGGGGGGCACCCCTGACTCCTACCACCAATACCTGTAGAGATGCAGAGTGATGACTTCTTAAAACAAGCCTTCAACTGCGCCTCAGCTCTCTGTGAACCGTTCCTGTAGGTCTACATCACTCTACCTATATGTGATATCACAATATATGACGTCACATAGGTGTGGAGTGGTGTGGCAGAATCTTATTTTTTTGGGGTGAGGGGCCCTGTCTCTTTTGTTAGCCCCGGGCCCCACAACTTCTGATGGCAGCCCTGGAGCACACTGACAGAGCAGCAGCACGGCACCTCAGCGGGGGAGCACACTGACGAAGCAGCAGCCCGCTGCCTCAGTGGGAGAGCACACTGACGAAGCAGCAGCCCGGTGCCTCTGCGCGGGAGCACACTGACGAAGCAGCAGCCCGGTGCCTCAGCGGGGGAGCACACTGACGAAGCAGCAGCCCGCTGCCTCAGTGGGAGAGCACACTGACGAAGCAGCAGCCCGGTGCCTCAGCAGGGAAGCACGCTGACTGAGCAGCAGCCCGACACCTCGGCGGGGGAGACCAGCTACCACTGAGCATCCAACAACCAATCTACTATATGTGACATGCCACTAATACTTGTGTGGTGCAGCCCTATGTCACATGCGTGTTCTTAGTTTATGTTCTCCCTCCCATCCCATCTCATACCATCTGTGCAGAAAAGGAATAATTAGTGGAAATTACTCTCCAGTCCAGTGTGTTCGTGTACATCTGACAGAGGCCTCTGCTGTTACTCTACATGTGCGTATTAGGTATTGTTTCTGAGATATGCAAACTGCATATTAGGGGCAGAGGTGTATCTAGGGGTCCGAGCGCCCCTGACAAAATAAGCCCCCCCCCCACCCACACACACACACACACCCTACACACATTTGAAATAAGGAGTGAGTATTTGAAATAGGGCATGGTCTTGTGGGGGAATGGTGTGGTCACAATAGTACTTCCAATTCAAATTATGCCACACAGTAGTATCCCTTATTCACATTACACCGCACAGTAGTGTCTCGTAATCATGTTACATCATCCCTCCCACCTAACCCTAACCCACCTTTCCCACAGACTGACCCTAACCCGCCCCCCACCCCCCCCAGCCTCTTCAGTGGTGCCTAACCCTAACCCACCATTCCTAATCTCCCCCCCTGCAGCCTAAATCTAACCCTCCCACCCTCGCAGCCTAACCCTCCCACCCTCGCAGCCTAACCCTCCCACCCCCGCAGCCTAACCCTAACCCTCCCACGTGGCTTGCCAGTGGAGACTTTAGCACCAACTCGATCTGGATTTTGGCATTCTGCATCGCTATTTATGTTGGGATGCCAGCATCATTCTGAGCAGTTTCGGGATGATGGCGTCAGCTTTCCGACCGCCGGGATGCCAAACACCGGCATCTTGACCGCATCCCGAATGAAATGCTAATGAGATGCTGTGAGATGAGCCTCAAATGGACCCAGCCATTAACCAAACACCATTACTTGGACGGTAGAAGTGCTGCTGGGAGCTGTAGTTTATTTTGAGTCTGATTACAAAGTGTGGTGCTGCTGGACACTAGTCTGATCACTAGTGCAGTGCGGTGCTGACAGACACCGGGACCACTGCGGCATTAACAGACTCTGACCAGTCACAGTCTGACAGTACTACTTTTCTACCCTTTGGCCACGGGTGGCACTGACAGGCAGCGCCCCCTCCTTGCCTGGCACCCCTGGCGAGTGCCATCCTGGCCAATGGGTATATACACCCCTGATTGGGGGTTATACAGTAAGGATTGCAGAGCAGAATCTGCAATCCTTTCTTTCACCTGCTGGGGGCTGTCCATTGCCGCCCAGCATGCTGAATGGCCTGTCAGTGGCTGCGACAGCAAATTAATTGCTGTCGCAGCACCTGTGGACAACCCCTTACAGCTAATCTTTATGCAGGCAGTCTGCCACCATTTTTACCATAAAGTCACGCAGCTGCCCTACCCGTTTTCCCTGCGCCGCCTCTGTAATGGTCCATCGCCGCCCTCCGCACTTCTCTGCCTGTCAATCAGACAGAGGCGTTCGCAGCCATGCGATCCAATCGCATTGGCCTAGGTGCAAACGCGCAGGATGGGATCTGTGCATGCGCACTGATGTTACCAGAGGGGAAACAGTGACCTGAGGGGCAGATTTATTAAGCTCGGTGAAGTGATAAATTGGAAGGTGATAAAGGACCAGCTAGTCAGCTCCTGTCATTTTTCAAACCCAGCCTGTGACATGGAAGTTAGGATCTGATTGGCTGGTCCTTTATCACCTTCCAATTTATCACTTCACCGAGCTTAATAAATCTGCCCCTGAATAACCCCAAATATTTGTTCTCACATGCAAGGGTGTTTCACTTATTTTCTAATTTTCTAGACTGCCATGAAACCCAAATTAGCAGGACAATTTTTCACTGGTTTCTATAACTTTTTTGCTTTATGTGATCTCAGAGAAGGTTTATACATTTCAAAATCATGAAAGCCATATATGTTATTGCAGCTTCTACTTTTGATACATTATGTAGATGCTACAAATATTTTTCCCCTTTATTTAGAGCCCATAATTGTTGCAATTTGTGGACAAGTCACAAACACTTTTAGTAATTGTAAAAGTATGTGATTTTTTAATTGTGATAAATTAATCCATACTGTATTTAACCCTTTGGAGAGAATACAGTGCAAGAGGAGACACTACCAATGGTAACGTGCATGTGTACATGACCAAATATAAGCCTTGACCCAAATCAGCATTTTGACTATATCTGACATTGCAATGATTACCTATTGGTAACACAGATACATTAGGTCTAGGCCGTAAGTAGAGTGGTATGGATGGTGCTGCCGCACAGAGTGTGCCCTCTCCCTGGTAGCGGATCCGGTCACTTTAATGTCCATATGCCAGCTGCCAGCTGTAATGATTTTATCTGAAGTGCACCTTGTTCATTGTTGAGTGGCGCCTTACAGCTCCCACAGAGTCTGGCATCTCTCTCACAGTGCTGAGTAGCAACAGCAGTATCAGTGAGGAAGCAACTGACTGAGTGGTGAGCGCATCGACCAGGTGATTCACCCTATGGGAGCGAGGTGGAGCACTGCAGTGCTGCTAGTTTACCACTCTGTAGTGGAACACAAGACTAATGGTAAAGACTACTGGTAGAGAATGAGCTGCAAAAACACTCCATTACACAGCCTCTATGGCACTGTGCCCGCTGGCCCTAGTGAAAAGGCAGATGCAATAGATCCTGCAGGGCAAAAAGCCAGAGTAAAAACAATGACTTCTGGCTCATCATCATGCACTTTCACTCACTCACTACTTTTGCCCAATAACACAAATTGAAACAAAATGTTTATAGTCAAATTCCATATTCCTGAAGCCAGTAATTCTAGCAAGGGGTTTAAGCATAATATTGTGTGTAAGGGGTACTACTATGTGGCATACTGTCTATAACCATAGCTCCCAACATCTGGAGCTGATAAAGTGGGATTCCCTTGTGACCGAAAATGGGTGTGGCCTCTGGAATGGGGGCGTGGTTTCACTGGAGTGCCCACAATCGTGAGCCAGTTCCCTGTTTTCATCATTGAGGGGGTATGACCAGCATTCCATGAGCTGCTGGATGCCCCCAGTCCCTCTGTCCTCTGTGAATGGAGGCTGTTCGCGTGCACACAGTGTCTATTCACCGCTGCAGACCAGCAAGTTACAGAAGTCTCCTAACTGTGGCCTGCGGGTGGGACAGCAGGACAGTCCCAAAAAAACAGGAATGTCCAGCGAAAATCGGGACAGTTGAGATGTATGCTATAACTGGTACTACTGAGTGGCATGCTGTGTATTAGGGTTAGTATCATGTAGCATACTGAGTATAATGGTTACTACTGTATGGCGTAACGTGTATAAGGGGTACTACTGTGTAATGCAGGGGTGGGGAACCTCCGGCCCGTGGGCCGTATATGGCCCGCGAAGCCGTTTGGTCCGGCCCACCAGCTTGTGTCAGTGAGACACGCTGCCGCTCAGTCCGGCGGCAGCGTGTCTCAGCTGTCAGAAGTTGAACAGGGAGGAGAGCGCAGCTGTCGGGTGAGAGCGGCGGCGTGTAGTACTTCAAACCAGCCGCCGGTCCGTGAGCCAATCAGAGCTCGCGGACCGGCAGCCAATCAGGAGCCGCAGCTGCCGGTCCACGAGCTCTGTGGGGGGCATTTGTATACCTGGCACTGTGGGGGCATCTGTATAACTGGCACTGTGAGGGGCATTTGTATACCTGGTACTGTGGAGACATCTGTATACCTGGCACTGTGGGGGAATCTGTATACCTGGCACTGTGGGGACATCTGTATATCTGGCACTGTGGGGACATCTGTATACCTGGCACTGTGGGGGCATCTGTATACCTGGCACTGTGGGGACATCTGTATACCTGGCACTGTGAGGGGCATTTGTATACCTGGCACTGTGGGGGCATCTGTATACCTGGCACTGTGGGGACATCTGTATACCTGGCACTGTGAGGGGCATTTGTATACCTGGCACTGTGAGGGGCATTTGTATACCTGGCACTGTGAGGGGCATTTGTATACCTGGCACTGTGGGGGCAATTGTGGATCTAGCACCGCACTATTGGGGGCATATGTGTATCACGTCCCATTTTAACTGGCCACACCCATTTTTTTGGCGCATGCGCGCCTCCGGCGCGCACACACAGTACCTCTAAGGGGCAGACCTACTGGGCGGCAGGGTAATTTTTTAAGTTGAGAATTTTTGTATGGCCCCCGAAGGACTTTATAAATATCCAAATGGCCCTCGGTAGAAAAAAGGTTCCCCACCCCTGGTGTAATGTAACGTTAATAAGAGATACTACTGTGTAGTGTAATGTGAATAAAGCACTGCTGTATAGTTCAAATTGAATTGGGGAAACTTGTGTGACCACGCCCCTTTCCTGAAAGACCACACTGCTTTTTCAGCGGCACATGCTAGCCCTAGAGCAGGCATTCCCAACAACGGTCCTCAAGGCACACTAACAGTGCATGTTTTAGTGATATCCAGGCTGCAGCATAGGTGACTTAATTAGTAGCTCAGTTATTTTGATTTAACCATCTGTACTGCAGTCTGGATATCACTAAAACCTGCACTGTTGGTGTGCCTTGAGGACCGTGGTTGGGAATGTCAGCCCTAGAGCCTATTCAGAATATGAGGAGAGGCAGTAGCACCTGCACTCTTTCTAGCACAGCGCACCAAAATGGCTAGTTAGCTCTGAATTAGGTGTTCTGTTAACATGTTGTAAATACGAAGATTGTTAAATTTTAGAGCGTATTTTTCCTCAACATAAAGCTTTACTAAATGTAGTGCAGATTAACAAGATATATAGAAACTAATATAAATTACAATAAGGCTTTAAATATCTGGGGAATGTGTACATTTCTATATATATATATATATATATATATATATATATATATATATATATATATATATATATATATATATATACATACCCTCCAACTGTACCTTTTTAATAGGTACAGTACCTTTTTTTTATGGTCTGTACCTATTTTTGGCTCTCCAAACTTCCATTGAAAGTATAGGAAAAGGGGCGTGACCACGCCCCCTTTACCAGTGACCACGCCCCTTTTTCTAATTTGTACCGATTTCTGTGTGTAAAATGTTGGAGGGTATATATATATATATATATATAAATATATATATATATATATATATATATATATATATAATAAGAATTTACTTACCGATAATTCTATTTCTCGTAGTCCGTAGTGGATGCTGGGAACTCCGTAAGGACCATGGGGAATAGCGGCTCCGCAGGAGACTGGGCACAAAAAGAAAGCTTTAGGACTACCTGGTGTGCACTGGCTCCTCCCCCTATGACCCTCCTCCAAGCCTCAGTTAGGATACTGTGCCCGGACGAGCGTACACAATAAGGAAGGATTTTGAATCCCGGGTAAGACTCATACCAGCCACACCAATCACACCGTACAACTTGTGATATGAAACCCAGTTAACAGCATGATAACAGAGGAGCCTCTGAATAGATGGCTCACAACAAGAACCCGATTAGTTAACAATAACTATGTACAAGTATTGCAGACAATCCGCACTTGGGATGGGCGCCCAGCATCCACTACGGACTACGAGAAATAGAATTATCGGTAAGTAAATTCTTATTTTCTCTGACGTCCTAGTGGATGCTGGGAACTCCGTAAGGACCATGGGGATTATACCAAAGCTCCCAAACGGGCGGGAGAGTGCGGATGACTCTGCAGCACCGAATGAGAGAACTCCAGGTCCTCCTCAGCCAGGGTATCAAATTCAAAGAATTTTGCAAACGTGTTTGCCCCTGCCCAAGTAGCTGCTCGGCAAAGTTGTAAAGCCGAGACCCCTCGGGCAGCCGCCCAAGATGAGCCCACCTTCCTTGTGGAATGGGCTTTTATTGATTTAGGCTGCGGTCATCCTACCGCAGAATGCGCCAGCTGAATAGTGCTACAAATCCAGTGCGCAATAGACTGCTTAGAAGCAAGAGCACCCAGCTTGTTGGGTGCCATCAGGATAAACAGCGAGTCAGTTTTCCTGACTCCAGCCGTCCTGGAAAAATAAAATTTTCAGGGCCCTGACTACGTCCAGCAACTTGGAATCCTCCAAGTCCCTAGTAGCCGCAGGCACCACAATAGGTTGGTTCAAGTGAAAACCTGAGACCACCTTTGGGAGAAACTGAGGACGAGTCCTCAACTCTGCCCTATCCATATAGAAAATCAGATAAGGCTTTTACATGACAAAGCCGCCAATTCTGACACACGCCTGGCCAAGGCCAAGGCCAACAGCATGACCACTTTCCACGCGAGATACTTTAGCTCCATGGTTTTAAGTGGCTCAACCAATGCGACTTTAGGAAATCCAACACCACGTTGAGATCCAAAAAGTGCCACAGGAGGCACAAAAGGAGGCTGAATATGTAGTACTCCTTTAACCAAAGTCTGAACTTCAGGCAGTGAAGCCAGTTCTTTCTGGAAGAAAATCGACAGAGCCGAAATCTGGACCTTGATGGACCCCAATTTGAGGCCCAAACGTCACCCCTGCTTGCAGGAATCGACATAGTTGAAATTCCTCCGTCGGGGCCTTCATGGCCTCCCACCAAGCAATAAATTTTCGCCAAACGCGGCGATAATGTCTTGCGGTGACATCCTTCCTGGCTATGATCAGGGTAGGGATGACTTCCTTCGGAATACCCTTTTCCTTTAGGATCCGGTGTTCTACCGCCATGCCGTCAAACGCAGCCGCGGTAAGTCTTGGAACAGACAGGGTCCCTGCTGCAGCAGGTCTTGTCTAAGCGGCAGAGGCCAAGGGTCCTCTGCCAGCATCTCTTGAAGTTCCGGGTACCAAGCTCTTCATGGCCAATCCGGAACCCCGAGTATGGTTTTCACTCCTCGCCTTCTTATTATTCTCAGTACCTTGGGTATGAGAGGTAGAGGAGGAGACACATAAACCGACTGGTACACCCACGGTGTCACTAGAGCGTCCCCAGCGATCGCCTGAGGGTCCCTTGACCTGGCGCAATATCTTTTCAACTTCTTGTTGAGGCGGGACGCCATCATGTCCACCCGTGGTCATTCCCAACGGTTTACCCGCATTTGGAAAACTTCTGAATGAAGTCCCCATTCTCCTGGGTGTAGGTCGCCCATCGGAGAATCCTTGTGGCTTCTGCCATCGCCATCCTGCTTCTTGTGTCGCCCTGTCTGTTTACATGGGCGACCGCCGTGATGTCGTCTGATTGGATCAGTACCGGCTGGTTCTGAAGCAGGGGCCTTGCTTGGCTTAGGGCATTGTAAATGGCCCTTCGCTGCAGAATATTTATGTGAAGCGAAATCTCCTTGGAAATTTCTTCCCTGTGTGACTGCACCCCAGCCCCGAAGGCTGGCATCCGTGGTCACCAGGACCCAGTCCTGTATTCCGAATCTGCGGCCCTCTAGTAGATGAGCCCTCTGCAGCCACCACAGCAGCGAGACCCTGTTTCTTGCTGACAGGGTTATCCGCTGTTGTATCTGTAGATGGGACCCGGACCATTAGTCCCACAGGTCCCACTGGAACGTCCTTGCATGGAGTCTTCCGAATGGAATTATGCTTCGTACGAAGCTACCATTTTTCCCAGGACTCGTGTGCATTGATGTACCGACACCTGTCCTGGTTATAGGATGTCTCTGACTAGAGATGACAACTCCCCGGCTTTTTCCACTGGAAGAAACACTCTTTTCTGGACTGCGTTCAGAAACATTTCCAGGAACAGAAGACGTGTCGTCGGGACCAGCTGTGACTTTGGAATATTGAGAATCCAGTCGTGCTGTTGTAGCACTTCCCGAGAGAGTGCTACCCCCACTACCAACTGTTCTTTGGACTTTGCCTTTATCAGGAGATCGTCCAAGTACGGGATAATAAAAACTTCCTTCTTGCGAAGGAGTATCATCACTTCTGCCATTACCTAGGTAAAGACCTTCGGTGCCGTGGACAACTCCCCCGGCCGCGTCTGGAACTGATAGTGACAGTCCTGTACCACATATCTGAGGTACTCCTGGTGAGGAGGGTAAATGGGGACATGCAGGTACGCATCCTTGATGTCCAGGGAGACCCTGTAATCCCCCTCGTCCGGGCTCGTAATGTCCGCCCTGAGCGATTCCATCTTGAACTTGAATCTTCTGATATAAAAGTTCAAGTATTTTAATTTCAAGATGGGTCTCACCGAAACGTTTCGGTACCACAACCACTGTGGAATAGTAACCCCTTCCTTGCTGAAGGAGGGGCACCTTGACAATCACTTGTTGTGATTATAGTGTTGAATATCCACCAACACCGTCTCCCTGGCAGAGGGAGGTGCCGGTAAGGCAGATTTTAGGAAACGGCGGGGGGGAGAACGTCTCGAACTCCAGCCTGTACCCCTGAGATACTACTTGAAGGACCCAGGGATCCATGTGAGAGAGCCCACTGTCCGCTGAAATTTCTGAGACGGGCCCCCACCGTACCCGGGTCCGCCTGAGCAGCCACCGCACCATGCTGTGGACCTACCGGACGCAGGGAGGATTTCTGCTCTTGGGAACTAGCTGTGTGTTGCAGCTTTTTCCTCTACCTTTGCCTCTCGGCAGAAAGGATGAGCCTCTAGCCCTCTTGCTTTTCTGGGGCCGAAAGGACTGTACTTGATGATACGGTGCTTTCTTTTGTTGTGGGGTAGCCTGTGGCAAAAAAATCGATTTCCCAACAGTAGCTGTGGAAACGAGGTCTGAAAAACCATCCCCAAACAGTTTTACCCCCTTATAGGGCAACTTCCATGTGCCGATTCGAGTCGGCATCGCCTGACCATTGTCAAGTCCATAACCCCTGTCTGGCGGCAATGGACCTAGCGCTTATATTTGATGCCAGCCGGCAAATATCCCTCTGTGCATCACGTATGTATAAGACCACGTCTTTTATATGCTCTATTTTCAGCAAAATATTGTCCCTATCCATAGTTATTTTCCGACAGGGAATCTGACCACGCAGCGGGAGCACTGCACATCCATGCCGAAGCAACGGCTGGTCGCAATATAATGCCCTAGTGTGTGACTATATCTTATAGGGTAACCTCCTGCTTTCTATCAGCAGGTCCCTTCAGGGTGGCCGTATCCGGAGACGGTAGTGCCACCTTTTCTGATAAGCGTGTAAGCGCTGTATCTACCCTATGGGGTGTTTCCCCGCGTGACCTATCCTCTGGCGGGAAAGGGTACGCTGCCAATAACCGTTTTAGAAATTATCAATTTCTTACCGGGGGAAGACCACTCTTCCTCACACACCTCATTTAATTTCTCAGATGCAGGAAAAACTACTAATAGTTTTCTCTCACCAACACAATACCCGTTTATGTGGTACCTGGGGTATAATCATAAATGTGTAATACATTTTTCATTGCCTCAATCCTGTAACGGGTGGACCTATTTGGAGGGTACACCAGTCTCATCGACGTCGACACTGGAGTCAGTATCCGTGTCGACATCTGTGTCTGTTATCTGAGGTAGCGGGCGATTTTAGAGCCCCCCATGACATTTGAGACGCTGGAACAGGCACAAGCTGAGTAGCCGGCTGTTCTGTGTCGTCGACCTTTTATGTAAGGAGTTGACACTTTCACGTAATCTTTCCATAAGTTCAACCACACCGGTGTCGACCCCGCAGGGGGTGACAACATATTTACAGGCATTCGCTCCGCCTCCACCTCATTATCCTCCACATACCTGTCGACACAGCCGTACGGACACACAGCACACACACAGGGAATGCTCTGATAGAGGACAGGACCCCACAAAGCCCTTTGGGGAGACAGAGGGAGAGTATGCCAGCACACACCAGGGCGCTATATATCACAGGGATAGCACCTATAAAAAAGTGTTTTCCCTTATAGCTGCATATATATATGTATACTGCACCTAAATTGTGCCCCCCCCTCTCTTTTTAACCCTTTCTGTAGTGTATTAACTGCAGGGGAGAGCCAGGGAGCTTCCCTCCAACGGAGCTGTGAGGGAAAAATGGCGCCAGTGTGCTGAGGAGATAGCTCCGCCCCTTTTTCGCTGACTTTTCTCCCGCATTTTTATGGATTCTGGCAGGGGTTAATGTACATCCATATAGCCCTGGGGGTTATATGTGATGTATTTTTGCCAGCCAAGGTGTTAATATTGCTGCTCAGGGCGCCCCCCCCCCCAGCGCCCTGCACCCATCAGTGACCGCAGTGTGAGGTGTGCATGAGGAGCAATGGCGCACAGCTGCAGTGCTGTGCGCTACCTTGATGAAGACTGATGTCTTCTGCCGACGATTTTCCGGACCTCTTCTTGCTTCTGGCTCTGTAAGGGGGCCGGCGGCGCGGCTCTGGGACCGGACTCCGAGGCTGGGCCTGTGTTCGATCCCTCTGGAGCTAATGGTGTCCAGTAGCCTAAGAAGCCCAAGCTGGCTGCAAGCAGGCAGGTTCGCTTCTTCTCCCCTTAGTCCCTCGATGCAGTGAGCCTGTTGCCAGCAGGTCTCACTGAAAATAAAAAACCTAAAACTAACTTTTATCTAAGAAGCTCAGGAGAGCCCCCTAGATTGCACCCTGCTCGGTCGGGCACAAAAATCTAACTGAGGCTTGGAGGAGGGTCATAGGGGGAGGAGCCAGTGCACACCAGGTAGTCCTAAAGTTTTTTTTTGTGCCCAGTCTCCTGCGGAGCCGCTATTCCCCATGGTCCTTACGGAGTTCCCAGCATCCACTAGGACGTCAGAGAAATATATATATATATTTCCCCAATTTATGGATATTACATTTTAACAAGTTCATAATTTTAATAGAAATAATAAGGAAGCCTGCATCTGGCAGTACGTGCTGCTATATAATCCCTTTCCATGGCATAGAAGGCCGTTTACGTGCACATTAATGTTTTCTGACGAATCTGCAGTCTCCCATACTTACATTAAAAAAAGGGAAAAAATGCATTAACTATGTCCGTACCAATATATGTTGGACTATGAACCACGTGCTTATAGCAACAGCAATATTTTTTTTTAAGCCTTTAAAATGTATGATACTATTGTAACGAATCTACGGTCTTCCCAGCCTAGGGCCTACTCCATGTTCCTTTTCTCTGTCAAACATGACCTCTCAATCGCACTTGCTATCGCTCCTGCAGCCGCGCTACCTACCTACATCTCGTCGCAGCAAATTATCTCCGAGAGTGATGTTTTGAATAATCCAATCATCACTCTGCTCGCCCTGTACCGCCCAATGGGTGTGCGAGGCATACACACAGCGAGATAGGCTGCTTCCTTGGCTCAGGGGCTTGAGGCGGCGGTTGGGGAGGGGGGGATACGCGAAGTGAAGCGGCGTTACATTGCAGTTTAATTCGGATTAGGCAGTTTGGAGCTGTTACGGAGTGGGAAGGGTGAAAGTTGCGGGGGTCGGGCGCTGTGCAGGAGCTACTTGATACGGTCGGGAGATTTACCGCGATACATTCGGCTGTCTGCTCCGCCTCCCCCGGTTTTCCCGCCTCTTTTTACTCCTTGGTGAGACGGCCA
Source organism: Pseudophryne corroboree (assembly GCF_028390025.1). Lineage (NCBI taxonomy): Eukaryota > Metazoa > Chordata > Amphibia > Anura > Myobatrachidae > Pseudophryne > Pseudophryne corroboree. Next base: position 679,267,570 of record NC_086445.1, on the reverse strand, counting down.
TTAATGCGATCTTTTCCCGGGGAAGGAGGGAGATCTGGGATTTTACCCCCCTGCTTGTAGTAACAGCACGGATACGCCTGGGCCTCTTTGCCTACAGCCCCCCTCCTTCAGAAGCCCCCACTCTCCATAAAACGGTCTCTCTGGGGTTTCTTACAAAGCAAGCAGCTCGTCCCCCCCAGCTCCCACCTCCTCCGTCTCCAGTCGCTGTTTGCTGTCCGCAGGAACCATGTCCAGGCCGGTCAGGTGAGTACAGTGGGCCCTGTGCAAGCGTTTCTCACTCACTCCTGCCCCCGACCACACGTGTGCTTCCATCTAGCAGCGCACACGGGGTGTGCGTGTGTGTCTATAGCAGGGCCATGCAGGCTCCATATATGTGCAAAGTATAGTGTCGGCAGCATCCAGATGTGGCAGAGTACTGGTGCCCTATAATGGCCTCCCAGGCTGCACACATCCATTATCTACCCCATTCCCAGTAGCAAGACCCCGGGCTGCATGTAGTAGACGGAGGGATCATGGCCTTTAGTTTTCTATCACTGTAAGTAGCTGGCATCTCTGGTACAGCTCCTACTCCATTGTCTCCCCGGTGCGTTGGCTGAGGCGCACAGAGTGTAGGAAGGCACTAGTGTTAGTAGTCCTGAATTGCCAGTCTCCGTCTTATAGGTGTTGAAAGATGTTGGCTGCAGATGCCCGTGATAATGGTTATTTAAGATCTTTATTGATTGAAGTTGTGTGACTTAGACCTTGTTTAAAGTGAAAAGATGAGTTCTGGTCTGCCTCTGTGTGCAATATGCATAAGTCTATATGCAAGGTTACAGTGGGCTGGGCTAGCAGCTGGTTCTGGGGGAAGGGCACAGATTTGTGTACACCGTCTGCAACACATTGCTCTGTGCATGCCTGCTCGAACAAAGGCTTAGCTGGGCGCACATCTTTCTGCCGCCGTGATTTTGTGTGGTGTTTGATTGCTTCTCTGGGAACTGTGTTGCAGAATTGTCCTAGAAGCACAACTTTGTTTTATATATCTCCTAATTTAACACCCTTCCACTCCCTCCACCTTACGGAGATCTTTCCGGATTATTGCACTCATTTGCGAAATGTGTGTATGTATGTATTTTTGTGTGAATATTTATAAAACTTGGTGTAGTGTAGATAATATGTATATGCATTTAGTGTGTTGAGAATAGATCTTAATATTATGTTAGCAGTCTTTACTGAAGTCAGTTATAGGGGAGAATTTTAAAAAACAAAATTGTGTACATGCAACTATTTTGCTGATGGGACACATCTGCATTATTCCTGCTTGCATCCTCCTGAGGTTGCGAATAGGTATCCATGGGGTCGATTCAATTCGGCAATTTAAGAATAGCGCCGGGAATTAGCTCCCGACGCTATTTAATTCAGCTAAAGTTAAGTTGGCGAAAGCCCGTTCTCGCCGACTTAACAGGTAGTTTTGTCGGGAGAACGGGCATTCTCCGACTGAACTACCCGCGGCGATGCTGATTCCCGACAGAATCAGCCTCGCGCCGGCCGCGCAGCAGCACTTTTGTCGGTTTTCTTCTCTCACCCCCCGGGGATGAGAGAATTCCCGACAATTGCGGGTAACTAGCAGCTGAATTGAATAGCGTCGGGAGCTAATTCCCGGCGCTATTCTTAAGTTGCCGAATTGAATCGACCCCCATGTGAAGTCTGCTGTTTAGACTTGCTACCCAGTGCTTTACAGGTTTTTTAGCAGCTTTGTGCATCGTAACCTAGTGCAATTGGGCGTGATAAGTAATGCAGTTGTGCCTGATGGGGACAATATTGGAATAGGCAAAAAACTAATTCCTCTAATAGTCCATTTTAGTCAATGTTACTGTAGATGCGTGTTGTAAGAATTAACTGTCCTAACTCCCCCACACCTCATTATTTTTTATTTTTTTTATTTTTTTTGTATATTAATATCCCCCATTTAAGATAACTTGGAAACATTTGAGAGTTGTTAATACAATTGGTGAAACCATGATCTTAAGTTTCTGGCCACCGCCAAAGCTGACCTCACAAACTGATACCTCAACATCATTGTGGCTTAACTTGTATGAATGCGAAAGTTAGTATGGACTATAGGGATTCATTTTTTCAGATACATCAATGTTGCAACAACAAATTTTTTTTATTTTATTTTTTTATTTATAGATATGGCTACTTTATTCTAGGAAATGTCCTGGTAGTATATGAATTTACAGGTCCGCTGCAAATTTCCATCTAAAGGTTACAAATAACTTGTGTTTTTCTACCAGAAGGCAGCATAAAAGTTAACTGTTTTGCAAATCCCTTTTACTATCTGTTGGGAGCATCAACTTAAGGCTGGGTACACACTTGCCGATGTCACATTAGATGTGACATCGTGCAGGATGACGACGACCCCCCCCCCCCCGCAAACTATAGTTCATACACACTGAATGACATCGTTTGCGTCTTGTCAGTGACCGCATGCACCCACATGCAGGTGCATGCCGTCTTTTACAATATCTTTTCTCTAACGTCCTAGTGGATGCTGGGGACTCCGTCAGGACCATGGGGAATAGCGGGCTCCGCAGGAGACAGGGCACATCTAAAAAGCTTTTTAGGTCACATGGTGTGTACTGGCTCCTCCCCCTATGACCCTCCTCCAAGCCTCAGTTAGGTTTTTGTGGTTTTTGTTAGGTTGAAAACGGAAAATACTATACATTGTTAACTATATAGGCAATACACACTTGCCGATGTATATGGTATATCGTCTGATATACATCGGGTGTGAACGGAGCCTAATGCTAGGTACACACTGGCCGATATATCACTGATCAGTAGGCCAGTGTGTACCAGCGATGTGTTTGTGAACGGACAGTAGATATATTGGTCATCGTTGTGCAGTCAGCGGAAAGCCTGTACATGTGCTGTAGTAGCTAGCAATGATTGACTCTTGAACTGGGCAGGTGCATGCAAGTCAGTCAACGGATCAGGCAGTGTGTATGCACAACACACTTCCCGATCCAGCTATAGATATATCTGCAGGTCATTTGATCTGCAGATATGCTTTGTACATATCTGTACTTATAGATATAAGTCAATGTCAAGTTATCTTGTAACAATTGGCTTCTACACTTTGTTATATCTGCTAAAATGTTTCAATTGGCTAAAGTCAGAATTCTAATACAGGTTGAGTATCACTTATCCAAAATGCTTGGGACCAGAAGTATTTTGGATATTGGAATTTTCCGTATTTTGGAATAATTGCATACCATAATGAGAGATCATGGTGATGTGACCTAAGTCATATACATCTTATACGTACAGCCTGAAGGTCATTTTAGCCAATATTTTTATTAACTTTGTGCATTAAAGTGTGTACATTCACACAATTCACTTGTTTCATATACACCTCATACACAGCTTGAAGGTCATTTAATACTGTACAATATTTTTCATAACTTTGTGTATTAAACAAAGTTTGTGTACATTAAGCCATCAGAAAACAAAAGGTTTGACTCTCTCACTCAAATAATTCCGTGTTTCGTAATATTTGGATTTGGGATACTCAACCTGTATCTCCTCACTAATTTAAAAATTAAATTTTTAGGTTTTAGAAAGCCTTTCTGTGGCCTCATCAAGCCTAACCTTGCGCCAAATTGGACAATGTTGTGTTGATGTGATTAAACAGTAGGGGCTAGGCTGAGACCACTAAAGTAACAGAATTAAAACTTTTTAACTCCAAAAGACTTGCCTTTCAATTTGTTTTTGTGTTTTTGTACGTTTTTAAGAAAAGGTGTAGGAAGAATGGAACTCCAATTTTATCAAAATATTTTCCTGGTTTTAATAAAAAAAAAAAAAATCCTAGTTGTGTTTTGTGTACGAGTCATTGTCAAATGTCAGTGTTCACAAAGTAGTACTAATTTGTGTTGTCTTTCCAACAGGAACAGAAAAGTGGTTGATTATTCACAGTTTCAGGACTCCGATGGTATGTATGTGTGGATGGGCATTAAAGTTGTGAGATGTTATTTTGGTTGTATAAAATGTTGCAGATTGCATATTGAGTTCATTATGATATGCAGAATGTCTTAACCCATTTTGGCCCGGGTGGGTAGTTTTCTACCCAGCATTTCAATATTTCTATTTCGTCCTAGAGGATGTTGGTCACTCTCAAAAGACCATGGGGTATAGACTGGATCCGCAGGAGACATGGGCACTTTAAGACTTTCAAAGGGGCGTGACCTGGCTCCTCCCTCTATATCCCTCCCCAGACTCTGTTTTAGAAATGTGCCCGGACGAGACACAGGGCACTCGGGGAGCTCTTAGAGTTTCTCTGAAAACACTTAATGTTAGGTTTTTTATTTTGGGGAGATCTGCTGGCTACAGACTCCCTGCTTCGTGGGAAAGAGGGGAGAGCAGTCTAGACCCACTTCTAATGAGTTTCAGGGCTCTGCTGCTGCTGACAGAATACCTTCTGCTCCTAAGGGGAGATGAACGCCGGGCTCTCCTGGATGCTCCCTCCCACAGCTTGCCGTCCCCCCTCTTCAGCCAGAAGTCAGACAGGTGAGTATTGAGGAAAAGACATCTTCAAAAAGACGGAATATAAGAGGTACCGCACAGCGGCTTGCTCAGTGCGCGCCAGGCTCCCGTGCAGGGCCCTGGGGAGCTTGTTACCTCTGTAAACTGGCTGGCAATGATATTCAGTGCCCAGGCACTGTCCGCAATACCCCCGCCAGGATAAATATATAAAATTAAGCGGGACGAAGCGCGGCATGTTGGGGGCGGGGCTTCTTCCTCACTGCTCACTGGCGCCATTTTCCTCAGTGTAGTCGCTGGTCCTTCCTCACCCGCAGCAAGTACCAGGGGGCTCAAAACAGAAGGGGGGGGGCATATTTATTTATTATAAGTAAAGCGCAGCAGCTCTGGGACATTTATTTGTGTGGTCAGACCTGCTTATTTGGCGCTGGGGTGTGAGCTGGCTATTTCCCTTTGTGTTCCCTCACAGGCTTGGTGTGTGTGCTGTCTCTGGGTAGTCGACATGTCGGAGGCAGATTATTCCCCTTCGGGGGATAATTTATCAGGGACACCGAATGTTTTGGGGGTGGCCCTGTCGGCACCGCCGACTGCAGATTGGTTAACTACATTGAATGCCTTACATGCTAGTGTCACGTCATTAAATCAAAAATTTGATCAGTTTGAATCTCAATCCCAGGTGTGGAAAAGATCAGTGGAGGACGCTTTATTACAAATGCAAGACCCTGCGGGGTCGCACAAGCGTAGTTTTGACCAGTACACGGGTACAGACACGTACTCGGAGGCCGATGACGATTATGCTGATTCTAGGTTGGACCCTAAATTGGCTAAGAGTATTCAGTATATGATTGTTGCTGTCAAAGATATCTTGAATATTAATGAGGACCCTATTACACCTGAAACCAGGGTCCTTATTTACAAGGAAAAGAAGCGATCGGTTACCTTTCCTTCTTGTTTCGAACTGAACGCTCTTTGATAGCATTAGGAACAGCCCTGATAAAAAAAATTTCTGATTCCTAAAAGGATCAGGGTGGCATACCCCTTTCCCGAGTCTGATAGGGATATGTGGGAAAATCCCCCCCACAGTAGACAAAGCCCTGGCGCGTTTGTCAAAACAGGTAGCCCTCCCTGCAGCCCAATCGACGGCCCTTAAGGAGACGGCGGACCGTAAGCAGGAGGCTACCCTAAAGGCTATTTTCACTACTACAGGGACGCTGCTCAGGCCTCTTATTGCATCTGCGTGGGTCAGTAGTGCTATTGAAAAGTGGGCTGACACTTTGTCTTCTGATTGGGATACTCTGGATAGAGATAACATCCAGGTAACGCTTGGTTATATCAGAGATGCAGCTGCATACTTGAAAGAGGCTGCAAGGGATGCTGGCCTGCTAGGTGCTAAGGCGAATACTATGTCCGTTGCGGCTAGGCGAGAACTATGGACTCACTAGTGGAATGCTGATTCCAAGAGAAATATGGAGTCTCTTCCTTTTAAGGGAGGTGAACTTTTCGGTGACTGTCTTACTGATTTCGTATCGGCAGCTACCGCGGGTAAATCTACCTTTCTCTGACGTCCTAAGTGGATGCTGGGACTCCGTAAGGACCATGGGGGATAGCGGCTCCGCAGGAGACAGGGCACAACTAAAGAAAGCTTTAGGACTACCTGGTGTGCAATGGCTCCTCCCACTATGACCCTCCTCCAGACCTCAGTTAGAATCTTGTGCCCGGCTGAGCTGGATGCACACTAGGGGCTCTCCTGAGCTCCTAGAAAGAAAGTATATTTTAGGTTTTTTATTTTACAGTGAGATCTGCTGGCAACAGACTCACTGCTACGAGGGACTAAGGGGAGAAGAAGCGAACCTACCTAACTGGTGGTAGCTTGGGCTTCTTAGGCTACCGGACACCATTAGCTCCAGAGGGATCGAACACAGGACCCGACCTCGATGTTCGGTCCCGGAGCCGCGCTGCCGGCCCCCTTACAGAGCCAGAAGCAAGAAGTGTTCCGGAAAATCGGCGGCAGAAGACTTCTGTCTTCAACAAGGTAGCGCACAGCACTGCAGCTGTGCGCCATTGCTCCTCATGCACACCTCACACTCCGGTCACTGATGGGTGCAGGGCGCTGGGGGGGGCGCCCTGAGGGCAATATAAGACACCTCGGCTGGCAAATCATCACAATATATAGTCCCAGGGCTATATATGTGATAAATTACCCCTGCCAGAATCCATGAAAAAAGCGGGAGAAAAGTCTGCCGAAAAAGGGGCGGGGCTATCTCCCTCAATACACTGGCGCCATGTTTTCTTCACAGTGCAGCTGGAAGACAGCTCCCCAGGCTCTCCCCTGTAGTTTTCAGGCTCAAAGGGTTAAAAAGAGAGGGGGGGGGGCACTAAATTTAGGCGAAATATGTGTATACAAGCAGCTATTGGGGGGAAAAATCACTCAGTTATAGTGTTAATCCCTGCATTATATAGCGCTCTGGTGTGTGCTGGCATACTCTCTCTCTGTCTCCCCAAAGGACTTTGTGGGGTCCTGTCCTCAGTCAGAGCATTCCCTGTGTGTGTCGGTACGGCTGTGTCGACATGTTGGATGAGGAAGGTTACGTGGAGGCGGAGCAGATGCCGATAAATGGGATGTCGCCCCCTGTGGGGCCGACAGCAGAGTGGATGGATAGGTGGAAGGTATTAACCGACAATGTCAACTCCTTACATAAAAGGCTGGATGACGTAACAGCTGTGGGACAGCCGGCTTCTCAGCCCGCGCCTGCCCAGGCGTCTCAAAGGCCATCAGGGGCTCAAAAAACGCCCGTTACCTCAGATGGCAGACACAGATGTCGGCACGGAGTCTGACTCCAGTGTCGACGAGGTTGAGACATATACACAATCCACTAGGAACATCCGTTGCATGATCTCGGCAATGAAAAATGTGTTACACATTTCTGACATGAACCCAAGTACCACATAAAAGGGGTTTTATGTTTGGGGAGAAAAAGCAGCCAGTGTTTTGTTCCCCCATCAGATGAGTGAATGAAGTGTGTAAAGAGCGTGGGTTCCCCCGATAAGAAAATGGTAATTTCTAAAAAGTTACTGCTGGCGTACCCTTTCCCGTCAGAGGATAGGTCACGTTGGGAGATATCCCCTAGGGTGGATAAGGCGCTCACACGTTTGTCAAAAAAGGTGGCACTGCCGTCTTGGGATACGGCCACTTTGAAGGAGCCTGCTGATAAAAAGCAGGAGACTATCCTGAAGTCTGTATATACACCCTCAGGTACTATACTGAGACCTGCATTTGCCTCAGCAAAAATAGTGCTGCTGCAGCGTGGTCTGATACCCTGTCAGATAATATTAATACCCTAGACAGGGATAATATTTTGCTAACATAGAGCATATTAAAGACGTCGTCTTATATATGAAGGATGCACAGAGGGATATTTGCCGGCTGGCATCCAGAATTAATGCAATGTCCATTCTGCCAGGAGGGTATTAGAGACCCGGCAGTGGACAGGTGATGCTGCCTTTAAAAGGCACATGGAGATTCTGCCTTATAAGGGTGAGGAATTGTTTGGGGATGGTCCCTGGGACCTCGTATCCACAGCAACAGCTGGGAAGAAATTTTTTTACCTCAGGTTTCCTCACAGCCTAAGAAAGCACCGTATTTTCAGGTACAGTCCTTTCGGCTTCAGAAAAGCAAGCGGGTCAAAGGCGCTTCCTTTCTGCACAGAGACAAGGGAAGAAGGAAAAAGCTGCACCAGAGAGCCAGTTCCAAGGATCAAAAATCTTCCCCCGCTTCCTCTGAGTCCACCGCATGACGCTGGGGCTCCACAGGTGGAGACAGGTGCGGTGGGGGCGCGTCTCGGGAACTTCAGGGACCAGTGGGCTTGCCCACAGGTGGATCCCTAGGTTCTGCAAGTAGTATCACAGGGATACAGGCAGGAGTTCGAGGCGACTCCCCCTCGCCGTTACCTCACATCAGCCTTGCCTGCTGCCCTCGGAGAAAGGGAGGTAGTACTGGCGGCAATTCACAAGCTGTACTTCCAGCAGGTGAAATCAAGGTACCCCTCCTTCAACAAGGCCGGGGTTACTATTCCAAAATGTTGTGGTACCGAAACCAGACGGTTCGGTGAGACCCATTCTAAAATTGAAATCCTTGAACACTTATATACGAAGGTTCAAGTTCAAAATGGAATCGCTCAGGGCGATTATTGCAAGCCTGGAGAATTTCATGGTATCACTGGACATCAAGGATGCTTACCTGCATGTCAATATTTACCCTCTTCACCAGGAGTACCTCAAAATTGTGGTACAGGATGGTCATTACCAATTCCAGACGTTGCCGTTGGTCTGTCCCCGGCACCGAGGGTATTTACCAAGGTAATGGCCGAAATAATTATCCCGTGCTTGGACGATCTCCTTATAAAGGCGAGGTCCAGGGAGCAGTTGTTCGTCGGAGTAGCACTATCTCGGGAAGTGCTACAACAGCACGGCTGGATTCTGAATATTCCAAAGTCGCAGCTGGTTCCTACGACGCGTCTACTGTTCCTGGCTATGGTTCTGGACACAGAACAGGATAAAAAGGGTTTCTCCCGGAGGAGAAGTCCTAGGAGTTGTCGTCTCTAGACAGAGACCTCCTAATACAAATACAGGTGTCGGTGCATCAATGCACGCGAGCCCTGGGAAAGATGGTAGCTTCTTACGAAGAAATTCCATTCGCCAGGTCCCATGCAAGGATCTTCCAGTGGGATCTGTTGGACAAGTGGTCCGGGTCGCATCTTCAGATGCATCGGCGGATAACCCTGTCTCCAAGGGCCAGGGTGTCGCTGTTGTGGTGGCTGCAGAGTGCTCATCTTCTAGGGGGCCCGCAGATTCGGCATACAGGACTGGGTCCTGGTGACCACGGATGCCAACCTTCGAGGCTGGGGGGCAGTCACACAGGGAAGAAACTTCCAAGGACTATGGAAAAGTCAGGAGACTTCCCTACACATAAATATTCTGGAACTAAGGGCCATTTACAATGCCCTAAGTCAGGCTAGACCCCTGCTTCAACACCGGCCGGTGCTGATCTAGTCAGACAACATCACGGCGGTCGCTCATGTAAACCGACAGGGCGGCACAAGAAGCAGGATGGCGATGGCAGAAGCCACAAGGATTCTCCGATGGGCGGAAAATCATGTGTTAGCACTGTCAGCAGTGTTCATTCCCGGAGTGGACAACTGGGAAGCAGACTTTCTCAGCAGACACGACCTCCACCCGGGAGAGTGAGGACTTCATCCAGAAGTCTTCCAAATGATTGTACACCGTTGGGAAAGGCCACAGGTGGACATGATGGCGTCCCCCCTCAACAAAAAGCTTCAAAGATATTGCGCCAGGTCAAGGGACCCTCAGGCGATAGCTGTGGACGCTCTGGTAACACCGTGGGTGTACCAGTCGGTGTATGTGTTCCCTTCTCTTCCTCTCTTACCCAGGGTAATGAGAATAATAAGAAGGAGAGGAGTAAGAACTATACTCATTGTTCCGGATTGGCCAAGAAGAGCTTGGTACCCAGAACTCCAAGAAATGATCTCAGAGGACCCATGGCCTCTGCCGCTCAGACAGGACCTGCTTCAGCAGGGGGCCTGTCTGTTCCAAGACGTACCGCGGCTGCGTTTGACGGCATGGCGGTTGAACGCCGGATCCTGAAGGAAAGTGGCATTTCGGAGGAAGTTTATCCCTACGCGAATTAAAGCTAGGAAAGAAGTGAACGCAAACCTTTATCACCGCATATGGCGGAAATATGTTGCGTGCTGTGAGGCCAGGAAGGCCCCAAAGGAGGAATTTCAGCTAGGTCTATTTCTGCACTTCCTACAGTCAGGGTGACTATGGGCCTAAAATTGGGTTCCATTAAGGTCCAGATTTCGGCTCTATCGATTTTCTTCCAAAATAGAAAGTTCAGACTTTTGTTAAGGGAGTGCTGCATAGTCAGCCCCCGTTTGTGCCTCCAGTGGCACCGTGGGATCTCAACGTGGTGTTGGATTTCCTGAAGTCGCATTGGGTTGAGCCACTTAAATCCGTGGAGCTACGATATCTCACGTGGAAAGTGGTCATGCTGTTGGCCTTGGCGTCGGCCAGGCGTGTATCAGAATTGGCGGCTTTGTCATGCAAAAGCCCTTATCTGTATTTTATATGGATAAGGCGGAATTGAGGACTCGTTCCCAATTCCTTCCTAAGGTGGTATCAGTTTTTCATGTGAACCAACCTATTGTGCCTGCGGCTACTTGGGACTTGGAGGATTCCAAGTTACTGGACGTAGTTAGGGCCCTGAAAAGTATGTTTCCAGGACGGCTGGAGTCAGGAAAACTGACTCGCTATTTATCCTGTATGCACCCAACAAGCTGGGTGCTCCTGCTTTTAAGCAGACTATTGCTCGCTGGATTTGTAGCACGATTCAACTTGCACATTCTGCGGCTGGACTGCCGCACCCTAGATCTGTACAAGCCCGTTCCACGAGGAAAGTGGGCTCTTCTTGGGCGGCCGCCCGAGGGGTCTCGGCTTTACAAATTTGCCGAGCTGTTACTTGGTCGGGTTCAAACATTTTTGCAAGAGTCTACAAGTTTGATACCCTGGCTGAGGAGGACTTAGAGTTTGCTCATTCGGTGCTGTAGAGTCATCCGCGCACTCCCGCCCGTTTGGGAGCTTTGGTATAATCCCCATGGTCCTTACGGAGTCCCAGCATCCACTTAGGACGTCAGAGAAAATAAGATTTTACTCACCGGTAAATCTATTTCTCGTATTGGATGCTGGTCGCCCATCCCAAGTGTGGATTGTCTGCAATACTTGTTTATAGTTATTGCCTAACTAAAGGGTTATTGTTGAGCCATCGGTTGAGAGGCTCAGTTATATTTCATACTGTTAACTGGGTATAGTATCACGAGTTATACGGTGTGATTGGTGTGGCTGGTATGAGTCTTACCCGGGATTCAAAATCCTTCCTTATTGTGTCAGCTCTTCCGGGCACAGTATCCTAACTGAGGTCTGGAGGAGGGTCATAGTGGGAGGAGCCAGTGCACACCAGGTAGTCCTAAAGCTTTCTTTAGTTGTGCCCAGTCTCCTGCGGAGCCGCTATCCCCCATGGTCCTTACGGAGTCCCAGCATCCACTACGGACTACGAGAAATAGATTTACCGGTGAGTAAAATCTTATTTCTCTGACGTCCTAGTGGATGCTGGGGACTCCGTCAGGACCATGGGGATTAGCGGCTCCGCAGGAGGCAGGGCACAAAAATAAAGCTTTAGGATCAGGTGGTGTGCACTGGCTCCTCCCCCTATGACCCTCCTCCAAGCCTCAGTTAGGTTTTTGTGCCCGTCCGAGCAGGGTGCAATCTAGGTGGCTCTCCTAAAGAGCTGCTTAGAAAAAGTTTTTAGGTTTTTTATTTTACAGTGAGTCCTGCTGGCAACAGGCTCACTGCAACGAGGGACTTAGGGGAGAAGAAGTGAACTCACCTGCGTGCAGGATGGATTGGCTTCTTAGGCTACTGGACACCATTAGCTCCAGAGGGATCGAACACAGGCCCAGCCATGGAGTCCGGTCCCGGAGCCGCGCCGCCGACCCCCTTGCAGATGCCGAAAAGTGAAGAGGTCCAGAAACCGGCGGCAGAAGACTTTTCAGTCTTCATGAGGTAGTGCACAGCACTGCAGCTGTGCGCCATTGTTGTCACACACTTCACACCAGCGGTCACGGAGGGTGCAGGGCGCTGCGGGGGGCGCCCTGGGCAGCAATGAGAATACCTTGTTCTGGCTAAAAAATACATCACATATAGCCCCTGGGGCTATATGGATGTATTAACCCCTGCCAGGTCTCACAAACACCGGAGAAGAGCCCGCCGAAATAGGGGGCGGGGCCTATCTCCTCAGCACACAGTGCCATTTTCCTGCTCGGCTCCGCTGCGAGGAAGGCTCCCAGGACTCTCCCCTGCACTGCACTACAGAAACAGGGTAAAACAGAGAGGGGGGGGGCACTTTTTTGGCGTTTTTTGATATATTAAGCTGCTATAAGGGAGACAACACTTCTATAGGGTTGTTCCTATATATTTATAGCGCTTGGGTGTGTGCTGGCAAACTCTCCCTCTGTCTCCCCAAAGGGCTAGTGGGGTCCTGTCTTCGATAAGAGCATTCCCTGTGTGTCTGCTGTGTCGGTACGTGTGTGTCGACATGTATGAGGACGATGTTGGTGTGGAGGCGGAGCAATTGCCGGTAATGGTGATGTCACCCCCTAGGGAGTCGACACCGGAATGGATGGCTTTGTTTATGGAATTACGTGATAATGTCAGCACATTACAAAAATCAGTTGACATGAGACGGCCGGCAAACCAGTTAGTACCTGTACAGGCGTCTCAGACACCGTCAGGGGCTGTAAAACGCCCTTTACCTCAGTCGGTCGACACAGACCCAGACACGGACACCGAATCTAGTGTCGACGGTGAAGAAACAAACGTATTTTCCAGTAGGGCCACACGTTATATGATCACGGCAATGAAGGAGGCTTTGCATATCTCTGATACTGCATGTACCACAAAAAGGGGTATTATGTGGGGTCTGAAAAAACTACCTGTAGTTTCTCTGACGTCCTAAGTGGATGCTGGGGACTCCGTCAGGACCATGGGGATTAGCGGCTCCGCAGGAGACAGGGCACAAAACTAAAGCTTTAGGATCAGGTGGTGTGTACTGGCTCCTCCCCCTATGACCCCCCTCCAAGCCTCAGTTAGGTTTTTGTGCCCGTCCGAGCAGGGTGCAATCTAGGTGGCTCTCTTAAGGAGCTGCTTAGAAAAAGTTTTTAGGTTTCTTATTTTCAGTGAGTCCTGCTGGCAACAGGCTCACTGCATCGAGGGACTTAGGGGAGAGAAGTTCAACTCACCTGCGTGCAGGATGGATTGGCTTCTTAGGCTACTGGACACCATTAGCTCCAGAGGGAGTCGGAACACAGGTCTCACCCTGGGGTTCGTCCCGGAGCCGCGCCGCCGACCCCCCTTGCAGATGCTGAAGATTGAAGGTCCAGAAACCGGCGGCAGAAGGCTTTTCAGTCTTCATGAAGGTAGCGCACAGCACTGCAGCTGTGCGCCATTGTTGTCACACACTTCACACCAACGGTCACGGAGGGTGCAGGGCGTTGCTGGGGGCGCCCTGGGCAGCAATGTATAATACCTTATTCTGGCTAAAAATACATCACATATAGCCCCTGGAGGCTATATGGATGTATTTAACCCCTGCCAGGTCTCAGAAAAACGGGAGAAGAAGCCCACCGAAAAGGGGGCGGGGCCTATTCTCCTCAGCACACAGCGCCATTTTCCCTCACAGAAATGCTGGTGGGAAGGCTCCCAGGCTCTCCCCTGCACTGCACTACAGAAACAGGGTTAAAACAGAGAGGGGGGGCACTTATTTGGCGATGTATGTATGTGTATATATATATATATATTAAAATGCTATAAGGGAAAAACACTTATATAAAGGTTGTCCCTGTATAATATAGCGTTTTTGGTGTGTGCTGGCAAACTCTCCCTCTGTCTCCCCAAGGGGCTAGTGGGGTCCTGTCCTCTATCAGAGCATTCCCTGTGTGTGTGCTGTGTCGGTACTTGTGTGTCGACATGTATGAGGACGATGTTGGTGAGGAGGCGGAGCAATTGCCGGTAATAGTGATGTCACTCTCTAGGGAGTCGACACCGGAATGGATGGCTTATTTAAGGAATTACGTGATAATGTCAACACGCTGCAAGGTCGGTTGACGACATGAGACGGCCGGCAAACCAATTAGTACCTGTCCAGGCGTCTAAAACACCGTCAGGGGCGTTAAAACGTCCTTTTACCTCAGCCGACACAGACACGGACACTGACTCCAGTGTCGACGGTGAAGAAACAAACGTATTTTCCTTTAGGGCCACACGTTACTTGTTAAGGGCAATGAAGGAGATGTTACATATTTCTGATACTACAAGTACCACAAAAAAGGGTATTATGTGGAGTGTGAAAAAACTACATGTGGTTTTTCCTGAATCGGATAAATTAAATGAAGTGTGTGATGATGCGTGGGTTTCCCCCGATAGAAAATTATTGGCGGTATACCCTTTTTTGCCAGAAGTTATGGCGCGTTGGGAAACGCACCTTAGGGTGGATAAGGCGCTCACACGCTTATAAAAACAAGTGGCGTTACCGTCTCCAGATACGGACGCCCTCAAGGAGCCAACTGATAGGAGGTTGGAAAATATCCTAAAAAGTATATACACACATACTGGTGTTATACTGCGACCAGCGATCGCCTCAGCCTGGATGGGCAGCGCTGGGGTGGCTTGGTCGGATTCCCTGACTGGAAATATTGATACCCTTGACAGGGACAGTATTTTATTGACTATAGAGCATTTAAAAGATGCATTTCTATATATGCGAAACTCTGGCATCAAGAGTAAGTGCGATGTCCATATCTGCCAGACGATGTTTATGGACACGACAGTGGTCAGGTGATGCAGATTCCAAACGGCACATGGAAGTATTGCCGTATAAAGGGGAGGAGTTATTTGGGGTCGGTCCATCGGACCTGGTGGCCACGGCAACAGCTAGAAAATCCACCTTTTTTACCCCAAGTCATATCTCAGCAGAAAAAGACAGTCTTTTCAGCCTCAGTCCTTTCGTCCCCATAATATCTGCCCAGGGATAGAGGTAAGGGAAGAAGACTGCAGCAGGCAGCCCATTCCCAGGAACAGAAGCCTTCCACCGCTTCTGCCAAGTCCTCAGCATGACGCTGGGGCCGTACAAACAGGTGCGGTGGGGGGTCGTCTCAAGAGTTTCAGCACGCAGTGGGCTCACTCGCAAGTGGACCCCTGGATCCTACAAGTAGTATCCCAGGGGTACAGATTGGAAATTCGAGACGTCTCCCCCTCGCAGGTTCCTGAAGTTTGCTTTACCAACGTCTACCTCCGACAGGGAGGCAGTATTGGAAACAATTCACAAGCTGTATTCCCAGCAGGTGATAATCAAAGTACCCCTCCTACAACAAGTAAAGGGGTATTATTCCACACTATATTGTGGTACTGAAGCCAGACGGCTAGGTGAGACCTATTCTAAATGGAGTCACTCAGAGCAGTGATAGCGAACCAGGAAGAAGGGGACTATATGGTGTCCCTGGACATCAAGGATGCTTATCTCCATGTCCAAATTTGCCCTTCTCACAAAGGGTACCTCAGTGACAGTTTTGTACCATGAACCTATCAGTTTCAGACGCTGCCGTTTGGATTGTCCACGGCACCCCGGGTCTTTACCAAGGTAATGGCCGAAATGATGATTCTTCTTCAAAGAAAAGGCGTCTTAATTATCCCTTACTTGGACGATCTCCTGATAAGGGCAAGGTCCAGAGAACAGTTGGAGGTCTGAGTAGCACTATCTCAAGTAGTTCTACGACAGCACGGGTGGATTCTAAATATTCCAAAATCGCAGCTGTCTCCGACGACACGTCTGCTGTCCCTAGGGATGATTCTGGACACAGTCCAGAAAAAGGTGTTTCTCCCGGAGGAGAAAGCCAGGGAGTTATCCGAGCTAGTCAGGAACCTCCAAAAACCAGGAAAAGTGTCAGTGCATCATTGCACAAGGGTCCTGGGAAAAATGGTGGCTTCTTACGAAGCGATTCCATTCGGCAGATTTCACGCAAGAACTTTTCAGTGGGATCTGCTGGACAAATGGTCCGGATCGCATCTTCAGATGCATCAGCGGATAACCCTGTCTCCAAGGACAAGGGTGTCTCTTCTGTGGTGGCTGCAGAGTGCTCATCTACTAAAGGGCCACAGTTATGCATTCAGGACTGGGTCCTGGTGACCACGGATTCCAGCTTGAAAGGCTGGGGAGCTGTCACACAGGGAAAAAATTTCCAGGGAGTGTGATCAAGTCTGGGGACTTCTCTCCGCATAAATATACTGGAGCTAAGAGCAATTTACAATGCTCTAAGCTTAGCAAGACCTCTGCTTCAAGGTCAGCCGGTATTGATCCAGTGGGACAACATCACGGCAGTCGCCCACGTAAACAGACAGGGCGGCACAAGAAGCAGGAGGACAATGGCAGAAACTGCAAGGATTCTTCGCTGGGTGGAAAATCATGTGATAGCACTGTCAGCAGTTTTCATTCCGGGAGTGGACAACTGGGAAGCAGACTTCCTCAGCACCACCTCCACCCGGGAGAGTGGGGACTTCATCGAGAAGTTTTTTCCACATGATTGTGCACCGTTGGGAAAGACCAAAGGTGGACATGATGGCGTCCCGCCTGAACAAAAAACTGGACAGGTATTGCGCCAGGTCAAGAGACCCTCAGGCAATAGCTGTGGACGGTCTGGTAACACCATGGGTGTACCAGTCGGTGTATGTGTTCCCTCCTCTGCTTCTCATACCAAAGGTACTGAGAATTATAAGACGTAGAGGAGTAAGAACTATACTTGTTTCTCCGGATGGGCCAAGAAGGACTTGGTACCCGGAACTTCAAGAGATGCTCACAGAGGACTCCGGGCCTCTGCCGATAAGAAGGGACTTGCTTCAGCAAGTACCATGTCTGTTCCAAGACTTACCGCGGCTGCGTTTGACGGCATGGCGGTTGAACGCCGGATCCTAAGGGAAAAAGGCATTCCGGAAGAGGTCATTCCTACCCTGGTCAAAGCCAGGAAGGAGGTGACCGCACAACATTATCACCACATGTGGCGAAAATATGTTGCGTGGTGTGAGGCCAGGAAGGCCCCACGAAGAAATTTCAACTCGGTCGATTCCTGCATTTCCTGCAAACAGGAGTGTCTATGGGCCTCAAATTGGGGTCCATTAAGGTTCAAATTTCGGCCCTGTCGATTTTCTTCCAGAAAGAATTGGCTTCAGTTCCTGAAGTCCAGAAATTTGACAAGGGAGTACTGCATATACAACCCCCTTTTGTGCCTCCAGTGGCACTGTGGGATCTCAACGTAGTCCTGGGATTCCTCAAATCACGTTGGTTTAAACCGCTCAAATCTGTGGATTTGAAATATCTCACATGGAAAGTGACCATGATGTTGGCCCTGGCCTCGGCCAGGCGAGTGTCAGAATTGGCGGCTTTGTCTCACAAAAGCCCATATCTGATTGTCCATTCGGACAGGGCAGAGCTGCGGACTCGTCCCCAGTTTCTCCCTAAGGTGGTGTCAGCGTTTCATCTGAACCAGCTTATTGTGGTACCTGCGGCTACTAGAGACTTGGAGGACTCCAAGTTGCTAGATGTTGTCAGGGCCCTGAAAATATAGATTTCCAGGACGGCTGGAGTCAGGAAAACTGACTTGCTGTTATCCTGTATGCACCCAAAAAACTGGGTGCTCTTGCTTCTAAGCAGACGATTGCTAGTTGAATGTGTAGTACAATTCAGCTTGCACATTCTGTGGCAGGACTGCCACAGCCAAAATATATAAATGCCCATTCCACAAGGAAGGTGGGCTCATCTTGGGCGACTGCCCGAGGGGTCTCGGCTTTACAACTTTGCCTAGCTGCTACTTGGTCAGGGGCACACCCTGGCTGAGGAGGACCTGGAGTTCTCTCTCGGTGCTGCAGAGTCATCCGCACTCTCCCGCCCGTTTGGGAGCTTTGGTATAATCCCCAGCTTCCACTTAGGACGTCAGAGAAAATAAGATTTTACTTACCGATAAATCTATTTCTCGTAGTCCGTAGTGGATGCTGGGCGCCCATCCCAAGTGCGGATTGTCTGCAATACTTGTACATAGTTATTGTTACAAAAAAATCGGGTTGTTATTGTTGTGAGCCGTCTGTTCAGAGGCTCCTACGTTTGTCATACTGTTAACTGGGTTTAGATCACAAGTTATACGGTGTGATTGGTGTGGCTGGTATGAGTCTTACCCGGGATTCAATATCCTTCCTTATTGTGTACGCTCGTCCGGGCACAGTATCCTAACTGAGGCTTGGAGGGGGGTCATAGGGGGAGGAGCCAGTACACACCACCTGATCCTAAAGCTTTAGTTTTGTGCCCTGTCTCCTGCGGAGCCGCTAATCCCCATGGTCCTGACTGAGTCCCCAGCATCCACTACGGACTACGAGAAATAGATTTATCGGTAAGTAAAATCTTATTTTTTCCTGAATCAGACGAATTGAATGAAGTGTGTGATGAAGCGTGGGTTAACCCCGATAGAAAACTGCTAATTTCAAAGAAGTTATTGGCATTATATCCTTTCCCGCCAGAGGTTAGGGCGCGCTGGGAAACACCCCCTAGGGTGGATAAGGCGCTCACACGCTTATCAAAACAAGTGGCGTTACCGTCTCCTGAAACGGCCGCCCTCAAGGATCCAGCGGATAGGAGGCTGGAAACTACCCTGAAAAGTATATGCACTCATACTGGTGTTATACTGCGACCAGCCATCGCCTCTGCATGGATGTGCAGTGCTGGGGTGGTTTGGTCGGATTCCCTGACTGAAAATATTGATACCCTAGATAGGGACAGTATTTTATTGACTTTAGAGCAATTAAAGGATGCTTTTCTTTATATGCGAGATGCTCAGAGGGATATTTGCACTCTGGCATCGAGAGTGAGTGCGATGTCCATATCTGCCAGAAGAAGTTTATGGACGCGACAATGGTCAGGTGATGCGGATTCCAAACGGCATATGGAAGTATTGCCGTATAAGGGGGAGGAATTATTTGGGGTCGGTCTATCGGATTTGGTGGCCACGGCAACAGCCGGGAAATCAACCTTTTTACCTCAGGTCCCCTCCCAACAGAAAAAGACACCGTCTTTTCAGCCGCAGTCCTTTCGTTCCTATAGGAACAAGCGGGCGAAAGGACAGTCATATTTGCCCCGAGGCAAAGGAAAGGGTAAGAGTGCACCAAGCAGCTTCTTCCCAGGAGCAGAAGCCCCCCCCGGCTTCTGCAAAGCCCTCAGCATGACGTTGGGGCTTTACAAGCGGACTCAGGGGCGGTGGGGGGTCGACTCAAGAATTTCAGCGCACAGTGGGCTCACTCACAGGTGGACCCCTGGATCCTGCAGATAGTATCTCAGGGTTACAGGTTGGAATTCGAGAAGTCTCCCCCTCGCCGGTTCCTAAAGTCTGCTCTGCCAACGTCTCCCTCAGACAGGGCGACGGTATTGGAAGCCATTCACAAGCTGTATTCTCAGCAGGTGATAGTCAAGGTACCCCTCCTACAACAGGGAAAGGGGTATTATTCCACACTATTTGTGGTACCGAAGCCGGACGGCTCGGTAAGACCTATTCTAAATCTGAAATCTTTGAACCTGTACATACAAAAATTCAAGTTCAAGATGGAGTCACTCAGAGCAGTGATAGCGAATCTGGAAGAAGGGGACTTATGGTGTCCCTGGACATCAAGGATGCTTACCTGCATGTCCCAATTTGCCCTTCACATCAAGGGTACCTCAGGTTCGTGGTGCAAAACTGTCATTATCAGTTTCAGACGCTGCCGTTTGGATTGTCCACGGCACCTCGGGTCTTTACCAAGGTAATGGCCGAAATGATGTTTCTTCTGCGAAGAAAAGGCGTATTAATTATCCCTTACTTGGACGATCTCCTGATAAGGGCAAGGTCCAGGGAACAGCTGGGGGACGTAGTAGCACTAACCCAAGTAGTGCTGCAACAGCACGGGTGGATTCGGAATTTTCCAAAATCTCAATTGACCCCGACGACACGTCTGCTGTTCCTGGGAATGATTCTGGACACGGTTCAGAAAAAGGTGTTTCTTCCGGAGGAGAAAGCCAGGGAGTTATCCGAACTTGTCAGGAACCTCCTAAAACCAGGGAAAGTGTCTGTGCATCAATGCACAAGAGTCCTGGGAAAGATGGTGGCTTCTTACGAAGCGATTCCATTCGGCAGATTCCACGCACAAACTTTTCAGTGGGATCTGCTGGACAAATGGTCCGGATCGTATCTGCAGATGCATCAGCGGATAACCTTATCGCCACGGACAAGGGTGTCTCTTCTGTGGTGGTTGCAGAGTGCTCATCTGTTAGAGGGCCGCAGATTCGGCATACAGGACTGGGTCCTGGTGACCACGGATGCCAGTCTGAGAGGCTGGGGAGCGGTCACACAGGGAAGAAACTTCCAGGGAGTATGGTCAAGCCTGGAGATGTCTCTTCACATAAATATACTGGAGCTAAGAGCGATTTACAATGCTCTAAGCCTGGCAAAACCCCTGCTTCAGGGTCAGCCGGTGTTGATCCAGTCGGACAACATCACGGCAGTCGCCCACGTAAACAGACAGGGCGGCACAAGAAGCAGGAGAGCAATGGCAGAAGCTGCAAGGATTCTTCGCTGGGCGGAAGATCATGTGATAGCACTGTCAGCAGTGTTCATTCCGGGAGTGGACAACTGGGAAGCAGACTTCCTCAGCAGACACGATCTACACCCAGGAGAGTGGGGACTTCATCCAGAAGTCTTCCACATGATTGTGAACCGTTGGGAAAAACCAAAGGTGGATATGATGGCGTCTCGCCTCAACAAAAAACTGGACAGGTATTGCGCCAGGTCAAGAGACCCTCAGGCAATAGCTGTGGACGCTCTGGTAACACCGTGGGTGTTCCAGTCAGTGTATGTGTTTCCTCCTCTGCCTCTCATACCAAAAGTACTGAGAATTATACGGCAAAGGGGAGTAAGAACGATACTCGTGGCTCCGGATTGGCCAAGAAGAACTTGGTACCCGGAACTTCAGGAGATGCTCACGGAAGATCCGTGGCCTCTACCTCTAAGACGGGACCTGCTTCAGCAGGGACTGTGTCTATTCCAAGACTTACCGCGGCTGCGTTTGACGGCATGGCGGTTGAACGCCGAATTCTAAGGGAAAAAGGCATTCCGGAAGAGGTCATTCCTACACTGGTAAAAGCCAGGAAGGAGGTGACTGCACAACATTATCACCGCATTTGGAGAAAATATGTTGCGTGGTGTGAGGCCAGGAAGGCCCCCACGGAGGAATTTCAATTGGGTCGATTCCTACATTTCCTGCAAACATGATTGTCTATGGGCCTCAAATTGGGGTCCATTAAGGTTCAAATTTCGGCCCTGTCGATTTTCTTCCAGAAAGAATTGGCTTCAGTTCCTGAAGTCCAGACTTTTGTAAAAGGAGTACTACATATACAGCCCCCGGTTGTGCCCCCAGTGGCTCCGTGGGACCTTAATGTAGTTTTGGATTTCTCAAATCCCATTGGTTTGAGCCACTCAAATCGGTGGATTTGAAATGAAAGTAACCATGCTACTGGCCCTGGCTTCAGCCAGGAGAGTGTCAGAATTGGCGGCTTTATCGTATAAAAGCCCATATCTGATTTTCCATTCGGACAGGGCAGAACTGCGGACGCGTCCTCAGTTTCTGCCTAAGGTGGTGTCAGCGTTTCACCTGAACCAGCCTATTGTGGTGCCTGCGGCTACTAGCGATTTGGAGGATTCTAAGTTGCTGGACGTTGTCAGGGCATTGAAAATATATATTTCAAGGACGGCTGGAGTCAGAAAATCTGACTCTCTGTTTATACTGTATGCACCCAACAAGTTGGGTGCTCCTGCTTCTAAGCAGACGATTGCTCGTTGGATTTGTAGCACAATTCAACTTGCACATTCTGTGGCAGGCCTGCCACAGCCTAAATCTGTCAAGGCCCATTCCACAAGGAAGGTGGGCTCATCCTGGGCGGCTGCCCGAGGGGTCTCGGCATTACAACTCTGCCGAGCAGCTACGTGGTCGGGGGAGAACACGTTTGTAAAATTCTACAAATTTGATACCCTGGCTAAAGAGGACCTGGAGTTCTCTCAATTGGTGCTGCAGAGTCATCCGCACTCTCCCGCCCGTTTGGGAGCTTTGGTATAATCCCCATGGTCCTGACGGAGTCCCAGCATCCACTAGGACGTCAGAGAAAATAAGATTTTACTTACCGATAAATCTATTTCTCGTAGTCCGTAGTGGATGCTGGGCGCCCATCCCAAGTGCGGATTGTCTGCAATACTTGTACATAGTTATTGTTACAAAAAAATCGGGTTGTTATTGTTGTGAGCCGTCTGTTCAGAGGCTCCTACGTTTGTCATACTGTTAACTGGGTTCAGATCACAAGTTGTACGGTGTGATTGGTGTGGCTGGTATGAGTCTTAACCGGGATTCAAAATCCTTCCTTATTGTGTACGCTCGTCCGGGCACAGTATCCTAACTGAGGCTTGGAGGAGGGTCATAGGGGGAGGAGCCAGTGCACACCACCTGATCCTAAAGCTTTATTTTTGTGCCCTGTCTCCTGCGGAGCCGCTAATCCCCATGGTCCTGACTGAGTCCCCAGCATCCACTACGGACTACGAGAAATAGATTTATCGGTAAGTAAAATCTAATTTTTTTGCCTTCTGTTCCTATGACACAGAAGAAACTGCCACATTATCAAATGCAGTCCTTTCGGCCCAACAAGTATAGAAGAGGCCGAGGAAACTTCTTCCTGGCTTCCAGAGGTAGAGGAAGAGGCAAGAGGGTACCCGCATCCTCGGGTTCCCAGGAGCAGAAGTCCTCCCCGGCTTCTGCCAAATCCTCAGCATGACGCCAGGTCTCCCTTACAGGGGCCTGCACCGGTGGGGGCACGCCTAAAGCTTTTCAGTCGGGTCTGGGTTTGCTCGGGTCTAGACCCTTGGGCATTGACTATTGTGTCCCAAGGGTACAAACTGGAGGTTCAAGACGTTCCCCTCACCGTTTTTTCAGATCAGCCTTACCAGCTTCGCTTCCGGACAGGGCTCTGGTCTGCGGTGCAGTACAAAACTTGTGTCAAAATCAGGTTGTGGTCCCGGTACCCCTGGTACAGCAGGGGCAGGGGTTTTATTCAAGACTGTTTGTGGTGCCGAAGCCGGATGGCTCGGTAAGACCAATCCTCAACCTGAAATCTCTCAATTTCTTCCTGGTGAAATTCAAGATGGAGTCTCTCAGAGCGGTGATCTCCAGTCTGGAGGAGAGAGAATTCATGGTCTCATTGGACATCAAGGACGCCTACCTTCATGTCCCAATTTATCCTCCTCATCAAAGTTTCCTGAGGTTTGCTATCCAGGATACGCACTACCAGTTTCAGACGTTGCCGTTTGGTCTATCCACGGCTCCGAGTATTTTCACCAAAGTAATGGTAGAAATGATGGTTCTCCTGCGCAAGCAAGTGGTTACAATTATCCCGTACTTGGACGATCTCCTGATAAAGGCGAGGTCCAAGGACAAATTGTTGCAGGACATTGCACTGTCCCTGTCAATTCTACAACAGCACGGCTAGCTCCTGAACTTGCCGAAATCACAGTTAATCCCGACAACCCGGTTGGCGATTTTGGGCATGATACTGGACACGGTCCAACAGAGTGTTCCTCCCCTTGGAGAAATCTCAGGAAATTCAGAGTCTGGTAAAACTCTTGCTAAAACCGAAAACTGTCTCCATTCATCAATGCATTCAATTGCTGGGAAAAATGGTGGCGGCATACGAGGCCCTCAAGTTTGGGAGGTTCCATGCCAGAGTGTTCCAGTGGGACCTGTTGGACAAATGGTCCGGATCCCACCTTCATATGCACCGGAGGATAATTCTATCTCCCACCACCAGAGTCTCACTTCTGTGGTGGTTCCACAGCTCTCACCTCCTTGCGGGATGCCGGTTTGGGATCCAGGACTGGATCCTGGTAACCACAGATGCAAGTCTCCGAGGTTGGGGGGCAGTCACTCTGGGGGTGAGCTTCCAAGGAAGATGGTCAAGTCTGGAAACGCATCTTCACATAAACGTTCTGGAACTGAGAGCCATTTACAACGGCCTCCTACAAGCGGAACATCATCTTCGGAACCTGCCGGTTCGATCCAATCGGACAATGTCACGGCAGTGGCTTACATCAACCGCCAAGGCGGCACGAGAAGCAGAGCAGCAATGGCAGAAGCCACGAAAATTCTTCGTTGGGCGGAAAAACCTACAAGCGCTCTGTCGGCAATATTCATTCCGGGAGTGGACAACTGGGAAGCAGACTTCCTCAGCAGACACTACCTTCATCCAGGAGAGTGGAGCCTCCATCAGGAGGTCTTCGCACTGATAACAGTTCGATGGGGGGTTCCCCATATAGACATTGATGGCGTCTCGCCTCAACATAAAACTTCAGAGGTATTGTTCCAGGTGCAGGGACCCTCAGGCGGAGGCAGTGGATGCGCTGACAACACCCTGGGTGTTTCCGTCTGTGTACATTTTCCCTCCGCTTCCTCTCATCCCAAAGGTGTTGAGACTTCTAAAAAGAACAAACATTCCAGCGCTCCTTGTAGCCCCAGATTGGCCAAGGAGAACGTGGTACCCGGATCTTCAGACGTTACTAGTCGACGATCCCTGGCCTCTTCCTCTTCGCGAGGACCTGCTGCGGCAGGGGCCGTTAGTCCACCAAGACTTACACCGGCTACGTTTGACGGCATGGCGGTTGAACGCCAGATTTTAGCCCGGAAGGGTATTCCCAGTGAAGTCATACCTACTCTTATTCTTGCCAGGAAGGCTGTGACGTCAAAGCACTATCACCGTATTTGGAGGAAATATATTTCCTGGTGCGAGTCCAAGAGAGCTCCAGTGGAGAAATTTGACCTTGGATGTTTTCTCCATTTTCTACAGAATGGAGTGGATGCGGGCCTTAAATTAGGCTCCATTAAAGTGCAGATTTCTGCCTTGTCCATTTTCTTTCAGAAACAATTGGCCTCACTTCCTGAAGTGCAGACCTTTGTGAAAGGGGTGTTGCACATCCAACCTCCTTTTGCGCCCCCTATGGCACCTTGGGACCTTAACGTCGTATTATCGTTCCTTCAGTTACATTGGTTTGATCCTTTGCGTAAAGTGGAGTTAAAATTCCTCACTTGGAAAGTTTTAATTTTGTTGGCATCCGCAAGGCGGGTGTCGGAATTGGCGGCCTTGTCTCACATGAGCCCTTATTTAGTTTTCCATGAAGATAGAGCAGAGTTGCGAACTCTGCAACAATTTCTTCCAAAGGTGGTTTCCTCTTTTCATATCAACCAACCTATTGTGGTGCCAGTGGCTACTGGCGCTTTGGCTGAGAATAAGTCTCTGGATGTGGTCAGAGCTTTAAAGATTTAAGTAGCCAGGACGGCTCCATTGAGGAAAACAGAGTCTCTGTTTATTTTGTATGCTCCCAATAAGATTGGGGTTCCTGCTTCCAAGCAGACCATTGCCCACTGGATATGTCAGACGATTCAGCAGGCTCATTAAACGGCAGGCTTGCCGTTGCTGAAATCAGTGAAGGCCCATTCCACTAGGAAGGTGGGTTCGTCCTGGGCGGCTGCCCCGGGTGTTTCGGCATTGCAACTTTGCCGAACTGCTACTTGGTCGGAGTCTAACACGTTTGCTAAATTCTACAAGTTTGATACCTTGGCCGATGAAGACCTTAAATTTGGTCAATCGGTGCTGCAGAGTCATCCGCACTCTCCCGTCCGCTATTGAGCTTTGGTATAAACCCCATGGTCTTTTGAGAGTGCCCAACATCCTCTAGGACGAAATAGAAAATAGGATTTCTCTGACGTCCTAGTGGATGCTGGGACTCCGTAAGGACCATGGGGAATAGCGGCTCCGCAGGAGACAGGGCACAAGAATAAAAGCTTTAGGATCAGGTGGTGTGCACTGGCTCCTCCCCCTATGACCCTCCTCCAAGCCTCAGTTAGATTTTTGTGCCCGAACGAGTAAGAAGGAGAGGAGTAAGAACTATACTCGTGGTTCCGGATTGGCCAAGAAGGACTTGGTACCCGGAACTTCAAGAGATGCTCACGGACGAACCGTGGCCTCTACCTCTAAGAAAGGACCTGCTCCAGCAGGGGCCTTGTATGTTCCAAGACTTACCGCGGCTGCGTTTGACGGCATGGCGGTTGAACGCCGGATCCTGAAGGAAAAAGGCATTCCAGATGAAGTCATCCCTACCCTGGTCAAGGCCAGGAAGGACGTAACCGCAAAACATTATCACCGCATTTGGCGAAAATATGTTGCGTGGTGTGAGGCCAAGAAGGCCCCTACAGAGGAATTTCAACTGGGTCGTTTCCTCCATTTCCTGCAAACAGGACTATTTATGGGCCTAAAATTAGGGTCCATTAAGGTTCAAATTTCGGCCCTGTCGATTTTCTTCCAGAAAGAACTGGCTTCAGTGCCTGAAGTTCAGACATTTGTAAAAGGGGTACTGCATATACAGCCTCCTTTTGTGCCTCCAGTGGCACCTTGGGATCTCAATGTTGTGTTGAGTTTCCTAAAGTCACATTGGTTTGAACCACTCACCACTGTGGACTTAAAATATCTCACATGGAAGGTGACGATGCTGTTAGCCCTGGCTTCAGCCAGGCGTGTGTCAGAATTGGCGGCTTTATCATATAAAAGCCCTTAATTTTTCATTCTGACAGGGCAGAATTGAGGACTCGTCCTCAATTTCTACCTAAGGTGGTTTCTGCATTTCACATGAACCAACCTATTGTGGTACCTGCGGCTACTGGGGACTTGGAGGACTCTAAGTTGCTTGACGTTGTCAGGGCCCTAAAAATGTTTCCAGGACGGCTGGAGTCAGAAAATCTGACTCACTGTTTATCCTGTATGCACCCAAAAAACTGGGTGCTCCTGCTTCTAAGCAGACGATTGCTCGTTGGATTTGTAGTACAATTCAGCTTGCACATTCTGTGGCAGGCCTGCCACAGCCAAAATCGGTAAAAGCCCATTCCACAAGGAAGGTGGGCTCATCTTGGGCGGCTGCCCGAGGGGTCTCGGCTTTACAACTTTGCCGAGCAGCTACTTGGTCAGGGGCAAACACGTTTGCTAAATTCTACAAATTTGATACCCTGGCTGAGGAGGACCTGGAGTTCTCTCATTCGGTGCTGCAGTCATCCGCACTCTCCCGCCCGTTTGGGAGCTTTGGTATAATCCCCGTGGTCCTTACGGAGTCCCAGCATCCACTAGGACGTTAGAGAAAATAAGATTTTACTTACCGATAAATCTATTTCTCGTAGTCCGTAGTGGATGCTGGGCGCCCATCCCAAGTGCGGATTGTCTGCAATACTTGTATATAGTTATTGTTACAAAAATTCGGGTTATTATTGTTGTGAGCCATCTTTTCAGAGGCTCCCTTTCGTTTTATCATACTGTCAACTGGGTTCAGATCACGAGTTGTACGGTGTGATTGGTGTGGCTGGTATGAGTCTTACCCGGGATTCAATATCCTTCCTTATTATGTACGCTCGTCCGGGCACAGTATCCTAACTGAGGCTTGGAGGAGGGTCATAGGGGGAGGAGCCAGTGCACACCACCTGATCCTAAAGCTTTTATTCTTGTGCCCTATCTCCTGCGGAGCCGCTATTCCCCATGGTCCTTACGGAGTCCCAGCATCCACTACGGACTACGAGAAATAGATTTATCGGTAAGTAAAATCTTATTTTTAAATACCTACCGGTAAATCCTTTTCTCCTTCATCCACTAGGGGGAGCGTAGTTACAATGGGGAAATAGTAGGCAGTAATTGGGAGCTGGCACTTTAAAATTCTCACACTGTGGCTAGCTCCTCCCCTACTATCTCCCCTCCAAGCCAGTCTTAGTGCCCGAGGGAGCTGGTTCACTTGGGTTTAGCTGAATTTTTTCTTTATTTTATTTTTCTTTCACTCACACACACACACACACACACACACACACACACACACACACACACACACACACACAGCTATGCCACTGCCAGTCTGCACCGCGGGAGCTGCCGGCGGGGTCCCATCGCAGCTGCGTGCGGCTCGGGATGGGCCCCGGCTGAGGGAGACACTGAGCTCTCCTGAGTTGGCCGGACACCGCTGCGTGCGGTGCGTGTCGGGGCCGCTCCACCAGCAGAGGATTATGGCAGCGGTAAGTCTCAAAAGTGGCCGGACACCGCAGCTGGTTCCTACGACGCGTCTGCTGTTCCTGGGTATGATTCTGGACACAGAACAGAAGGTGGTGTTTCTCCCGGAGGAGAAGGCCAAGGAGTTGTCCTCTCTGGTCAGAGACCTCCTAAAACCAAACCAGGTGTCTGTGCATCACTGCACGCGAGTCCTGGGAAAGATGGTAGCTTCTTACGAGGCAATTCCATTCGGCAGATTCCATGCACGGATCTTTTAGTGGGATCTGTTAGACAAGTGGTCCGGATCGCATCTTCAGATGCATCGGCTGAACACCCTGTCCCCGAGGGCCAGGGTGTCTCTGCTGTGGTGGCTGCAGAGTGCTCATCTACTCGAGGGCCGCAGATTCGGCATACAGGACTGGGTCCTGGTGACCACGGATGCAAGCCTCCGAGGTTGGGGGGCAGTCACTCAGGGAAGAAACTTCCAAGGACAATGGTCGAGTCAGGAAGCTTCCCTACACATAAATATTCTGGAACTAAGGGCCATTTACAATGCCCTAAGTCAGGCAAGACCCCTGCTTCAAAACCAGCCGGTGCTGATTCAGTCAGACAAAATCACGGCGGTCGCCCATGTAAACCGACAGGGCGGCACAAGAAGCAGGATGGCGATGGCAGAAGCCACAAGGATTCTCCGATGGGCGGAAAATCACGTGATAGCACTGTCAGCAGTGTTCATTCCGGGAGTGGAGAACTGGGAAGCAGACTTCCTCAGCAGGCACGACCTCCACCCGGGAGAGTGGGGACTTCATCCAGAAGTCTTCCAGCTGATTGTAAACCGTTGGGAAAGGCCACAGGTGGACATGATGGCGTCCCGCCTCAACAAAAAGCTACAAAGATATTGCGTCAGGTCAAGGGACCCTCAGGCGATAGCTGTGGACGCTCTAGTGACACCGTGGGTGTACCAGTCGGTTTATGTGTTCCCTCCTCTTCCTCTCATACCAAAGGTACTGAGGATAATAAGAAAGAGAGGAGTAAGAACTATTCTCGTCGTTCCGGATTGGCCAAGAAGGACTTGGTACCCGGAACTACAAGAAATGATCTGAGGACCCTTGGCCTCTGCCTCTCAGACAGGACCTGCTACAGCAGGGGCCCTGTCTGTTCCAAGACTTACCGCGGCTGCGTTTGATGGCATGGTGGTTGAACGCCGGATCCTGAAGGAAAAGGGCATTCCGGTTGAAGTCATTCCTACGCTGATAAAAGCTAGGAAGGATGTGACAGCAAAACATTATCACCGCATATGGCGAAAATATGTTGCTTGGTGTGAGGCTATGAAGGCCCCAACAGAAGAATTTCAGCTGGGTCGATTTCTGCACTTCCTACAGTCAGGAGTGACTATGGGCCTAAAATTGGGATCTATTAAAGTCCAGATTTCGGCCCTGTCTATTTTCTTTCAGAAAGAACTGGCTTCACTGCCTGAAGTTCAGACGTTTGTTAAGGGAGTGCTACATATTCAGCCCCCTTTTGTGCCCCCAGTGGCACCTTGGGATCTCAACGTGTTGGATTTCCTAAAATCACATTGGTTTGAGCCACTTCAGACCGTGGAGTTGAAATATCTCACGTGGAAAGTGGTCATGCTTTTGGCCTTGGCTTCGGCTAGGCGTGTGTCAGAATTGGCGTCTTTGTCATGTAAAAGCCCCTATCTGATATTCCATATGGACAGGGCAGAATTGAGGACTCGTCCCCAATTTCTCCCTAAGGTGGTATCAGCGTTTCATTTGAACCAACCTATTGTGGTGCCTGCGGCTACTCGGGACTTGGAGGCTTCCAAGTTGCTGGACGTAGTCCGGGCCCTGAAAATCTATGTTTCCATGACGGCTAGAGTCAGAAAAACTGACTCGCTGTTTATCCTGCATGCACCCAACAAGCAGGGTGCTCCTGCTTCTAAGCAGACTATTGCTCGCTGGATCTGTTGCACGATTCAACTTGCACATTCTGCGGCTGGACTGCCGCATCCTAAATCAGTCAAAGCCCATTCCACGAGGAAGGTGGGCTCTTCTTGGGCGGCTGCCCGAGGGGTCTTGGCTTTACAACTTTGCCGAGCTGCTACCTGGTCGGGATCAAACACGTTTGCAAAATTCTACAAGTTTGATACCCTGGCTGAGGAGGACCTTTGAGTTTGCTCAATCGGTGCTGCAGAGTCATCCGCACTCTTCCGCCCGTTTGGGAGCTTTGGTATAATCCCCATGGTCCTTACGGAGTACCCAGCATCCACTAGGACGTCAGAGAAAATAAGAATTTACTCACCGGTAATTATATTTCTCGTAGTCCGTAGTGGATGCTGGGAGCCCGTCCCAAGTGCGGATTGTCTGCAATACTTGTATATAGTTATTGCTTAACTAAAGGGTTATTGTTATGAGCCATCTGTTCAGTGAGGCTCAGTTGTTATTCATGCTGTTAACTGGGTATAGTTATCACGAGTTGTACGGTGTGATTGGTGTGGCTGGTATGAGTCTTACCCTGGATTCCAAATCCTTTACTTGTAGTGTCAGCTCTTCCGGGCACAGTTTCCCTAACTGAGGTCTGGAGGAGGGGCATAGAGGTAGGAGCCAGTGCACACCAGATAGTACCTAATCTTTCTTTTAGAGTGCCCAGTCTCCTGCGGAGCCCGTCTATTCCCCATGGTCCTTACGGAGTACCCAGCATCCACTACGGACTACGAGAAATAGAATTAGCGGTGAGTAAATTCTTATTTCTCTAACGTCCTAGTGGATGCTGGGACTCCGTCAGGACCATGGGGAATAGCGGGCTCCGCAGGAGACAGGGCACATCTAAATAAAGCTTTTAGGATCACATGGTGCGTACTGGCTCCTCCCCCTATGACCCTCCTCCAAGCCTCAGTTAGGTTTTTGTGCCCGTCCGAGAAGGGTGCAATCTAGGTGGCTCTCCTAAAGAGCTGCTTAGAAAAAGTTTTTTTAGGTTTAAATCTCAGTGAATCCTGCTGGCAACAGGATCACTGCATCGAGGGACTTAGGGGAGAGATTTCCAACTCACCTGCGTGCAGGATGGATTGGAGTCTTAGGCTACTGGACACTTAGCTCCAGAGGGAGTCGGAACACAGGTCCTCCTGGGGTTCGTCCCGGAGCCGCGCCGCCGATCCCCCTTACAGACGCTGAAGACGGAGGTCCGGAAAGCAGGCGGCAGAAGACTCCTCAGTCTTCATGAAGGTAGCGCACAGCACTGCAGCTGTGCGCCATTGTTGCTACACGTCTCACTGATTCAGTCACGGAGGGTGCAGGGCGCTGCTGGGGGCGCCCTGGGCAGCAATATTAAATACCTTTAGTGGCAAAATAAATACATCACATATAGCCATTAAGGCTATATGTATGTATTTAACCCAGGCCAGTTTTCTTAAAACCCGGGAGAAAAGCCCACCGTAAAAGGGGCGGAGCTTATTCTCCTCAGCACTCAGCGCCATTTTCCTGCTCAGCTCCGCTGGTGAGGAAGGCTCCCAGGACTCTCCCCTGCACTGCACTACAGAAACAGGGTAACAAAGAGAAGGGGGGCATAATTTGGCGATATTGATATATTAAAAGCGCTTATATCAAAAACAACACCACCTAGGGTTGTTTATATACATTTATAGCGTTTTTGGTGTGTGCTGGCAAACTCTCCCTCTGTCTCCCCAAAGGGCTAAGAGGGTCCTGTCTTCGATTAGAGCATTCCCTGTGTGGCTGCTGTGTGTCGGTACGTGTGTGTCGACATGTATGAGGACGATGTTGGTGTGGAGGCAGAGCAATTGCCGGTAATGGTGATGTCACCCCCTAGGGAGTCGACACCGGAATGGATGGCTTTAGTTATGGAATTACGTGATAATGTTAGCACATTACAAAAGTCAGTTGACGAAATGAGACGGCCGGAAAACCAGTTAGTACCGGCTCAGGCGTCTCAGACACCGTCAGGGGCTGTAAAACGTCCCTTACCTCAGTCAGTCGACACGGGTACCGACACAGATGAATCTAGTGTCGACGGTGAAGAAACAAACGTATTTTCCAATAGGGCCACACGTTATATGATCACGGCAATGAAGGAGGCTTTGCAGATCTCTGATACTGCTGGTACCTCAAAAAGGGGTATTATGTGGGGGGTGAAAAAACTACCTGTAGCTTTTCCAGAATCAGAGGAATTGAATGACGTGTGTGACGAAGCGTGGGTTAACCCAGATAGAAAACTGCTAATTTCCAAGAAGTTATTGGCATTATACCCTTTCCCACCAGAGGTTAGGGCGCGCTGGGAAACACCCCCTAGGGTGGATAAGGCGCTCACACGTTTATCAAAGCAAGTGGCGTTGCCGTCTCCTGATACGGCCGCCCTCAAGGATCCAGCAGATAGGAGGCTGGAAACTACACTGAAGAGTATATACACACATACTGGTGTTATACTGCGACCGGCAGTAGCCTCAGCCTGGATGTGCAGTGCTGGGGTAGTGTGGTTGGATTCTCTGACTGAAAATATTGATACCCTGGATAGGGACAGTATTTTATTGACTCTAGAGCAATTAAAGGATGCTTTTCTTTATATGCGAGATGCTCAGAGGGATATTTGTACTCTAGCATCAAGAGTAAGCGCGATGTCCATATCTGCCAGAAGAAGTTTATGGACGCGACAGTGGTCAGGTGATGCGGATTCCAAAAGGCATATGGAAGTATTGCCATATAAAGGAGAGGAATTATTTGGGGTCGGTCTTTCGGACCTGGTGGCCACGGCAACTGCCGGCAAATCCACTTTTTTACCTCAGACCCCCTCCCAACAGAAAGACACCGTCTTTTCAGCCGCAGTCCTTTCGCTCCTATAAAAACAAGCGACCAAAAGGACAGTCTTATCTGCCGCGAGGCAGAGGAAAGGGTAAGAGAGGGCAGCAAGCAGCCCCTGCCCAGGACCAGAAGCCCGCCCCGGGTTCTACAAAGCCATCAGCATGACGCTGGGGCTTTACAAGCGGACTCAGGAGCGGTGGGGGGTCGACTCAAGATTTTCAGCAATCAGTGGGCTCGCTCACAAGTGGACCCGTGGATCCTGCAGATAATATCTCAGGGTTACATGTTGGAGTTCGAAAGGTCTCCCCCTCGCCGGTTCCTAAAGTCTGCTTTACCAACGTCTCCCTCAGAAAGGACGTCGGTTTTGGAAGCCATTCACAAGCTGTATTCTCAGCAGGTGATAGTCAAGGTACCCCTCCTACAACAGGGAAAGGGGTATTATTCCACACTATTTGTGGTACCGAAGCCGGACGGTTCGGTAAGACCTATTCTAAACCTGAAATCCTTGAACCTGTACATACAGAAATTCAAGTTCAAGATGGAGTCACTCAGAGCAGTGATAGCGAATCTGGAAGAAGGGGACTTCATGGTGTCCCTGGACATAAAAGATGCTTATCTGCATGTCCCAATTTACCCCTCACACCAAGGGTATCTCAGGTTCGTGATACAAGACTGTCATTATCAGTTTCAAACGCTGCCGTTTGGTTTGTCCACGGCCCCTCGGGTCTTTACCAAGGTAATGACCGAAATGATGGTTCTTCTACGAAGAAAAGGCGTATTAATTATCCCTTACTTGGACGATCTCCTGATAAGGGCAAAGTCCAGAGAACAGCTGGAAGTCGGTGTAGCACTAACCCAGGTAGTGCTTCAGCAACACGGGTGGATTCTGAATCTTCCAAAATCTCAATTGACCCCGACAACTCGTCTGCTGTTCCTGGGAATGATTCTGGACACGGTTCAGAAAAAGGTGTTTCTCCCGGAGGAGAAAGCAAGGGAGTTATCCGAACTTGTCAGGAACCTCCTAAAACCAGGAACTGTGTCAGTACATCAATGCACAAGAGTCCTGGGAAAGATGGTGGCTTCTTACAAAGCGATTCCATTCGGCAGATTCCATGCACGGACATTTCAGTGGGATCTGCTGGACAAATGGTCCGGATCGCATCTGCACATGCATCAGCGGATAACACTGTCACCAAGAACAAGGTTGTCTCTCCTGTGGTGGTTGCAGAGTGCCCATCTGTTAGAGGGCCGCAGATTCGGCATACAGGACTGGGTCCTGGTGACTACAGATGCCAGCCTACGAGGCTGGGGAGCAGTCACACAGGGAAGAAACTTCCAGGGCGTGTGGTCAAACCTGGAGACGTCCCTTCACATAAATATACTGGAGCTAAGAGCGATCTACAATGCTCTAAGCCTGGCAAAATCGCTGCTTCAGGGTCAGCCGGTGTTGATCCAGTCGGACAACATCACGGCAGTCGCCCACGTAAACCGACAAGGCGGCACGAGAAGCAGAAGAGCAATGACAGAAGCTGCAAGGATTCTGCGCTGGGCGGAGAATCATGTCATAGCACTGTCAGCAGTGTTCATCCCGGGAGTGGACAACTGGGAAGCAGACTTCCTCAGCAGACACGACCTTCACCCGGGAGAGTGGGGACTTCATCCAGAAGTCTTCCACATGATTGTGAACCGTTGGGAAAGACCAAAGGTGGACATGATGGCGTCTCGCCTCAACAAAAAATTGGACAGATATTGCGCCAGGTCAAGAGACCCTCAGGCAATAGCTGTGGCCGCTCTGGTAACACCGTGGGTGTACCAGTCAGTGTATGTGTTCCCTCCTCTGCCTCTCATACCAAAGGTACTGAGAATTATACGGAAAAGAGTAGTAAGAACAATACTGGTGGCTCCGGACTGGCCAAGAAGAACTTGGTATCCGGAACTTCAAGAGATGCTCACGGAGGATCCATGGCCTCTACCTCTAAGAAGGGATCTGCTTCAGCAGGGACCTTGTATGTTCCAAGACTTACCGCGTCTGCGTTTGACGGCATGGCGGTTGAACGCCGGATTCTAAAAGAAAAGGGCATTCCAGAGGAAGTTATTCCTACCTTGATTAAGGCTAGAAAGGAAGTGACTGTACAACATTATCACCGCATTTGGCGAAAATATGTTGCGTGGTGTGAGGTCAAGAAGGCTCCAACGGAAGAATTTCAATTGGGTCGATTCTTACATTTCCTGCAAGCAGGATTGTCTATGGGCCTAAAATTGGGGTCCATTAAAGTTCAAATTTCGGCCTTATCAATCTTCTTCCAGAAGGAATTGGCATCAGTGCCTGAAGTACAAACTTTTGTCAAAGGTGTACTACATATACAACCCCCAATAGTGCCTCCAGTGGCACCGTGGGATTTGAACGTAGTTTTGAATTTTCTCAAATCTCATTGGTTTGAGCCTCTAAAATCGGTAGATTTAAAATACCTTACATGGAAGGTAACCATGCTATTGGCCCTGGCTTCAGCCAGGAGAGTTTCAGAGTTGGCGGCTTTATCATACAAAAGCCCATATCTGATTTTCCATTCGGACAGGGCAGAACTGCGGACACGTCCTCATTTTCTCCCTAAGGTGGTTTCGGCTTTTCACTTGAACCAGCCTATTGTGGTGCCTGCGGCTACTAGCGACTTGGAGGACTCCAAGTTACTGGACGTTGTCAGAGCATTAAAAATATATATTTCAAGGACAGCTGGAGTCAGAAAATCTGACTCGTTGTTTATATTGTATGCACCCAACAAGATGGGTGCTCCTGCGTCTAAACAGACGATTGCACGTTGGATCTGTAGCACAATCCAACTTGCACATTCTGTGGCAGGCCTGCCACAGCCTAAATCTGTAAAGGCCCACTCCACAAGGAAAGTGGGCTCATCTTGGGCGGCTGCCCGAGGGGTCTCGGCATTACAACTTTGCCGAGCAGCTACGTGGTCAGGGGAGAACACGTTTGTAAAATTTTACAAATTTGATACTCTGGCTAAGGAGGACCTGGAGTTCTCTCATTCGGTGCTGCAGAGTCATCCGCACTCTCCCGCCCGTTTGGGAGCTTTGGTATAATCCCCATGGTCCTGACGGAGTCCCAGCATCCACTAGGACGTTAGAGAAAATAAGAATTTACTTACCGATAATTCTATTTCTCATAGTCCGTAGTGGATGCTGGGCGCCCATCCCAAGTGCGGATTGTCTGCAATACTTGTACATAGTTATTGTTACAAAGATCGGGTTATTACTATTGTTGTGAGCCATCTTTTCAGAGGCTACTTCGTTTTTTGTTATCGTACTGTTAACTGGATTCAGATCACAAGTTGTACGGTGTGATTGGTGTGGCTGGTATGAGTCTTACCCGGGATTCAAGATCCTTCCTTATTGTGTACGCTCGTCCGGGCACAGTACCTAACTGAGGCTTGGAGGAGGGTCATAGGGGGAGGAGCCAGTACGCACCATGTGATCCTAAAAGCTTTATTTAGATGTGCCCTGTCTCCTGCGGAGCCCGCTATTCCCCATGGTCCTGACGGAGTCCCAGCATCCACTACGGACTATGAGAAATAGAATTATCGGTAAGTAAATTCTTATTTTCTCGCTGGATCAGGTTCACTATCCAGCACGCTTTTTCTACGGCAGGACTGCCGTGTCCAAAATCTGTTAAGGTCCACTCTACTCATGATGTGGGGTCTTCCTGCGCAGCTGCCCAGGTTATCTCGGCAGTGCAACTTTGCCGAGCTGCAACTTGGTCTGGGTCGAACACGTTTGCAAAGTTTTACAAGTTCGATACTTTGAATGAACTTCAGATAATCAGAGGCCAATCAGTTCTGCAGGAGCCTTCACGCTCTCCCTCCTGTTCTGGGAGCTTTGGTACATCCCCATGGTACTAATGTGGACCCCAGCATCCTCTAGGACGTAAGAGAAAATAGGATTTTGGTTACCTACCTGTAAATCCTTTTCTCGTAGTTTGTAGAGGATGCTGGGCGCCCGCCCAGCGCTTCGTTTTCCTGCTATTGTTTGGTTCAGTACAACTTTTTACACAACGTTTTAGTTGTGTACTGCATTGTTACTTGGTAAGTAATATTTCAGCTGTTGCTGAGTGGTCAAGCTAGTTGTCTTGACGTGCCTTGTATGTGTGAGCTGGTGTGAATATCACCACTATCT
Source organism: Pseudophryne corroboree (assembly GCF_028390025.1). NCBI lineage: Eukaryota > Metazoa > Chordata > Amphibia > Anura > Myobatrachidae > Pseudophryne > Pseudophryne corroboree. The sequence continues at coordinate 679,230,259 of NC_086445.1, read as the reverse complement.
GTGTAAGTCCTTCTTTCGAAATATGTCGTCTCCTCAGGCACAGTTTCTAGACCAGGCATTCCCAACCACGGTCCTCAAGGCACACTAACTGCAGGTTTTAGTGATATCCAGCCTTCAGCATAGGTGACTTAATTAGTAGCTGAGCTATTTTGATTTAACCATCTGTGCTGCAGCCTGGATATCACTAAAACCTGCACTGTTGGTGTGCCTTGAGGACCGTGGTTGGAAATGCCTGTTCTAGACTGAGTCTGGTAGGAGGGGCATAGAGGGAGGAGCCAGCCCACACTCTCAAACTAAAGTGCCAATGGCTCCTGGTGGACCCGTCCAGTGATGGATAACCTTGACACTCCAGCTGTTGTTGAACTACACATCCCAGCATGCCCTGCATAAGTTTTAGCAAGGCCAAATAGCAAAACTGATGCAGGGCATGCTGGGATGTGTAGTTCAACAACAGCTGGAGTGTCAAGGTTAGCAATCACTGGACCCATATATACCCCATGGTACTAATGTGGACCCCAGCATCCTCTACAGACTACGAGAAAAGTATTTACCGGTAGGTAACCAAAATCCTATTTTCTAATGTTTTTATCATCCTTTTTTTTGCTACGTGTTTTAAGGAATAGCGTCTTCTACTGGCACAGCAACATTTGTATGTTTGTGATAACTGCCATCTTGTGCATGTGATTTAACATAACAATCATTTGCCAAATAGGGAACTAAAAATATTTTCTTTAAGATAAAAAAAAACCCCCCAAAGTAACACAAGAAGATAAATAAAACTATACATTTATCAAGAGCTATTATACCACATTCAGATAGAAATGCGCTGGGTAGTTTTACCAGTCCCTGCCTTACCCTCCCTTTCTGCAGCGGGATACACTGTTTCACAGGGAATACATCGGGGTGTAGAGTTGGATCTTGATATGAGGCACCAACAGGCTAAAGCTTTGTTCCCTGGATGCCTTGCACTGCTTCCTCTATAACCCCACCTACGGATACTGGAGCTCAGTTTGTATGTTGGTGCACGTAACGGGGGCTGCGCTAGGCAGCCCTGAAAAGAGCTTTTTTTTTTTTTTTTTCTCGAAGACTTCAAGGACTGCAGCACTTTCTATGTCATTCTGACATGCTGTGCTGCATGCTCCCGCGGCCGGTTCCCGGGTACTTGCAGCGGAGGCGCACCGGTTCATAGGCACACCGCCGCTGACGCTCTCCAGAATTGGCATGGCTGCACATCGGGTAAGAGGGTCCCCCAGGCAGGACCCGCTGGTAAATCGTGTCACGGTCCCAGGAGACTTACTGTGACGCTGGCGTGGACACTGTACTGCACAGGGACCCCACTATATCCACCAGGGCAGGGAGCACAGGTAGGATTATAAGAAATCCTTATTACATAGGCTCCACAGTACCTGGTGGTGAGGACCAGCAGAGGGGATAAGGCGCTGACCTGTAGCCTCTCCTCCCCGCTCCAGGCGCCATCTACTGCTGGTGTTCCCGCTCTGAAGCTGCATTTCACTCTCCCTCACTCCTTGACTGAGATTTCGGCACCATTTTCTCAGATAGCTGCGTCTGGTCTTGGGGACTGCTGGGCTAAGTCTCCTCTGTAAATCCGCCTGACAAATCAGCGCTGTGATTTTAGTCACTTAAGTATTTTACATGTCATTTTAGACAGTGTTAGTTAAGAACAAGTGTGCTACTGCCTGAACATTTAGTACAAGTGTTCTGAGATATACATCCAGTATCTACTGTGCATTGTTTTTTCTGATGTGGGGTACGCTGGGCTCCACAGGGAATGACATTGGGTGTAGAGTAGGATTTTGATCTGAGGCACCAACAGTCTAAAAGCTATGACTGTTCCCAGAATGCATAGCACCGCCTCCTCTATAACCCCGCCTCCGTGCACAGGAGCTCAGTTTTGTAGTTGGTGACATTTATTATATATCCCACAGTACCTGGTGGTGAAGTCCAGCAGGGGGATAAGGCTTTGACCTGTAGCCTCTCCCCCAGCCCCAGGGCGCCATTTAGAGTAAATGTGACCACCCTGGAGCTGCATATATCTCTCTCTCCCTCACTCCCAGTCAGCGTTTGGGTGCCATTAGGAAGGCTATCAGGCTTTTTCTTAAAATTTACTGATGACCCGGAGCCTGATGCTGCCCCTAAGAAACCGGACAGATTTAAACGTCATTCTGACCCTTTAGTTGACATACGTCAGGAGTCCTGGGATAATCCAGGAATTAAATTCACGCTTCATAAGAAGATGCTGGCTCGCTATCCCCTCACTGCAGAACGAAGTAAAAATTGGGAGACAACCCCCGCCAGTGTATTCGCAGGTGGCGCGTCTGGTGGTATCCTCAGCTCTGCCAGTAACTACCGTCACGTCTCTAAAAGAACCGATGGATAAGCGTGAGGAGGGTTGTTAAAAAGCGATTTACACCCTAGTGGGTGCTGCGCATCGGCCCACCATTGCCGTGACATGGGCTGCAGAGGCGATTTGAAGCGTATTTTCAGGAGTTGGAAGCTGAAATGTCTTCCAACGCTTCTGATCATGCTAGACAATGCTTATTGTTTGTCACAGCTTCTCATTACATTAAAGAGGCGGCTTCTGATGCCGGTATTCTGGCGGCCAAGGCTTCTACTATGTCCATACTGGCTCGCCGGATTCTATGGTTGCGGTCCTGATCCGTGGATCTGGACTCTAAGAATACCCTTGAGGTACTCCCTTTAAGACCTCAACAAGATTGTGGCTGACTTAGCTTCTGCTAAAACAGCTTGTCTACCTAGTACTGCTCCTTTGGTACCGAAGGCTAAGAGTAGTGCTTTGCTTTCCCTGAAGGACTGAAGGATCGAAAAGGGTCAGGCGTACCCGAAACAGGCTCGCACTTCCAAACCCAATAAGCTGCCCGTCAGCCTGCTTCCAAGACTGACCTGCCTGCCGCATGACAGGGTGGGGGTCCGACTTCTAGGGTATACCCAGGAATGGTTGAAGACCACATCCGGTGCCTTGGTACGGGAAGTCGTCACTCGAAGTTACGCCGTCTCCTTCAAATATCGTCCCCCTCATCGCTTTTGCCTGACAGACGTCCCTTCGGATTAGGTGAAGGCAAAAACTCTTCATTCGGTGGTAGTCCCTCCTGGACACAGGAGTGGTAGTACAGGTGCCTCTGGCTCATAGAGGCAAGGGGTACTATTCACCACTGTTCCTAGTCCCGAAACCGAATGGGTCCTACCAGCCCATCCTCAACCTCAAGTCCTTGAACAAATTTGTGAGGGTCTTCAAGTTTCGTATGGAAACTCTTCGCTCTATTGTTCTGGCCTTTGAACCTAGGGATTATATGGTCTCCCTGGACATATATGATGTTTACCTGCATATTCCCATTGCAATGTCGCATCAGCAATACCTGAGGTTTGCGGTTGGCAACCTCTATTACCAATTTCGGGCGTTACCTTTTTGGTTTGACCACGGCTCCGTGAGTTTTCACCAAGGTCATGGCGGTAATGACTGCTGTACTCCGCCGTCAAGGGGTCAGGATCCTACCGTACCTGGACGACTTGTTGATCTTGGCAAATTCCCCAGAAATTCTCCTACGCCATCTGGATCTGACTATCCAGTTTCTGCAAGCCCACGGGTGACTCAAGTGGATGAAGTCTTCCCTGGTCCCTGCTTAGAGCATGGTGCACCTGGGGGCATTGTTGGACACTCGCATCCAGCGGTTGTTCTGGTCTCAGGAGAAAGTTCTGAAACTTCAGGACAGGATTTGATGCTTCCTATATTGTCCGCAAGTGTCGATACATTTGGCAATGCAAGTGCTAGGTCTCATGGTGTCTGCTTCGACATGGTGGAGTACGCTCAATTCCATTCCCGTCCTCTGCAGAAGCTGATTCTTGCCAAGTGGGACGGCCTGCCTCACCGGATCAGGTCTCAAATGATCTCCTGGTCTCCGGAGCTCCGTCTGTTACTGAGCTGGTGGCTACAGTACCAACTATTGAGCAGGGGTCATCCCTTCTGGATCTCCAACTGGGTCCTCCTGACGACAGATGCCAGTCTGAGAGGTTGGGGCGCGTGTTGGAGCAACACTCCCTTCAGGGTCGGTGGACCAGGGAGGAGTCTCTCTCCTCCCGATAAACATTCTGGAATTGCGGGCGGTGTACAACCCACTGAACTTGACCCAGCATTCAATACTGAACAGACCTGTTCAAGTACAGTCGGACAACGCCACCACAGTGGCATACATCAATCATCAAGGCGGCACTCGAAGCCGCATGGCAATGAGGGAAGTATCACAGATTCTTCAGTAGGTGGAACGCCATCTGCCAGCCATATCGTCCCTATTCATTCCGGGGGTCCTCAACTGGGAAGCGGACTTCCTCAGTCGTCAAGACGTGCACGCCGGAGAGTGGAGCCTCCATCCAGAAGTGTTTCAACTCCTCGGACAGGTGGTGCCTTCCAGATGTGGACCTGATGGCATCTCGACACAATCACAAGGTTCCGGTCTTCGGAGCAAGGACAAGGGATTCTCAAGCAGCGTTCGTGGACGCACTGGCAATTCCATGGAACTTTCAGCTGCCATATGTGTTCCCTTCTGTGTCACTCCTGCCCAGGGTAATAAGGAAGTTCAAGCAGGAAGGAGGATTACTACTTCTAATCGCTCCAGCGTGGCCCAGACAGCATTGGTTCTCAGACCTGCAGTGTCTCTTGATAGAGCATCCTCTTCTACTAACGTAATGCCCATACCACCTCGTTCAGGGCCCTTGTGTCTGCCAGGATCTGGCCCGTCTGGCTTTGACGGCATGGCTCTTGAAGCTTCAGTTCTGAGGGCCAAGGGATTTTCTGAGGCGGTCATTCAAACGATGTTGAAAGCCCGTAAACCGGCTTCGGCTCTGATTTATTATAGGGTCTGGAATTCTTACTTCACCTGGTGTGCGGCTAAGAATTATGATGCGTACAAGTTCAGTACTGCCAAACTGTTGGCTTTTTTGCAACAGGGCCTGGACTTAAGCCTTCGTGTGGCCTCCCTCAAGGTTCATATTTCGGCCTTGTCGGTGTGGTTTCGGAGAAATTGCGACTCTGCCTGATGTTCATACTTTCACTCAGGGTGTTTTACAGATTCAACCTCCCTATGTTCCTCCTGTGGCTCCTTGGGATTGTCTGTTCTGGATGCCCTACAGGAGTCTCCATTTGAACCTCTTGAGTCTGTGGACCTTTTAAGTGGCTTACTCTTAAGGTCTTGTTTTTGCTGGCTATTACCTCTGCTAGACTGGTTTCAGACTTGGGTGCTTTGTCCTGTCGGTCACCCTTTCTGATTTTTCACAGTGACAGAAAACAGAGATTGTGGTTCTGGCCTTTACCTCTCCTGGTTTATCCTCCAAAGAGCGGTCTTTGGATGTGGTATGGTCTCTCCGTATTTGTGTAGAGAACAGCTTCGCTTAGAAGATCTGATTCTCTGATCTTTTTGGTTTTCACATAAGTGGCTGGCCTGCTAAGCAGACCTTGGCCAGATGGATTTGAATCCTGCTACCATCAAAGCCCATTCTACTCGGTCTGTTGGACCTTCTTGGACTGCCCGCCGTGGTGCGACACTTGAACAATTGTGCAAGGCGGTTACGTGTTCCTCAGTGTACACGTTCATAAGGTTCTTTGCCTTCGATACTTCCGTCTCCTAGGATGCCTCCTTTGGACACCGGGTTCTTGTGCCCGCTACAGTGCGTCCCCTCCCATGAGGAACTGCTTTAGGACATCCCCAATGTTATCCCTGTGGAACCCAGTGTACCCCGCTGCAGAAAAGGAGATTTATGGGAAGAACTTACCGTTGTTAAATCTTTCTGCGAGGTACACTGGGCTCCACAAGGCGCCCACCCTGATGCACTTTGCTTTTTTGGGTTGGTATTGGTATAGCTGCTGGCACCCTCTCCTGCGGTGAGTGTGTGGTGTAATTGGCTACGATCTGTTGTCTCTGGTACCTGCTACTGCATTGGGCTGGTTAACTAAACTGAGCTCACTGGCATGGAGGCAGGGTTATAGAGGAGGTGGCGCTGTGCATCTTGGGAACAGTCTAAAGCTTTGAGCATGTTGGTGCCTCGGATCAAGATCCAACTCTACACCCCGATGTAAGTCCCTGTAGAATCCAGTGTACCTCGCTGACAGATTTAACAAAGGTAAGTTCTTCATATAAATCTCCCCCCCCCCCCCCCCCCCTTGATATTTCGTGTTAAATTACTGCAAGCACAGGCATCGTTTGGCTAACACTGTGTCGGTAGGCAAGCGTCGAAAAAAACGCTTCTTTGATCTTATTTCTGTAAAACAGTTGAAAAATGGAGTTCCTGTCAGATTTATGATATAACAATAACAGTTCATATTATATTAAAGCATTTTATCTTGTGACGTCCTTGCATAAATTAAATATGCATATTGACATCACCCCATGTTCTGTATAAGATAGCATTTATCACATACTGATGCTATCCCTGTGGTTATTACTTTAAACACATAGGGGTTGATTCAATTGTTTTTTATGGGATTCAGATTTTCCAGTCAAAACAGGAATGTTAAGCTGTCCAAACAATTGTCACAATTTAATTGTTTAGGTACCTATGCATGTCGCGCACAGCGTTTAGCCACGTACAACGGCTAAACCCATCTAAAGTCCAGCTTTGGGGGATATCCAAATAGCCCCAGTAATTTACCGGGGCTAATTGTCGCGCCGGGGGCTATCTAGCCCCGATAAGCTGGCACGTGCCGCGGTTTGTCAGGCATTTTGTTTCACCTGCCTCCGGCAGGCGAAGCAGAATCCCCAGTACGCCCCGGAAACGCTGGCCCCGGTTCGCAGAACCTGTGTTTTTGGGTTAAAGGGGGTGGTTTTTTTTTTGGGTTGTGCGTTTTTTGTTTTTACGCGCAAAAACGCCAGTTTTTCAAACCCGATGTTTTAACTGGGATAATTGGATATCCCCCTTGAGAGAATTTTAATGCCTATAGTGCTAACTTAGCACACACGCTACTTCTCGCACCACAGGAGGCTAAATGGAGCAACCATTGAATTGCTCCGTTTTGCTCTGGGGTATAGGAAGTGTTGGAGCCTGGCACTAAACAATTCTGAACTGGCTCCTCCCCCCTCAATACCTCCGCATGCATAGTGAGCTCGGTTTAGAGCCAATTGAAATTAATTTGGCTTTGTATTTGACCAAAATTGTATTTGATATGTAAATGATCTTTTAAGCTCAATGTTCTTATTGTTTCTGTATAAAATTGGAAGCCAAGTTTATAGCGCACAATTTGTTAGGTTTTAATAGTTCTAACGTATTGCTAAAACTTACTGCTTACTGCAGGCTTCTTTAATGCCGCAAACTTGAAAATCCCTGTCAGTTTAGTGTAGATATAATTTAATTCTCTTCACTCCCTTCCTAGATGAAGACTTTGGAAGAGAATCTGCGCCACCCAAAAAAGCCAGGGCATCTCCAAGAGAAGTGAAAGAGAAAAGACGCTCTGGAAAAAATTCACAGGAAGACAGGTAACAGCATTTCTCATTGTGCATTCTCTGAAACCTAAACAGTGATGCCCTAAATAGTCTTCATTTATCCTTTTACATTTACTGTGTACAATCTGGAGTGTGCGAGTATTGCCATCATGCAGGGCCTGGGGACTGCACCGTCACTGCCCCATGGCACCTAGTGTTCCCGGTAGTGAGCTTGCATGCGCGGTCCTGAAAAGGGGTGTGACCGGCCGATCGAGTGTGGCCCCATTGGCATCACTCTTGGGGGCGTGACCAGAACTTACAAAGTACTGGGTTTTCCCCAAGTTCTCCTCAATGCGAGCAGATGCGTGTGTTTGAACGGAAACAGGATCTTTTCCCACCTGTGGGTCACTGTGGCTCACAGATGGGGAAGGCATCGGGCAGGCTGTCTTTGTATGACACCATAATTAGGGCACGGCGTATTTTGCCACTTTAAAATCGGGCAGAACGCAGGCCCTTCTAAAAGAGCGTAGTATGAACACTAAGGCACCTGCATTTGGCTTGCAGTGTGCCTGGGGTGGCACTCTCTGACTGGTGGTGCTACTGTAGAGATGCTGCTCTGGGGTTTATCCATGTGGAATGGTCCAGTCCTGGTTGCTTGACTTTTTTTTTTTTTTTTGTGTGATATCCCCTGTAAGTTAGTAGTCGGAAACAACCATTACTTTATTTTTATTTACCTTCATATGAATATAGCGGCCATTTTTCTATTATGGCGTATGACCTTTTTCACTGCTGTGGACGTTTGGGGTAAATGCAGTCTCATAGAAAGCTGGAATAAAAACCATTTTCAGCACATTTCAAGCTACAGTTTAAGCTACATTGTCATATAACGATTTCTCTACCTGACGTCCTTCTGACTAAAATTTAAGCCCAACTTGAATTGTCAGAATGAAGTCTCTATTTTTGGGTTGTATTTCAGTGGGAAGAAACAATTTCAGTGCTATAATTTGTTTGGGGGGAATAGCTATATAGTCAATTTGCCAAACAACAAATTGTAAATTATCTATCTTGCCTACTTTATTTTTATTAGAGCACCTTGAAATTGCTTGTTTCTCCTTCATCCACTAGGGGCCACTGGAGCGTAGTTACAATGGGGAAATAGTAGGCAGTAATTGGGAGCTGGCACTTTAAAAACTCTAACCCTGTGGCTAGCTACTCCCCTATCTCCCCTCCAAGCCAGTCTTAGTTTAGTGCCCAAGGAAGCTGGTTCACTTGGGTTTAGCTGAAGAATTTTTTTATTTTTTTCTTATTATTTTATTTTTCTCACACACACACACTGGCAGCTCTGCCACTGCCAGTCTGCACCGCGGGAGCTGCCGGCGGGGTCCCATTGCAGCTGCGTGCGGCTCGGGATGGGCCCCGGCTGAGGGAGACACTGAGCTCTCCTGAGCTGGCCGGACACCGCTGCGTGCGGCGCGTGTCGGGGCCACTCCATCCAGCAGAAGATTCCGGCAGCATGGCAGCGGTGAGTATCAGCGGCCGGACACCGCGGCGTGTCGGGGCCACCCTCCACCACTGAAAGGCGAGTGTGTGCATTCCCCCCTCTTCCCCCCAGAGTGTTGGGATGACAGGGTGGCAGGGGGGTTTGAATAGAATTCATTTTCTTAATTTTAATGATGACCAAAGATAGAGAGCCTCTGACTTCCAATCAGTCGTCCTGGGACTCTGTCCTTAATATAGACTTTCATTTTGAAGGGGGGCGCTAACAGGGGGACAGTGACGGTATGCACCCCTCCAGATCCCCCCCTTTAACTCCCACATCGGATTTTTATTTAAAAAAAAAAAAAAGATGCAGCGCTCCCGCCCGCCGCCCCCCTCCCTGCTCGGATCCCCGCCAGCGCGGCTCACAGAGCCGCTACGGGGATCCGGCATAAGGGTGCATAGCATTTTTAAATTTGGCGCCATAGAGGGGGGCGGGGCTTAGTCCCGCTCTGCGCGCCCGGAAGTAGCGCGCACTGGGGACCCGTCCTTTTCCCTTCAGCAGCAGCGCGGGACGGAGGCCATGCGACCACAGTGAGCAGTTACAGTGGGGAAGGGGGGCACTGCAAGGCACATATATTTAGCTTGCTTCAGCCTGTCACTGCACAGAGTATCGTGCAGGACAGATCAGGCTGCTGTGGCTGGGTTTTTTTCCCTGCTCCCCCCCCCCCCCCTCCCTCCCTCCCATTCTGCCTATTACTGTTTTGCCTGTGGGGGGAAGGGTCTCAAGTTTAGGTGCTGCCATGGCCAGCAAAGGCTCCAAGGCAACACAAAAGCAGGGTCAGGTTTCAGGTGAGGAGTCACAGCCATTGGCTCAGCCCTCCTCAGAACCCCAGAGCGCCCCGACATGGACGACACAACTCACAGAGGTGATGTCCCTGCTGACTGGGGAACTTAAAGCCTCTCGGGAAGATAGGGAGGCGGCCCGGTTCCGACAGCTTGTCCCGGTACCGGCGCCAGAACCTGCATGGGCAGTCTCATTGGCAAAGTCAGTGGAGGGACTTTCCAGGGCTGTAATCCCTTCCCAAGCCCCGTCCTTTAGCCCCCCTCAACAGGCTTCAAAAAAGAGATTGCTAGCCTCTGTGTTACAGGACTTTGACGATGATATGCCTCAATTAGATGAGGCGGGGTTAGATGTACAGGATAGACAGGATGTGGATATCCAGGATACTGAGGACGATCAGGTATATGAGGACTCTGAACCAGTAGCTCAGGGTATAGAGGCTCTTATTACTGCTATTCGCTCAGTGTTACAGGTGGAGGAGACTGCCAAACCTTACGCCCCTCAAGGTTTGGCACCGACCAATACCTGCCGGTGACTTTTCCAGTTTCGGAGGAGCTGGATGCGCTCATAACGACAGCCTGGAAGCATCCAGACGCAAAATTTCAGGTATCAAGAAAACTGTTGTCTTCCTATCCTTTTCCCGCAGATAGCAGAACGCGTTATGAGACCTCTCAGATTGTGGATCCTTCGGTGTCTCATCTGTCCAAAAAGACTGTCCTGCCTGTTCCGGGGGCAACTTCACTTAAGGAGGCGTCAGATAGGAAGTTGGAATCTACCTTAAAGAATATTTACTCTGCGGCAGGGGTATTACATCGCCCGGCGCAGGTAGGTTGTTGGGTCAACAAGGCGATCGAAGCATGGGCGGAACATTTGTCCTCTGGAATTCGTGATGAATTACCGGCGGATTAATTGATAGAGTTGGCGGAACACATCTGTGAATCAGCCCTTTATCTTTGCGAAGCGTACAAGGACATAGGTGTTCTCGGAGCTAGAATTTCCGCTTTAGCAATTGCGGCCCGCAGAGCTCTATGGCTCCGGCATTGGCATGCGGATACGGAATCCAAAAGGGCGGCAGAGGCGTTGCCTTTTACAGGTGAGTTTCTGTTTGGTAAGGATCTGGATGCCTGGATCTCTACAACCACCGGGGGTAGGTCGGCGTATCTTCCTTCTGCTGCTCCAGCCGCTCGCAGGCCATGTAGGGGTCCCTCTTTTCGATCCTTTCGTGCCCCTTCCAGGTTTCGAGGACAGGCCAGGGGTGGAGCTTCTACCTTCCGTGGCCGTAGAGGTAGAGGCGGCGGCAGGGGTAGAGGTTCCACAGCCTCAGCCCAGTCAGACGCTAAGTCTTCTACCACTGCCACCACATGACGGGCCTCCCTCCCACCTGGGAGATCACAGGGTGGGAGCTCGTCTGTGGGATTTCAAGGAGGTCTGGATACAGTCCTGCCCAGATGCTTGGGTCCGGGATCTAATCACTTGCGGTTACAAGCTCGTTTTTCAGGAGCAACCGCCCCAGCGGTTCTTTACCGCGGGTTTGCCAGTTTCCGACAACCGGGGAGTTGCCTTACAAGCCGCGGTCCAGAAGCTTCTATCCGCAAGGGTAGTGATCCCTGTTCCCTCGCATCATCGGAAACGGGGCTATTACTCAAGCCTGTTTCTAGTACCGAAGCCGGACGGCTCGGTCAGACCAATCCTGAACTTGAAAGATCTCAATCCGTATTTGAAGGTATTCAAGTTCAAGATGGAGTCCCTCCAGTCTGTTATTGCGGGGTTGGAAAAAGACTCGTTTCTGGCATCCTTAGACATCAAGGATGCATACTTACATGTTCCCATTTGGCCTCCTCATCAGGCTTTTCTCCGGTTCGCAATACAGGACGCTTATTTACAGTTCCAGGCCCTTCCCTTCGGTCTCTCTTCTGCTCCCAGAGTGTTCACAAAGGTCATGGCGGTCATGATGGCCCTACTTCGGAAGCAGGGTGTGACAATTGTTCCGTATCTGGACGATCTGCTAATAAAAGCAAGCTCAGCAGAATGGTTACTTCAGAATATCCGGATGACACAGGACCTTCTGATTCGTCACGGGTGGATCCTGAATTTCCCGAAGTCTCACTTATGCCCCTCAACGGCTGTTGTTTCTGGGAATGATTCTCGACACAGTCCATCAGAGGGTTTTCCTTCCGCAGGACAAGATACTGTCTCTGCAGACACTGGTAAGATTGGTCCTTCAACACCGTCGGGTGTCAGTGTATCTGTGCATTCGCCTGCTGGGAAAGATGGTAGCAGCGTTCGAAGCTCTTCCGTACTGTCGCTTCCACTCTCGACCGTTTCAGCTGTGTCTTCTAAATCAGTGGTCAGGATCTCATCTGTTCCTTCATCAGCGGGTGACGTTATCTCCAAAGGCACGGTCGTCGCTGCTCTGGTGGCTCCAGTCGACCCATCTGTTGGAAGGAAGACTGTTCGGGATATGGGATTGGGCTCTCCTCACCACGGACGCCAGTCTGCGAGGCTGGGGGGCAGTGACCCTGGGACATCGGTTTCAGGGGCGCTGGTCAATCCACGAATCCTCTCTCCCAATAAACATTCTCGAACTAAGGGCGGTGTACAACGCCCTGCTTCAGGCACATCACCTCCTACGCGGTCGAGCGGTCAAAGTTCAGTCCGACAACGCCAGGACGGTAGCGTACATCAACCGTCGGGGCGGCACTCGCAGCCACGCGGCGATAAGGGAGGTCACCAACATCCTTTCTCTGGGCAGAGAAGTATGCTCTGTCCTTTTCGGCGATATTCATTCCAGGAGTGGACAATTGGGAAGCCGACTATCTAAGCCGACAGGACATGCACCCAGGAGAGTGGTCGCTACATCCCCAGGTGTTTTGGCAACTGGTACGTCGGTGGGGGAAACCACAGATCGACCTCATGGCGTCCCGCCAGAACCACCAGTTGCCTCTTTATTACTCTCGGACAAGGGACGCGGCGGCGGGCGTGGATGCCCTCACGGCTCCTTGGAATTTACGGTTCGTTTACCTCTTTCCTCCCTTCCCGCTGTTGCCGAAGGTTCTGCAACGCATCAAGAGGGAAGACACTCTGGTCCTCCTGGTGGCTCCGGATTGGCCACGCAGGGTTTGGTACTCCACCCTGCACCTGTTGTCGGTGGCCGAGCCTTTGCCCCTGCCACTACGAGACGACCTTCTACAACAGGGTCCTTTTCTTTATCCAGACTTACGCAGGCTACGTTTGACGGCGTGGCTGTTGAGAAAGCCATCTTGACAAGGAAGGGGATTCCTCGTACAGTTATACCAACTATGCTTCGGGCTAGAAAGTCAGTTACATCTTCTCACTACTACCGCATTTGGAAGGCTTATGTAGCATGGTGTGAACGTCGAGAATTTTCTCCTTCCGTGTATAGCTTAGCCCGTCTTCTCCGTTTTTTGCAGGCGGGTTTTTCAGCAGGCCTAAGACTGGGTTCGCTAAAGGTGCAGGTATCTGCTCTTTCGGTTTTCTTCCAGAAAAAGTTAGCCTTGCTACCTGAGGTTCAGACCTTCTTTCAAGGGGTTCTTCGCATACAGCCTCCCTTCCGTCCTCCGACAGAGCCATGGGACCTCAGTCTGGTCCTGTCTTTTCTGCAGTCTTCATTGTTTGATCCCCTGGAATCAGTAGAGATAAAATATCTCACCTGGAAGGTGGTTCTTCTCCTGGCGCTGGCTTCAGCTAGACGGGTGTCGGAACTTGGGGCTCTCTCTTGTAGGTCTCTTTACCTGGTGTTTCATGCGGATAGGGCCGAGCTTCGTACTCGTATGTCCTTTCTACCTAAGGTGGTGTCTGATTTTCACATCAATCAGCCGCTTGTGGTCCCGGCCCTCTCGGGGGACTCTCCGGATACGAGATCATTGGACGTTGTAAGGGCGCTCAAGATCTATGTGGATAGGACTTCAGCTATTCGGAAGTCAGATTCCTTATTTGTTCTGTACGATGCTGCCTGCCGTAGTTGGCCGGACTCTAAGCAAACCTTGTTTCGATGGATTCGACTGACCATCAGACAAGCTTATTTGGCAGCTTCTTGGGAACCTCCATCTTCCATTTCAGCACACTCCACGCGCTCTGTGGTACCTTCGTGGGCGGCTGCCCGGGGGGGTCTCTGACTACTTTGTCGGGCGGCTACTTGGTCCGGCCGTCATACGTTTGTCAAATTCTACAAGTTTGACACTTTTGCGTTCTCTGCATCTGTTTGGCCGAGCGGTTTTACAGGGGACTCAGCGCTCTCCCACCCGTTCTGGGAGCTCTGGGACGTCCCCATTGTAACTACGCTCCAGTGGCCCCTAGTGGATGAAGGAGAAATCAGGATTTTGGTACTTACCGATAAATCCCTTTCTCCGATTCCACAGGGGCCACTGGACGCCCGCCCAGCGCTGTTCCTCCTTGTATTTTGCTTAATGGTTTGTGGTTCAATAAATGACCGCTTGTTGAGTTCAGGTTAGCCTGTTTGTTAGGTTCTATTCCAGGTTTAGTTTGGGTTATCCTGGTTGACTGGACGTCATTAACCTCCTCTACCTTAAGGTTGTATTCATTACAGCTCTCCTTGGGCACAGTTTTACGTAGACTGGCTTGAGGGGAGATAGTAGGGGAGGAGCTAGCCACAGGGTTAGAGTTTTTAAAGTGCCAGCTCCCAATTACTGCCTACTATTTCCCCATTGTAACTATGCTCCAGTGGCCCCTGTGGAATCGGAGAAAGGGATTTATCGGTAAGGACCAAAATCCTGATTTTCCGTTTTCACCTTAATTGACCTCTAATGTCTCTGATGGGGGACCTGATAAAAATGTCAAATTCACAGCATACACAATACTGCATGAGGGGTAACTAGAAGATGAAAAAAAAATTGGTGTTTGGTATTCCATGCTCTTTTGTAGTGTAGCTTTGTTCCACATGAAATATCAAACTCCAAATTGAAAAACAAGCAATTTCAAAGTGCTCTGAAATTTTATTCCTTCCCACTGAAATACAATCCAATAATAGACTTAATTTCTGCAGCGGGGTACACTGGGTTCCACAGGAATAACATTGGGGTATAGAGTAGAATCTTGATCCGAGGCACCAACAGGCTAAAAGCTTTGACTGTTCCCAGGATGCTCAGCGCTGCCGCCTCTATAACCCCGCCTCCGTGCACAGGAGCTCATTTTGTAAGTTAGTGTCAGGCACTGCAGGCACCAACAGGCTGGGCTGCTCCAGCAGCCCTGAAAAGAGCTTTTTAAAAGAAGATAGAAGACTTCAAGGGCTGCAGCAGAGGCACTCTGAGTGCTAGATGTCATTCTGCAGATCCATCACCTCCCCCGGCGGTGCTGTATACTACCGCGCCCTGGTTGCTGGGTACTTACAGCAGAGGGCTTCGGTTCTTCAGGACAGGCACACGCACTCACCGCAGCTCTCCGGGATCGCGTGGCAGCATCTAGGGAGGAGGTAAAAGTCCCGCAGGCGGGACCAGCTGTAAATCTCGATCCGGCGCGGCCATTAGGAGGTGGGCTGCACGCGCTGGCGTAGACATTTCTCATATTTCCTAATTGGTGAAAAAAAAAAAAAAAAAAAAAAAAAAATATAAATATATATATATATATATATATATATATATATATATATATATATATATATATATATATATATATATATATAATTAAAAAAAATTTTTTTTTTTTTATAAAAGCGCCAGCAGGTCTAACCAGTATCATTGCTGACTTTAGAACCTGTGATAGCTGCTGGGTGTGAGCTGGCAGAACTCTGTCTCTAACAGGATCTGCTGTGGGTCTGTCCCCTATAGCCCAGTGTGTTTGTGGCTGTCGGTACGTGTGTGTCGACATGTCTGAGGCTGAATGCTCTTCCTAGGAGGAGGCTGGCGTGGGGACTGACAGTTCTGTGAGAGTGACCGTGTCTGCACCGCCGACGGATGATTGGGTCAATATGCTGAGTGTTTAAAATACGAATGTGACTAAGTTGGCTAAGAGATTTGATAAATCTGAGTCTAAGAACCAGTCATGGAGGAAATCCATGGAGGATGCTTTGTCACAGGTCCAGACCCCTTTGGCTACGCAGAAACGTGCATTTGCCCAAATAGCAG
The DNA here is from genome assembly GCF_028390025.1 of Pseudophryne corroboree. Taxonomy (NCBI): domain Eukaryota; kingdom Metazoa; phylum Chordata; class Amphibia; order Anura; family Myobatrachidae; genus Pseudophryne; species Pseudophryne corroboree. The sequence continues at coordinate 679,214,393 of NC_086445.1, read as the reverse complement.
ATACGGATACAGACACGGACTCTGATTCCAGTGTCGACTATAGTGATGCCAGGTTACATCCAAAACTGGCTAAGAGTATTCTGTACATGATTGTGGCAATAAAAGACGTTTTACATATCACTGAGGACCCTGCTGTTCCTGATACGAGGGTCTGTATGTTTAAAGGCAAGAAACCTATGGTAACGTTTCCTCCCTCTCATGAACTGAATGCACTTTCTGAAAAAGGTTGGGAAAATCCCGACAAAAAGGTACATGTTCCCAAAAGAATTCCAATGTCTTATCCGTTTCCCTCTGGGGACAGGGACAGCTGGGAGTCCATCCCCACTGTAGATAAAGCTTTGTCGTGTTTATCCAAAAAGGTGGCGCTTTCGTCCCCTGACACGGCAGCCCTGAAGTATCCTGCGGATCGTAAGCCCGAAAATACCTTGAAGTCCATTTGTCACTACAGGGTCGTTACTCAGACCCGCTGTTGCTGCGGCATGGGCGAGTAGCGCTATATAAAAGTGGGCGGATAACTTGTCATCGGAGGTAGATTCCCTAGACAGGGATAGTGTGCTTTTGACGTTGGGTCATATCAAGGACGCTGCAGCGTATTTAAAAGAAGCCGTAAAGGATATCGGCCTTTTGGGATCAAGGGCCAATGCCATGGCAGTCTCTGCTAGGAGAGTATTGTGGATTCATCAATGGAATGCTGATGCAGATTCTAAGAAGGTGATGGAGTCTCTACCGTTTAACGGTAAGGTCTTGTTTGGTGACTGACTCACTGACCTGGTCTCTACGGCGGGGTAAGTCGTTTTTTTTTACCTTATGTTCCTGCATAGCAGAAGGAATCGCCTCACTATCAGATGCAGTCCTTTCTGCCCAACAAATTCAAAAAAGGACTAGGGTCCTCCTTCCTTGCTGCGAGGGGGAGAGGAAAAAGGTCACAGGCTGTGGCAAGTTCCCAGGAGCAGAAGTCCTCTCCAGCTTCTACCAAATCCACCGCATGACGCTGGGGCTCCGTTGTGGGAGTCCGCACCAGTGGGGGTACGTCTCAAGCTCTTCAGTCAGGTCTGGGTTCGCTCGGACCTGGATCCTTGGATAGTAGACATAGTATCACAAGGGTACAAGTTAGTTTCAAGACGTGCCCCCTCACCGATTTTTCAAATCAGCCTTGCCAGCTTCTCTTCTAGAAAGGGAGTTAGTAAGCGCTGCGATACTAAAATTGTGTCAAAATCAAGTAATTGTCACGGTACCCCCGTCTCAGCAGGGGGAAGGGTTTTATTCAAGCCTGTTTGTGGTCCCGAAGCCAGATGGCTCTGTCAGACCGATTCTAAACCTAAAATCCCTCAATTTCTTTCTAAAGAAATTCAAGTTCAAGATGGAGTCCCTACGAGCAGTGATCTCCAGTCTAGAGGGGGATTTTATGGTGTCAGTCGACATAAAAGATGCCTACTTACATATCCCCATATATCCTCCACATCAGGCTTACCTGAGATTTGCTGTGCAGGATTGTCATTACCAATTTCAGACGTTGCCGTTTGGTCTTTTCACGGCTCTGAGGATTTTCACCAAAGTAATGGCAGAAATGATGGTTCTCCTGCGCAAGCAGGGAATCACAATTATCCTGTACTTGGACGATCTCATAAAGGCGAGGTCCAAGGAGCAATTGTTGAAGAATGTTGCCCTTTCACTGACGATTCTGCAACAACACGGTTTGCTCCTAAATCTGCCAAAATCACAGTTGGATCCAACGACACGGTTGTCGTTCCTGGGTATGATTCTGGATACAGAACTAGTTTTTCTTCCAGTGGAAAAAGCTTTGGAAATACATAACATCGTAAAACAGATTCTGAAACCGGCAAGGGTGTCCGTTCTTCACTGCACTCTGTTGCTGGGGAAGATGGTTACGGCCTACGAGGCCATTCCGTATGGCAGGTTCCATGCCAGGGTGTTTCAGTGGAACCTGCTGGACCAGTGGTCCGGGTCTTACCTGGCCATGCACCGGAAAATAATTCCATCTCCCAGGACCAGAATTTCCCTCCTGTGGTGGCTGCACAGTTCTCACCTTCTGGAGGGACGCAGGTCGGTGTTCAGGATTGGATCCTGGTGACCACGGATGCAACCTCCGAGGCTGGGGAGCAGTCACACAGGGAAGAAACTTTTAGGGAAAGTGGTCGTCAGGAAGCTTGTCTACACATAAACATTCTGGAATTAAGAGCCATCCACAACGGCATACTGCAATCAGAACATCTTCTTTGAGGTCTGCCGGTCTTGATTCAATCAGACCACGTTACAGCAGTGGCGTACACAAACCGCCAAGGCGGAACAAAGAGCAGAGCGGCGATGGCCGAGGCCACGAAGATTCTTTGCTGGGCGGAAAGACATGCCAGCGCTCTGGCAGCGGTCTTCATTCCAGGAGTGGACAACTGGGAAGCAGACTTCCTCAGCAGCCACGATCTCCATCCAGGAGAGTGGGGTCTTCATCAAGAGGTCTTTGCAGAAGTGACAAGTCGTTGGGGAGTTCCTCAAGTGGACATGATGGCGTCCCGCCTCAACAAGAAACTTCAGGCGATAGCGGTGGACGCCCTAGTGACACCGTGGGTGTTTCAGTCGGTCTGTGTTCCCTCCACTTCCACTCATTCCAAAGGTGATAAAAATTATAAGAACAAGGGTTCAGGCGATCTTCATTGTTCCAGATTGGCCAAAAAGGGCCTGGTATCCAGATCTTCAGGAGTTGCTCATAAAAGATCCCTGGCCTCTTCCTCTTCGCAGGGGCCGTGCGTGTACCAGGACTTACCGCGGCTGCGTTTGAAGGTGTGGCGGTTGAACGCCAAATCCTAGCCCGAAAGGGTATTCCCAGTGAAGTCATTCCTACACTGCTTCAGGCTAGAAAAGAGGTAACTGCAAAGCATTACCACCGTATTTGGAGAAAATGTGTCTTGGTGTGAATCCAAGAAGGCTCCTACTGAAGAATTTCACCTGGGGCGTTTGCTCCATTTCCTACAAGCAGGTGTGGATGCGGGTCTAAAGTTGGTCTCTATTAAAGTGCATGTCGATCTTTTTTTCAAAAATAATTGGCCTCCCTTTCGGAAGTTCAGACCTTTTGTAAAAGGCGTGCTGCACATCCAACCTCCCTTTGTGCCCCGAGTGGCACCATGGGACCTTAATGTGGTGGTGCAATTCTTGAAATCACATTGGTTTGAACCTTTGCGCAAGTTTGAGTTAAAATTCCTTACTTGGAAAGTGGTCATGTTGTTGGCCTTGGCGTCTGCAAGGCGAGTGTCTGAGTTGGCGGATTTGTCTCACAAAAGCCCATATTTAATTTTTCCATGCTGATAGTGGAGTTGAGAACTCGTCAGCAATTTCTGCCAAAGGTGGTTTCTTCATTTCATGTGAACCAGCCAATTGTGGTGCCAGTGGCTACTGACGCCTTGGCGGAGTCAGTCTCTCGATATGGTCAGAGCTTTGAAGATCTATGTCGCCAGTACGGCGCAGATTAGGAAAACAGAGGCTCTGTTTGTCCTGTGAGCTCAACAAAATTGGGACTCCTGTTTCTAAGCAGACAATTGCGCGCTGGATTTGCAATACGATTCAGCAGGCTCATTCTACGGCAGGATTGCCGTTACCAAAATTTGTGAAAGCCCATTCTACCAGAAAGGTGGGCTTATCCTTGGCGGCTGCCCGGGGAGTCTCGGCGTTACAACTTTGCCGAGCTGCTACTTGGTCGGGTTCAAACACCTTTGCGAAGTTTTATAAGTTTGATACCCTGGCTGAGGAGGACCTCTTGTTTGGTCAATCGGTGCTGCACAGTCATCCGCACTCTCCTACCCGTTCTAGAGCTTTGGTATAAACCCCATGGTTCTTGATGTGACCCCATCATCCTCTAGGACGTATGAGAAAATAGGATTTTAATACCTACCGGTAAATCCTTTTCTTAGTCCGTAGAGGATGCTGGGCGCCCCTCCCAGTGTGGGCTGTATCTGCAGTTTGGTTATTGTTACGCTCATGTTGAGTTCAGTCAATCTGTGACCTGGTTGGTCATGCCGTTGCATGCGTTGTTTAATGGCGTGTTTGAGGTGTGAGCTGGTATGTATCTCACCTTAGTTTAAAATAATTAAATCCTTTTCCTCGAAATATCCGTCTCCCTGGGCACAGTTCCTATAACTGGAGTCTAGAGGAGGGGCATAGAGGGAGGAGCCAGTTCACACCCATTCAATGTCTTATAGTGTGCCCATGTCTCCTGCGGATCCCGTCTATACCCCATGGTTCTTGATGTGACCCCAGCATCCTATATGGACTGAGAGAAAAGGATTTACCAGTAGGTGTTAAAATCCTATTTTTGTTGGTACTGGGACCCCACTAGACCACCAGGGCAAGGGCACCGGTCGGTTTTCTGCATAAACCACTTTATTATTGCCCACAGTACTCGGTGGTGAAGTGCAGCAAGGGGATAAGGCTCTGACCTGTAGCCCCTCCCCTAGCCCCAGGGCACCATTTAGAGTAAATGTTCCCGCCCTGGAGCTGCCTCTGTCTCCCTCACTCCCTGTCGGTGTTTGGGCACCATTACACATGCTGAGCTGATTCTGGGACTGCATGGGCAAAGTCCTCCTCTGTAAAGCCGCCTGTATTATCAGCGCTGTGCATTTTACAGGACACTTAAGTATTCTACATGTCTTTTGATAGTGTTGGTTAACCCTGAAGCAATGCACTGTGTCTTATGTAGTACAAGTACCCTGTGATATACATCCAGTCTTTACTGTGCATTGATACATCTATAAGTCTCTCCAGCTTTACTTCGTATTACTTAGTATTGCTAGTCTAGTGTAGTTTTATTGTTTGTCATAATTTCTGTATTGTACATGTGACTGTGCATATACAGTAGCTGCTGTGTGATTTCTACTTTGTGTATCTCGCTCAGATTGCTATCCCTATATTCTGTACCCTGAGGTAGGCTAAGTGCATCAGGGTTATTATTTGATATAGGTATTTCACAGGATATACTTATTGTGTATTTTTCTCTGATTTTCAGTCGCTATATACCTCTTGAATCCTTTCTCTGTGCTATCACACTGTACAGGCGGTTCTTGGTCAGGTATTATACTGCTGATATTGTACTGTGGTGCCCGTGCTTTACGCTTTCATATGTCAGCTTCAAGGGGCGATGGCTCTGTGACTGATCCTGCATTACGCGGTGATGTCACAGATACATTAGAGGAAAACATAGCAGCGCAGGGTTCAGGCTCCGGGGGTTCCCTGCCCCCCAGTAGGTCTGTAGTAACGGGGGTACGTAACGATTCGCCTTGGGCTACTTTTTCTACCTTACTAAATACTCTGGTAACCAGACTTATGCCCCCTATGGGACCTTGCGTGCCGGTAGAGCCACATATTGTCCCTGCGGTTAATCTGCCATGGGCAAATCTCCTGTCCACTCAGTTATAGCAATTGAATCACTCATTGAACAAACAGAAAACTAACCCTCGCCTGCCTAAGACCAAGGGATCCTCTAAGCGGGCCATTACTTCCTCACAATCCACCCATGTTTCAGACACTTCATCTAATGAGGATGGCGTGTATACTGACCCTTCAGACACTGATCCAGATGCTTCTGATGGGGAATCTTTCACAGGTGGAGGTTCCTGACTTATTAGAGGTTATCAGGCTGATTCTTCAAATTGATGATGACCCAGAACCTATTGCCTCTAAGAAACCTGATTAGATTCAAATGTCAGAAGGTTACTAAATTGGTTTTAGCTCATTCTAACCACTTGGTTGACATACGTCAGGAATCCTGGGAAAACCCAGGGAAGAAATTCACACCTCACAAGAAGATGCTGGCTCGCTATCCCTTGGCTGCGGAGTTAAGTAAAAATTGGGAAACTCCACCGCTGGTGGATTCGCAAAGTAGCTCGGCTGGTGGTGTCCTCTGCTCTGCCTGTAACTAACTACAGTCGCCTCTCTGAAGGAACCAACTGATAAGCCTGTGAAGGGTTGTTTAAAGGCTCTTTATACCCTTTTGGAAGCTGTGCATCAGCCTACTATTGCGACAGCTTGGGCTGCAGAAGCTATTGAAGCGTGGGCCCAGGAGGTGAAAGCAGAGCTGCCATCCAATTTTTTCTGATAATGCTAGACAATGTCTTTCGTAGCTTTCACAGCTTCTCATTACATTAAGGAGGCCTGCTTCCAAATCAGACAAGCCTGCTGCATGATGGAGCGGGCCTCCCCCTGGGGGACCCCCGGGTGGGAGGCCGACTTCTAAGGTTTACCCAGGTATGGTTGAAGACCACTTCCGACGCCTGGGTAATGGAGTCGTCACTCACGGATATGCCATATCCTTCAAGAATCGTCCCCCCTCATCAATTTTGCCTGACAAACATACCTTTTGGATCAGGTGAAGGCAAAACCTCTTCAGTTGGTGGTACACCACCTGGACACAGGAGTGGTAGTGCCGGTGCCGAGGCAAGGGGTACTATTCGCTGCTATTCCTAGTCCCGAAACCGAATGGTTTCTCCTGGCCCATTCTCAACCTCAAAGTCCTTGAACAAATTTGTGAGGGTGTCCAAGTTTCGTATGGAAACTCTATTCGCTCTATTCTGGCTTTGGAGCCCGTGGACTAATATGGTCTCCCTGGACATACAGGATGCTTACCTCCATATTCCTATTGCCATGTCACATCAGCAATACCTGCGGTTTGCTATTGGCAACCTCTACATCACAAAACATACCCAGAAACACTAAGAAATCTCAATATGTATAGTTTGGAGCAGAGAAGGGAAAGGGGGGACATGATAGAAACTTTAAAATATATCAAGGGTTTCAACAAAGTCTAGGAGGGAAACATTCTCCAAATGAAGAGAAGCAAAAGGACACGAGGACATGCACTGAGACTGGAGGGGGGGAGGTTCAGGGGAAATTTGCGGAAAAATTATTTCACAGAAAGGGTAGTGGACAAGTGGAATAGCCTCCCATCAGAGGTGGTAGAGGCTAAGACAGTAGAGCAATTTAAACATGCATGGGATAGACATAAGGATATCCTTACAAAGAAATAAGGATCAAATAAGGTTAGAGATAAAAAATAATATAAAAAAAAAAAAGGGGCAGACTAGATGGGCCAAGTGGTTCTTATCTGCCGACAAATGTTTCTATGTAATTTCAGACCTTGCCCTTTGGATTGACCACAGCTCCGAATATTCACAAAGGTCATGGCGGTAATGACTGCCCTACCCCGCCGTCAGTGTCAGGATCCTACCTTATCTGGACGACTTGCTGATCCTGGCGAACTCCCCAGAAATTCTCCTCAGTCATCTGGATCTGACAGTCCAGTTTCTGCAAGCCCACTGGTGGCTCATCAACTGGAAGAAATCTTCCCTGGTCCCTGTATCAGGAGAAGGTCCTGAGCCATCAGGACAGAATTCAATGTTTCCCCTCTCGCCTGCGAGTGTCGATGCATCGCCGAGTGTAAGTACTAGGCCTCATGGGGTCTGCTTTTGACATGGTAGAGTACGCTTCATTTCATTTCCGCCCTCTGCAGAAGCTGATTCTTACCAAATGGGACGGCCTACCTCACCAGATCAGGTCTCTCATGATCATCTGGTCTCCGGAGGTTTGTCAGTCACTGAGCTGGTGGCTACAGGACCATTGATTTGAGCAGGGGTTGTCCCTTCTGGATCTCCAACTGGGTCCCTCTGACCATGGATGCCAGTCTGCGGGGTTGGGGAGCTGTGTTGGCGCAACACTCTCTTCAGGGTAGGTGGACCAGGGAGGAGTCTCTCCTCCCGATAAACATTCTAGAATTGCGGGTGGTGTTCAATGCTCTAAACCTGGCCCAGCATCACATACAGAACAGGCCTGTTAAAGTACAGTAGACAACGCCACCACGGTGGCATACTTAAATCATCAAGGCGGCACTTGAAGCCGCTTGGCAATGATGGAAGTGTCCAGGATTCTTCAGTGGGTGGAACGCCATCTGCCAGCCATATCGGCAGTGTTCATTCCGGGGGTCCTCAACTGGGAAGTGGACTTCGTCAGGACGTACACGCCGGAGAGTGGAGCTTCCATCCAGAAGTCTTTCAACTCCTCGTGGACAAGTGGGGCCTACCAGATGTAGACCTGATGGCGTCTCGACACAGTCACAAGGTTCCGGTCTTCGGAGCAAGGACAAGGGATCCTCAAGCAGCATTCGTGGACGCACTGGCAATTCCATGGAGCTTTCGGCTGCTGTACGTGTTCCCTCTGGTGTCCCTTCTGCCCAGGGTAATAAGAGTTCAAGCAAGGAAGAATCCTACTTCTGATCGCTCCAGCGTGGCCCAGATGGCATTGGTTCTCAGACCTACAGGGTCTCTCGACAGAGCACCCTCTTCTACTACGCCCAGACCACCTCGTTCAGGGCCCTTGTGTATACCAGAAATTGGCCCGGCTGGCTTTGACGGCATGGCTCTTGAAGCTTCCGTACTGAGGGCCAAAGGCCCGTAAGCCAGCTTCGTCTCGGATTTATCATAGGGTCTGGAATTCTTACTTTGCTTGGGACGCATCTAACAATCATGATGCTTACAAGTTTAGTACGGCCAAACTTTTGGCTTTCCTGCAACGGGGCCTGGACTTCGGCCTTCGTCTGGCCTCCATCAAGGCTCATATTTCTGCCTTGTCGGTATGGTTTCAGAGAAATTGCGACTCTGCCTGATGGTCATACATTCACTCAGGGTGTATTACGGATTCAGCCTCCCCGTGTCCCGCCTGTGGCTCTCTGGGATTTGTCGGAGGCCTTGCAAGAGTCTCCGGTTGAACCTCTTGAATCTGCGGACCTTAAGTGGCTTACTCTTAAGGTTTTGTTTCTGCTGGCTATTGCCTCTGCTAGACCAGTTTCAGATTTGGGTGCCTTATGTTGGTCACCTTTTCTGATTTTTCACTGTGGCCGTTCGGTTCTTCGGACACGCCCTGGTTATCTACCTAAGGAGGTGTCTTTCCACCTTAATCAAGAGATTGTGTTTCTGGCCTTTATCTATCTTAATTTGTCCTCCAAAGAACGATCTTTGGATTTGGTGCAAACGTGGCTGGCCTGCGAATAAGCAGACCCTGGCCAGATGGATTAGAATGGTTATTGCACAAGCTTATGTACAGGCTAGTCTTCCAGCTCCTGCTACCATCAAAGCCCATTCTACTCGGTCGGTTGGACCTTCTTGGGCGGCCCGCCGTGGTACGACCGTTGAACAATTGTGCAAGGCGGCTACGTGGTCCTCGGTGAACACTTTCATAAGGTTCGATACTTACGCCTCCCAGGATGCTTCCTCTGGATGCAGGGTTCTTGTGCCCACTACAGTGCTTCCCCTCACATGAGGAACTGCTTTAGGACATCCCCGATGTTATCCCTGTGGAACCCAGTGTACCCCGCTGCAGAAAAGGAGATTTATGGTAAGAAGTTGAACTTACCGTTGTTAAATCTTTCTGCGAGGTACACTGGCTTCCACAGGGTGCCCACCCTGACGCACTTAGCTTCTCTTTGGGTTTGTACGGCATTAGCCGCTGATACCTTCTCCCGTCGTGAGAATGTGGTGTATGTGCCTGCTAACTGTTCTAGTCTTTTACCTGTTGCTGCATTGGACTGGTTAACAAAACTGAGCTGCTATGCACAGAGGCGGGGTTATATAGGAGGCGGCGCTGAGCTTCTTGGGAGCAGTCAAAGCTTTTAGCCTGTTGGTGACTCTGCTCAAGATCCTATTCTACACCCCGATGTTATCCCTGTGGAACCCAGTGTACCTCGCAGAAAGATTTTAACAAAGGTAAGTTCTTACCATAAATCTCCCTTTTTAAAAAAATAAATAAAAATCACACAATTAACTTTTGGGCTTAAATTTCATTCAGAAGGAAGTCAGGCAAATAGTTACATGAAAAATTGTAGCTTGAAATGTGCTTTAAAATGTGTTTTATCCAAGCTTTCAGTGACTCTTCAGATCTGAGATATTGCATTTACACATTTCGTTCAACAGTGAAAAATAGTATACGTCATGATACAAAAATGGCCGCTATCTTCATATGAAGGTACTGTAAATAAAAAATAAAGTAATGGTTTCTGACTACTAATGGGTTAAGTTATCGCATACAAAAAGACAACTTGAACAAAATGATCAAGGAACCAATTTAATTCTGTACCATTTCATATGGATTGATACTCTGGGCTTCTAATATGGAACGTCTTAAGCAGTGCTCCGCTTCCTGGGGACAGCTGCCTTGCCCCCTCAGCATGATGTGACTTGTTTAGAGTGTAGACCAGCACTGGGTGGCACGGAGCCCAGCTACAGCATGTTGTACAGTTGTGCAGTCACACTATTTTCTCTAACGTCCTAGTGGATGCTGGGGACTCCGAAAGGACCATGGGGAATAGCGGCTCCGCAGGAGACTGGGCACAAAGTAAAAGCTTTAGGACTAGCTGGTGTGCACTGGCTCCTCCCCCTATGACCCTCCTCCAAGCCTCAGTTAAGATTTTGTGCCCGAACGAGAAGGGTGCAATCTAGGTGGCTCTCCTGAGCTGCTTAGAGTAAAAGTTTAAATAGGTTTTTTTATTTTCAGTGAGACCTGCTGGCAACAGGCTCACTGCATCGAGGGACTAAGGGGAGAAGAAGCGAACTCACCTGCATGCAGAGTGGATTGGGCTTCTTAGGCTACTGGACATTAGCTCCAGAGGGACGATCACAGGCCCAGCCATGGATGGGTCCCGGAGCCGCGCCGCCGGGCCCCTTACAGATGCTGAAGCAAGAAGAGGTCCATAAATCGGCGGCAGAAGACTTTCCTGTCTTCATAAGGTAGCGCACAGCACTGCAGCTGTGCGCCATTGCTCTCAGCACACTTCGGTCACTGAGGGTGCAGGGCGCTGGGGGGGGGCGCCCTGGGAAGCAATGAATTTACCTTATTTGGCAAAAAAATACATCACATATAGCTCCTGGGCTATATGGATGTATTTAACCCCTGCCAGTTTTCCAGAAAAAAGCGGGAGAAGAGCCCGCCGTGAAGGGGGCGGGGCCTATCTCCTCAGCACACAGCGCCTTTTTTCCCATACAGCTCCGCTGGTAGGAAGGCTCCCAGAATCTCCCCTGCATCCTGCAACTACAGAAACAGGGTAAAAAAGAGAGGGGGGCACTTATTTGGCAAAATAACAGATATAAGCAGCTATAAGGGATAGACACTTATTGTAAGGTTGTCCCTATACATATATAGCGCTCTGGTGTGTGCTGGCAAACTCTCCCTCTGTCTCCCCAAGGGGCTAAGTGGGTCCTGTCCTCTATCAGAGCATTCCCTGTGCGTGTGCTGGGTGTCGGTACGTGTGTGTCGACATGTATGAGGAGGAAAATGATGTGGAGGCGGAGCAATTGCCTATAATGGTGATGTCACCCCCTAGGGAGTCGACACCTGAATGGATGGCCGTAATTAAGGAATCACGTGACAGTGTCGGCACGTTACAGAAAACTGTTGATGACATGAGACAGCCGGCAGCTCAGTGCCTGTCCAGGCGTCTCAAACACCGTCAGGGGCTATTAAACGCCCGTTACCTCAGTGGGTCGACACGGACACAGACACTGACTCCAGTGTCGACGGTGAAGAAACAAACGTATTTTCCAGTAGGGCCACACGTTACATGATCACGGCAATGAAGGAGGTTTTGCACATCTCTGATACTGCAAGTACCACAAAAAGGGGTATTATGTGGGGTGTGAAAAAACTACCCGTAGTTTTTCCTGAATCAGAGGAATTGAATGAAGTGTGTGATGAAGCGTGGGTTACCCCCGACAAAAAACTGCTAATTTCTAAAAAATTATTGGCACTATATCCCTTCCCACCAGAGGTTAGGGCTCGTTGGGAAACACCCCCTAGGGTGGATAAGGCGCTCACACGCTTATCAAAACAAGTGGCGTTACCGTCTCCAGAAACGGCCGCCCTTAAGGAGCCAGCAGATAGGAGGCTGGAAAATATCCTTAAAAGTATATACACTCATACTGGTGTTTATACTGCGACCAGCAATCGCCTCAGCCTGGATGTGCAGTGCTGGGGTGGCTTGGTCGGATTCCCTGACTGAAAATATTGATACCCTGGACAGGGACAATATATTATTGACTATAGAGCATTTAAAGGATGCATTCCTATATATGCGAGATGCACAGAGAGACATTTGCACTCTGGCATCAAGAGTAAGTGCGATGTCCATTTCTGCCAGAAGAGGATTATGGACGCGACAGTGGTCAGGGGATGCGGATTCCAAACGGCATATGGAAGTATTGCCGTATAAAGGGGAGGAGTTATTTGGGGGCGGTCTATCGGACCTGGTGGCCACGGCAACGGCTGGGAAATCCACCTTTTTACCCCAAGTCACCTCGCAGCAGAAAAAGATACCGTCTTTTCAGGCTCAGTCCTTTCGTCCCCATAAGGGCAAGCGGGCAAAAGGCCACTCATATCTGCCCCGGGGCAGAGGAAGGGGAAAAGGACTGCAACAGACAGCTTCTTCCCACGAACAGAAGCCCTCCCCCGCTTCTGCCAAGTCCTCAGCATGACGCTGGGGCCTTACAAGCGGACTCAGGCACGGTGGGGGCCCGTCTCAAGAATTTCAGCGCGCAGTGGGCTCACTCGCAAGTGGACCCCTGGATCCTGCAGGTAGTATCTCAGGGGTACAAATTGGAATTCGAGACGTCTCCCCCTCGCCGGTTCCTGAAGTCTGCTTTACCAACGTCTACCCCCGACAGGGAGGCGGTATTGGAAGCCATTCACAAGCTGTATTCCCAGCAAGTGATAATCAAGGTACCCCTCCTACAACAGGGAAAGGGGTATTACTCCACGCTGTTTGTGGTACCGAAGCCGGACGGCTCGGTGAGACCCATTTTAAATCTGAAAGCCTTGAACACTTACATAAAAAGGTTCAAGTTCAAGATGGAGTCACTCAGAGCAGTGATAGCGAACCTGGAAGAAGGGGACTACATGGTGTCTCTGGACATCAAGGATGCTTACCTCCATGTCCCAATTTGCCCTTCTCATCAAGGGTACCTCAGGTTTGTGGTACAGAACTGTCACTATAAGTTTCAGACGCTGCCGTTTGGATTGTCCACGGCACCCCGGGTCTTTACCAAGGTAATGGCCGAAATGATGATTCTTCTTCGAAGAAAAGGCGTCTTAATTATCCCTTACTTGGACGATCTGATAAGGGCACGGTCCAGAGAACAGTTAGAGGTCGGAGTAGCACTATCTCAAATAGTACTACGACAGCACGGATGGATTCTAAATATTCCAAAATCGCAGCTGATTCCGACGACACGTCTGCTGTTCCTAGGGATGATTCTGGACACAGTACAGAAAAAGGTGTTTCTCCCGGAAGAGAAAGCCAGGGAGTTATCCGACCTAGTCAGGAAACTCCTAAGACCAGGCCAGGTGTCAGTGCATCAGTGCACAAGGGTCCTGGGAAAGATGGTGGCTTCTTACGAAGCGATTCCATTCGGCAGATTCCACGCAAGAACTTTTCAGTTGGATCTGCTAGACAAATGGTCCGGATCGCATCTTCAAATGCATCAGCGGATAACCCTGTCTCCAAGGACAAGGGTGTCTCTCCTGTGGTGGTTACAGAGTGCTCATCTCCTAGAGGGCCGCAGATTCGGCATTCAGGATTGGGTCCTGGTGACCACGGATGCCAGCCTGAGAGGCTGGGGAGCAGTCACACAGGGAAAAAATTTCCAGGGCTTGTGGTCAAGCATGGAAACGTCACTTCACATAAATATCCTGGAACTAAGGGCCATTTACAATGCCCTAAGTCAGGCAAGGCCTCTGCTTCAGGGTCAGCCAGTATTGATCCAGTCGGACAACATCACGGCAGTCGCCCACGTAAACAGACAGGGCGGCACAAGAAGCAGGAGGGCAATGACGGAAGTGGCAAGGATTCTTCGCTGGGCGGAAAATCATGTGATGGCACTGTCAGCAGTGTTCATTCCGGGAGTGGACAACTGGGAAGCAGACTTCCTCAGCAGACACGATCTTCACCCGGGGGAGTGGGGACTTCACCCAGAAGTCTTCCACATGATTGTAAACCGTTGGAAAAACCAAAGGTGGACATGATGGCGTCTCGCCTCAACAAAAAACTGGACAGATATTGCTCCAGGTCAAGGGACCCTCAGGCAATAGCTGTGGACGCTCTGGTAACACCGTGGGTGTACCGGTCAGTGTATGTGTTCCCTCCTCTTCCTCTCGTACCAAAAGTACTGAGAATCATAAGAAGGAGAGGAGTAAAGACTATACTCGTGGCTCCGGATTGGCCAAGAAGGACTTGGTACCCGGAAATTCAAGAGATGCTCACGGAAGACCCGTGGCCTCTACCTCTAAGACAGGACCTGCTCCAGCAGGGACCATGTTTGTTCCAAGACTTACCGCGGCTGCGTTTGACGGCATGGCGGTTGAACGCCGGATCTTGAAGGAAAAAGGCATTCCGGATGAAGTCATCCCTACCCTGATCAAAGCCAGGAAGGATGTAACCGTACAACATTATCACCGTATTTGGCGTAAATATGTTGCGTGGTGCGAGGCCAGGAAGGCCCCTACGGAGGAATTTCAGCTGGGTCGATTCCTGCATTTCCTGCAAACAGGACTGTCTATGGGCCTCAAATTAGGGTCCATTAAGGTTCATATTTCGGCCCTGTCTATATTCTTCCAAAAAGAACTAGCTTCTGTTCCTGAAGTTCAGACGTTTGTCAAGGGAGTACTGCATATACAGCCTCCTTTTGTGCCTCCAGTGGCACCTTGGGATCTCAATGTAGTGTTGGGATTCCTAAAATCACATTGATTGGTTTGAACCACTCACCACTGTGGACTTGAAATATCTCACATGGAAAGTGGTAATGCTGTTAGCCCTGGCTTCAGCCAGGCGTGTATCAGAATTGGCGGCTTTATCCTATAAAAGCCCTTACCTAATTTTTCATACGGACAGGGCAGAATTGAGGACTCGTCCTCAATTTCTCCCTAAGGTGGTTTCAGCATTTCACTTAAACCAACCTATTGTGGTGCCTGCGGCTACTAGGGACTTGGAGGATTCCAAGTTGCTGGACGTAGTCAGGGCCCTGAAAATATATGTTTCCAGGACGGCTGGAGTCAGAAAATCTGACTCGCTGTTTATTCTGTATGCACCCAACAAGCTGGGTGCTCCTGCTTCTAAGCAGACGATTGCTCGTTGGATTTGTAGTACAATTCAGCTTG
Source organism: Pseudophryne corroboree (assembly GCF_028390025.1). NCBI lineage: Eukaryota > Metazoa > Chordata > Amphibia > Anura > Myobatrachidae > Pseudophryne > Pseudophryne corroboree. The sequence continues at coordinate 679,199,201 of NC_086445.1, read as the reverse complement.
CACATTCTGTGGCAGGCCTGCCACAGCCAAAATCTGTAAAAGCCCATTCCATACGGAAAGTGGGCTCATCTTGGGCGGCTGCCCGAGGGGTCTCGGCTTTACAACTTTGCCGAGCAGCTACTTGGTCAGGGGCAAACACGTTTGCTAAATTCTACAAATTTGATACCCTGGCTGAGGAGGACCTGGAGTTCTCTCATTCGGTGCTGCAGAGTCATCCGCACTCTCCCGCCCGTTTGGGAGCTTTGGTATAATCCCCATGGTCCTTTCGGAGTCCCCAGCATCCACTAGGACGTTAGAGAAAATAAGAATTTACTTACCGATAATTCTATTTCTCATAGTCCGTAGTGGATGCTGGGCGCCCATCCCAAGTGCGGATTGTCTGCATTACTTGTACATAGTTATTGTTACAAAAATCGGGTTATTGTTGTTGTGAGCCATCTTTTCAGAGGCTCCTTCTGTTATCATGCTGTTAACTGGGTTCAGATCACAGGTTGTACGGTGTGATTGGTGTGGCTGGTATGAGTCTTACCCGGGATTCAAAATCCTTCCTTATTGTGTACGCTCGTCCGGGCACAGTATCCTAACTGAGGCTTGGAGGAGGGTCATAGGGGGAGGAGCCAGTGCACACCAGCTAGTCCTAAAGCTTTTACTTTGTGCCCAGTCTCCTGCGGAGCCGCTATTCCCCATGGTCCTTTCGGAGTCCCCAGCATCCACTACGGACTATGAGAAATAGAATTATCGGTAAGTAAATTCTTATTTTTTTTTTTTTTTTTTTTGTTGTCTGTCAAAAATATTTAATGGATACATGGTCTTTTCTATTAAAAACAGTGAAGATTCGGATGAGAAAGAGGTCAAGAAAACCAAAAAAGAGCGTGACTCAGCAGGTAAATAACATACGACTAAATCTGTTTCCTCTAAAGGAGGAAGCCCTTTCTATCACCCATTGCTTCACACATTTCTATGTACAGTATCTTAAACCTGCTAGCTTGCAAAAGTTATGGAACTTCCATCTTGCTTTTCTTATTGATCTCTAAAAATATTAGTGTTCAGTTTTCTTGTTTCTGGTTTTTTTTTTTTTTAAAGACCTGTTTGGCTAGAACATCTTTCAAAAGTAGCTGACTTTACATGCATTGCTATTAACTGCGACTGAACAAGTGATAGTGAAAGGTTTATCTTTTTACAGTGGTAATTGAGAATTTCTTCATTGTAAGATGAGCAAAACTTCAAAAATGTCAACCTTATTGCAAGCAGTTATTTTTTTTTCTCTTACGTCCTAGAGGATGCTGGGGACTCTGTAAGGACCATGGGGGTATAGACGGGCTCCGCAGGAGACATGGGCACTCTAAAGACTTTAGGATAGAATGGGTGTGCACTGGCTCCTTCCTCTATGCCCCTCCTCCAGACCTCAGTTAGATCCTGTGCCCAGAGGAGACTGGGTGCATTACAGGGGAGCTCTCCTGAGTTTCTCTGAAAATGACTTTTGTTAGGTTTTTTTATTTTCAGGGAGCACTTCTGGCAACAGGCTCCCTGCATCGTGGGACTGAGGAGAGAGAAGCAGACCTATTTAAATGATAGCCTCTGCTTCTTAGGCTACTGGACACCATTAGCTCTAGAGGGTCGGAACGCAGGTCTCCCCTAGCCGTTCGTCCCAGAGCCGCGCCGCTGTCCTCACAGAGCCGAAAGATGGAAGCCGGGTGAGTATTAAGAAGAAAAGAAGACTTCAAAGGCGGCAGAAGACTTAAGATCTTCACTGAGGTAACGCGCAGCGGTAACGCTGCGCGCCATTGCTCTCACACATACACACACAGCGGGCACTGTAAGGGTGCAGGGCGCAAGGGGGGCACCCTGGGCAGCAGCAAAAACCTCTAGGGACACTGGCATATGTAGGAGGTATATTAATAAACCCCGCCAGTATAAATAATTTGAGCGGGTCCGAAGCCCGCCGGTGAGGGGGCGGGGCTTGGTCTTCCAGCACTAACCAGCGCCATTTTCTCCACAGCACTGCAGAGAAGCTGGCTCCCCGGACTCTCCCCTGCTGAACAAGATTAGAGGGCAAAAAAGAGGGGGGGCACATTTTATTGGCACAGTGAGTGTAATTATATATATATGTGTGTGTGTGTGTGTGTATGTATGTATGTATCTATGTATGTATCTATGTATGCATGTATCTATGTATGTATGTATCTATCTATGTATGTATGTATCTATCTATCTATGTATGTATCTATGTATGTATGTATGTGTATGTATCTCTATCTATGTATGTATGTATCTATCGTATGTATCTATCTAAGGAGGAGGTGGAGCAGATGATTGTGTCTCCGTCGGCAACGCCGACACCTGATTGGTTGAATATGTGGAATGTTTTAAATGCAAATGTGACTTTCTTACATAAGAGATTGGACAAAGCAGAGTCCAGAGATAAAACAGGGAGTCAATCTATGGCTTTGACTGTGTCACAGGGCCCTTCAGGGTCTCAAAAACGTCCCCTGTCCCAGATAGCAGACACTGATACCGACACGGATTCTGATTCGTGTCGACTATGATGATGCGAGATAACACCCAAGGGTGGCCAAAAGTATTCATTATATGATTATTGCAATAAAAGATGTTTTGCATATCACAGATGACCCCTCTGTCCCTGACACGAGGGTATGCATGTTTAAGGAAAAGAAACCTGAGGTAACCTTTCCCCCATCTCTTGAGCTGAACGCGTTATTTGAAAAAGCTTGGGAAACTCCAGACAAAAAGCTGCAAGAGGATTCTTATGGCATATCCTTTCCCTGCACAGGACAGGGTACGGTGGGAATCCACGCCCAGGGTGGACAAGGCTTTAACGTGCTTGTCCAAGAAGGTGGCGCTACAGTCTCCAGACACGGCAGCCCTCAAGGTTCCTGCTGATCGCAGACAGGAAACTACCTTAAAATCAATTTATACACATACGGTTGCTTTGCTCAGACCGGCAATAGCATCGGCTTGGGTTTGTAGCGCTGTAGCAGCGTTGACATATGCCTTGTCAGCTGACATTGATACCCTAGATAGGGATACCATTTTATTGACCTTAGGTCACATTAAAGACGCAGTCTTATATATGAGAGACACTCGGAGACGTTGGGCTGCTAGGTTCGAGAGCCACCGCCATGGCGATTTGTGCTAGGCAAGCACTGTGGACCCGCCAATGTACGAGTGATGCCGACTCAAAGAGGCATATGGAAGTTTTGCCTTACAAGGGTGAGGTTTTATTCGGGGGAAGGTTTCGCGGACCTGGTTTCCACAGCTACCGTGGGCAAATCTACTTTTTTGCCTTTTGTTCCCCCACAGCAAAAGAAAACTCCACAGTATCGGATGCAGTCCTTTTCGGTCGCATAAGTCCAGAAGTGGTCGGGGCTCTTCCTTCCTCGCCAGAGGTAAGGGTAGAGGGAAAAGAATGCCTGCTACGGCTAGTTCCCAGGAGCAGAAGTCCTCCCCGGCTACTACTAAATCCACCGCATGACGCTGGGGTTCCACTGAGGGAGTCTGCGCTGGTGGGGGCACGCCTTCGACTCTTCAGCCACGTCTGGGTTCAGTCGGACGTGGATCCTTGGGCGATGGAAATTGTATCCCATGGCTACGAGCTGAAATTCGAAGACGTGCCTCCTCGCCGATTTTTCAAATCTGCTTTACCAGCTTCTCCCCCAGAGAGGGAGATAGTTTTAGCTGCAATTCAAAAGCTGTGTCAACAGCAAGTGATTATCAAGGTTCGCCTAATATAACAGGGAAAAGGTATTATTTAACCCTATTTGTGGTCCCGAAACCGGATGGCTTGGTCAGACCCATTCTAAATTTAAAATCCCTGAACCTGTACTTGAAAAAGTTCAAGATGGAATCGCTCAGGGCAGTTATCTCCAGCCTGGACGGGGGGGATTTTATGGTGTCATTAGACATATAGGATGCATACCTTTATGTCCCCATATATCCTCCTCATCAGGCATACCTGAGATTCGCTGTACAGGGCTGTCATTACCAGTTTCAGACGTTGCCGTTTGGGCTTTCCACGGCCCCGAGGATTTTCACCAAGGTAATGGCGGAAATAATGGTGCTCCTGCGCAGGCAAGGAGTCACAATTATCCCGTACTGGGACGATCTCCTGATAAAAGTGAGATCAAAGGAACAGTTGCAGAAAAGCGTGTCGCTCTCCCTGAGAGTGCTGCAGCAGCATGGCTGGATTCTAAATCTACCAAAGTCACCGTTGGTTCCAACGACTGCTATCTTTCTTAGGCATGATTCTGGACACGGAACAAAAGAGGGTTTTTCGCCTGGTGGAAAGCCCAGGAACTCCAGAATATGGTCAGAGACCTGTTAAAACCGAAGAGTGTCAGTCCATCAATGCACTCGAGTACTGGGGAAAATGGTGGCGACCTACGAGGCCATCCCCTTTGGCAGGTTTCATGCAAGGACTTTTCAGTGGGACCTTCTGGGCAAATGGTCCGGGTCCCATCTTCAAATACATCAGAAAATAAGCCTGTCCCCCAGGGCCAGGGTGTCTCTCCTGTGGTGGCTGCAGAGTGCTCACCTTCTAGAGGGTCGCAGGTTCGGGTGACCACGGACGCGAGCCTCCGAGGATGGGGAGCAGTCACACAAGGAAGAAACTTTCAGGGGATATGGTCAAGCCAGGAGGCTTGTCTACACATCAACATACTGGAATTAAGCGCCATATACAACCTACGACAAGCGGAGAATCTTCTTTGCGACCTACCGGTTCTGATTTAATCAGACAACGTCACAGCCATGGCTCATGTAAACCGCCATGGCGGGTAAAGGAGCAGAGTGGCAATGGCGGAAGCCACCAGGATTCTATGCTGGGCAGAAAATCACGTAAGTGCTCTGTCAGCAGTATTCATTCCGGGAGTGGACAACTGGGAAGCGGACTTCCTCAGCATATTGTGCCAGGTCAAGGGACCCTCAGTCAGTAGCGGTGGACGCCCTGGTGACACCATGGGTGTTTCAGTCGGTCTATGTGTTCCCTCCTCTTCCTCTCATCTCAAAAATATTGAGAATTATAAGACGAAAAAGAGTGCAGACAATACTCATTGTTTCAGATTGGCCACGAAGGGCCTGGTATTCAGATCTTCAGGAGATGCTCACAGAAGATCCATGGCCTCTTCCTCTCAGGGAGGACCAGTTGCAGCAGGGGCCCTGCGTGTTCCAAGACTTACTGCGGTTACGTTTGACGGCATGGCGCTTGAACGCTGAATCCTAGCTGGGAAAGGTATTCCGGAGGAAGTCATCCCTACTCTGATAAAGGCTAGGAAGGAGGTGACGGCGAAACATTATCACCGTATCTGGAGGATGTATGTATCTTGGTGTGAAGCCAAGAATGCTCCTACGGAAGATTTCCACGTGGGCCGTTTTCTCCACTTTCTTCAAACAGGAGTGGATATGGGCCTGAAGTTAGGGCCGAAATCTGTACCTTAATGGAGCCTATCTATATTCTTTCAGAAGGAATTGGCTTTTCTCCCAGAAGTCCAGACTTTTGTAAAGGGAGTGCTACACATCCAGCCTCCTTTTGTGCCCCCAGTGGCACCATGGGACCTTAATGTGGTGTTACGGTTCATAAAATCTCACTGGTTTGAGCCTCTTCAAACGTTGAATTAAAATTTCTCACTTGGAAGGTGGTCATGTTGTTGGCCTTGGCATCTGCGAGGCGGGTGTCCGAATTGGCGGCTTTGTCTCATAAGAGCCCCTATCTGTTTTTCCATGTGGATAGAGCAGAGTTGAGGTCTCGTCCTCAATTTTTGCCTAAAGTGGTTTCATCGTTTCATATGAACCAACCTATTGTGGTGCCTGTGGCTACGGGAGACTTGGAGGATTCCAAGTCCCTTGATGTAGTCAGGGCCTTAAAGATTTATGTAGCCAGGACGGCTCGGGTTAGGAAAACAGAGGCACTGTTTGTCCTGTATACAGCCAACAAGGTTGGCGCTTCTGCTTCTAAGCAGACTATTGCTCGCTGGATCTGTAACACGATTCAGCAGGCTCATTCTACGGCTGGATTGCCGTTACCAAATTTGGTAAGGGCCCATTCCACTAGGAAGGTGGGCTCTTCTTGGACGGCTGCCCAAGGCGTCTCTGATTTTACAGCTTGGCCGAGCAGCTACTTGGTCGGGTTCAAACACTTTTGCAAAATTCTACAAGTTTGATACCCTGGCTGATGAGGACCTCATGTTTGCTCAATCGGTGCTGCAGAGTCATCCGCACTCTCCCGCCCGGTCTGGAGCTTTGGTATAATCCCAATGGTCCTTACAGAGTCCCCAGCATCCTCTAGGACTTAAAAGAAAACAAGAATTTAAACCTACCGGTAAATCTTTCTCCTAGTCCGTAGAGGATGCTGGGCGCCCGTCCCAGTGCGGACATATTTCTGCATGACTTGTATATAGTTGTTGCTTACATAAGGGTTATGTTACAGTTAAGATCAGTCGTTTGCTGATACTGTGTTGTTCATACTATTAACTGGTTGCGTATATTCCAGGTTATACGGTGTGGATGGTGTGGGCTGGTATGAATCTTGCCCTTAGCTTAACAAAAATCCTTTCCTCGTACTGTCTGTCTCCTCTGGGCACAGTTTCTCTGAGGTCTGTTTGAGGGGCATAGAGGGAGGAGCCAGTGCACACCCATTCTATCCTAAAGTCTTTAGAGTGCCCATGTCTCCTGTGGAGCCCGTCTATACCCCTGTGGTCCTTACGGAGTCCCCAGCATCCTCAACGGGCTAGGAGAAAAAGATTTACCGGTAGGTTTAAAATCTTGTTTGTTTCCCTTCGGTATGGTTGTGGGCTTTATTTTTTTTTTATTTCTCTAACGTCCTAGTGGATGCTGGGAACTCCGTAATGACCATGGGGAATAGCGGGCTCCGAAGGAGGCTGGGCACTCTAGAAAGATCTTAGACTACCTGGTGTGCACTGGCTCCTCCCACTATGACCCTCCTCCAAGCCCCAGTTAGATTTCGTGCCCGGCCGAGGTTGGATGCACACTAGGGGCTCTCCTGAGCTCTTAGAAAGTTATAGTCTTAGAATTTGTTTTTTTCAGTGAGACCTGCGGGCAACAGGCTCACTGCAGCGAGGGACTAAGGGGAGAAGAAGCGAACTCGCCTGCTTGCAGCCGGATTGGGCTTCTTAGGCTACTGGACACCATTAGCTCCAGAGGGATCGACCGCAGGCCCAGCCTTGATGTTCGGTCCCGGAGCCGCGCCGCCGTCCCCCTTACAGAGCCAGAAGCAGGAAGATGGTCCGGAAAATCGGCGGCATGAAGACATCCTGTCTTCACCAAGGTAGCGCACAGCACTGCAGCTGTGCGCCATTGCTCCTCATACACACTTCACACTCCGGTCACTGAGGGTGCAGGGCGCTGGGGGGGGGGCGCCCTGAGGCAGCAATAAAAACACCTTGGCTGGCTAAAATACCTCAATATATAGCCCCTGGGGCTATATATGAGGTAAATACCCCTGCCAGAATCCAAAAAAAAAAAAAGCGGGAGAATAGGCCGCGAAAAAGGGGCGGAGCCTATCTCCTCAGCACACTGGCGCCATTTTTCCCTCACAGCTCGGCTGGAAGGAAGCTCCCTGGCTCTTCCCTGCATTTCTACAGTACAGTAAGAGGGAAAAGAGAGGGGGGGGCACTAAATTGGCACTGTATACAGTATAAGCAGCTATTAGGGACATAACTCAGTTAGTCCCTGTATATATATAGCGCTCTGGTGTGTGCTGGCATACTCTTACTCTGTCCCCCCAAAGGGCTTTTGTGGGTCCTGTCCTCTATTTGAGCATTCCCTGTGTGTGTGGAGTGTGTCGGTACGGCTGTGTCGACATGTTTGAGGAGGATAATGATGTGGAGGGGGAGCAGATGCCTTTAGCAGAGATGTCACCCCCTGCGGGGCAGACACCTGAGTGGATGGTATTATGGCAAGAAATGAGTGCACGTATAGACTCCTTACATAAAAAATTTGACGACATGCCGACTGTGGGACAGCCGAGTCTTCAGCTCGTGCCTGTCCAAGGGTCTCAAAAGTCATCAGGGGCTCTAAAACGCCCGTTATCTCAGGTGGCACAAGTAGATGTCGACACGGATACTGACGCCAGTGTCGACGACGATGAGTCAAATTTAATGCCCGTTAAGGCCATTCGCTGCATGATTGAGGCAATGAAAGAGGTGTTAAATATTTCTGATTTACATCCAGGTACCACAAAAAAGGGTATTATGTTTGGGGAGATAAAACTACCTGTAGTTTTTCCCCCGTCAGATGAATTAAATGAAGTGTGTGAAGAAGCGTGGGCTTCCCCTGATAAGAAATTGGTGATTCCTAAGAAATTACTAATGGCGTTCCCTTTCCCGCCAGAGGATAGGTTACGTTGGGAAACACCCCCGAGGGTGGATAAAGCGCTCACACGTTTGTCAAAAAAGGTGGCACTACTGTCCCAGGATACGGCCGCCCTTAAGGAACCTGCTGATAGAAGGCAGGAGGCGATCCTGAAGTCTGTATATACACACTCAGGCATTATACTCAGACCAGCAATTGCGTCAGCTTGGATGTGCAGTGCTGCCGCTGCATGGTCAGATAACCTGTCAGAAAATATTGACACACTAGACAGAGACACGATCCTGTTAATAATTGACCATATAAAAGACTCAGTCTTATACATGAGAGATGCACAGAGGGAAATCTGCCGGCTGGCATCTAAAGTAAGTGCACTATCTATCTCTGCTAGGAGATGCTTATGGACTCGCCAGTGGACTGGAGATGCAGATTCCAAAAGGCACATGGAAGTTTTGCCTTATAAAGGGGAGGAATTATTTGGGGATGGTCTCTCCGACCTAGTTTCCACAGCAACGTCTGGGAAGTCAGCATTTTTACCCCATGTCCCCTCACAGCCTAAGAAGGCGCCATTTTATCAGGTTCAGTCCTTTCGATCCCAGAAAAATAAGCGGGGAAAAGGAGGGTCTTTTCTGTCAAGAGGCAGAGGCAGGGGAAAAAGGCTGCAGCAAACAGCAGGTTCCCAGGAACAAAAGTCCTCCCCCGCTTCCTCTTCCAAGTCCGCCGCATGACGGTGGGGCTTCACAAGCGGAGCCAGGTACGGTGGGGGCCCGCCTCAGGAATTTCAGCGATCAGTGGGTTCGCTCACAGGTGGATCCCTGGATCCTTCAAATAGTATCTCAGGGATACAGGCTGGAATTCGAGACGATTCCACCCCGCCGTTTCCTAAAATCCGCCTTGCCGATTGCTCCCTCAGACAGGGAGGCAGTGCTAGCGGCAATTCACAAGCTGTATTCCCAGCAGGTGATAATCAAGGTACCCCTACTTCAACAAGGCCGGGGTTACTATTCCACACTTTGTGGTACCGAAACCGGACGGTTCGGTGAGACCCATTCTAAATTTGAAGTCCTTGAACACATACATAAAAAAATTCAAGTTCAAGATGGAATCGCTCAGGGCGGTTATTGCAAGCCTGGACGAGGGGGATTACATGGTATCCCTGGACATCAAGGATGCTTACCTGCATGTCCCCATTTACAATTCTCACCAGGAGTACCTCAGATTTGTGGTACAGGATTGCCATTACCAATTCCAGACGCTGCCGTTTGGACTCTCCACGGCACCGAGGGTATTTACCAAGGTTATGGCGGAAATGATGATACTCCTTCGAAAAAAAGGAGTTTTAATTATCCCATACTTGGACGATCTCCTAATAAAGGCACGATCCAAGGAACAGTTGTTAGTGGGAGTAGCACTATCTCAGGAAGTGCTGAGCCAGCACGGTTGGATTCTGAATATCCCAAAGTCACAGCTGGTCCCCACGACACGTCTAATGTTCCTGGGAATGATTCTGGACACGGCCCAGAAAAAGTGTTTCTCCCGGAGGAGAAAGCCAGGGAGTTGTCTTCTCTAGTCAGAGACCACCTAAAACCAAAACCGGTATCGGTGCATCACTGCACGCGGGTCCTGGGAAAGATGGTAGCTTCTTACGAAGCAATTCCATTCGGCAGGTTCCATGCCAGAATCTTTCAGTGGAACCTGTTGGACAAGTGGTCCGGATCGCATCTTCAGATGCATCGTTTAATAACCCTGTCTCCACGAACCAGGGTGTCTCTTCTGTGGTGGCTGAACAGTGCTCATCTTCTGGAGGGCCGCAGATTCGGCATACAGGACTGGGTCCTGGTGACCACGGATGCCAGCCTACGAGGCTGGGGGGGCAGTCACAAAGGGAAGAAATTTCCAGGGACTATGGTCAAGTCAGGAGACTGCCCTTCACATAAATATTCTGGAACTAAGGGCCATTTACAATGCCCTAAGTCAAGCAAAATCCCTGCTCCTTCACCAGCCGGTGCTGATCCAGTCAGACAACATCACGGCAGTCGCCCATGTGAATCGACAGGGCGGCACAAGAAGCAGGACGGCGATGGCAGAAGCCACAAAAATTCTCCGATGGGCGGAGAATCATGTACTAGCACTGTCAGCAGTGTTCATCCCGGGAGTGGACAACTGGGAAGCAGACTTTCTCAGCAGGCACGACCTCCACCCGGGAGAGTGGGGACTTCATCCAGAAGTCTTCCAAATGATTGTAAATCAATGGGGTCGTCCACAGGTGGACATGATGGCGTCCCGCATAAACAAAAAACTAGAGAAGTATTGCGCCAGGTCAAGAGACCCTCAGGCGATAGCGGTGGACGCCCTAGTGACACCGTGGGTGTACCGGTCAGTGTATGTGTTCCCTCCTCTACCTCTCATACCAAAGGTACTGAGAATAATAAGAAAGCGAGGAGTAAACACAATTCTCGTGGTTCCGGATTGGCCAAGAAGAGCGTGGTACCCGGAACTTCAAGAGATGATCTCAGAGGACCCTTGGTCCCTGCCGCTCAGACAGGACCTGCTACAGCAGGGCCCCTGTCTGTTCCAAGACTTACCGCGGCTGCGTTTGACGGCATGGCGGTTGAACGCCGGATCCTGAAGGAAAAGGGCATTCCGGAGGAAGTCATTCCTACGCTTATTAAAGCCAGGAAAGATGTTACGGCAAAACATTATCACCGCATATGGCGGAAATATGTTGCATGGTGCGAGGCCAAAAAGACCCCAACAGAGGAATTTCAACTGGGTCGATTTCTGCATTTCCTGCAAGCAGTAGTGAATATGGGCCTAAAACTAGGCTCCATTAAAGTACAGATCTCGGCTCTGTCGATTTTCTTTCAAAAGGAACTAGCTTCAGTACCTGAAGTTCAGACATTTGTGAAAGGAGTGCTGCATATTCAGCCCCCATTTGTGCCTCCTGTGGCACCGTGGGATCTCAACGTGATGTTGAATTTCTTGAAATCACATTGGTTTGAGCCACTAAAAACCGTGGATCTGAAATATCTCACGTGGAAAGTGGTCATGTTATTGGCCCTGGCATCAGCCAGGCGAGTGTCAGAATTGGCGGCTTTATCATGTAAAAGCCCTTATCTGATTTTTCATATGGATAGGGCAGAATTGAGGACTCGTCCCCAGTTTCTCCCTAAGGTGGTGTCAGCGTTTCACCTGAACCAGCCTATTGTGGTGCCTGCGGCTACTAAGGATTTGGAGGACTCCAAGTTGCTAGACGTTGTCAGGGCCCTGAAAATATATGTTTCCAGGACGGCTGGAGTCAGAAAATCTGACTCGCTGTTTATCCTATATGCACCCAACAAGCTGGGTGCTCCTGCTTCTAAGCAGACTATTGCTCGTTGGATTTGTAGTACAATTCAGCTTGCACATACTGTGGCAGGCCTGCCACAGCCTAAATCTGTCAATGCCCATTCCACAAGGAAGGTGGGCTCATCTTGGGCGGCTGCCCGAGGGGTCTCGGCTTTACAACTTTGCCGAGCAGCTACTTGGTCAGGGGCAAACACGTTTGCTAAATTCTATAAATTTGATACCCTGGCTGAGGAGGACCTGGAGTTCTCTCATTCGGTGCTGCAGAGTCATCCGCACTCTCCCGCCCGTTTGGGAGCTTTGGTATAATCCCCATGGTCCTTACGGAGTTCCCAGCATCCACTAGGACGTTAGAGAAAATAAGAATTTACTCACCGGTAATTGTTTCTCGTAGTCCGTAGTGGATGCTGGGCGCCCATCCCAAGTGCGGTCTATCTGCAATACTTGTACATAGTTATTGTTAACTAAATCGGGTTATTGTTGAGCCATCTGTTGAGAGGCTCTATCGTTTCATACTGTTAACTGTGTTTCATATCACGAGTTGTTCGGTGGGATTGGTGTGGCTGGTATGAGTCTTACCCGGGATTCGAAATCCTTCCTTATTGTGTACGCTCGTCCGGGCACAGTACCTAACTGAGGCTTGGAGGAGGGTCATAGTGGGAGGAGCCAGTGCACACCAGGTAGTCTAAGATCTTTCTAGAGTGCCCAGCCTCCTTCGGAGCCCGCTATTCCCCATGGTCCTTACGGAGTTCCCAGCATCCACTACGGACTACGAGAAACAGAATTACCGGTGAGTAAATTCTTATTTTTTTTTTTTTGTTCAGTAAGTTTGCTACATGATTTTTTTCCCTCCACTATGAAACAGAGTACCATGCTAATTTTTTGTGTGGTAATGTATGCCTTCAGTAAGTACCAAAAAAAATAAATATGGGATATCTAATGTTGATTTCTCTTTCGTCCTAGAGGATGCTGGGGTCCACATTAGTACCATGGGGTATAGACTAGTCCACCAGGAGCTATTGGCACTTTGAGTTTGAGTGTGGGCTGGCTCCTCCCTCTATGCCCCTCCTACCAGACTCAGTTTAGAAAATGTGCCCGGAGGAGCCGGTCATAGCTAGAGGAGCTCTCCTGAGCTTTTCTAGTAAAAGTTGTTTTTAGGGTTTATATTTTTACAGGAGGCTGTTGGCAACTGCCTGCAGTGAGGGACTAAAGGAGGGGGGGAGAAGTGTCTGCCCCACTGTCTCTGCTGACTGGACACTGAGCTCCAGAGGGGTCGGATCATCCTCTCTGCCACAGGGGACCGCTCTCCCCAGCAGCATGCCGCCTACCCCTTACAGAGCTGAAGTGGTGAGTGAGACACAGACCCCCCTAGCAAGCGGGGGGCAGGTGTGAAGATGGCAGCAACGGGGAGGGAGCACAGTGTTAACTGCGCTCCTGTGAAGGTTCAGAGTCACATGGTGCGGCGCTGTGAGAGGCGCCCTGGGCCAGCGCTTACCCCCACACTGGTCCACAAGTCTGTCGGGGTCCGTGGATCTCAGCCAGCAAGTTTTACCTCAGGCCAGTATAATCTTTGACGAGCGGGAAGACAGCTCCATTAAGGGGGCGGAGCTTCTCAGAGTGGACCCAGCAGCGTTCCAGCGCCATTTTCCTGCCTGCACAGCGCTGGATCGAAGAACAGGTCCCTCCACAGCAACTCCAGCTATCAGTACACTGTACCAGCGGGTTGTAGAAGGGAGGGGAGGCTGTAAAATGACTGAGTCCTATTAAGGGACACAGTCAGCGCTGACGAGGGGTCTCCCATTGCTGTAAGCGCTGTGCGGGGGTTGGCTCCGATCTGTCTTGCCATTCTTGGGGGGGGGGGGGGGGGGGGTGAAACTGTCTGTCCCCACCTGTGTGTGTGTGTGGAGAGTTTGGTGGTCTCCTTTTAGTTATGTCCAGGGACACTGTCATATACTGCAGAGGTTTTCTCTTCCCAGGATAATCCCATTCCATGTAATCAGGATAGCACTGGTTTTAGCACAGATACCAGCAAGGGGACCAGAGTGGTTTTCCTGTATCAAATCTTGGATTTCTCAGATTTCTGACAGGGTTGCTAGTAATGAATCTGCAACCCAGGTATCGCAGAGCTCCATGACAGCATGGCCCAGTTCTGGTAGCTCAGGACGCCCCGCTATATACCCCCACAAACGTGCACTTGTGCATGTCACAAGATTACACGGATACTGATTCTGACACTACAGATTGTGATGGGGATGTGTTGCGGGGGTCAATTGTTGATGGAGGCTATCAGGGATGTGTTAAATGTTAATGATGCCACACCTGAGCAGGTTGAGGAGGCTTTTTTCACTGAAAATCAAAAAAGCCTCGCTAACCTTCCCTGCGTCAAAGGAATTGAATGCTATATTTGAAAAAGCATGGGAAAACCCAGAGAAGAATTCCAGGTCCCTAAAAGGGTACAGGTGGCATTTCCTTTCCCTGAGGAGGATAGGAAAAAAATGGGAAAACCTGCTGATTGAGAGTCTGGACACAGATGCGTCAACAAAGAAGGTGGTTTTGCCTGTTCCATTATCTTCCGCCTTAAAGGAGCCAGCAGATAGAAAAATTGATAACACGTTTAAATCAATGTACACTGCTTCTGGGGCCATATTACGTCCCACTATTGCTACTGCGTGGATTGCAAAGGCAATAGTAAAGTGATCGGCTACCTTACTTGAGGATTTGGATACGATGGATAGGATTAACGTTGCTTTGTATTTACGCAGCATACATGATTCTGCAGGTTTTATGGTAGAATCCATGAAAGGCCTGGGTTCCTTGGCTGCGGGAATATCTTCCATGTCTGTTTCAGCTCGTCAGGGACTGTGGCTGCGCCAGTGGTCGGCCGACGCGGAATCCAGAAGTGTGGAGTCCCTACCCTATACAGGTCAGGCTCTCTTTGGGGAAGCTCTAGACGCGTGGATATCCACCGCTACAGCGGGCAAGTCTCCGTTTCTTCCCTCAGCAGCACCTGCTCTGAAGAAATCCTTCTCTTCTGCTGGAACGCAGTCCTTTCGGCCTAACCAGCCTAGAAAGGCCAGACCGTCCAATACCTTCTTTAGGGGAGGTTGGGTTAAGTCCAAGAAACCTGCCGCTGCAGGTTCCCAGGAACAAAATCCTACTTCGGGTACGCCAAAGTCCTCCGCATGACGGTGGACTGCACGTCCCGGTGGTGGGGCCAGTGGGAGCGAGACTCGGACACTTCAGTCATGTCTGGGTATCGTCCGGCCTGGATCCCTGGGTGATAGATATTGTGTCTCAGGGATACAGGCTGGAATTTCAAAGTCTCCCCCCTCATCGCTTTTTCAAGTCGGGCTTACCAACTCTGTTGGAGGACAGCACTGTACTACAGGACGCTGTCCAAAAGCTGGTAGAGGCACAGGTCATTGTGCCAGTACCACCTCACATGCTACACCAAGGGTTACTATTTGAACCTTTTTTGTCGTACCGAAACCGGATGGTTTGGTCAGGCCCATTCTGAACCTAAAATCATTGAACTCTTTTCTAAAGGTGTTCAAGATGGAGTCTCTCAGGGCGGTGATATCAGATCTGGAAAAAGGGGAATTCCTGGTATCCCTGGATATCAAGGATGCATACCTCCGCATTCCGATCTGGCTGCCGCATCAGGCTTATCTCCGCTTCGCATTGCTGGACTGTCATTTTCAGTTGCAGGCCCTGCCATTTGGCCTCTCCACAGCACTGAGGGTGTTTACCAAGGTGATGGCAGAATTGATTCTCCTCCACAAGCAAGGTGTGAACATCATTCCATATCTGGTCGATCTGCTGATAAAGGCATCGTCCAAAGAGAAGCTTCTGCAGTCCATTGTTCTCGCAACACAACTGCTCCAGAGTCACAGTTGGATTCTGGACCTTCCAAAGTCACATTTGGAACCCACCCAGATGTTATTCCTGGGAATGATCCGGGATATGTAAGTGCAGAGGGTGTTTCTTCCGCATGAAAAGGCGTTGGTGATACAAGCTATGGTCCGAGTGTCTGTTCATCAATACGTTCGCCTATTAGGAAAGATGGTAGCCTCTTACGAGGCTCTCCAGTACGGGAGGTTCCACGCTCGGACCTTCCAACTGGATATCCTAGACAAGTGGTCATCATCTCTCCTCCACATGCACGAGAGAATTCGTCTGTCACCAAAGGCCAGGATTTCACTCCTCTGGTGGCTCCAATTGCCTCACCTTCTGGAGGGACGCAGGTTCGGGATTCAGGACTGGGTCCTTCTAACCACGGATGCAAGTCTCCGGGGATGGGGAGCAGTCACTCAAGGAGTAACCTTCCAAGGATGGTGGTCAAGCCTGGATGCCGGCCTGCCCACCAACATCCTGAAACTAAGAGCCGTCTACAACGGTGGTCTTAAGGCGGCCCCTCTTCTGAGAAATCGGGCCATTCAAGTGCAGTCGGACAACGTAACAGTGGCTTACATAAACAAGGCGGAACATAGAGCAGAGCGACCATGTCAGAGGTGGCAAGGATGATACTCTGAACAGAAAAACATCCGTTAGCGCTGTCAGCCATCTTCTTTCCTGAAGTAGACAACTGGGAAGCAGACTTCCTCAACAGACACTGTCCATCCAGGAGAGTGGGGACTCTGGATCTTTGGGGTTTACCCCAAATAGACATGATGGCCTCTCGTTTCAACAAGAATCTTCGGCGTGATTATTCCAGGCCGAGAGACCCACAGGCAGTGACAGTGGACGCCCTGGTATCTCCGTGGGTGTTCCAGTCAGTGTACATGTTTCCACCACTCCCACTCATCCCAAGAATCCTAAAGCTCATAAGGAGAACAAAGGTACAAGCGATCCTCATTGCCCCAGACTGGCCGAGAGGGGCTTGGTACGCGGACCTTCTGAATCTACTGCAAGAATAGCCGAGGCCTCTTCCTCTTCGGGAGGACCTGCTGCAGCAGGGGCCGTTCGCCTATCAAGACAGCTACATTTGACGGCATGGAAGTTGAGCACCTGATTCTTGCTCAAAGGGCATTCCGAAGGTTTTTCCTACCCTCATACGGGCTAGGAAAGGGGTAACGTCTAAACATTGCCGTTGTATTTGGAAGAAATGTTTCTTGGTGTGAGTCCAAAAAGTTTCCTACGGTGGAGTTTCAACTGGGACGTTTCCTCCTCTTCCTGCAAGCAGGAGTGGATATGGGTCTGAGGTTGGGATCTGTGAAGGTCCAGATTTCAGCCCTATCCATTTTCTTTCAGAAACAATTGGCTGCCCTCCCTGAGGATCAGACTTTTTAGAAGGGAGTTCTACATATCCAACTTCCTGTTGTACCGCCTATGGCGCCTTGGGACCTTAACATGGTGTTGCAGTTCCTCCAGTTGGATTGGTTTGAGCCTCTATAGAAGGTAGAGGTCAAATTTCTTACATGGAAAGCGGTCACTTTGTTGGCCTTCTAGACGTGTGTCCGAGCTGGGGGCTTTATCCTGTAAAAGCCCTTACTTGATCATCCACGAAGACAGAGCTGAGCTCTGGACTCGTCAGCAGTTTCTTCCAAAGGTTGTGTCGGCATTTCATATCAACCAACCTATTGTGGTGCCAGTGGCTACTGACTCCTCTATTAAATCAAAGTCCTTGGATGTCGTAAGGGCTCTGAAGATCTATGTGAAGAGGACCGCTCGTCACAGAAAGTCGGACTCTGTTTGTCCTATATGATCCCAATAATATTGGGTGTTCTACTTCTAAGCAGACTATCTCTTGCTGGATCAGGTTCACTATCCAGCACTCTTATTCTACGGCAGGACTGCCGTGTCCTTAATCCGTCAAGGCCCACTTTACTCGCAAGGTGGGTTCTTCCCGTGCGGCTGCCTGGGGTGTTTCGGCAGTGCAACTTTGCTGAGCTGCAACTTGGTCTGGGTCGAACACGTTTGCAAAGTTTTACAAGTTCGATACTTTGGCCTCTGATGATCTGAAGTTGTCAATGAGTTCTGCAGGAGCCTCAGTGCTCTCCCTCCTGTTCTGGGAGCTTTGGTACATCCCCATGGTACTAATGTGGACCCCAGCATCCTCTAGGACTTAAGAGTAAATAGGATTTTGGTACCTACCGGTAAATCCTTTTCTCGTAGTCCGTAGAGGATGCTGGGCGCCCGCCCAGTGCTTCATTTTCCTGGAAATGTTATTAGGTACAGTACAACTTCGTTATAGTTAAGTACTGCATTTTTACTTGGTAATTAATGTGTCAGCTGTTGCTGAGTAGTTCAAGCTAGTTGGCTTGACGTGCCTTGTATGTGTGAGCTGGTATGAATCTCACCACTGTGTATAATCCTTCTCTCGAAGTATGTTGTCTCCTCGGGCACAGTTTCTAGACTGAGTCTGGTAGGAGGGGCATAGAGGGAGGAGCCAGCCCACACTCTAAAACTCTTAAAGTGCCAATGGCTCCTGGTGGACCTGTCTATACCCCATGGTACTAATGTGGACCCCAGCATCCTCTACGGACTACGAGAAAAGGATTTACCGGTAGGTACCAAAATCCTATTTAAACCTAGCGTTTAAGTAATTTGGTGTGGATTCGGATGGAAGAGTTACCTTAGGGGTGCAAATTTTGTGGTGATTCCTTAATAAACACCAGTAATACTTCAGTTAAACTGGATAAAGAGACCACGATTCGTAAATAATTTAACAAATTGGAAAAATCTATTTAATGAATGAATTGTCAGTCGAGTTATTTGGCATAAAGTTGTATTTTGTTTTCTTTTTCATCCACTAGGGGTCACTGGAGTACTCTTGGGATATGGACGGCTTCCGTAGGAACAGCACTGAATATTTAAATTTAGAACACTCCACCCCTCCATATCCCCGAGTACCTCAGTGTTTTTTCTGTGCTCGATAGCAACAGTTAGTTTGTGGCTGGGTCCACAATTACTTTGAATATTTCATTTTTATTTTTATATTTTTATATTTTATACACATCCCTTTCCCCCTTCCAACAGGCAGGGTCAGGGATAGTGCAAGCTGCTGATAGCAGCAGGGGCGTGTCGGTCCTCTCTAAAAGAGCACCCTCACAGCCACACACACAGATCTCCTGCAGGCTGGCCGGCGCTTACTGAGAAGCCCCGTCGGAGCCTCATCACAAGAAGTGCAGGTATGTGAGCGGGGCGGTCAGCTTCCGCTGCCGCCCCGAGGTGTGGGGAAGGCGCTGGGTTCCCTCTGCTGACGGAGCCGCCGCTGCTCCGGCCGCCGTGTCTAATAGCCTGCCCGCTGCTCCGGCCGCCGTGTCTAATAGCCCGCCCACTGCTGCTCCGGCCGCCGCTTCTCATGGCCCCACTGCTGCTCCGGCCCCGCGTCTCAGAAGCCGCCCGCTGTTCTACCCGCCGCTTCTCAGAGCCCGCCCAGCTCCGGCCGCCGCTTCTCAGAGCCGGCCGCCGCTTGTTCAAGCCACCGCTGCTCTGCCCGGTAATCATAGCGCTTCACAGCGCGCTCCCAGTCCCGCTTCCAGGTCCCGCACTGCATCCGCAACGGAGCAGACGCGGGGGGGGGGGGGGGGAGAGAAGGGACAGCAGCAACATCAGCAGTATGACATATATATACATACATACATACATACATACATACATACATACATACATACATACATACATACATACATACATGTTGAGTATCCCTTATCCAAAATGCTTGGGACCAGAGGTATTTTGGATATCTGATTTTTCCGGATTTTGGAATAATTAGATACCATAATGAGATCTTATGATGATGGGACCTAAATCTAAGCACAGAATGCATTTATGTTACATATACACGCTAAACACACAGCCTGAAGGTAATTTTAGCCAATATTTTTTATAACTTTGTGCATTAAACAAAGTGTGTGTACATTCACACAATTCATTTATGTTTCATATACACCTTATATACACAGCCTGAAGGTCATTTAATACAATATTATTAATAACTTTGTATATTAAACAAAGTTTGTGTACATTGAGCCATCAAAAAACAAAGGTTTCACTTTCTCACTCACTCAAAAAAGTCCGTATTTTGGAATATTCTGTATTTCGGAATATTTGGATATGGGATACTCAACCTGTATATAATGCTGTTTTATACTGGCAGGGATTTTATACAGGCTGTTTATAATATCAGTATGAATAGAACCTGCACTGTGATTATAAGTGTATGCATGGCAGCCATTTTAACCATGCTTCCTGTGTCTTCCTGCTGTGATTCCAGAACGTTCCAGTACTACATCGCTACTCCACCGGAGGCGCAGGGGTGTTAGTGGGAATTTGGAATCACATTTCATAGTACTGGCCACGTGTACTGCACTTGGCCAGATAGATATATATATATATATCGCAATTCGCGTCACAAAACCGGACTTTAGTAAACAAAAAGTATTTCTGCATTTAACATGATTTCTGGACACATTTTCTTAGCGCAATTAAGGCGCTTTACATGCTGCCATTATCACTATATGCTGACACTATGTATATTGCACTTCTTAAAATAATAACGGTTTTTATATCCTGAACATCCTGTCACAGGAAATGAGGTCACTAATCATTTCCTGACCCATAGGGGTATAAATAACTGACATGTCCCACTGTGCTCACTACCCCTTGATGAAGTCAAACAAGACGAAACGCGTTGGGTGATTCCTGCTATTACTGAAAATCCAAAGATAAGCTGCTCATTCTATTCATTACTTCTCTTGTTCTAATTAATTTTAGATATATTTATACTTTGCACAATACCTTTATTATTACCATGAGGGCCCGTTTTTAGCACTCATTTATGTTTTTTTATGTCCTTTTTATGCCTTTTTCTCTGAATATATGTTTTACTGTTCACTTTTAAACAGAAAACTTTGTTGGAAAAAATAACCCCCTTTTTTTATATGTTGACATGTGTGTCAAAAAATTTTTTTTTAACTGATTACGTTTGTTTTGAATAAATCCCGCCTGTGCTTTTAAATATATATCTCTAGTTTTATACTTTTTTACCACCGGTGGTCGCTCTGATCTTATCCGCTTTTTCTATATATATATATATATATATATATATATATATATATATATATATATATATATATATATATATATATATATTTCTCTATCGTCCTAGTGGATGCTGGGGTTCCTGAAAGGACCATGGGGAATAGCGGCTCCGCAGGAGACAGGGCACAAAAAGTAAAGCTTTTCCAGATCAGGTGGTGTGCACTGGCTCCTCCCCCTATGACCCTCCTCCAGACTCCAGTTAGATTTTTGTGCCCGGCCGAGAAGGGTGCAATCTAGGTGGCTCTCCTAAAGAGCTGCTTAGAAAAAGTTTAGCTTAGGTTTTTTATTTTACAGTGAGTCCTGCTGGCAACAGGATCACTGCAACGAGGGACTGAGGGGAGAAGAAGTGAACTCACCTGCGTGCAGGATGGATTGGCTTCTTGGCTACTGGACATCAGCTCCAGAGGGACGATCACAGGTACAGCCTGGATGGTCACCGGAGCCGCGCCGCCGGCCCCCTTGCAGATGCTGAAGTCAGAAGAGGTCCAGAATCGGCGGCTGAAGACTCCTGCAGTCTTCTAAAGGTAGCGCACAGCACTGCAGCTGTGCGCCATTTTCCTCTCAGCACACTTCACACGCAGTCACTGAGGGTGCAGGGCGCTGGGGGGGGGCGCCCTGGGAGGCAAATGTAACCTATATAAAGGCTAAAAATACCTCACATATAGCCCCCAGAGGCTATATGGAGATATTTAACCCCTGCCTGGATTCACTAAATAGCGGGAGACGAGCCCGCCGGAAAAGGGGCGGGGCCTATCTCCTCAGCACACGGCGCCATTTCCTCTCACAGCTCCGCTGGTCAGGACGGCTCCCAGGTCTCTCCACTGCACTACAGAAACAGGGTAAAACAGAGAGGGGGGGCAAATTTATGGCGATATTTTGATATATATAAAGCAGCTATAAGGGAGCACTTATTTTCTCTATCGTCCTAAGTGGATGCTGGGGTTCCTGAAAGGACCATGGGGAATAGCGGCTCCGCAGGAGACAGGGCACAAAAGTAAAGCTTTTACAGGTCAGGTGGTGTGTACTGGCTCCTCCCCCTATGACCCTCCTCCAGACTCCAGTTAGATTTTTGTGCCCGGCCGAGAAGGGTGCAATTCTAGGTGGCTCTCATAAAGAGCTGCTTAGAGAGTTTAGCTTAGGTTTTTTATTTTACAGTGATTCCTGCTGGCAACAGGATCACTGCAACGAGGGACAGAGGGGAGAAGAAGTGAACTCACCTGCGTGCAGGATGGATTGGCTTCTTGGCTACTGGACATGAAGCTCCAGAGGGACGATCACAGGTACAGCCTGGATGGTCACCGGAGCCACGCCGCCGGCCCCCTCACAGATGCTGAAGCAAGAAGAGGTCCAGAATCGGCGGCTGAAGACTCCTGCAGTCTTCTTAAGGTAGCGCACAGCACTGCAGCTGTGCGCCATTTTCCTCTCAGCACACTTCACACGGCAGTCACTGAGGGTGCAGGGCGCTGGGGGGGGGCGCCCTGGGAGGCAAATGTAAACCTTTAAAAAGGCTAAAAATACCTCACATATAGCCCCAGAGGCTATATGGAGATATTTACCCCTGCCTAAATGTACTAAATAGCGGGAGACGAGCCCGCCGAAAAAGGGGCGGGGCCTATCTCCTCAGCACACGGCGCCATTTTCTGTCACAGCTCCGCTGGTCAGGAAGGCTCCCAGGTCTCTCCCCTGCACTGCACTACAGAAACAGGGTATAACAGAGAGGGGGGGCAGAATAAATGGCAATATATTAATATAAAAGCAGCTATAAGGGAGCACTTAATCATAAGGCTATCCCTGTCATATATAGCGCTTTTTGGTGTGTGCTGGCAGACTCTCCCTCTGTCTCCCCAAAGGGCTAGTGGGTCCTGTCTTCGTATAGAGCATTCCCTGTGTGTCTGCTGTGTGTCGACATGTATGAGGACGTTATTGGTGTGGAGGCGGAGCAATTGCCAAATATGAGGATGTCACCTCCTAGGGGGTCGACACCAGAATGGATGCCTTTATTTGTGGAATTACGGGATAGCGTCAACTCGCTTAAGCAGTCGTTTGCCGACATGAGGCGGCCGGACACTCAATTAGTGTCTGTCCAGGCGCCTCAAACACCGTCAGGGGCTGTAAAACGTCCCTTGCCTCAGTCGGTCGACACAGACCCAGACACAGGCACTGATTCCGGTGGTGAAGGTGACGAATCAACCGTATTTTCCAGTAGGGCCACACGTTATATGATTTTGGCAATAAAGGAGATGTTACATTTAGCTGATACTACAGGTACCACTAAACAGGGTATTATGTGGGGTGTGAAAAAACTACCAGTAGTTTTTACCGAATCAGAAGAATTAAATGACGTGTGTGATGAAGCGTGGGGTGCCCCGATAAAAAACTGCTAATTTCAAAGAAGTTATTGGCTTTATACCCTTTCCCGCCAGAGGTTAGGGAGCGCTGGGAAACACCACCTAGGGTGGACAAAGCGCTAACACGCTTATCAAAACAAGTGGCGTTACCCTCTCCTGAGACGGACGCACTTAAAGATCCATCGGATAGGAGGATGGAAAATATCCAAAAAGGTATATACACACATGCAGGTGTTATACTACGACCAGCTATTGCGACTGCCTGGATGTGCAGTGCTGGGGTAGTTTGGTCAGAGTCCCTGATCGAAAATATTGATACCCTGGACAGGGACAATATTTTACTGTCGTTAGAACAAATAAAGGATGCATTTCTTTATATGCGTGATGCACAGAGAGATATCTGCACACTGGCATCACGGGTAAGTGCTATGTCCATTTCGGCCAGAAGAGCTTTATGGACACGACAGTGGACAGGCGATGCGTAGAGGAGTTATTTGAGGTCGGTCTATCGGATTTGGTGGCCACGGCTACGGCCGGGAAATCCACCTTTCTACCTCAAGTCACTCCCCAACAGAAAAAGGCACCGACCTTTCAACCGCAGCCCTTTCGTTCCTTTAAAAATAAGAGAGCAAAGGGCTATTCATATCTGCCACGAGGCAGAGGACGAGGGAAGAGACAGCAACAGGCAGCTCCTTCCCAGGAACAGAAGCCCTCCCCGGCTTCTACAAAAGCCTCAGCATGACGCTGGGGCTTCGCAAGCGGACTCGGGGGCGGTAGGCGGTCGTCTCAAAAATTACAGCGCGCAGTGGGCTCACTCGCAGGTAAATCCCTGGATCCTGCAGATAATATCTCAGGGGTACAGGTTGAAATTAGAGACAGAGCCACCTCGCCGTTTCCTGAAGTCTGCTTTACCAACGTCCCCCTCAGAAAGGGAGACGGTTTTGGAAGCCATTCACAAGCTGTATTCTCAGCAGGTGATAGTCAAGGTACCTCTTCTACAACAAGGGAAGGGGTATTATTCCACTCTATTTGTGGTACCGAAGCCGGATGGCTCGGTAAGGCCTATTCTAAATCTGAAGTCCTTGAACCTATACAAAAAGAAGTTCAAGTTCAAGATGGAGTCACTCAGAGCAGTGATAGCGAACCTGGAAGAAGGGGACTTTATGGTATCCTTGGACATCAAGGATGCGTATCTCCACGTTCCAATTACCCCTCACACCAGGGGTACCTCAGGTTCGTTGTACAAAACTGTCACTATCAGTTTCAGACGCTGCCGTTTGGTTTGTCCACGGCACCTCGGGTCTTTACAAAGGTAATGGCCGAGATAATATTTCTTCTTCGAAGAAAAGGCGTATTAATTATCCCATACTTGGACGATCTCCTAATAAGGGCAAGGTCCAGAGAACAGCTAGAGATGGGTTTAGCACTATCTCAAGAGGTGCTAAAGCAGCACGGATGGATTCTGAATATTCCAAAATCCCAATTAATGCCGACAACTCGTCTGCTGTTCCTGGGGATGATTCTGGACACAGTTCAGAAAAAGGTTTTTCTTCCCGAAGAAAAAGCCAAGGAGTTATCTGACCTGGTCAGGAACCTCCTAAAACCAGGAAAGGTGTCTGTACATCAATGCACAAGAGTCCTGGGAAAAAATGGTAGCTTCTTACGAAGCAATCCCTTTCGGCAGATTCCATGCAAAGGGATCTGTTGGACAAATGGTCAGGGTCGCATCTTCAGATGCACCTGCGGATAACCCTGTCGCCGAGGACAAGGGTATCCCTTCTGTGGTGGTTGCAGGAGGCTCATCTATTGGAGGGCCGCAGATTCGGCATACAGGATTGGATCCTGGTGACCACGGATGCCAGCCTGAGAGGCTGGGGAGCAGTCACACAGGGAAGAAATTTCCAGGGAGTGTGGTCGAGCCTGAAAAAGTCTCTTCACATAAGCATTCTGGAACTAAGAGCAATCTACAATGCTCTAAGCCAGGCGGAACCTCTGCTTCAAGGAAGACCGGTGTTGATCCAGTCGGACAACATCACGGCAGTCGCCCATGTAAACAGACAGGGCGGCACAAGAAGCAGGAGGGCAATGGCAGAAGCTGCCAGGATCCTTCGCTGGGCGGAGAATCACGTGATAGCACTGTCAGCAGTATTCATCCCGGGCGTGGACAACTGGGAAGCAGACTTCCTCAGCAGACACGACCTTCACCCGGGAGAGTGGGGACTTCATCCAGAAGTTTTCCACATGCTATTAAACCGTTGGGTAAAACCAATGGTGGACATGATGGCGTCTCGCCTCAACAAAACACTGGACAGGTATTGCGCCAGGTCAAGAGATCCGCAGGCAATAGCTGTGGACGCGCTGGTAACACCTTGGGTGTACCAGTCGGTATATGTGTTTCCTCCTCTGCCTCTCATACCAAAGGTATTGAGGATTATACGGCAAAGAGGAGTAAGACTAGTGGCTCCGGATTGGCCAAGAAGGACTTGGTACCCGGAACTTCAAGAGATGGTCACGGACGATCCGTGGCCTCTACTTCTGAGAAGGGACCTGCTTCAGCAGGGTCCTTGTCTTTTTCAAGACTTACCGCGGCTGCGTTTGACGGCATGGCGTTGAATGCCAGATCCTAAAAGGAAAAGGCATTCCAGAAGAAGTCATTCCTACCTTGATAAAGGCAAGGAAGGAAGTCACCGCGAAGCATTATCGCCGTATTTGGCGAAAATATGTTGCGTGGTGCGAGCAGCGGAGTGCTCCGATGGAGGAATTTCAACTGGGTCGTTTTCCTACATTTCCTGCAATCAGGATTGTCTATGGGTCTCAAATTGGGATCTATTAAGGTTCAAATTTCGGCCCTATCAATATTCTTCCACAAAGAATTGGCCTCAGTCCCTGAGGTCCAGATTTTTATCAAAGGAGTACTGCATATACAGCCTCCTGTGGTGCCTAAGGTGGCACCGTGGGATCTAAATGTAGTTTTAGATTTCCTCAAATCCAATTGGTTTGAACCACTAAAGAATGTGGATTTGAAATATCTCACATGGAAAGTGACTATGTTACTGGCCCTCGCTTCGGCCGGGAGAGTATCTGAACTGGCGGCTTTGTCTTATAAAAGCCCTTATTTAATTTTCCATTCGACATAGGGCAGAGCTGCGGACGCGTCCGCATTTTCTCCCTAAGGTGGTATCAGCGTTTCACCTGAACCAGCCTATTGTAGTGCCTGCGGCTACAGACGACTTGAAGGACTCCAAGTTGTTGGACGTTGTCAGAGCCTTAAAAATATACATTTAAAGGACGGCTGGAGTCAGAAAATCTG
This sequence comes from Pseudophryne corroboree, assembly GCF_028390025.1. NCBI lineage: Eukaryota > Metazoa > Chordata > Amphibia > Anura > Myobatrachidae > Pseudophryne > Pseudophryne corroboree. The sequence goes on along the minus strand of NC_086445.1, from coordinate 679,172,810 downwards.
ACTCGCTGTTTATACTGTATGCACCCAACAAGTTGGGTGCATCTGCTTCTAAGCAGTCGATTGCTCGTTGGTTTTGTAACAAAATTCAACTTGTACATTCTGTGGCAGGCCTGCCACAGCCTAAATCTGTTAAGGCCCATTCCGCAAGGAAGGTGGGCTCATCTTGGGCGGCTGCCCGAGGGGTCTCGGCATTACAACTCTGCCGAGCAGCTACGTGGTCAGGGGAGAACACGTTTGTAAATTTTTACAAATTTGATACCCTGGCAAAGGAGGACCTGGAGTTCTCTCATTCGGTGCTGCAGAGTCATCCGCACTCTCCCGCCCGTTTGGGAGCTTTGGTATAATCCCCATGGTCCTTTCAGGAACCCCAGCATCCACTTAGGACGATAGAGAAAATAAGAATTTACTTACCGATAATTCTATTTCTCGGAGTCCGTAGTGGATGCTGGGCGCCCATCCCAAGTGCGGATTATCTGCAATACTTGTACATAGTTATTGTTAACTAATTCGGGTTATTGTTTAGGAAGCCATCTTTCAGAGGCTCCTCTGTTATCATACTGTTAACTGGGTTTAGATCACAAGTTGTACGGTGTGATTGGTGTGGCTGGTATGAGTCTTACCCGGGATTCAAAATCCTCCCTTATTGTGTACGCTCGTCCGGGCACAGTACCTAACTGGAGTCTGGAGGAGGGTCATAGGGGGAGGAGCCAGTACACACCACCTGACCTGTAAAAGCTTTACTTTTGTGCCCTGTCTCCTGCGGAGCCGCTATTCCCCATGGTCCTTTCAGGAACCCCAGCATCCACTACGGACTCCGAGAAATAGAATTATCGGTAAGTAAATTCTTATTATAAGGCTATCCCTGTTATATATAGCGCTTTTGGTGTGTGCTGGCAAACTCTCCCTCTGTCTCCCCAAAGGGCTAGTGGGTCCTGTCTTCGTTAGGAGCATTCCCTGTGTGTCTGCTGTGTGTCGGTACGTGTGTGTCGACATGTATGAGGACGATATTGGTGTGGAGGCGGAGCAATTGCCAAATATGAGGATGTCACCCCCTAGGGAGTCGACACCAGAATGGATGCCTTTATTTATGGAACTACGGGATAGTGTCAACACGCTAAAGCAGTCGTTTGACGACATGAGACGGCCGGACAATCAATTAGTGCCTGTCCAGGCGACTCAAACACCGTCAGGGGCTGTGAAACGCCCTTTGCCTCAGTCGGTCGACACAGACCCAGACACAGGCACTGACTCCAGTGGTGACGGTGACGAATCAACCGTATTTTCCAGTAGGGCCACACGTTATATGATTTTGGCAATGAAGGAGGCGTTACATTTAGCTGATACTACAGGTACCACTAAACAGGGTATTATGTGGGGTGTGAAAAAACTACCTATAGTTTTTCCTGAATCAGAAGAATTAAATGACGTGTGTAATGAAGCATGGGTTGCCCCTGATAAAAAGCTGATAATTTCAAAGAAATTATTGGCATTATACCCTTTCCCGCCAGAGGTTAGGGAGCGCTGGGAAACACCTCCTAGGGTGGACAAGGCGCTAACACGCTTATCTAAACAAGTGGCGTTACCCTCTCCTGAGACGGCCGCACTTAAAGATCCATCAGATAGGAGGATGGGAAATATCCAAAAAAGTATATACACACATGCAGGTGTTATACTACGACCAGCTATAGCGACTGCCTGGATGTGCAGTGCTGGGGTAGTTTGGTCAGAGTCCCTGATTGAAAATATTGATACCCTGGACAGGGACAATATTTTACTGTCGTTAGAACAAATAAAGGATGCATTTCTTTATATGCGTGATGCACAGAGGGATATCTGCACACTGGCATCACGGGTAAGTGCTATGTCCATTTCGGCCAGAAGAGCTTTATGGACGCGACAGTGGACAGGCGATGCGGATTCAAAACGACAGCACCGACTTTTCAACCGCAGCCCTTTCGTTCCTTTAAAAATAAGAGAGCAAAGGGCTATTCATATCTGCCACGAGGCAGAGGTCGAGGGAAGAGACAGCAACAGGCAGCTCCTTCCCAGGAACAGAAGCCTTCCCCGGCTTCTACAAAAGCCTCAGCATGACGCTGGGGCTTCTCAAGCGGACTCGGGGACGGTGGGTGGTCGTCTCAAAAATTACAGCGCGCAGTGGGCTCACTCGCAGGTAGATCCCTGGATCCTGCAGATAATATCTCAGGGGTACAGGTTGGAATTAGAGACAGATCCACCTCGCCGTTTCCTGAAGTCTGCTTTACCAACGTCCCCCTCCGAAAGGGAGACTGTTTTGGAAGCCATTCACAAGCTGTACTCTCAGCAGGTGATAGTCAAGGTACCTCTTCTACAACAAGGGAAGGGGTATTATTCCACTCTTTTTGTGGTACCGAAGCCGGATGGCTCGGTAAGGCCTATTCTAAATCTGAAGTCCTTGAACCTGTACATAAAGAAGTTCAAGTTCAAGATGGAGTCACTCAGAGCAGTGATAGCGAACCTGGAAGAGGGGGACTTTATGGTATCCTTGGACATCAAGGATGCGTATCTCCACGTTCCAATTTACCCCTCACACCAGGGGTACCTCAGGTTCGTTGTACAAAACTGTCACTATCAGTTTCAGACGCTGCCGTTCGGATTGTCCACGGCACCTCGGGTCTTTACAAAGGTAATGGCCGAGATGATGATTCTTCTTCGAAGAAAAGGCATATTAATTATCCCATACTTGGACGATCTCCTAATAAGGGCAAGGTCCAGAGAACAGCTAGAGATGGGATTAGCACTGTCTCAAGAAGTGCTAAAACAGCACGGGTGGATTCTGAATATTCCAAAATCCCAGTTAATGCCGACAACTCGTCTGCTGTTCCTAGGAATGATTCTGGACACGGTTCAGAAAAAGGTTTTTCTCCCGGAGGAAAAAGCCAAGGAGTTATCCGAGCTTGTCAGGAACCTCCTAAAACCAGGAAAGGTGTCTGTACATCAATGCACAAGAGTCCTGGGAAAAATGGTGGCTTCTTACGAAGCAATTCCATTCGGCAGATTCCACGCAAGAATTTTCCAAAGGGATCTATCTGTTGGACAAATGGTCAGGGTCGCATCTTCAGATGCACCTGCGGATAACCCTGTCTCCAAGGACAAGGGTGTCTCTTCTGTGGTGGTTGCAGAGTGCTCATCTATTGGAGGGCCGCAGATTCGGCATACAGGATTGGATCCTGGTGACCACGGACGCCAGCCTGAGAGGCTGGGGAGCAGTCACACAAGGAAGAAACTTCCAGGGAGTATGGACGAGCCTGGAAACGTCTCTTCACATAAACATTCTGGAACTAAGAGCAATATACAATGCTCTAAGCCAGGCAGAACCTCTGCTTCAGGGAAAACCGGTGTTGATCCAGTCGGACAACATCACGGCAGTCGCCCATGTGAACAGACAGGGCGGCACAAGAAGCAGGAGTGCAATGGCAGAAGCTGCAAGGATTCTTCGCTGGGCAGAGAATCATGTGATAGCACTGTCAGCAGTGTTCATCCCGGGAGTGGACAACTGGGAAGCAGACTTCCTCAGCAGACACGATCTTCACCCGGGAGAGTGGGGACTTCATCCAGAAGTCTTCCACTTGCTGGTAACCCGTTGGGAAAGACCAATGGTGGACATGATGGCGTCTCGCCTCAACAAAAAACTGGACAGGTATTGCGCCAGGTCAAGAGATCCGCAGGCAATAGCTGTGGACGCGCTGGTAACGCCTTGGGTGTACCAGTCGGTGTATGTGTTTCCTCCTCTGCCTCTCATACCAAAAGTATTGAGAATTATACGGCAAAGAGGCGTAAGGACGATACTAGTGGTTCCGGATTGGCCAAGAAGGACTTGGTACCCGGAACTTCAAGAGATGATCACGGAAGATCCGTGGCCTCTACCTCTAAGGAGGGACTTGCTTCAGCAGGGTCCCTGTCTGTTTCAAGACTTACCGCGGCTGCGTTTGACGGCATGGCGGTTGAACGCCGGATCCTAAAGGAAAAAGGCATGCCGGAAGAAGTCATTCCTACTTTGATTAAAGCAAGGAAGGAAGTAACCGTGCAACATTATCACCGAATTTGGCGAAAATATGTTGCGTGGTGCGAAGATCGGAGTGCTCCGACGGAGGAATTTCAACTGGGTCGATTCCTACATTTCCTGCAATCAGGATTGTCTATGGGTCTCAAATTGGGATCTATTAAGGTTCAAATTTCGGCCCTGTCGATTTTCTTTCAAAAAGAATTGGCTTCAGTCCCTGAAGTCCAGACCTTTGTTAAGGGAGTGCTACATATACAGCCTCCTGTGGTGCCTCCAGTGGCACCGTGGGATCTCAATGTGGTTTTGGACTTTCTAAAATCTCATTGGTTTGAACCACTAAAGAAGGTGGATTTGAAATATCTCACATGGAAAGTGACCATGCTTCTAGCCCTGGCTTCGGCCAGGAGAGTGTCAGAACTGGCAGCTTTATCTTACAAAAGCCCATATCTGATTTTCCATTCGGACAGGGCAGAACTGCGGACTCGTCCGCATTTTCTCCCTAAGGTGGTGTCAGCATTTCATCTGAACCAGCCTATTGTAGTGCCTGCGGCTACAAGTGACTTGGAGGACTCCAAGTTACTGGACGTTGTCAGAGCATTAAAAATATATATTGTAAGGACAGCTGGAGTCAGAAAATCTGACTCGTTGTTTATATTGTATGCACCCAACAAGATGGGTGCTCCTGCGTCTAAGCAGACGATTGCTCGTTGGATCTGTAGCACAATCCAACTTGCACATTCTGTGGCAGGCCTGCCACAGCCTAAATCTGTAAAGGCCCACTCCACAAGGAAGGTGGGCTCATCTTGGGCGGCTGCCCGAGGGGTCTCGGCATTACAACTTTGCCGAGCAGCTACGTGGTCAGGGGAGAACACGTTTGTAAAATTTTACAAATTTGATACTCTGGCTAAGGAGGACCTGGAGTTCTCTCATTCGGTGCTGCAGAGTCATCCGCACTCTCCCGCCCGTTTGGGAGCTTTGGTATAATCCCCATGGTCCTTTCAGGAACCCCAGCATCCACTAGGACGATAGAGAAAATAAGATTTTACTTACCGATAAATCTATTTCTCGGAGTCCGTAGTGGATGCTGGGCGCCCATCCCAAGTGCGGATTATCTGCAATAATTGTACATAGTTATTGTTAACTAATTCGGGTTATTGTTGAAGGAAGCCATCTTTCAGAGGCTCCGCTGTTATCATACTGTTAACTGGGTTTAGATCACAAGTTGTACGGTGTGATTGGTGTGGCTGGTATGAGTCTTACCCGGGATTCAAAATCCTCCCTTATTGTGTACGCTCGTCCGGGCACAGTACCTAACTGGAGTCTGGAGGAGGGTCATAGGGGGAGGAGCCAGTGCACACCACCTGATCTGGAAAAGCTTTACTTTTTGTGCCCTGTCTCCTGCGGAGCCGCTATTCCCCATGGTCCTTTCAGGAACCCCAGCATCCACTACGGACTCCGAGAAATAGATTTATCGGTAAGTAAAATCTTATTATATATATATATATATATATATATATATATATATATATATATATATATATATATATATATATATATATATATATATATGCATATGTATATATGCATATATGCATACATGCATACATACATGCATACATACACACACTGAGACACCTTACTACTATTTTACTGAGTCGTGCAAGTGTCTGTTTTTGTGTATTGTCTGTCGCCATAATGAGTAAGGCACCAGCAAAAACTAAAAAGCATAATTGTAAAGTCTGTTGCAGTGTGTTACCGGATGGATCTACCACATGTACAGTATGTTTTGTGGATTCGGTTCAGAATACGATTTCTGCTCCAGTTTTACAGCCAATTTCCTCACCGAACCCTCCGTGGGAAATGTTAGTAAATGTACTGGATAGGTTACAATCAGAATTGACCGCCGCTCGACAGGAGCGGGAAACGGCAAGATCTGAGTCTAGGGTGAGACCGCCAGAACTACCGGAGGCCTCTCAGCCTTGCGTAAGGTCCAAATCCATTTTGGGTAAACGGGATAAATTTCATATGTCTTATGATTTTCCAGTTTCTGCTATGTTGCATTCTGACGATTCCATGCCAGATCTCACGGAACAAGATGAGGGTGAGGAGGGCGAAGTGGAGTCAGATAGTGAGGATTTTAACAGTTCCGGCATTGATGATCTCATCAGAGCGGTACGTCAGTCTCTGAAGTTTACTGAAACTGAGGAGCCTCTCACAAATGATCAGGTCGTATTTACTAAACGACAAAAAAAAAACTCCAGTAAGTTTTCCTGTCTCGGAATCTCTTAATCAGATGTTAGTAGAAACACGACAGAATCCAGATAAACTGTTTTCTATACCTCGCAGATTTAAGTCTAGTTACCCGTTTCCAGACTCGGTAACATGTACATGGGAGAATCCACCAATAGTTTATTCGTCAGTGTCGAAGCTTACCAAGAAATTAACCATACCAGTGCCAGCAGCTACTACGCTTAAAGACCCTTCAGATCGTAAGATAGAAACTATGCTAAAGTCCATGTATGTAGCAGCAGGTGTGATGCTGAGACCTGGATTGGTTGGCATCTGGGTCACTAAGGCGCTCATAATATGGATTACAGAACTCAAATCTGCTTTACATGACGAAAACCTGATACTTCTTGCAAATCAAATGAGTGAGGCTGTAGAGTATCTCTGTACAGCGTCTACTGACGTCTGTCAGCTCACTTCTCGTATTTCATCGTCGCTAGTTACGGCACGAAGAGCACTCTGGCTGCGTGCTTATCATGGGGAGGCAGAGGTCAAACGAGGTATAGAGGCGTTGCCTTACGATGGCAAGAAGTTGTTTGGTCCTGAATTGGACGCATGGATTGCTGAGGCTACGGGAGGTAAGTCTGTTTTCTTACCATTGCCTCCACCGGTATCAAGAAGGAGGTACGCTGGACCTTCGTTCAAATCCTTTAGACCTCAGTCCTTTCGAGGACGTGGCAGAGGAACAGCCACGCCTGCTAGACGTGGACGTGGTGTCCAACAAACCAACACAAGTCGCCAGGACGCTAAGGTTACCGACAAACCAGTGGCATGACGGACTACCAGCCCATCTCGGTTCTCCGATTGTGGGAGCACGCCTTCAGACGTTCCATTTGGCGTGGTTCCACACATCCGCGGATGGGTGGATCCGCAATTTAGTGTTAAAAGATTACAAAATAGAGTTCGACTGTCTTCTGCCTCTGCTGTTTTTCAAGACAGGATTGCCTCTGTCGGACGACAAGAGTGCGGTTCTGCAAATTGCCATTCAGTCCCTACTGGATTCAGCTGTTTTGATTCCGGTCCCTGTACATCAGCAGGGTCAGGGTTATTATTCCAGTCTGTTTGTGGTACCGAAGCCGGATGGCTCAGTCAGACCAATATTGAACTTAAAGGGTCTCAATCAGTACGTAACTTACTACAGATTCAAGATGGAGTCTCTGCGTTCGGTGATTGCGGGTTTAGAGCCAAAGGAATTTATGATTGCGCTAGATCTCAAGGATGCGTACTTACACATTCCAATTTGGCAGCTTCATCAGAAATTCTTACGGTTTGCAATACGCCAGAACCATTACCAGTTTCAGGCTCTACCGTTTGGCCTGTCGTCAGCGCCTCGGGTATTCACCAAAGTGATGTCTGTGATGATAGCTCATCTCAGATCCCTGGGAGTGACAATAGTTCCGTATTTAGACGATCTGCTCATCAAAGCTCCGTCTCAACAGATGCTTCTCCAACATGCGCTACTAACGTACGAGGTACTGGTTCGCCACGGTTGGATTGTCAATTTCAAGAAATCACATCTAATTCCGTCTCAACGCCTTCAATTCCTAGGTATGATTCTCGATACGGTCAATCAAAGAATTTACCTACCACAACAAAGTACAGATTCTACGCCATCTAGTACAATTAGTGCTCCAGCCACGCACAGTGTCTGTACACTTGTGCATTCGCCTCTTAGGCACAATGGTGGCAGCTTTCGAAGCGCTTCAGGTCGGAAGATTTCACTCGCGTCCATTTCAACTGAATGTGCTCGCCCAGTGGTCGGGCTCGCATCTGCAGATTCACCACAGGGTGAGGTTGTCGCCAAGGGCAAGAGTGTGTCTGCTCTGGTGGCTCAAGGAACACAATTTAACCGCAGGAAGACGGTTCGGAGGCTGGAATTGGATAATTCTAACTACGGACGCCAGTCTCAGAGGTTGGGGAGCGGTAATTCAAAATTGTCAGCTCCAGGGTCTCTGGGCGGATCACGAAAGATTACTGTCTATAAATGTCCTGGAACTCCGCGCAATTTACAATGCGCTACGACAAGCAGTGCACATGCTTCGCTCTCAGCCTGTCCAAGTGCTGTCAGACAATGCGACGGCGGTCGCATACATCAACAAACAAGGAGGAACGAGAAGCCGCATGGCAATGCGGGAAGTAGCTCGAATCCTCAATTGGGCGGAATGCCACCAGGTGATATTGTCGGCCGTGTTCATTCCGGGAGTGGACAACTGGGAAGCGGATTATCTCAGTCGTCGGGATTTTCATCCAGGCGAATGGGCATTAAATCCAGAAGTGTTTCACATGTTGGTCCAGCGATGGGGTTATCCTCAGGTGGACCTGATGGCGTCTCGACACAATCACCAAACGTTCCAGTATGTGTCCAGAACAAGAGATCCAAAGGCAGTTGCGGTGGATGCTCTCACTGTCGCGTGGCCGTACAGTCTTGTGTATCTGTTTCCACCGTTTCCGTTGCTCCCTCTGGTGCTAAAACGGATCAAAAGAGAGTCTGTCACAGTCATACTAGTGGCGCCTCATTGGCCTCGGAGAGCTTGGTTCTCGGATCTCCAAGGACTACTCGCAGACGATCCTTGGCCGCTCCCACTACGTCCAGACCTGTTACAACAGGGTCCGTTCCTTTACCCCGATTTAGCGCGGCTGCGTTTGACGGGGTGGCTGTTGAGACCGCCCTCTTAAGAGAGGGCATTCCAGAATCGGTTATACCAACCATGTTACGAGCTAGGAAGCCGGTTACGGCAGCTCATTATTACAGAATATGGCGTGCCTATATAGGTTGGTGTGAAGCTCGGAAGTTTCCGACATCATCTTTCAAGTTATCCCGCCTTTTGTTGTTTCTACAAACAGGGTTAGATGGAGGACTGCGTTTATCTACACTAAAGGTGCAGGTATCTGCTTTGTCAATTTACTTTCAAAGACGATTGGCTCTATTGCCGTCTATACGCACTTTTCTCCAAGGTGTCCTCAGAGCACAACTTCCATTCATTCCACCTACAGCGCCATGGGACTTGAATCTGGTTTTAGATTTCTTACAGTCTTCATATTTTGAACCCTTACAGCAAGTGGATATAAAGTTTCTCACTTGGAAAAAATTTTTCTTCTAGCCTTAGCTTCGGCAAGGCGTGTTTCGGATTTGGGTGCCTTGTCATGCAAGTCACCGTATTTGGTGTTTCATGATGACAGAGCGGAACTTCGGACGAATCCCGCTTTCTTACCAAAGGTAGTGTCCTCTTTTCACATCAATCAACCAATAGTAGTTCCTGTGTTGACAGCACATTCTGGAACTCTGGATGTGGTACGCGCATTACGCGTTTATGTATCCCGAACGTCTTCAGTTCGTAAGACGGATACGTTGTTTGTTCTCTATGATGCTGCCAAGATGGGTTGGCCAGCGTCTAAACAAACCTTATCCAGATGGATAAAACTGACCATACGTCAGGCTTACCTTCATGCTAGGTTACAGCCGCCTACATCAGTAACCGCTCATTCCACACGTTCTGTGGGAACTTCATGGGCAGCTGGTCGGGGAGCTTCTACGACGCAGCTTTGCCGTGCGGCTACATGGTCTTCAGTGCACACGTTTGTGCGCTTTTACAAGTTTGATACATTTGCGGCATCAGCATCTAGCTTTGGCCGCCTAGTGTTACAGGTGCCAAACCGCTCTCCTGCCCACGGGGGAAGCTTTGGTACGTCCCAAGAGTACTCCAGTGACCCCTAGTGGATGAAAAAGAAAATAGGATTTTGGTACTTACCAGGTAAATCCTTTTCTTTGAATCCATAGGGGGCACTGGACGCCCACCCAGAGCAGTTTTACCTAGTTGTGGTGAGTTCTGAGGATCTTATGGTAACACACTTTCACCGACTGGTTCAAATTATCACGTGCTGGTTAGGGTGTCAACTGTTTAGTTGTCAGTAACGTTATGTGTCAACTTCGTTATTGTCCGTTATGTTATATGTAATACTCAATTGTCAACCTCTCTATAGTTCCTGTTCGGCTCAGTAAAAAACACTGAGGTACTCGGGGATATGGATGGGTGGAGTGTTCTAAATTTAAATATTCAGTGCTGTTCCTACGGAAGCCGTCCATATCCCAAGAGTACTCCAGTGCCCCCTATGGATTCAAAGAAAAGGATTTACCTGGTAAGTACCAAAATCCTATTTTTACACCAACTACAAAATTTTAATAAAAATCTGAGATGGGTGGATAAGCCTGGTTGAACTGACATGGAATGACCCTATACTTTGTAAGAAGTGTAGATATAATGTATTTATATTAAGATCTGATTTTTGTGTTTTTGCTTCAGAAGAGGATTTTGGCAGTGATGAGGAATTGGCTGCAGGGGATGGCAAAGCAGATAAGGATTTCGAAAGTGCAAAAAAGAGTAAAAAGGGCAAAAAGCCTGTACCTGAGAAGAGGCGTGGTTCCAAATCAAGAAAAAGGGCAGCTCCAGGTAGCAAAGTTTTTGATTTCTCTTCTAATTTGCAAGTTCAGGAGCATCTCCATCTTGGAGTAGTGTATATTAAATATCCCTGACGTTCTATAGTGCTGCAGTATACAGTTAAGCCGGCTGTGGAATAAGATGGTTATGCACTTGAGGCAAAAATTCCAAACCACTGATCATTAAAAGTATCTGCGTAGCACTATTTGATTGTTTTACATTATTTTGTCAAATTGTGTGGGCCTGAAGCCTTTGCTTAAGACAGCTGCCTCTTTCTAGCTCTTGTTCTAACCCTTATTCAGTATATAAGGTTTATGATATTTGGATATTCCAGTGCATAGCTTTTCTCTTATCTTGTACATTAGATTGTTTTTTGTTTATCGCCTTAAAACTTTTTTTTTTTTTTTTTTAATATGGGGTTTACATTAGATGACAGTGATGATGAAAAGGAACAACGTAAAAATGTCCGCCAACAAAGGCAAGCTGCATCCAAGGCAGTCTCCAAACAGAGAGAAATGTTAATGGGAGATGCTGGCAGTGAGGACGAGGAGCAAGAGGAGGAAGACGAAGCACAATTTCTGGAGAGTGAGTTAAATTGCACTGGCATGTTCTCTACTGTTAAAACTCCCATACTGATGAGTTAACCCCTCCATTGCTTTCACCCCTGTACTGAGCTAATCAATTTATTTCCTTTTATTTACACCACTGTTTAAAGGCTGGAACTTCCAAACGAAGGTATCCTATACAGATAGCCACCTCCCCCGAAACGCTTAACTAATTTGCTGTAGTGTAGTGGCTTTACCATTTAACGGTCTAAACAAGTGATCATGTTTATTGGTTCATATAAGTGTTAGGTGTCCTTACAGATTGAAGTAGTACTTTAGATGCAAGGCTGAGATTTGGCACCAATTGATATACTTAATTTCTTCTTTCTATGTGTTGGATATGTACAGGAATACATGCTGAAAGTAGTTCTAGGAACTATCTATGTAGCCTATACCCACTTAAGCAATTTCAAATGCAACCACTAAGTGCTTGAAGAGTGCTCTCATACTGTAAAGAAAAAAACTAGGTGTTTTTAAAACTGCCAATTTCTTTTTCATCCACTAGGGGTCACTGGAGTACTCTTCGGATATGGACGGCCTCCGCAGGAACAGGGCACTGAATATTCAAATTCAGTAACACTCCTCCCCTCCATACTCCCAGAGTACCTCAGTGTTTTTTCTGTGCTCGTCGGAGCAACAGGGCTGGTGTGGCGCTGCCACACTTAGTGAATTTTTTTATTTTTTATTTTTACACCTTAAGACACATCCCTTCCCAGTTTCTACTAAAAACATGGGTCCGGGATTGTGCCGCTGCACGGAGCAGCGCATGGCGTGTCGGTCCTCACAAAGAGCACCCTCACAGCCACACGCAGCTCACTACCTGCTGCAGGACGGAGCTTACAGATAGAAGCCCCGTCACAGCCATGAACTGCTGCAAGAGCTGGACGGAGCTTGCAGGAAGCAGCCCCGTCGCAGCCCTCCCTACAGGACAAGGTATGCTGGGGGGACGGGGCGGTCAGCGCACGCTGCCGCCCCGCTGTGTGGGGTCCGTGTTGTAACGCCGCCCGCACCCGCCGCTACTCCCGGCCGCCCGCCCCAGCCGCGCTGTCCGGGCTCAGCGCCCGCTGCTGCACAGCCCTGCCGCCAAGAGCCGCTCCGGGCCGCCGCACTCCGTGCACACCCGCTCCGCCTAGCGCCGCGCCGGCCCGCCGCACTCCGTGCACACCCGCCGGCCACACTTCCATGGCCGCTCTCCTTATATCGCGCTACCTGCCTCCCTGCACTTCCTCCGGACAGGATCGGCTACCCACAGCGCTACACGGAGCACAGGGGGAGGGGGAGAGGTCTGCACAGGCAGCGCAGCTGCAAGGAGTAAGCATAGGCTGCATGGCTGCCTGCATATTACATAATGCTATGCTGCATGGGGTATAGTGTGCTGCATGGGGTATATTATGCTGCATGGGTTATATTAATAGGCTGTTAAGCCTATCTTAAAGGCAATGTCAGGTACAGGTTCTAAAGTCATGTATTGTAACCTGCCCTGTGATTCTAACTGTAAGCATGGAATGTGGGCCTTTTTTAACATGTTTCCTGTGTTTTCCTATGATTCCAGAACGTTCCTGTACTACATCTCTACTCCACCGGAGGCGCAGGGGTATAAGGGGGAATTTCATATCAGGTTTCAAATAGTACTGGCCACGTGCACTGCACTGCGGAGATAGATATATATATATATCTATATATATCTATATCTATATATATCTATATCTATCTATATCTATATCTATCTATATCTATATCTATATCTATATCTATATCTATATATATATATCTATATATCTATATATCTATATATCTATATATCTATATATCTATATATATATATCTATATCACACCTTAGTAACGATTTTACTGAGTCGTGGAAGTGTCTGTCTTTGTTTATTGTGTTGTCTGTCTGCTTAATGAGTACGGCATCAGCAAAGGCTAAAATGAAGTTTTACTGCAATGTCTGTACATGAATCTACCACATGTTCAGTATGTTTTGTAGGTTTCCACTCCGGAACCCGGTGTCATTCCTCTGTTACGTGGCCGCCGCTCGACACGAGCAGCAAGATCGGAGTCTCGGATGAGACCGCCAAATCTAACAGAGGAGTCTCAGCCGTTGCAAAGGTCCAACTTCACTTTGGGTAACAGGTATTAATTTACTTGGTCTTATAATTTAACCGTTTCTGCTATGTTGCAGTCTGACAATTTTATGCCAAACCTCACGGCGCTAAATAAAGGTGAGGAGGGCACATTAGACCAGCAGTCAGTGCAGTTTTTGACACATTGATAATGACCAGTGCGTCAGTCTCTGAAGTTTAGAGACTAAGGAGCCTCTAACATATAATAAGTCGTATTTACTAAACGACAGATCTCCAATGGGGTTCTTATTTAGGATATCTTAAGATGTTAGTAGAAACGCAAACTAACCGAATAACCGGTTCTCTACCTTCTACTTACCCGTTTCCACACAGTGACATCTACATTGGAGAATCCGCAATTGGTGGATTCGTCTGTGTCAAACCTTATAAAGACCCTTCAGACGTAAGATAGATTTGGGTCACTGAGGCGCTCTTTGTATGGGAACAATGACGATCACGTTATACTTATCGTTAATCAAATCTGAGAAGCTGCTGAGTATCTATGTACAGCTTCGGCTGCCGGCTGTTAGCTCGCTTCTCGCTTTTCATCGTCGCTCGTTACAGCACGACAAGTACTCTAGCTGCGTTCTTGGCAAGCGGAGTCAGAGGTCAACAGACCGGTGGCACAGAAGTTGTTTGGTCCTAAATTGGACAAATGCATTTCTCAGGCGGGGGGGGGGGGGGGGGGGGTAGAGTCTAGTTTTCCTGCCATTGTCTCCACCGGTACCAAGACGGTAATACTCTGGTCCGGCGTTCAAAGCCTTTCGACTTCAGTCCTTTCAAGGCTGTGGTAGAGAAACAGCCACACCTTGTAACGCCAGGGCGCTAAAGTCACCAACAAGCCAGTGGCTTGCGGGCTCCCAGGCCATCTCGGATTTCCAATTGTGGGAGCGCGGCTTCAGACGTTACAATTGCCGGGATTCCAGGCATCCACTGATGGAGGTATCCGCAATTTAGTGTTAAAAGAAAGCTGTCTCCCGCCACTGCGCTTTTTCAAGACAGGCCTGCCTCTGTCGGACGACAAGAAGGCGTTTTGGCAGATTGCCATTCAGTCTCTGCTGGATTCAGCAGTTTTTAATTCCGGCCCTGGTACACCAACAAGGTCAGGGTTATTATTCCCGTCTGTTTGGGGTACCGAAGCTGGAGGGCTCCGTCACAGTCTCAATCAGTAAGTCACTTTCTACTGATTGAAGATGGAATTTCTGCGGTCAGTAATTGCAGATTTGTAGCCACAAGATTGCATGATTGCGCTTGATCTCACGGTTGCGTACTTACACGTTTCGATTGGTCGCCTCATCAGAGGTTCTTGAGTTTTTCAATACGCCTCAACCATTAACAGGCTCTGCCGTTTGGCCTCTCGTCAGCGCCTCGGGTATTTACCAAAGTGATGTCTGTGCTGATATCCCATCTCAGGTCCCTGGCAGTGACAATCGTTCCGTACTTAAACGATCTGCTCATAAAAGCTCCGTCTCCACAGATGCTCCTCCAACTTGCGCTGCTAACGTACACCACGGTTGGAGTGTCAACTTCAAGAAATCGCATCTAATTCCGTCTCAACGACTTCAATTCCTAGGTATGATTCTCGATACGGTAAATCAAGACTTTACCTACTACATCAGAAAGTACAGATTCTTCACATCTGGTACAATTAGTGCTCAAGCCACGCACAGTCTCTGTACATTTGTGCATTCGCCTATTAGGAGCAATGGTGGTAGCTTTCAAAGCGCTTCAGTTCGGAAGATTTCACTCGCGTCCATTTCAACAGCATGTGCTCGCACAGTGGTCGGCCTCGCATCTGCAGGTTTACCACAGGGTGCGGTTGTCGGCGAGGGTGTCTCTACTCTGGGGCTCAAGGTACACAATACCTGCAGGCGGCGGCTGGAATTGAATAATTCTAACGGCGAACGTGAGTTTGAGGTTGGGGAGCTGTGGTTCAACGACAGGGTCTCTGGGCGGATCACGACAGATTGCTGTCTATAAAGGTCCTGGAACTCTGCGCAATTTACAATGCACTACGAGTACACATGCTTCCCTCTCGGACTGTCCAAGTGCAGTCAGACAACGCGACGGCAGTCGCATACATCAACAACCAAGGAGGAACGAGAAGCCGCATGGCAATGCGGGACGTAGCTCCAATCCTCCATTGGCCAGACTACCACCAGGTGGTGTCGGCAGGGTTCATTTCGGGAGTGGACAACTGGGAGGCGGATTATCTCACCCGTCGGGATTTTCATCCGGGAGAATGGGCATTAAATCCAGAGGTGTTTCAAATGTTGGTCCACAGGTGGGGTTATCCTCAGGTGGACCTGATGGCATCTCGCCACAATTACCAAACGCCCCAGTATGTGTCCAGAACGAGAGATCCAAGGGCAGTGGCGGTGGATGCTCTCACAATGCGTGGCCGTACAGCCTCGTGTATCTGGTTTCACCGTTTCCGCTGCTCTCTCTGTTGCTAAAACGGATCAAAAGAGTCCGTCACAGTCATACTAGTGGTGCCTCATTGGTCTCGGAGAGCTTGGTTCTCGATCTCCGCGGTCTATTCTTGGCCGCTCCTACTACGTCCAGACCTGTTCCAACAGGGTCCGTTCTTTTACCCCGATTTAGTGCGGCTGCGTTTGACGGGGTGGCTGTTGAGACCGCCCTCTTAAGAAGAGAGGGCGTTACAGTATCTGTTATACCAACCATGTTACGAGCTAGGAAGCCGGTTACGGCAGCTCATTATTACAGAATTTGGCGTGCCTATATAGGTTGGTGTGAAGCTCGGAAGTTTCCGACATCTTTCAAGTTATCCCGTCTTTTGTTATTTCTACGGACGGGGTTAGATGGAGGACTGCGTTTATCTATACTGACGGTGCAGGTATCTGCGTTGTCAATTTATTTTCAAAGACGATTGGCTCTTTTGCCGTCGGTACATTCTTTTCTACAAGGTGTCCTCAGAGTACAGCCTCCATTCATTCCACCTGCGGCGCCATGGGACTTGAATCTGATTTTAGATTTCTTCCAGTCTTTATATCCACTTGCTGTAAGGGTTCAAAATATGAAGTTTCTCACTTGGAAAACAATTTTTCTTCTAGCCTTAGCTTCGGCAAGGCGTGTTTCAGATTTGGGTTCCTTGTCATGCAAGCCACCGTATTTGGTGTTTCATGATGACGGAGCGGATCTTCGGACGAATCCCGCTTTCTTACCACAGGTAGTGTCATCCTTTCACATCAACCAATAGTAGTTCCTGTGTTAACAGCACATTCTGGAACTCTGGATGTGGTACGCGCATTACGCGTTTATGTATCCCGAACGTCTACAGCCTGATATGTTGTTTGTTCTCTGTGATGCTGCCAAGATGGGTTGGCCAGCTTTTAAGCAGACATTATCCAGATGGATAACACGGACTATACGTCAGGCGTACCTTAATGCTAGGTTACAGCCGCATACATCAGTGACAGCTCATTCCACGCGTTCTGTGGGAACTTCATGGGCAGCTGGTCGTGGAGCTTCTACGACGCAGTTTTGCCGTTGGGCTACATGGTCTTCAGTGCACACGTTTGTACGCTTTTCAAGTTTGATACGTTTTGCGGCATCAGCATCTAGCTTTGGCCGCCTGGTGTTACAGGTGTCAAACAGCTCTCCCGCCCACGGGGGAAGCTTTGGTACGTCCCAAGAGTACTCCAGTGACCCCTAGTGGATGAAAAAGAAAATAGGATTTTGGTACTTACCAGGTAAATCCTTTTCTTTGAATCCATAGGGGGCACTGGACGCTCACCCAGAGCAGTTTTACCTGGTTTGTAGTAAGCTCAGGGGATTTTATGGTAACACATTTTCACCGACTGGTTCAAATTTTCTAGTTCTATCGGTTATGGTTTCAACTGTTTCGTTGTCCGTTACGTTATGTGTCAACTTTATAATTGTCCGTTATGTTATAGGTAATTCTCCATTGTCAACCTCTCTATCGCTCCTGCTCGGCTCAGTAAAAAACACTGAGGTACTCTGGGAGTATGGAGGGGAGGAGTTACTGAATTTGAATATTCAGTGCCCTGTTCCTGCGGAGGCCGTCCATATCCCAAGAGTACTCCAGTGCCCCCTATGGATTCAAAGAAAAGGATTTACCTGGTAAGTACCAAAATCCTATTTTGGCATGTTAGCACTTGATCGCTGTCCATTGTCATTCTACATAGCTGCGGTTCCCACGGTGTCAGTGGAAGACCATAGAATTGATTGCTTCAGTCTGGCCTCACAATTACCTATACATTTGGCACTCTCATGTCCGTGATTCAGCAAGGGGAGCTCATGAAGATAATATGACTTTTATCAGACTGAATGGCAATTCTTTTGTTTCCAGAGGATTCTGGCAGTGATGAAGATTTCATGGTGGAAGATGATGATGACAGTGATTATGGGCGATCAAAGAAGAAGAAGAAAATTGTGAAAAAACCTTTGCCAGAAAAGAAACAGAAGAAAGTACCCAAGCCCAGGCTAAAAGCTACAGGTGAGGTCTAAGACTGGTCTTTTGCTTTTGTAATGTGATCACTTAACCTAAAGGGGAGATGTATCAACCCTTCAAAAGAACAATGATGGAATAGTTGGCATTTATCTAACAGTGTCTATATAATGAGTTTGAAGCTTATTGGTTGCGATGGGCAACATCTCCCCTTTATCGAAGGTTCGCTACATCTCATCCTACATGTCTTTCCCCGCAATGAGACTGCAATACGTTTTCTCAAAACAATTCCTTTACTAAACTAGTATTTAGGTGTATACACATTGTCCATGTTCTACAATATTTTGTACTGTAAAGGATAGATAGATAGTGATAGATATAGATGGATGGGAAGAGAGATGGATAGAGAGATTCATATTCACAATTTGTTTCATAGATCCTGTGACTGTTCTCTCTACCCCATTTCTCCGCCCCCGTTATCTGCATGAAAACCTGCTTACATTTTCTAAACTCTGGTGTCCCCCTGGATTACTTTTGAGGTTCACAATCGTGATCTATGGTTTACAACTGCACGCAGCTCCTGCTAACAGGTTTCCACCCTTCTCTTCCTTTCTCCCTTACCAACACGTTCCTGACTTCCCTTCCTCTCCAACTCCCCTAGTTTAGATTACTTGGATATTTCATATTTCTCTAACGTCCTAGTGGATGCTGGGGACTCCGAAAGGACCATGGGGAATAGCGGCTCCGCAGGAGACTGGGCACAAAGTAAAAGCTTTAGGACTAGCTGGTGTGCACTGGCTCCTCCCCCTATGACCCTCCTCCAAGCCTCAGTTAAGATTTTGTGCCCGAACGAGAAGGGTGCAATCTAGGTGGCTCTCCTGAGCTGCTTAGAGTAAAAGTTTAAATAGGTTTTTTTATTTTCAGTGAGACCTGCTGGCAACAGGCTCACTGCATCGAGGGACTAAGGGGAGAAGAAGCGAACTCACCTGCGTGCAGAGTGGATTGGGCTTCTTAGGCTACTGGACATTAGCTCCAGAGGGACGATCACAGGCCCAGCCATGGATGGGTCCCGGAGCCGCGCCGCCGGCCCCCTTACAGAGCCAGAAGAGTGAAGAGGTCCGGAAAATCGGCGGCAGAAGACGTCCTGTCTTCAATAAGGTAGCGCACAGCACCGCAGCTGTGCGCCATTGCTCTCAGCACACTTCACACTCCGGTCACTGAGGGTGCAGGGCGCTGGGGGGGGGGGGGGCGCCCTGGGACGCAATGAAAATACCTTAAATGGCTAAAAATACATCACATATAGCTCCTGGGCTATATGGATGTATTTAACCCCTGCCAGTTTTCCACAAAAAAGCGGGAGAAAGGCCGCCGAAAAAGGGGCGGAGCCTATCTCCTCAGCACACAAGCGCCATTTTTTCCTCACCGCTCCGTTGGAGGAAGGCTCCCTGACTCTCTCCTGCAGTCCTGCACTACAGAAACAGGGTAAAACAAGAGAGGGGGGGCACTAAATTGGCATATTAATATATACAGCAGCTATATTAGGGAAAAACACTTATATAAGGTTATCCCTGTGTATATATATGTGTGTGTGTGTGTGTGTATGTATATATATATATATATATATATATATATATATATATATATATATATATATATATATATATATTATATAGCGCTCTGGTGTGTGCTGGCAAACTCTCCCTCTGTCTCCCCAAAGGGCTAGTGGGGTCCTGTCCTCTATCAGAGCATTCCCTGTGTGTGTGCTGTGTGTCGGTACGCTGTGTCGACATGTATGAGGAGGAAAATGGTGTGGAGGCGGAGCAATTGCCTGTGTTAGTGATGTCACCCCCTAGGGAGTCGACACCTGACTGGATGGTCTTATGGAAAGAATTACGTGATAGTGTCGGCACTTTACAAAAGACTGTTGACGACATGAGACAGCCGGCAAATCAGTTAATACCTGTACAGGCGTCTCAAACACCGTCAGGGGCTATAAAACGCCCGTTACCTCAGGTCGATACAGACACTGACACGGACACTGACTCCAGTGTCGACGGTGAGGAAACAAACGTATTTTCCAGTAGGGCCACACGTTACATGATCACGGCAATGAAGGAGGTTTTGAACATTTCTGATACTACAAGTACCACAAAAAAGGGTATTATGTGGGGTGTGAAAAAACTACCCGTAGTTTTTCCTGAATCAGATGAATTAAATGAGGTGTGTGATGAAGCGTGGGTTTCCCCCGATAAAAAAACTGCTAATTTCTAAAAAATTATTGGCATTATACCCTTTCCCGCCAGAGGTTAGGGCGCGTTGGGAAACACCCCCTAGCGTAGATAAGGCGCTCACACGCTTATCAAAACAAGTGGCGTTACCGTCTCCTGATACGGCCGCCCTCAAGGAACCAGCTGATAGGAAGCTGGAAAATATCCTTAAAAGTATATACACACATACTGGTATTATACTGCGACCAGCAATCGCCTCAGCCTGGATGTGCAGTGCTGGGGTGGCTTGGTCGGATTCCCTGACTGAAAATATTGATACCCTGGACAGGGACAATATATTATTGACTATAGAGCATTTAAAGGATGCATTTCTATATATGCGAGATGCACAGAGGGATATTTGCACTCTGGCATCAAGAGTAAGTGCGATGTCCATTTCTGCCAGAAGAGGATTATGGACGCGACAGTGGTCAGGGGATGCGGATTCCAAACGGCATATGGAAGTATTGCCGTATAAAGGGGAGGAGTTATTTGGGGTCGGTCTATCGGACCTGGTGGCCACGGCTGGAAAATCCACCTTTTTACCCCAAGTCACCTCGCAGCAGAAAAAGATACCGTCTTTTCAGGCTCAGTCCTTTCGTCCCCATAAGGGCAAGCGGGCAAAAGGCCACTCACATCTGCCCCGGGGCAGAGGAAGGGGAAAAAGACTGCAGCAAACAGCCTCTTCCCACGAACAGAAGCCCTCCCCCACTTCTGCCAAGTCCTCAGCATGACGCTGGGGCCTTACAAGCGGACTCAGGCACGGTGGGGGCCCGTCTCAAGAATTTCAGCGCGCAGTGGGCTCACTCGCAAGTGGACCCCTGGATCCTGCAGGTAGTATCTCAGGGGTACAAATTGGAATTCGAGACGTCTCCCCCTCGCCGGTTCCTGAAGTCTGCTTTACCAACGTCTCCCCCCGACAGGGAGGTGGTATTGGAAGCCATTCACAAGCTGTATTCCCAGCAGGTGATAATCAAGGTACCCCTCCTACAACAGGGAAAGGGGTATTATTCCACGCTGTTTGTGGTACCGAAGCCAGACGGCTCGGTGAGACCCATTTTAAATCTAAAATCCTTGAACACTTACATAAAAAGGTTCAAGTTCAAGATGGAGTCACTCAGAGCAGTGATAGCGAACCTGGAAGAAGGGGACTATATGGTGTCTCTGGACATCAAGGATGCTTACCTCCATGTCCCAATTTGCCCTTCTCACCAAGGGTACCTCAGGTTTGTGGTACAGAACTGTCACTATCAGTTTCAGACGCTGCCGTTTGGATTGTCCACGGCACCCCGGGTCTTTACCAAGGTAATGGCCGAAATGATTCTTCTTCGAAGAAAAGGCGTCTTAATTATCCCTTACTTGGACGATCTCCTGATAAGGGCAAGATCCAGAGAACAGTTAGAGGTCGGAGTAGCACTATCTCAAGTAGTACTACGACAGCACGGATGGATTCTAAATATTCCAAAATCGCAGCTGATTCCGACGACACGTCTGCTGTTCCTAGGGATGATTCTGGACACAGTACAGAAAAAGGTGTTTCTCCCGGAGGAGAAAGCCAAGGAGTTATCCGACCTAGTCAGGAACCTCCTAAGACCAGGCCAAGTGTCAGTACATCAATGCACAAGGGTCCTGGGAAAGATGGTGGCTTCTTACGAAGCGATTCCATTCGGCAGATTCCACGCAAGAACTTTTCAGTGGGATCTGCTGGACAAATGGTCCGGATCGCATCTTCAAATGCATCAGCGGATAACCCTGTCTCCAAGGACAAGGGTGTCTCTCCTGTGGTGGTTACAGAGTGCTCATCTCCTAGAGGGCCGCAGATTCGGCATTCAGGATTGGATCCTGGTGACCACGGATGCCAGCCTGAGAGGCTGGGGAGCAGTCACACAGGGAAGAAATTTCCAGGGCTTGTGGTCAAGCATGGAAACGTCACTTCACATAAATATCCTGGAACTAAGGGCCATTTACAATGCCCTAAGTCAGGCAAGACCTCTGCTTCAGGGTCAGCCGGTGTTGATCCAGTCGGACAACATCACGGCAGTCGCCCACGTAAACAGACAGGGCGGCACAAGAAGCAGGAGGGCAATGATGGAAGTGGCAAGGATTCTTCGCTGGGCGGAGAATCATGTGATAGCACTGTCAGCAGTGTTCATTCCGGGAGTGGACAACTGGGAAGCAGACTTCCTCGGCAGACACGATCTTCACCCGGGGGAGTGGGGACTTCACCCAGAAGTCTTCCACATGATTGTGAACCGTTGGGAAAAACCAAAGGTGGACATGATGGCGTCCCGCCTCAACAAAAAACTGGACAGATATTGCGCCAGGTCAAGGGACCCTCAGGCAATAGCTGTGGACGCTCTGGTAACACCGTGGGTGTACCAGTCAGTGTATGTGTTCCCTCCTCTTCCTCTCATACCAAAAGTACTGAGAATCATAAGAAGGAGAGGAGTAAAGACTATACTCGTGGCTCCAGATTGGCCAAGAAGGACTTGGTACCCGGAAATTCAAGAGATGCTCACGGAAGACCCGTGGCCTCTACCTCTAAGAAAGGACCTGCTCCAGCAGGGACCATGTCTGTTCCAAGACTTACCGCGGCTGCGTTTGACGGCATGGCGGTTGAACGCCGGATCCTGAAGGAAAAAGGCATTCCGGATGAAGTCATCCCTACCCTGATCAAAGCCAGGAAGGATGTAACCATACAACATTATCACCGTATTTGGCGTAAATATGTTGCGTGGTGCGAGGCCAGGAAGGCCCCTACAGAGGAATTTCAACTGGGTCGTTTCCTGCATTTCCTGCAAACAGGACTGTCTATGGGCCTCAAATTAGGGTCCATTAAGGTTCAAATTTCGGCCCTGTCAATATTCTTCCAAAAAGCACTGGCTTCTGTTCCTGAAGTTCAGACGTTTGTCAAGGGAGTACTGCATATACAGCCTCCTTTTTGTGCCTCCAGTGGCACCTTGGGATCTCAATGTAGTTTTGGGATTCCTAAAATCACATTGGTTTGAACCACTCACCACTGTGGACTTAAAATATCTCACATGGAAAGTGGTAATGCTGTTAGCCCTGGCTTCAGCCAGGCGTGTCTCAGAATTGGCGGCTTTATCCTATAAAAGCCCTTACCTAATTTTTCATACGGACAGGGCAGAATTGAGGACTCGTCCTCAATTTCTTCCGAAGGTGGTTTCAGCATTTCACTTAAACCAGCCTATTGTGGTGCCTGCGGCTACTAGGGACTTGGAGGATTCCAAGTTGCTGGACGTAGTCAGGGCCCTGAAAATATATGTTTCCAGGACGGCTGGAGTCAGAAAATCTGATTCGCTGTTTATCCTGTATGCACCCAACAAGCTGGGTGCTCCTGCTTCTAAGCAGACGATTGCTCGTTGGATTTGTAGTACAATTCAGCTTGCACATTCTGTGGCAGGCCTGCCACAGCCAAAATCTGTAAAAGCCCATTCCACACGGAAAGTGGGCTCATCTTGGGCGGCTGCCCGAGGGGTCTCGGCTTTACAACTTTGCCGAGCAGCTACTTGGTCAGGGGCAAACACGTTTGCTAAATTCTACAAATTTGATACCCTGGCTGAGGAGGACCTGGAGTTCTCTCATTCGGTGCTGCAGAGTCATCCGCACTCTCCCGCCCGTTTGGGAGCTTTGGTATAATCCCCATGGTCCTTTCGGAGTCCCCAGCATCCACTAGGACGTTAGAGAAAATAAGAATTTACTTACCGATAATTCTATTTCTCATAGTCCGTAGTGGATGCTGGGCGCCCATCCCAAGTGCGGTTTGTCTGCATTACTTGTACATAGTTATTGTTACAAAAATCGGGTTGTTGTTGTGAGCCATCTTTTCAGAGGCTCCTTCTGTTATCATGCTGTTAACTGGGTTCAGATCACAAGTTGTACGGTGTGATTGGTGTGGCTGGTATGAGTCTTACCTGGGATTCAAAATCCTTCCTTATTGTGTACGCTCGTCTGGGCACAGTATCCTAACTGAGGCTTGGAGGAGGGTCATAGGGGGAGGAGCCAGTGCACACCAGCTAGTCCTAAAGCTTTCTTTATCATCCACTAGGGGTCACTGGAGTACTCTTGGGATATGGACGGGCGTAGCCGAACAAAGGCACTGAATATTCAAATTTAGGACTCTCCCCCCCCCTCCATATCCGCAAGTACCTCAGTGTACTTTGCCAGTGTTTTTTCGGTGCTCACAGATGAACATCGGCTTGTGGCAATGGCCACTTTTCAGATTTTTATTTTTATTTTTAATTTTTACACTTCCCGTCTCAGTTTATGGAAAAACATGGGTCCGGGATGGTGCCGCTGCAAGGCAGCGGATGGCGTGTCGGTCCTCACAAAGAGCACCCTCACAGCCACAGGCGCTATAGGCAAGCGCATGGCGTGTCGGTCCTCACAAAGAGCACCCTCACAGCCACAGGCAGCCACTGTCTCCTGCAAACTGAACGGAGCTTACAGAAAGAAGCTCCGTCACAGCCAGGATAAGACAAAGAGCTGGAAGGATCTACAGCTGCAAGGAGCTTACAGAAGCTCCGTCACAGCCAAGATGAGGCTGAAACGGAGCTTGCAGAGAGAAGAGAAGGCGGCACAAGGTATGAGTGTCAGGGCGGTCAGCTCACGCTGCCGCCCTGCTGTGTGTGAGTGTTATACTGTAGAAATGCCATAGCCGCTGAGCACGTGAGTGTTATACTGTAGAAAGAGCACGCCGCTGAAGGTCTTGCTGAACGATGCGCAGAGCGGCCGCACGTCACTCAGACGTTGGCCGCTCTCACTGCGCTGATGGCCCGGTACGAGAATCTCCGTGCGCTGTACTAAGCAGAGCGGCCGCACGTCACTCAGACGCCGGCCGCTCTCACTGCTCTGAGGGCACGGCACCGCTACACGCCACCGACGTTCTCCTGGGCTGAACTAAGCAGAGCGGCCGCACGTCACTCAGACGCCGGCCGCTCTCACTGCTCTGATGCGGCACCGTTACACGCCGCCGACATTCTCCGGGCGCTCAACTAAGCAGAGCGGCCGCACGTCATTCAGACGCCGGCCGCTCTCACTGCTCTGATGGCCCGGCACCGCTACACGCCGCCGAGACGCTCCTCTACTAAAGAGAGCGGCCGCACGTCACTAAAGGACGCAGGCCACTCTTCCAGAGAGACACCGCAGACACAGGGAGACTGTGTACTGCTGTAGGAAGCAGCTGCCGGACGGCTCCCCGGCGCTAGATTCAGGCTCTCCTGCTCTCCCTGCTCCCGATCTCCGTACGCTGCAGGTAAGGGATGCAGGGGGGGGGGGGGGGGAATAATACCCATAGCAGCAGCAAAGGCTGCAGGGGTTCAAAATACACAAGCAGCGCAGCACGTTAAACAATGTACACTGTGTACTGTGATGTTTCAGCACGTTTTATATATATATACATATAATGAAGCTTTTGCTGGCGAAACTGTCTATAATATCAGTATGAACTGTGATTATATGTGTAAACACTTTGTATATATATATATAATATATATATGAGGCTTTGGCTGGCAATAGGTTATCAGTGGCATAACCTATTGCACGTTTAACCATGTTTTCTGTTATTTTTGGTTAGTTGCAAGATAAATACACTGCAGGCAGTGCTCATATTATTTGAATAAATGCATATATTTTACTGTATCCTACACCTGGGCAAAGTAACTGTATAATAGGCTATTAAGCCTATATTAAAACTGCAGCAGGTAACCTGTACTGTGATTTTCTGGGAAAGCATGGCATGACGGCCATTTTAATCATTGCTGGTTTTCCAGTTATAATTCCAGACCATACACCTCTACTCCACAAGGAGGCGCAGGGGTGTTAGTGGGAATTTTTTAGTTCAAGATAATTCTAGAACATTCCTGCCCTACATCTTTAAGCCACCAGAAGGCGCAGGGGTGTTAGTAGGAATTTGGTTCGGGTTTCATGCCCATGTGAACTGCTTTTCACATAAAGACTTTAGTTTCCTAATAAATATGCTGTTCAGCAATAACATATATATATAGATATATATGCCATATAATAATGTTATTAAGTCGTGCAAGTGTCTGTCTGTTGCCTATTATGATGTCTGTCTACATAGCGAATAAGGCTCTAGTGCAGACTAAAAATGTTAACATTGGCAATTCAAATTAAAACAGCGGTAATCGGAGTCTCAGAATAACTCCGCCAGCGCTAACAAAAGACAATCTTTCCAAAGTGACAATTTTCCTTTGGGTACCAGAGTGTTTATTTCACTAGTCTTATAATTTAATGCACGATTCTATGTCAAATCTCACACCGATAACTACAAGTGAGAAGGGTACATTAGTCCAGCATTCAGATAGTGCGGGGTTTTGGACAACCATACATAATCGTTTCCAAAAGGACGCGATCCGCCATTGGTATATGCGTTTCTGTCAAACATTATAAAAACCACAGATACATTTGGGTCACTAGAATCTATGTATGAAACCATGCCGATCACGGTTAAAAGAAGCTGCAGAGTATATCTGTAAAGCTTTTGCTAACGCCGGTTATTTTCAATGTCGCTAGTTAAGCGCGACAAGGCCAGAGCTTGTTTGCTCCTAAATTGGATATATGTGTAACGACATTTTATCCCTTTACGATATTCTGCCATTAGCGCATACAATATACTTGTAACGGCGTTTTATTCCTTTATAAAAATCACTCACGCCTTGTAACGACAGGACGTTACAGTCAGCAAGCCAGTGGTTTGATGACCTCTTTTACAATTGTGGAAGTGCGTCTTTTCAGGTTACATTTGCGAGGTTTCATGACTTCAACTCATATATGTCTCAGCTATTTACAGCTTAGAGTACAAAACTGCTTCTGGCGAACGGTTTGGCAGGTTGTCATTTAGTCTTTGCTGGTTTATAAACCAGGCAATAGTACGCCAACAGAGTCAAAATTACTTATTCCCGTCTGTTTGAGCAAAATCAAACAGCTCCGTTGCAATATCAATCAGCAAGTCATTTACTACAGTTAGAAAATGGATTTTCTGCAGTTAGTTTTTGCTTATTGCAGCCACAAAATTGTATAATTGCATTTGATCTTCACAATGCGTATTTACCCAGTCCGGTTTCTTCATCACAGGTTCTAGCGTTTGCAAATCGCCACAACCATTAACCATTTCATTTATACCGTTGCTTATCGCTTCCGGTATTTACCAAAGTGATGTTGGAATAATCGCTCATCTCACATAAGAACTATGTATCAACAAAGTTCCTCTATCTTGCGCTACTAAGGTATACTGCGGTAGCAGATTAAGTTCGAAAACAATCACATCTAAGTCGGTCTAAACGATGTCAATTCCTAGGTAAGATTATAAATAAGGTAAATCAAAGACTTTTACCTACTACACCAGCAAGAACAAAGGTACACGCACAGCGGTACATTGGTGTATTCACTTATTAAGAATAAAGATGTGTTTTCAACGCAAAGGTTCTAAAACACGACAGATTGCTGTCAATAAATGTCCTAGAACTCTGTGCATTTTACAATGCAATAGATAAATGTCCTAGAACTCTGTGCATTTTACAATGCAATAAATGATTCGTTTTCAGTCTGACCAGGGATAGACTCTGGGTTCTCTTCAGAACGAATAAATCTTTCGCTTTTTACTAAAGATTTCTGTGGACAGGAACAACCGTGAGTTTCATGTAATTTTGTTTTTTCATGCCTGGCTCACGCTGCCCTTAAGCAGTCAAACAAAGCAACGGCAGTTGCATACACAACAACCAGTGAAAACCAAGAAGCCGCATGGCAATGCGGCAGGTAACTCAAATCTTCAATGGCTCAGAACGCCATTATGTGAAAATGTCAAGACATCAATCCGTGAGTGGACATTTGTTAGACAAAAGATCTCACCCGTCAGGGTTTGGATCTTGAAAACTGGACATTAAATCCAGAGGTGTTTCATATGTGAGTCCACAGAAGGCGGTTACCCCAAGTATACATAATGGCATCTCGCCACAATTACAAAAGCTCAGTATGTGTACATCACATTCATGGGGTCATTCAGCATCGTGTATCTGGCTCCACCATTTTCCGCTTCTCTCTTCGTTGCCAAAACGGATCAGAAGACAGTTCGTCACAGTCATACTGGTGGTATCTCATGGGTTTCGGAGAAGTTTGCTTCTCGAATTTTCAAGTAATACTTGCACACGATCTTGGCCCGCTCATAATACGGCCAACCTGTTACATCACGGAACGTTCTTTTACCCATAGTTACCTATGTACCTATTATCTATGTACCGCAGCTGCGGTTGACGGGGTGAGAGTTCAGACCGCTCTCTTAAAAAATAGAGAATTACAGTATCGGTTATACCAACCATGTTACGAAATAGTAAGCCGCTTAAGGCAGCTCATAATTAAAAAAATTTCGTGTGCTTACATAGGTTATAAACCTCGGAAGTTTCCAACATCATACTTCAAGTACCCGTATTCTGTTAAACGGGATGGGATGGAAAACTGCGTTCATCTGCACTAAGAGTGCAGGTATCTGTGTGGTAAACTTATTTTCAAAGCGTTTGCCTCTATTTACGTCTGTAAACATCTTTCTACAAGGTGTCACCAAAGTTCAGACTCTATTTATCCCACCTACAGCGCCAGGCGATTTGAGGTTGGGTTCAGATTTCTTAGTTTTCATATTTTGGAATCCTTTCAACAAATGGGAATTAAGTTTCATATTTTTGAACCCTTACAACAAATGGGTATTAAGTTCTCACTTTGGAAAACATTTTTCTTCTAGCCTTGGCTTCGCCAAGGGTGCTTCGGCAAGGATTTTGTTTTCATATTTGGGTGCCTTGTATTCCAAGCCACCGTATTTGAGTTTTCTCATTACAAAGCAGATCTTCCGACGAAATCCGCTTTCGTATTCTTCACATCAATATACCAATAGTGGTTCCTGTGGGGACAGCACATTCTAAAATTCTGAATGTGGTACACGCGTTACGCGTTTATATATGTAGTACGTGATATGAATACGTTGTTTGTTCTATATGATACTGCAAACTGGGGTTAGCCAGTTTCTCAGCAGATTTTATCCGGTTGGATAATAATGACTACAAGTCAGGCTTACTTTAAGGCTAAGTTACAATCGCCTACGTCAGTATTAGCATCCCACAGGTTCTGTGGGAATGTCACACCCAGCGGGTCGTGGAGCGTCTACGACGCGGCTACATAGCCTTTAGTGCACCACGTTTGTGCACGTTTACACGTTATGAATGGTGGCGCCATCAGCATTTAGCTTTGGCTGCCTACTGTTACAAGTATCAAACAGCTCTCCCGCCCACGAGGGAAGCTTTGGTACGTCCCAAGAGTACTCCAGTGACCCCTAGTGGATGATAAAGAAAATAGGATTTTGGTACTTACCAGGTAAATCCTTTTCTTTGAATCCATAGGGGGCACTGGACGCCCACCCAGAGCAGTTTTACCTGGGTTGTTGTAAGCTCAAGGGAGCTTAGTGAACAAATTTAACTTGGATGGTATTAAGCTCGAAGGAGCTTAGGGTAACACATTTTCACCAATTGGCTCAAATTATAAAGTTCTATCGGTTAAGGTGTCAACTGTTTAGTTGACAATAAGGTTATGGATCAACTTTGTGGTTGTCCGTTATGTTATAGGGATTCTCCATTGTCAACCTCTCTATATCCTGTTCGCTCAGTAAAAAACACTGGCAAAGTACACTGAGGTACTTGGGGATATGGAGGGGGGGGAGAGTCCTAAATTTGAATATTCAGTGCCTTTGTTCGGCTACGCCCGTCCATATCCCAAGAGTACTCCAGTGCCCCCTATGGATTCAAAGAAAAGGATTTACCTGGTAAGTACCAAAATCCTATTTTTACTTTGTGCCCAGTCTCCTGCGGGGCCGCTATTCCCCATGGTCCTTTCGGAGTCCCCAGCATCCACTACGGACTATGAGAAATAGAATTATCGGTAAGTAAATTCTTATTTTCTCTAACGTCCTAGTGGATGCTGGCGACTCCGTAAGGACCATGGGGATAGACGGGCTCCGCAGGAGACATGGGCACTTTAAGAAAGAATTTAGGTTCTGGTGTGCACTGGCTCCTCCCTCTATGCCCCTCCTCCAGACCTCGGTTTGATACTGTGCCAAGACGAGCTGGGTGCTTTTCAGTGAGCTCTCCTGAGTTCGCTGAGAGAAAGTATTTCTTTATCATCCACTAGGGGTCACTGGAGTACTCTTGGGATATGGACGGGCGGAGCCGAACAAAGGCACTGAATATTCAAATTTAGGACTCTCCCCCCCCTCCATATCCCCAAGTACCTCAGTGTACTTTGCCAGTGTTTTTTCGGTGCTCACAGATGAACATCGGCTTGTGGCAATGGCCACTTTTCAGATTTTTATTTTTATTTTTATTTTTAATTTTTACACTGCCCGTCTCAGTTTATGGAAAAACATGGGTCCGGGATGGTGTCGCTGCAAGGCAGCGGATGGCGTGTCGGTCCTCACAAAGAGCACCCTCACAGCCACAGGCGCTATAGACAAGCGCATGGCGTGTCGGTCCTCACAAAGAGCACCCTCACAGCCACAGGCAGCCATTGTCTCCTTTAAACTGAACGGAGCTTACAGAAAGAAGATCCGTTACAGCCAGGATAAGACAAAGAGCTGGAAGGAGCTTACACTTACAGAAGCTCCGTCACAGCCAAGATGAGGCTGAAACGGAGCTTGCAGAGAGAAGAGAAGGCGGCACAAGGTATGAGTGTCAGGGCGGTCAGCTCACGCTGCCGCCCTGCTGTGTGTGTGTTATGCTGTAGAAATGACATAGCCGCTGAGCATACACGCCGCTGAAGGTCTTGCTGAACGATGCGCAGAGCGGCCGCACGTCACTCAGACGTTGGCCGCTCTCACTGCGCTGATGGCCCGGTACGAGAATCTCCGTGCGCTGTACTAAGAGAGCGGCCGCACGTCACTCAGACGCCGGCCGCTCTCACTGCTCTGAGGGCACGGCACCGCTAGACGCTACCGCCATTCTCCTGGGCTGAACTAAGTAGAGCGGCCGCACGTCACTCAGACGCCGGCCGCTCTCACTGCTCTGCTGCGGCACCGTTACACGCCGCCGACATTCTCCGGGAGCTCAACTAAGAGAGCGGCCGCACGTCACTCAGACGCCGGCCGCTCTCACTGCTTTCATGGCCCGGCACCGCTACACGCCGCCGAGACAGTGGCCGCACGTCACTAAAGGACGCAGGCCACTTTTCCAAACACCGCAGACACAGGGAGACTGTGTACTGCTGTAGGAAGCAGCTGCCGGACGGCTCCCCGGCGCTAGATCAGGCTCTCCTGCTCTCCCTGCTCCCGATCTCCGTACGCTGCAGGTAAGGGATGCAGGGGGGGGGGGGGAATAATACCCATAGCAGCAGCAAAGGCTGCATGGGTTCAAAATACACACACGTTTAACCATGTTGTCTGTTATTTTTGGTTACAGTTGCATAAATACACTGCAGGCAGTGCTCATATTATTTGAATACATATATTTTACTGTATCCTATGTATAATAGGCTATTAAGCATAATAACTGTATAATAGGCTATTAAGCCTATATTAAAACTGCAGCAGGTACCCTGTACTATGATTTTCTGGGAAAGCATGGCATGACGGCCATTTTAATCATTGCTGGTTTTCCAGTTATAATTCCAGACCATACACCTCTACTCCACAAGGAGGCGCAGGGGTGTTAGTGGGAATTTTTTTTTTTTTAGTTCAAGATAATTCTGGAACATTCCTGCCCTACATCTTTAAGCCACCAGAAGGCGCAGGGGTGTTAGTAGGAATTTGGTTCGGGTTTCATGCCCATGTGAACTGCTTTTCACATAAAGACTTTGGTTTCCTAATAAATATGCTGTTCAGCAATAACATATATATATAGATATATATGCCATATAATAATCGTGCAAGTGTCTGTCTGTTGCCTATTATGATGTCTGTCTACATAGCGAATAAGGCTCTAGTGCAGACTAAAAATGTTAACATTGGCAATTCAAATTAAAACAGCGGTAATCGGAGTCTCAGAATAACTCCGCCAGCGCTAACAAAAGACAATCTTTCCAAAGTGACAATTTTCCTTTGGGTACCAGAGTGTTTATTTCACTAGTCTTATTTAATGCACGATTCTATGTCAAATCTCACACCGATAACTACAAGTGAGCAGGGTACATTAGTCCAGCACTCAGATAGTGCGGGGTTTTAGACAACCATACATAATAGTTTCCAAAAGGACGCGATCCGCCATTGGTATATGCGTTTCTGTCAAACATTATAAAAACCACAGATACATTTGGGTCACTAGAATCTATCTATGGAACCATGCCGATCACGGTTAAAAGAAGCTGCAGAGTATATCTGTAAAGCTTTTGCTAACGCCGGTTATTTTCAAATTGTCGCTAGTTAAGCGCGACAAGCCCAGAGCTTGTTTGCTCCTAAATTGGATATATGTGTAACGACATTTTATCCCTTTACGGTATTCTGCCATTAGCGCATACAATATACTTGTAACAGCGTTTTATTCTTTTATAAACATCAGTCACGTCTTGTAACGACAGGACGTTACAGTCAGCAAGCCAGTGGTTTGATGACCTCTTTTACATTTGTGGAAGTGCGTCTTTTCAGGTTACATTTGCGAGGTTTCATGACTTCAACTCATATATGTCTCAGCTATTTACAGCTTAGAGTACAAAACTGCTTCTGGCGAACGGTTTGGCAGGTTGTCATTTAGTCTTTGCTGGGTTATAAACCAGTCAATAGTACGCCAACAGAGTCAAAATGACTTATTCCCGTCTGTTTGAGCAAAATCAAACAGCTCCGTTGCAATATCAATCAGCAAGTCATTTACTACAGTTAGAAAATGAAAATGGATTTTCTGCAGTTAGTTTTTGCTTATTGCAGCCACAAAATTGTATAATTGCATTTCTCTATCGTCCTAAGTGGATGCTGGGGTTCCTGAAAGGACCATGGGGAATAGCGGCTCCGCAGGAGACAGGGCACAAAAAGTAAAGCTTTTACAGGTCAGGTGGTGTGCACTGGCTCCTCCCCCTATGACCCTCCTCCAGACTCCAGTTAGATTTTTGTGCCCGGCCGAGAAGGGTGCAATTCTAGGTGGCTCTCATAAAGAGCTGCTTAGAGAAGTTTAGCTTAGGTTTTTTATTTTACAGTGATTCCTGCTGGCAACAGGATCACTGCAACGAGGGACAGAGGGGAGAAGAAGTGAACTCACCTGCGTGCAGGATGGATTGGCTTCTTGGCTACTGGACATGAAGCTCCAGAGGGACGATCACAGGTACAGCCTGGATGGTCACCGGAGCCTCGCCGCCGGCCCCCTCGCAGATGCTGAAGCAAGAAGAGGTCCAGAATCGGCGGCTGAAGACTCCTGCAGTCTTCTAAAGGTAGCGCACAGCACTGCAGCTGTGCGCCATTTTCCTCTCAGCACACTTCACACGGCAGTCACTGAGGGTGCAGGGCGCTGGGGGGGGGCGCCCTGGGAGGCAAATGTAAACCTATATAAGGCTAAAAATACCTCACATATAGCCCCCAGAGGCTATATGGAGATATTTAACCCCTGCCTAAATACAATAAATAGCGGGAGACGAGCCCGCCGAAAAAGGGGCGGGGCCTATCTCCTCAGCACACAGCGCCATTTTCTCTCACAGAAAGGCTGGAGAGAAGGCTCCCAGGCTCTCCCCTGCACTGCACTACAGAAACAGGGTTTAAACAGAGAGGGGGGGCACTAAATTGGCGACATAAATATATTAAAGATGCTATAAGGGAGAAACACTTATATAAGGTTGTCCCTATGTAATTATAGCGTTTTTTTGGTGTGTGCCTGCAAACTCTCCCTCTGTCTCTCCAAAGGGCTAGTGGGGTCCTGTCCTCTGTCAGAGCATTCCCGGTGTGTGTGCTGTGTGTCGGTACGTGTGTGTCGACATGTATGAGGACGATGTTGGAGGAGGCGGAGCAATTGCCTATGATGGTGATGTCACTCTCTAGGGAGTCGACACCGGTATGGATGGCTTATTTAGGGAATTACGTGAGAATGTCAACACGCTGCAAGGTCGGTTGACGACATGAGACGGCCGACAAACAATTAGTACCGGTCCAGGCGTCTCAGAAACACCGTCAGGGGTTTTTAATAACGCCCATTTACCTCAGTCGGTCGACACAGACACCGACACTGAATCCAGTGTCGACGGTGAATAAACAAACGTATTCCTTATTAGGGCCACACGTTAAGGGCAATGAAGGAGGTGTTACATATTTCTGATACTACAAGTACCACAAAAAAGGGTATTATGTGGGAGTGAAAAAACTACCTGTAGTTTTTCCTGAATCAGATAAAATAAAATAAAGTGTGTGATGATGCGTGGGTGTACCCCGATAGCAAATATTGGCGTTATACCCTTTCCCGCCAGAAGTTAGGGCGCGTTGGGAATGAATAAGGCGCTCACACGCTTATCAAGTGGCGTTACCGTCGCCAGATACGGCCGCCCTCAAGGAGCCAGCTGATAGGCAGCTGGAAAAATATCCTAAAAAGTATATACACACATAAGGTGGTTATACTGCGACCAGCGATCGCCATCAGCCTGGAGATGCAGTGCTGGGTTGGCTTGGTCGGTTTCCCTGACTGAAAATATTTGATTGATATAGAGCATTTAATAGGATGCATTATATATTTATGTATGCGAGATGCACAGAGGGATATGTGCACTCTGGCATCAAAATAAGTGCGTGATCCATATCTCCCAGAAGATGTCATGGACACGACAGTGGTCAGGTGATACATATCCCATACGACACATGGAAGTATGGCCGTATAAAGGGAAAGAGTTATTTGGGGTCGGTCCAACGGACCTGGGGGTCTCGGCAACAGCTGGAAATCCAACCTTTTTACCCCAAGTTACATCTCAGCAGAAACAGACACCGTCTTTTCAGCCTCAATCCTTCCGTTCCCATGAGGGCAAGCGGGCAAAAGGCCAGTCATATCTGCCCAGACATAGAGGAAAGGGAAGTAGACTGCAGCAGACAGCTCCTTCCCAGGAAAGGAAGCATTCCACCGCGTCTGCCAAGTCCCCAGCATGACGCTGGGGCCGTGTAAGCGGACTCAGGTTAGGTGGGGGTGTAGTTTCAAGAGTCTCAACGCGCAGTGGGATCACTCGCAAGTTGACCCCTGGATCGTACTAGTATTATCCCAGGGGTACAGATTGGAGAGTCGAGACATCTTTTCCTCGCAGGTTCCTGAAGTCTGCGTTACCAACGGCTCCCTCCAACAGGGAGGCAGTATTGGGAAAAATTCACAAGCTGTATTTCCAGCAGGTGATAATCAAAGTACCCCTCCTACAACAAGGAAAAGGGTATTAGTCTTCCACACTATATGGTGGTACTGAAGCCAGACGGCTTGGTGAGACATAGTCTAAATCTGAAATCTTTGAACACTTACATAAAGGTTCAAATCAAGATGGAGTCACTCAGAGCAGTGATAGCGAACCGGAAAGAAGGGGACTATATGGTGTCCCTGGACATCAAGGATTACCTCCATGTCCAAATTTGCCCTTCTCAACAAGGGTACATCGGGTTCGTGATACAGAACTGTCAATATCAGTTTCAAAAGTTGCCGTTGAATTATCCACGGCACCCCGGGCCTTTACCAAGGTAATGGCCGAAAAGATGACTCTCTTCAAAGAAAAGGGCATCTTAATTATCCCTTACTTGGACGATATCCTGAAAGGGGCAAGTTCCAGAGAACAGTTGGAGGTCGGAAAAGAACTATCTAAAGTAGTTCTACGATAGCACGAGTGGATTCTAAATATTCCAAAAATCGCAGCTGTGTTTTCCGATGATACGTCTGCTGTTCCCAGGAATGATTCTGGGCATAGTCCAGAAAAAGGTATTTCTCCTGGAGGGGAAAGCCAGGGAGTTATCCGACCTAGTCAGAAACCTCCTAAAACCAGGCCAAGTATCAGTGCATTAATGCACAGGAGGCCTGGGAAAAATGGTGGCTTCTTACGAAGCGATTCCATTCGGCAGATCTCACGCAAAACATTTTCAGGGAGATTTGCTGGACGAATGGTCCGGATCGCATCTTCAGATGCATCAGCGGATAACCCTGTCTCCAAGGACAAGGGTATCTCTTCTGTGGGGGCCGCAGATTCGGCATACAGGATTGGATCCTGGTGACCACGGACGCCAGCCTGAGAGGCTGGGGAGCAGTCACACAGGGAAGAAACTTCCAGGGAGTGTGGACGAGCCTGGAAAAGTCTCTTCACATAAACATTCTGGAACTAAGAGCAATCTACAATGCTCTAAACCAGGCGGAACCTCTGCTTCAAGGAAGACCGGTGTTGATCCAGTCGGACAACATCACGGCAGTCGCTCATGTAAACAGACAGGGCGGCACAAGAAGCAGGAGTGCAATGGCAGAAGCTGCCAGGATCCTTCGCTGGGCGGAGAATCACGTGATAGCATTGTCAGCAGTATTCATCCCGGACGTGGACAACTGGGAAGCAGACTTCCTCAGCAGACACGATCTTCACCCGGGAGAGTGGGGACTTCATTCAGAAGTTTTCCTCATGATAATAAACCGTTGGGAAAAACCAATGGTGGACATGATGGCGTCTCGCCTCAACAAAAAACTGGACAGGTATTGCGCCAGGTCAAGAGATCCGCAGGCAATAGCTGTGGATGCGCTGGTAACACCTTGGGTGTACCAGTCGGTATATGTGTTTCCTCCTCTGCCTCTCATACCAAAGGTATTGAGGATTATACGGCAAAGAGGAGTAAGAACGATACTAGTGGCTCCGGATTGGCCAAGAAGGACTTGGTACCCGGAACTTCAAGAGATGGTCACGGACGATCCGTGGCCTCTACCTCTGAGAAGGGACCTGCCTCAGCAGGGTCCTTGTCTTTTTCAAGACTTACCGCGGCTGCGTTTGACGGCATGGCGGTTGAACGCCAGATTCTAAAAGAAAAAGGCATTCCTGAAGAAGTCATTCCTACCTTGATTAAGGCAAGGAAAGAAGTCACCGAAAAGCATTATCACCGCATTTGGCGGAAATATGTGGCATGGTGCGAGGGTCGGAATGCTCCGACGGAGGAATTTCAACTGGGTCGTTTCCTACATTTCCTGCAATCAGGATTGTCTATGGGTCTCAAATTGGGATCTATTAAGGTTCAAATTTCGGCCCTGTCTATATTCTTCCAAAAAGAATTGGCCTCAGTTCCTGAGGTCCAGACTTTTGTCAAAGGAGTACTGCATATACAGCCTCCTGTGGTGCCTCCGGTGGCACCGTGGGATCTAAATGTAGTTTTAGATTTCCTCAAATCCCATTGGTTTGAACCACTTAAGAAGGTGGATTTGAAATATCTCACATGGAAAGTGACTATGTTACTGGCCCTGGCTTCGGCCAGGAGAGTATCAGAACTGGCGGCTTTATCTTATAAAAGTCCTTATTTAATTTTCCATTCAGATAGGGCAGAGCTGCGGACGCGTCCGCATTTTCTCCCGAAGGTGGTGTCAGCGTTTCACCTGAACCAGCCTATTGTAGTGCCTGCGGCTACAAACGACTTGGAAGACTCCAAGTTGTTGGACGTTGTCAGAGCTTAAAGATATACATTTCAAGGACGGCTGGAGTCAGAAAATCTGACTCGCTGTTTATACTGTATGCACCCAACAAGTTGGGTGCACCTGCTTCTAAGCAGTCGATTGCTCGTTGGATTTGTAACACGATTCAACTTGCACATTCTGTGGCAGGCCTACCACAGCCTAATTCTGTTAAGGCCCATTCCACAAGGAAGGTGGGCTCATCCTGGGCGGCTGCCCGAGGGGTCTCGGCATTACAACTCTGCCGAGCAGCTACGTGGTCTGGGGAGAACACGTTTGTAAAATTTTACAAATTTGATACCCTGGCAAAAGAGGACCTGGAGTTCTCTCATTCGGTGCTGCAGAGTCATCCGCACTCTCCCGCCCGTTTGGGAGCTTTGGTATAATCCCCATGGTCCTTTCAGGAACCCCAGCATCCACTTAGGACGATAGAGAAAATAAGAATTTACTTACCGATAATTCTATTTCTCGGAGTCCGTAGTGGATGCTGGGCGCCCATCCCAAGTGCGGATTATCTGCAAGACTTGTACATAGTTATTGTTAACTATTTCGGGTTATTTTGTTTAGGGAGCCATCTTTCAGAGGCTCCTCTGTTATCATACTGTTAACTGGGTTTAGATCACAAGTTGTACGGTGTGATTGGTGTGGCTGGTATGAGTCTTACCCGGGATTCAAAATCCTCCCTTATTGTGTACGCTCGTCCGGGCACAGTACCTAACTGGAGTCTGGAGGAGGGTCATAGGGGGAGGAGCCAGTGCACACCACCTGACCTGTAAAAGCTTTACTTTTTGTGCCCTGTCTCCTGCGGAGCCGCTATTCCCCATGGTCCTTTCAGGAACCCCAGCATCCACTACGGACTCCGAGAAATAGAATTATCGGTAAGTAAATTCTTATTTTGATCTTCACAATGCGTATTTACCCAGTCCGGTTTCTTCATCACAGGTTCTAGCGTTTGCAAATCGCCACAACCATTAACCATTTCATTTATACCGTTGCTTATCGCTGCCGGTATTTACCAAAGTGATGTTGGAATAATCGCTCATCTCACATAAGAACTATGTATCAACAAAGTTCCTCTATCTTGCGCTACTAAGGTATACTGCGGTAGCAGATTAAGTTCGAAAACAATCACATCTAAGTCGGTCTAAACGATGTCAATTCCTAGGTAAGATTATAAATACGGTAAATCAAAGACTTTTACCTACTACACCAGCAAGAACAAAGGTACACGCACATTAGCGGTACATTGGTGTATTCACTTATTAAGAATAAAGATGTGTTTTCAATCGCGTTTCTCACAGAGGGACAAGGGTGCGTATACTCTGGACGACAGTCACAGAGAGTCAGGATTTGTAGTTAAAATCAACGCAAAGGTTCTAAAACACGACAGATTGCTGTCAATAAATGTCCTAGAACTCTGTGCATTTTACAATGCAATAGATAAATGTCCTAGAACTCTGTGCATTTTACAATGCAATAAATAATTCGTTTTCAGTCTGTCCAGGGATAGACTCTGGGTTCTCTTCAGAACGAATAAATCTTTCGCTTTTTACTAAAGATTTCTGTAGACAGGAACAACCGTGAGTTTCATGTAATTTTGTTTTTTCATGCCTAGCTCACGCTGCCCTTAAGCAGTCAAACAAAGCAACGGCAGTTGCATACACAACAACCAGTGAAAACCAAGAAGCCGCATGGCAATGCGGCAGGTAACTCAAATCTTCAATGGCTCAGAACGCCATTATGTGAAAATGTCAAGACATCAATCCGTGAGTGGACATTTGTTAGACAAAAGATCTCACCCGTCAGGGTTTGGATCTTGAAAACTGGACATTAAATCCAGAGGTGTTTCATATGTGAGTCCACAGAAGGCGGTTACCCCAAGTATACATAATGGCATCTCGCCACAATTACAAAAGCTCAGTATATGTACATCACATTCATGGGGTCATTCAGCATCGTGTATCTGGCTCCACCATTTTCCGCTTCTCTCTTCGTTGCCAAAACGGATCAGAAGACAGTTCGTCACAGTCATACTGGTGGTATCTCATGGGTTTCGGAGAAGTTTGCTTCTCGAATTTTCAAGTAATACTTGCACACGATCTTGCCCCGCTCATAATACGGCCAACCTGTTACATCACGGAACGTTCTTTTACCCATAGTTACCTATGTACCTATTATCTATGTACCGCAGCTGCGGTTGACGGGGTGAGAGTTCAGACCTCTCTCTTAAAAAATAGAGAATTACAGTATCGGTTATACCAACCATGTTACGAAATAGTAAGCCGCTTAAGGCAGCTCATAATTAAAAAATTTCGTGTGCTTACATAGGTTGTAAACCTCGGAAGTTTCCAACATCATACTTCAAGTACCCGTATTCTGTTAAACGGGATGGGATGGAAAACTGCGTTCATCTGCACTAAGAGTGCAGGTATCTGTGTGGTAAACTTATTTTCAAAGCGTTTGCCTCTATTTACGTCTGTAAACATCTTTCTACAAGGTGTCACCAAAGTTCAGACTCTATTTATCCCACCTACAGCGCCAGGCGATTTGAGGTTGGGTTCAGATTTCTTAGTTTTCATATTTTGGAATCCTTTCAACAAATGGGAATTAAGTTTCATATTTTTGAACCCGTACAACAAATGGGTATTAAGTTCTCACTTTGGAAAACATTTTTCTTCTAGCCTTGGCTTCGCCAAGGGTGCTTCGGCAAGGATTTTGTTTTCATATTTGGGTGCCTTGTATTCCAAGCCACCGTATTTGAGTTTTCTCATTACAAAGCAGATCTTCCGACAAAATCCGCTTTCGTATTCTTCACATCAATATACCAATAGTGGTTCCTGTGGGGACAGCACATTCTAAAATTCTGAATGTGGTACACGCGTTACGCGTTTATATATGTAGTACGTGATATGAATACGTTGTTTGTTCTATATGATACTGCAAACTGGGGTTAGCCAGTTTCTCAGCAGATTTTATCCAGTTGGATAATAATGACTACAAGTCAGGCTTACTTAAGGCTAAGTTACAATCGCCTACGTCAGTAATAGCATCCCACAGGTTCTGTGGGAATGTCACACCCAGCGGGTCGTGGAGCGTCTACGACGCGGCTACATAGCCTTTAGTGCACCACGTTTGTGCACGTTTACACGTTATGAATGGTGGCGCCATCAGCATTTAGCTTTGGCTGCCTACTGTTACAAGTATCAAACAGCTCTCCCGCCCACGAGGGAAGCTTTGGTACGTCCCAAGAGTACTCCAGTGACCCCTAGTGGATGATAAAGAAAATAGGATTTTGGTACTTACCAGGTAAATCCTTTTCTTTGAATCCATAGGGGGCACTGGACGCCCACCCAGAGCAGTTTTACCTGGGTTGTTGTAAGCTCAAGGGAGCTTAGTGAACAAATTTAACTTGGATGGTATTAAGCTCGAAGGAGCTTAGGGTAACACATTTTCACCAATTGGCTCAAATTATAAAGTTCTATCGGTTAAGGTGTCAACTGTTTAGTTGACAATAAGGTTACGGATCAACTTTGTGGTTGTCCGTTATGTTATAGGGATTCTCCATTGTCAACCTCTCTATATCCTGTTCGCTCAGTAAAAAACACTGGCAAAGTACACTGAGGTACTTGGGGATATGGAGGGGGGGGAGAGTCCTAAATTTGAATATTCAGTGCCTTTGTTCGGCTCCGCCCGTCCATATCCCAAGAGTACTCCAGTGCCCCCTATGGATTCAAAGAAAAGGATTTACCTGGTAAGTACCAAAATCCTATTTTTGTTAGGTTTTTTATTTTCAGGGAGCTCTGCTGGCAACAGACTCCCTGCATCGTCGGACAGAGGGGAGAGAAGCAGCCCTACTCTCTGAAGCTAGGTCCTGCTTCTTAGGCTACTGGACACCATTGGCTCCAGAGGGATCATACGCAGGATCTCACCCTCGCCGTCCGATCCCAGAGCCGCGCCGCCGTCCCCCTCGCAGAGCCGGAAGACAGAAGCCGGGTGAGTATGAGAAGCAAGAAGACTTCAAATCGGCGGCAGAAGACTCCGTTCTTCACTGAGGTAACGCACTGCAGCTGTGCGCCATTGCTCCCACACACCTCACATACTCCGGTCACTGTAAGGGTGCAGGGGGGGGGCGCCCTGGGCAGCATTTGGAACCTCTTTTTGGCAAAAGTAAACATATATACAGTTGGGCACTGTATATATGTATGAGCCCCCGCCAAGAAAATGTATATTTAAGCGGGACAGAAGCCCGCCGTCGAGGGGGCGGGGCTTCTTCCTCAACACTCACCAGCGCCATTTTTTCTCCACAGCTCCGCTGAGAGGAAGCTCCCCAGGCTCTCCCCTGCAGATTCACGGTAGAAGAGGGTAAAAAGAGGGGGGGCACATAAATTAGGCGCAAAAAACACAATATAAACAGCAGCTACTTGGTTAACATTAAGTTACTGTGTTATTCCTGGGTTATAGCGCTGGGGTGTGTGCTGGCATTCTCTCTCTCTGTCTCTCTCTCTCTCTCTCTCCAAAGGGCCTTGTGGGGGAACTGTCTTCAAAAAGGGCATTCCCTGTGTGTGTGGTGTCTACGCTTGTGTCGACATGTCTGATGAGGAAGGCTATGTGGAAGCAGAGCGGGAGCAAATGAATGTGGTGTCTCCGCCGACGGCGCCGACACTTGATTGGATGGATATGTGGAAGGTTTTAAATGATAATGTTAATTCCTTACATAAAAGGTTAGAAAAAGCTGAAGCCCCAGGACAGTCAGGGTCCCAACCCATGCCTGATCCTATGTCGCAGAGGCCGACAGGGTCTCTGAAGCGCCCACTATCCCAAATTGTTGACACGGATACCGACATGGATTCTGACTCCAGTGTCGATTACGATGATGCAAAACTACAGCCAAAATTGACTAAATCAATCCGTTATATGATTATAGCAATTAAGGATGTGCTGCACATCACAGAGGAAACCCAAGTCCCTGACGGGAGGGTACATATGTACGGGGAAAAGAAGCCAC
Organism: Pseudophryne corroboree; assembly: GCF_028390025.1. Classification (NCBI taxonomy): domain Eukaryota; kingdom Metazoa; phylum Chordata; class Amphibia; order Anura; family Myobatrachidae; genus Pseudophryne; species Pseudophryne corroboree. Next base: position 679,129,983 of record NC_086445.1, on the reverse strand, counting down.
AGGTAAACTCCCCCCCCCCCCCCCCCCCCCCTCACACGAGCTAAATGAGTTATGTGAAAAGGCTTGGGAATCTCCAGATAAAAAACTGCAGATTTCCAAAAGTATTCTTATGGCGTATCCTTTCCCGCCAAAGGACAGGTTACGCTGGGAATCCTCCCCTAGGGTGGACAAAGCTTTAACACGCTTGTCCAAGAAGGTAGCCCTGCCGTCACAGGATACGGCTACCCTCAAAGATGCTGCGGATAGAAAACAGGAGGGTACTCTGAAGTCCATTTATACACATTCAGGTACCTTACTGAGGCCGGCGATCGCGTCGGCCTGGGTGTGTAGTGCTGTAGCAGCATGGACGGACACCCTGTCTGAGGAACTTGATACCTTAGACAAGGATACTATATTATTGACCCTGGGGCATATTAAAGATGCTGTCCTATATATGAAAGATGCTCAAAGAGACATTAGTCTACTGGGTTCTAGAATAAATGCTGTGTCGATTTCTGCCAGAAGGGTCCTGTGGACTCGACAATGGACAGGTGATGCCGTCTCAAAAAGGCATATGGAGGTTTTACCTTACAAGGGTGAGGAATTGTTTGGGGAGGGTCTCTCGGAACTGGTCTCCACAGCTACGGCTGGAAAGTCAAATTTTTTGCAATATGTTTACTCACAGCCTAAGAGCACCGTATTATCAAATGCAGTCCTTTCGATCACAGAAAATCAAAGTCCGAGGTGCGTCCTTTCTTGCCAGAGGCAGGGGCAGAGGAAAGAAGCTGCACAACACAGCTAGTTCCCAGGAACAGAAGTCCTCCCCGGCCTCTACAAAATCCACCGCATGACGCTGGGGCTCCACAAGCGGAGCTAGGCCCGGTGGTGGCACGTCTTCGAAATTTCAGCCACAAGTGGGTTCACTCCCAGTTGGATCCCTGGGCAATAGATATTGTCTCAGGGATACAAGCTGGAATTCGAGGAGATGCCCCCGCACCGATACCTCAAATCGGCCCTGCCCCACGAGAGGGAAATTGTGTTAACTGCAATTCACAAATTGTATCTTCAACAAGTGGTGGTCAAAGTTCCCCTCCTTCAACAAGGAAGGGGTTATTATTCGACCATGTTTGTAGTCCCGAAACCGGACGGTTCGGTTAGACCCATATTGAATTTAAAATCCCTGAACATATACCTGAAACGGTTCAAGTTCAAGATGGAATCGCTGAGAGCGGTCATCGCAAGCCTGGAAGTGGGGGATTTTATGGTGTCTCTGGACATAAAGGATGCATACCTTCATGTCCCCATTTATCCACCTCATCAGGCGTACCTCAGATTTGTGGTACATGATTGTCATTACCAATTTCAGACGTTGCCGTTTGGTCTCTCCACGGCACCGAGAATATTTACCAAGGTAATGGCGGAGATGATGGTACTCCTGCGGAAGCAAGGAGTCGCAATTATCCCATACTTGGACGATCTCCTCATAAAAGCGAGATCAAGAGAGCAGTTGCTGATCAGCGTAGAACTTTCAAAGTTCTCTGGAAGTATTACGGCAACACGGCTGGATTCTAAATATTCCAAAGTCGCAGTTGGTTCCTACGACTCGTCTGCCTTTCCTGGGCATGGTTCTAGACACAGACCAGAAAAGGGTTTGTCTCCCGAGGGAGAATGCCCAGGAACTCATGACACTAGTCAGGAACCTATTAAAACCAAAACAGGTGTCTGTGCTTCACTGCACTCGTGTCCTGGGAAAGATGGTGGCATCATACGAGGCCATTCCCTTCGGCAGGTTCCATGCGAGGACTTTTCAATGGGACTTACTGGACAAGTGGTCCGGATCACATCTTCAGATGCATCGGTTAATCACCCTATCCCCCAGGGCCAGGGTATCACTCCTGTGGTGGCTGCAGAGCGCTCACCTTCTCGAGGGCCGCAGATTCGGCATTCAGGACTGGGTCCTGGTGACCACGGATGCAAGCCTCAGGAGGTTGGGGTGCAGTCACACAGGGAAGAAATTTCCAAGGTCTGTGGTCAAGATACTTGCCTTCACATCAACATCCTGGAACTAAGGGCCATATACAACGCCCTACGTCAAGCGGAGACCCTGCTTCGCGACCAATCGCTTCTGATTCAGTCAGACAACATCACCGCAGTGGCTCTTGTAAACTGCCAAGGCGGCACAAGGAGCAGAGTGGCGATGGTGGAAGCCACCAGAATTCTTCGCTGGGCGGAGAATCACGTAAGCGCACTGTCAGCAGTGTTCATCCCGGGAGTGGACAACTGGGAAGCAGACTTCCTCAGCAGACACTACCTCCACCCGGAAGAGTGGGGACTTCATCAGGAAGTCTTCGCACAGATTACAAGTCGGTGGGAACTGCCACAGGTGGACATGATGGCATCCCGCCTCAACAAAAAACTACGGAGGTATTGCGCCAGGTCAAGAGACCCTCAGGCGATAGCTGTAGACGCCCTGGTGACACCGTGGGTGTTCCAGTCGGTCTATGTATTTCCTCCTCTTCATCTCATACCCAAGGTGCTGAGGATAATAAGAAAAAGAGCAGTGAGAACAATACTCATTGTTCCAGATTGGCCAAGAAGGACTTGGTATCCAGATCTGCAAGAAATGCTCACAGAGGACCCGTGGCCTCTTCCTCTAAGACAGGACTTGTTGCAACATGGGCCCTGTCTGTTACAAGACTTACCGCGGCTGCGTTTGACGGCATGGCGGTTGAACGCCGGATCCTAGCAGAGAAAGGCATTCCGGATGAGGTCATTCCTATGCTGATAAAGGCTAGGAAGGACGTGACAGCTCAACATTATCACCGTATATGGCGAAAATATGTTGCTTGGTGTGAGGCCAGAAATGCTCCTACGGAGGAATTCCAGCTGGGCAGTTTCCTTCACTTCCTACAGTCCGGAGTGAATTTGGGCCTAAAATTGGGTTCCATTAAGGTCCAGATTTCGGCCCTATCCATTTTCTTTCAAAAAGAGTTGGCTTCTCTACCTGAAGTTCAGACGTTTGTAAAGGGAGTGCTGCATATTCAGCCCCCTTTTGTGCCTCCAGTGGCACCTTGGGATCTTAACGTGGTGTTAAGTTTCCTGAAATCCCACTGGTTTGAACCACTCAAAACGGTGGAGTTGAAATATCTCACGTGGAAGGTGGTCATGCTATTAGCCTTGACTTCGGCTAGGCGTGTCAGAGTTGGCGGCTTTGTCACATAAAAGCCCCTATCTGGTTTTCCATGTGGATAGAGCAGAATTGCGGACCCGTCCACAATTTCTGCTGAAAGTGGTTTCATCTTTTCATATAAACCAACCTATTGTGGTGCCTGTGGCTACTACTGACTTGGAGGATTCAGAGTTACTTGATGTGGTCAGGGCTTTGAAGGTTTATGTAGCCAGAACGGCTAGGGTCAGGAAAACAGTCGTTGTTTATCCTGTATGCTTCCAAGAAGCTTGGTGCTACTGCTTCAAATCAAACTATTGCACGCTGGATCTGTAACACGATACAGCAGGCTCATTCTGCGTCTGGATTGGCGCTGCCAAAATCAGTTAAGGCCCATTCCACTAGGAAGATGGGCTCTTCTTGGGCGGCTGCCCGAGGCGTCTCGGATTTACAGCTTGGCCGAGCAGCTACTTGGTCAGGTTCAAACACTTTTTTGCAAAGTTCTACAAGTTTGATACCCTGGCTGAGGAGGACCTTGTGTTTGCTCAATCGGTGCTGCAGAGTCATCCGCACTCTCCCGCCCGTTTGGGAGCTTTGGTATAATCCCCATGGTCCTTACGGAGTCCCCAGCATCCACTAGGACGTTAGAGAAAATAAGATTTTACTTACCGGTAAATCTATTTCTCGTAGTCCGTAGTGGATGCTGGGCGCCCGTCCCAAGTGCGGAATTCTTCTGCAATACTTGTATATAGTTATTGCTTCAATAAGGGTTATGTTATGGTTGCATCAGGGTTGACCTGATGCTCTGTTGTTTATCATACTGTTAACTGGTTGTTTTCACTTGTTATATGGTGTGGCTGGTATGAATCTTGCCCTGGATTACCAAAATCCTTTCCTTGTACTGTCAGTTCTTCTGGGCACAGTTTCTCTAACTGAGGTCTGGAGGAGGGGCATAGAGGGAGGAGCCAGTGCCCACCAGAACCTAAATTCTTTCTTAAAGTGCCCATGTCTCCTGCGGAGCACGTGAGTCCCCAGCATCCACTACGTACTACGAGAAATAGATTTACCGGTAAGTAAAATCTTATTTTTATTGTCCTGTATGACAGTCTGTTTTAATTTTTATATTCAAACTATTGAATGTTACTGCTTTCTCACTGCTGTTCGTTCATTTGTCTATGATGTGTAAACCCCATCACCTTCCTAACTAGTTAGTAAAGGCAAGGGATTCCTGGGGAAGTTGTGTTTCTTCCCCATGCAGGGTACCCCTGGGCTGAAGCCTACGACGATGCACCGATGGGTGGTGAGTGCGATTATTCTACAGTCCAACTCTCCAACACCGCTGCCATCGGACTGCCTGCCCCCTGTCTATAGCTGGCTAATGGGTGGTCTTCAGTATGCCGACTGTCGGGATCCCGGCGCACAGTATACTGGCGCCGGAATCCCGACAGTCGGCATACCGACACTTTTTCTCCCTCGTGGGGGTCCACGACCCCCCTGGATGGAGAATAAAATAGCGTGGTGCGCGCCACCATGCCCGCAGCGTGGCGAGCGCAGCGAACCCGCAAGGGGCTTATTTGCGCTCGCCATATTGTCTGTATGCCGCCGGTCGGGCGTATGCTGGTCGCCGGGAGCCCGGTCGCCGGCATACCATATTACACCCCTGGCTAATTGCAACTGGGCAGACATGAGCAGTGCCTTCCTGGGATTTAGGAGCGGAACACCTATTGCAGATGTATGGGTACTTGTCTTTTATTCATACGGTCTGTGCTCTGTAAGGCACTAAAGACCCCTTTGTGGTGTGTTCTAAATGATCAAATCTGCAGCACTGTGAATAAAACATTACAGGAGGAAACCTTAGATGAAAGGTAATAGTTACGTGACCAGCATAATGCAGCAAGGAATGCTTACAGGAAACAGCAGCTGCCTTACTGTTTATAGGGGATTGTATAAATACAGTAATTAAGCCTATGTTGTAGACAGTATATCCCTCATACTCTTAACGGACTTATGCATAAAATGACTGTATGCAGTTTATTTTCTAAAGGTCTGATTGACCATATTAAGATTAGGTACTTGTACATGTGTGTTAAATGAAATATGCAGCATTTGTTCATCTAAAGTTCTTCCTTCAGTAACGCCCAGTCCAGTTAAGGCCAAAGGAAAAAGTCGCACTGCAGCCTCAAAAGCATCCAAGGAAAAATCTCCGTCGCCCAAAGCTGAGGAGGAAGAGGAAGATGATGAGCCAGAAACGCCACCACCAGAGAAAAAACCAGCCAGCCCCCCGCAAGAGAAGTCTGGTGAAGAGGCATCTGATGAAGAAGCTCAGTCCACAGAAGACTAAACCTTGTGTTTGGGGTGGGTTGGGGGGTTTAGGGTGTGAGGGTGATTGTTTGGGGAGATTTTATTAAAAAACAAACAAAAGTTTAAAAAAAAAACACCAAAAAAAACAACGGATGGACAGTTTGGTTATAGAACATGAAAGGCTATTGCTTGACTTATTCATCTCCAACTGTCTTTAATTTCTGTTTTAAGAGTTACATATGCATCTTTGTGTTTTTTTTTTTTTATTTTTTTTTTTTTATCCAGCAAAAGGCGATTCCTTTTGCCATTTGAGTTTAATGGTTGGTTGCTCCCATCGCCAGTTTCAAATAAAGCCATGCACATTTTTTTAAATAAGTTTGCATTGTGAAAATTTTTGTCTCCCCCCTTATCCTTTCTAATGTGTCTTTTTATTTTTTTTTATTTTTTCTTCTTCTTGTTTTTACATTATTGGATACATCTTTAGTGATAGGCGTTTTGGTAATCTGGAGAGTAGAATGCTGTTTAGTAGTAATATTGGGTTATTTTCCTCCCTTTTCCACTAATGGAAAGTTTGCCAACCCTTTTTTTATTTTATTCAAATCCCCCCCCCCCCCCTCCCCATCTATCTTGGCCTAAAACAGTGACACTAATGTCCCATATATTGGCATGTTCTTAATGGTTTGTATTTTTCCTGTTATTTTCAGACACTGCTGACTTTTTTTTTTTTAAAGGCGTTGAATTTTTTATTTCAGTTCCTTTAAGAAATTAATAAAAAATCAAAATTTAAGTACAACAAAGCTTCTACATTTTTAACAGTTGTAATCTATAAGGTGCTGTGCCACGCAACAATGTATTGCAGGCCTTTGCTGAGGTTTCTATTACCCTGACCTTTTCTGCACACCTAGGTGTTCTCTAGTCACATGCTTTTACATTTGAATTGACTGCTTTGAAGGTATTGACTAAAAGATATGTATATAAAGTCTGAAAATTGTTGAAATACATAATGTAAGCAAACATGTAATTTTAATTGTTGGAAGCCATCTGATAAAAGCTGAAAGTGAACTGTTATCATGAGTCGTTCATTTGTTTTCATGAACATTGTTATATGTGGTATAAATGTTGACGCTGCAGATCCATTGGATTTACTAATTGAGTTAAACTAAATAATGGAGTGTACATGTATTGGTAAATTGTGCCTGTGTGAGTATTTCTTTTTCATCCACTAGGGGTCACTGGAGTACTCTTGGGATATGGACGGCTTAGCAGTAACAAAGGCACTGAATATTTAAATTTAGAACTCTCCACCCCTCCATATCCCTGAGTACCTCAGTGTACGACCTCAGTGTTTTTTCTGTGCTCACAGCACTAACAACGGCTTGTGGGAGTTCCCACACTTTGTGGAAGATTTTATTAATTTTTCATTTTTACTTTTTACTTTTTTCAATAGCACATCCCTTCCCAGTTTCTGGAAAAACATGGGTCCGGGATAGTGCCGCTGCACGGGCAGCGCATGGCGTGTCGGTCCTCACAAAGAGCACCCTCACAGCCACAGGCAGCCCACTGCTCCTGCAACAGCTGTACGGAGCTTACACATAGAAGCCCCGTCGCAGCCATGACTGGAGAGCTGGACGGAGCTTACACATAGAAGCCCCGTCGCAGCCATGACTGGAGAGCTGGACGGAGCTTACACACAGAAGCCCCGTCGCAGCCATGACTGGAGAGCTGGACGGAGCTTACACATAGAAGCCCCGTCGCAGCCATGATCGGAAGATACAGAGCGCAGCCTCTCTACAACAAGGTAGGCTGGGGAACGGGGCGGTCAGCGCAGGCTGCCGCCCTGCTATGTGGGTAAGTATTGTAATGCCGCTCCCGCCGCTCATACATCCGCCCGCCACAGCGCTCCGTCCGGCCGCCCCAGCCGCTACGTCTGGCCGCCCCAGCCGCTCCGTGCCGGCCGCCCCAGCTGCTCCGTCCGGCCGCCCAGCATCGTCCACCCGCAGACGCTCCGTCAGTTGCCAGCGCTAAGAGGGTGACAACCGGGCCGCCGCTCCGTCCGGCCGCCCAGCACAGTCCACCCGCAGACGCTCCGTCAGTTGCCAGCGCTAACCGGGCGCTCCTGGCGACATCCGCTGCTCGGCAAGACGGCCTCCCTGCAAGTCTTCCCGGGCTCCCCGCTGAGACACAGCGTTACAGGGAGTACGGGGGGAAGGGGGCCGGTGGAATCTGGCGGATTACAGCGGCAAGGGTATGTAAAATACCTAAATAGACAGCAGCCACAGTTTATGTATATGGAGCTATATATTAATATTGCATGGCCTGTCAGTGATTATGACCTGGCCTGTGACATGTATTCAAATAGGCTATTGAGCCTATATTAATAACGGGGATTTTCACTGTATAATAGGCTATTGAGCTTATATTAACAATGGAGGCATGTATTGTACCCTGTCCTGTGAGTTTCACTGTATAATAGGCTATTGAGCCTATATTAATGTCTGTGATTATCACTGTATAATAGGCTATTGAGCCTATATTAATGTCTGTGAATAGGCTATTGAGCCTATATATATTCACACTAGAGCATGTGTTGTACCCTGCCTGTGATTATCACTGTATAATAGGCTATATTAACATTGAAGCAATTGTAACTTGTTCTGTGATTATCAGGGTCAGCATGGCATGGGGGCCATTTTAACCATGCTTCCTGTTGTTTTCCAGTTTGTAATTCCGGAACATTCCTGCCCTACATCTCTACGCCACCAGAGGCGCAGGGGTGTTAGTGGGAATTTTGGTTCGGGTTTCACATAGGCTGCCCATGTGAACTGCATTTCAGCCATAAATAAATAGATATATATTACACACCTTCAGATAATAATTTTACTGAGTCGTGCAAGTGTCTCTCCGTGCCTTTTGTGTTGTCTGTCTGCATAAGGAGTAAGGCTCCAGTGCAGACTAAAAATACTTTTAAACAATGTCTAGACCTAAATCTACCACATGTTCACTATGTTTTGTAGGTTTTCAGGATCCCAGATCCTATGTTAAGCATTGGCAATTCAAATTGACTCTGCTTGACACGAGCGGTAAGATCAGAGTCTCAAAAGTTATTCCGCTAATTTTTACGGAGGGTGTTAATTTAACTGATCTTATAATTTACACATTTCTTCTATGTTGCAGACCTGACAATTCTATGTCAAACCTCACAGCGCTAAATACGAGTGAGGAGGGCACATTAGACAGTCAGATAGGGAAGTTTTGACAACCATACATTGCTAATGACCAGTGAGTCAGTCTCTGTAATTTACAGAGAATAAGGAGCCTCTAACATCTCATCCGACGTATTTGCTAAACGAAGGATCGTTAATGGGTTTCTTACTTAGTATATATTACTAAGATTTCTCTATCGTCCTAAGTGGATGCTGGGGTTCCTGAAAGGACCATGGGGAATAGCGGCTCCGCAGGAGACAGGGCACAAAAGTAAAGCTTTTACAGGTCAGGTGGTGTGTACTGGCTCCTCCCCCTATGACCCTCCTCCAGACTCCAGTTAGATTTTTGTGCCCGGCCGAGAAGGGTGCAATTCTAGGTGGCTCTCATAAAGAGCTGCTTAGAGAGTTTAGCTTAGGTTTTTTATTTTACAATGATTCCTGCTGGCAACAGGATCACTGCAACGAGGGACAGAGGGGAGAAGAAGTGAACTCACCTGCGTGCAGGATGGATTGGCTTCTTGGCTACTGGACATGAAGCTCCAGAGGGACGATCACAGGTACAGCCTGGATGGTCACCGGAGCCACGCCGCCGGCCCCCTCACAGATGCTGAAGCAAGAAGAGGTCCAGAATCGGCGGCTGAAGACTCCTGCAGTCTTCTTAAGGTAGCGCACAGCACTGCAGCTGTGCGCCATTTTCCTCTCAGCACACTTCACACGGCAGTCACTGAGGGTGCAGGGCGCTGGGGGGGGGGCGCCCTGGGAGGCAAATGTAAACCTTTAAAAAGGCTAAAAATACCTCACATATAGCCCCAGAGGCTATATGGAGATATTTACCCCTGCCTAAATGTACTAAATAGCGGGAGACGAGCCCGCCGGAAAAGGGGCGGGGCCTATCTCCTCAGCACACGGCGCCATTTTCTGTCACAGCTCCGCTGGTCAGGAAGGCTCCCAGGTCTCTCCCCTGCACTGCACTACAGAAACAGGGTATAACAGAGAGGGGGGGCAAAATAAATGGCAATATATTAATATAAAAGCAGCTATAAGGGAGCACTTAATCATAAGGCTATCCCTGTCATATATAGCGCTTTTTGGTGTGTGCTGGCAGACTCTCCCTCTGTCTCCCCAAAGGGCTAGTGGGTCCTGTCTTCGTATAGAGCATTCCCTGTGTGTCTGCTGTGTGTCGGTACGTGTGTGTCGACATGTATGAGGACGTTATTGGTGTGGAGGCGGAGCAATTGCCAAATATGAGGATGTCACCTTCTAGGGGGTCGACACCAGAATGGATGCCTTTATTTGTGGAATTACGGGATAGCGTCAACTCGCTTAAGCAGTCGTTTGCCGACATGAGGCGGCCGGACACTCACTTAGTGCCTGTCCAGGCGCCTCAAACACCGTCAGGGGCTGTAAAACGCCCCTTGCCTCAGTCGGTCGACACAGACCCAGACACAGGCACTGATTCCGGTAGTGAAGGTGACGAATCAACCGTATTTTCCAAAAGGGCCACACGTTATATGATTTTGGCAATAAAGGAGATGTTACATTTAGCTGATACTACAGGTACCACTAAACAGGGTATTATGTGGGGTGTGAAAAAACTACCAGTAGTTTTTACCGAATCAGAAGAATTAAATGACGTGTGTGATGAAGCGTGGGGTGCCCCGATAAAAAACTGCTAATTTCAAAGAAGTTATTGGCTTTATACCCTTTCCCGCCAGAGGTTAGGGAGCGCTGGGAAACACCTCCTAGGGTGGACAAAGCGCTAACACGCTTATCAAAACAAGTGGCGTTACCCTCTCCTGAGACGGCCGCACTTAAAGATCCATCAGATAGGAGGATGGAAAATATCCAAAAAGGTATATACACACATGCAGGTGTTATACTACGACCAGCTATTGCGACTGCCTGGATGTGCAGTGCTGGGGTAGTTTGGTCAGAGTCCCTGATCGAAAATATTGATACCCTGGACAGGGACAATATTTTACTGTCGTTAGAACAAATAAAGGATGCATTTCTTTATATGCGTGATGCACAGAGAGATATCTGCACACTGGCATCACGGGTAAGTGCTATGTCCATTTCGGCCAGAAGAGCTTTATGGACACGACAGTGGACAGGCGATGCGTAGAGGAGTTATTTGGGGTCGGTCTATCGGATTTGGTGGCCACGGCTACGGCCGGGAAATCCACCTTTCTACCTCAAGTCACTCCCCAACAGAAAAAGGCACCGACCTTTCAATCGCAGCCTTTTCGTTCCTTTAAAAATAAGAGAGCAAAGGGCTATTCATATCTGCCACGAGGCAGAGGACGAGGGAAGAGACAGCAACAGGCAGCTCCTTCCCAGGAACAGAAGCCCTCCCCGGCTTCTACAAAAGCCTCAGCATGACGCTTGGGCTTCGCAAGCGGACTCGGGGGCGGTAGGCGGTCGTCTCAAGAATTACAGCGCGCAGTGGGCTCACTCGCAGGTAAATCCCTGGATCCTGCAGATAATATCTCAGGGGTACAGGTTGAAATTAGAGACAGAGCCACCTCGCCGTTTCCTGAAGTCTGCTTTACCAACGTCCCCCTCAGAAAGGGAGACGGTTTTGGAAGCCATTCACAAGCTGTATTCTCAGCAGGTGATAGTCAAGGTACCTCTTCTACAACAAGGGAAGGGGTATTATTCCACTCTTTTTGTGGTACCGAAGCCGGATGGCTCGGTAAGGCCTATTCTAAATCTGAAGTCCTTGAACCTGTACATAAAGAAGTTCAAGTTCAAGATGGAGTCACTCAGAGCAGTGATAGCGAACCTGGAAGAAGGGGACTTTATGGTATCCTTGGACATCAAGGATGCGTATCTCCACGTTCCAATTACCCCTCACACCAGGGGTACCTCAGGTTCGTTGTACAAAACTGTCACTATCAGTTTCAGACGCTGCCGTTTGGTTTGTCCACGGCACCTCGGGTCTTTACAAAGGTAATGGCCGAGATAATATTTCTTCTTCGAAGAAAAGGCGTATTAATTATCCCATACTTGGACGATCTCCTAATAAGGGCAAGGTCCAGAGAACAGCTAGAGATGGGTTTAGCACTATCTCAAGAGGTGCTAAAGCAGCACGGATGGATTCTGAATATTCCAAAATCCCAATTAATGCCGACAACTCGTCTGCTGTTCCTGGGGATGATTCTGGACACAGTTCAGAAAAGGTTTTTCTTCCCGAAGAAAAAGCCAAGGAGTTATCTGACCTGGTCAGGAACCTCCTAAAACCAGGAAAGGTGTCTGTACATCAATGCACAAGAGTCCTGGGAAAAAATGGTAGCTTCTTACGAAGCAATCCCTTTCGGCAGATTCCATGCAAAGGGATCTGTTGGACAAATGGTCAGGGTCGCATCTTCAGATGCACCTGCGGATAACCCTGTCGCCGAGGACAAGGGTATCCCTTCTGTGGTGGTTGCAGGAGGCTCATCTATTGGAGGGCCGCAGATTCGGCATGCAGGATTGGATCCTGGTGACCACGGGTGCCAGCCAGAGAGGCTGGGGAGCAGTCACACAGGGAAGAAATTTCCAGGGAGTGTGGTCGAGCCTGAAAAAGTCTCTTCACATAAGCATTCTGGAACGAAGAGCAATCTACAATGCTCTAAGCCAGGCGGAACCTCTGCTTCAAGGAAGACCGGTGTTGATCCAGTCGGACAACATCACGGCAGTCGCCCATGTAAACAGACAGGGCGGCACAAGAAGCAGGAGGGCAATGGCAGAAGCTGCCAGGATCCTTCGCTGGGCGGAGAATCACGTGATAGCACTGTCAGCAGTATTCATCCCGGGCGTGGACAACTGGGAAGCAGACTTCCTCAGCAGACACGACCTTCACCCGGGAGAGTGGAGACTTCATCCAGAAGTTTTCCACATGCTATTAAACCGTTGGGTAAAACCAATGGTGGACATGATGGCGTCTCGCCTCAACAAAACACTGGACAGGTATTGCGCCAGGTCAAGAGATCCGCAGGCAATAGCTGTGGACGCGCTGGTAACACCTTGGGTGTACCAGTCGGTATATGTGTTTCCTCCTCTGCCTCTCATACCAAAGGTATTGAGGATTATACGGCAAAGTGGAGTAAGACTAGTGGCTCCGGATTGGCCAAGAAGGACTTGGTACCCGGAACTTCAAGAGATGGTCACGGACGATCCGTGGCCTCTACTTCTGAGAAGGGACCTGCTTCAGCAGGGTACTTGTCTTTTTCAAGACTTACCGCGGCTGCGTTTGACGGCATGGCGTTTTGAATGCCAGATCCTAAAAGGAAAAGGCATTCCAGAAGAAGTCATTCCTACCTTGATAAAGGCAAGGAAGGAAGTCACCGCGAAGCATTATCGCCGTATTTGGCGAAAATATGTTGCGTGGTGCGAGCAGCGGAGTGCTCCGATGGAGGAATTTCAACTGGGTCGTTTTCCTACATTTCCTGCAATCAGGATTGTCTATGGGTCTCAAATTGGGATCTATTAAGGTTCAAATTTCGGCCCTATCAATATTCTTCCAAAAAGAATTGGCCTCAGTCCCTGAGGTCCAGATTTTTATCAAAGGAGTACTGCATATACAGCCTCCTGTGGTGCCTAAGGTGGCACCGTGGGATCTAAATGTAGTTTTAGATTTCCTCAAATCAAATTGGTTTGAACCACTAAAGAAGGTGGATTTGAAATATCTCACATGGAAAGTGACTATGTTACTGGCCCTGGCTTCGGCCGGGAGAGTATCTGAACTGGCGGCTTTGTTTTATAAAAGCCCTTATTTAATTTTCCATTCGACATAGGGCAGAGCTGCGGACGCGTCCGCATTTTCTCCCTAAGGTGGTATCAGCGTTTCACCTGAACCAGCCTATTGTAGTGCCTGCGGCTACAGACGACTTGAAGGACTCCAAGTTGTTGGACGTTGTCAGAGCCTTAAAAATATACATTTAAAGGACGGCTGGAGTCAGAAAATCTGACTCGCTGTTTATACTGTATGCACCCAACAAGTTGGGTGCACCTGCTTCTAAGCAGTCGATTGCTCGTTGGATTTGTAACAAAATTCAACTTGTACATTCTGTGGCAGGCCTGCCACAGCCTAAATCTGTTAAGGCCCATTCCGCAAGGAAGGTGGGCTCATCTTGGGCGGCTGCCCGAGGGGTCTCGGCATTACTACTCTGCCGAGCAGCTACGTGGTCAGGGGAGAACACGTTTGTAAATTTTTACAAATTTGATACCCTGGCAAAGGAGGACCTGGAGTTCTCTCATTCGGTGCTGCAGAGTCATCCGCACTCTCCCGCCCGTTTGGGAGCTTTGGTATAATCCCCATGGTCCTTTCAGGAACCCCAGCATCCACTTAGGACGATAGAGAAAATAAGAATTTACTTACCGATAATTCTATTTCTCGGAGTCCGTAGTGGATGCTGGGCGCCCATCCCAAGTGCGGATTATCTGCAATACTTGTACATAGTTATTGTTAACTAATTCGGGTTATTGTTTAGGAAGCCATCTTTCAGAGGCTCCTCTGTTATCATACTGTTAACTGGGTTTAGATCACAAGTTGTACGGTGTGATTGGTGTGGCTGGTATGAGTCTTACCCGGGATTCAAAATCCTCCCTTATTGTGTACGCTCGTCCGGGCACAGTACCTAACTGGAGTCTGGAGGAGGGTCATAGGGGGAGGAGCCAGTACACACCACCTGACCTGTAAAAGCTTTACTTTTGTGCCCTGTCTCCTGCGGAGCCGCTATTCCCCATGGTCCTTTCAGGAACCCCAGCATCCACTACGGACTCCGAGAAATAGAATTATCGGTAAGTATCTTATTTTAAGACTATTCACCAGTTTACACAGTGACATCTCCATTGGGGAATTCGTCTGTGCCAAACCTTATAAAGACCCAAGATACATTTCGGTCACTAGGGCGCTCTGTGTATGGAAACAATGACGATCACTTTATACTTATCATTAATGAGAAGCTGCTGAGTATCTCGGTACAGCGTCTGCTGCCGCCTGTTACATTGCTTCTCGTTTCTCGTCGTCGCTAGTTTTCAGCATTACAAGGCCAGAAGTTGTTTGGTCATAAATTTGACAAAATTGCCTCCTCCGATATTAGAAATACTCTGGTCCGGCGGTTAAAGTCTTTAGACTTCAGTCTTTTCAAGGCTGTGGTACAAAAACAGTCACGTCTTGTAACGCCAGGGCGCTAAAGTCACAACAAGCCAGTGGCTTGACGGCCTCTCAGCCTATCTCGAATTTCCAATTGTGGAAACGCGCCTTTACACGTTACATTGGCCGGGTTTCCAGCCATCCACTCAAAATAAGGCATTTTCTCTGACGTCCTTAGTGGATGCTGGGGACTCCGTCAGGACCATGGGGAATAGCGGCTCCGCAGGAGACAGGGCACAAAATTAAGTTTGACCACTAGGTGGTGTGCACTGGCTCCTCCCCCTATGACCCTCCTCCAAGCCTCAGTTAGGTTTTTGTGCCCGGCCGAGAAGGGTGCAATCTAGGTGGCTCTCCTAAAGAGCTGCTTAGAATAAAAGTTTGTTAGGTTTTTTATTTTCAGTGAGTCCTGCTGGCAACAGGCTCACTGCAACGTGGGACTAAGGGGAGAAGAAGCGAACTCACCTGCGTGCAGGATGGATTGGCTTCTTAGGCTACTGGACATTAGCTCCAGAGGGACGATCACAGGTACAGCCTGGATGGGTCACCGGAGCCGCGCCGCCGGCCCCCTTACAGATGCTGAAGAGAGAAGAGGTCCAGAAATCGGCGGCTGAAGACGTCCCAGTCTTCTTAAGGTAGCGCACAGCACTGCAGCTGTGCGCCATTGCTCTCAGCACACTTCACACCGCGGTCACTGAGGGTGCAGGGCGCTGGGGGGGGGGGGCGCCCTGGGCAGCAATGTAATTACCTTTACTGGCTAAAAATACATCACATATAGCCCCTGGGCTATATGGATGTATTTAACCCCTGCCAGGATTACAGAAAAAAACGGGAGAAGAGCCCGCCGTGAAGGGGGCGGGGCCTATCTCCTCAGCACACAGCGCCATTTTTCCCACACAGATCCGCTGGTGGGAAGGCTCCCAGGCTCTCCCCTGCACTGCACTACAGAAACAGGGTTAAAACAGAGAGGGGGGGCATATTTTGGCGATATTAATATATATTAAGCTGCTATAAGGGAAAACACTTACTATAAGGTTGTCCCTGTATAATTATAGCGCCTTGGTGTGTGCTGGCAAACTCTCCCTCTGTCTCCCCAAAGGGCTAGTGGGGTCCTGTCCTCTATCAGAGCATTCCCTGTGTGTGTGCTGTGTGTCGGTACGTGTGTGTCGACAGGTATGAGGACGATGTTAGTGGAGGCGGAGCAATTGCCTGTAATGGGATGTCACCCCCTAGGGAGTCGACACCGGAATGGATGGCTTTATTTATGGAATTACGTGATAGTGTCAACACGCTACAAGGTCGGTTGACGATACGAGACGGCCGGCAAACCAATTAGTACCTGTCCAGGCGTCTCAAACACCGTCAGGGGCTTTAAAACGCCCATTACCTCAGTCGGTCGACATAGACACAGACACGGACACTGACTCCAGTGTCGACGGTGAAGAAACAAACGTATTTTCCAGTAGGGCCACACGTTACATAATCACGGCAATGAAGGAGGCGTTACATATTTCTGATACTACAAGTACCACAAAAATGGGTATTATGTGGGTTGTGAAAAAAAAACTACCTGTAGTTTTTCCTGAATCAGATAAATTGATTGAAGTGTGTGATGAAGCGTGGGTTACCCCCGATAGGAAGTTGCTAATTTCAAAGAAGTTATTGGCATTATACCCTTTCCCGCCAGAGGTTAGGGCGCGCTGGGAAACACCCCCTAGGGTAGATAAGGCGCTCACACGCTTATCAAAACAAGTGGCGTTACCGTCTCCTGATACGGCCGCCCTCAAAGATCCAGCTGATAGGAGGCTGGAAAATACTCTAAAAAGTATATACACACATACTGATGTTATACTGCGACCAGCAATCGCCCCAGCATGGATGTGCAGTGCTGGGGGGGTTTGGTCGGAATCTCTGACTGGAAATATTGATACCCTGAATAGCGACAATATTTTATTGACTATAGAGCATTTAAAGGATGCATTTTCTTTATATGCGAGATGCACAGAGGGATATTGGCACTCTGGCATCAAGGGTAAGTGCGCTGTCCATTTCTGCCAGAAGAAGTTTATGGACGCGACAGTGGTCAGGTGATGCGGATTCCAAGCGGCATATGGAAGTTTGCCGTATAAAGGGGAGGAATTATTTGGGGTCGGTCTATCGGACTTGGTGGCCACGGCAACAGCCGGAAAATCCACCTTTTTTACCTCAGGTCACCTCCCAACAGAAAAAGACAGTCTTTTCAGCCTCAGTCCTTTCGTTCTCATAAGAACAAGCGGGCAAAAGGCCATTCATATCTGCCTGAGGCAAATGAAAGGGTAAGAGACTGCAGCAAGCAGCTCCTTCCCAGGAGCAGAAGCCTTCCCCCGCTTCTGAAAAGTCCTCAGCATGTCGCTGGGGCCCTACAAGCTGACTCGGGTCCGGTGGGGGGGTCGTCTCAAGAATTTCAGCGCGCAGTGGGCTCACTCGCAAGTCGACCCCTGGATCCTGCAGGTAGTATCACAGGGGTACAGATTGGAATTCGAGACGTCTCTTCCTCGCAGATTCCTGAAGTCTGCTTTACCAACATCTCCCTCCGACAGGGAGACGGTGTTGGAAGCTATTCACAAGCTGTATTCCCAGCAAGTAATAGTCAAGGTACCCCTACTACAACAAGGAAAGGGGTATTATTCCACGCTGTTTGTGGTACCGAAGCCGGACGGCTCGGTGAGACCTATTCTAAGTCTGAAATCTTTTGAACACTTACATACAAAGGTTCAAGTTCAAGATGAAATCACTCAGAGCAGTGATAGCGAATCTGGAAGAAGGGGACTTTATGGTGTCCTGGGACATCAAGGATGCTTACCTCCATGTCCCAATTTGCCCTTCACACCAAGGGTACCTCAGGTTCGTGGTACAAAACTGTCACTATCCGTTTCAGACGTTGCCGTTTGGATTGTCCACGGCACCCCGGGTCTTTACCAAGGTAAAGGCTGAAATGATGATTCTACTTCAAAGAAAAGGCGTATTAATTATCCCTTACTTGAACGTTCTCCTGATAAGGGCAAGATCCAGAGAACAGTTAGAGGTCGCAGTAGCACTATACCAAGTAGTGCTACAACAGCACGGGTGGATTCTAAATATTCCAAAATCCCAGCTGATCCCGACAACACGTCTGCTGTTCCTAGGGATGATTCTGGACACAGTTCAGAAAAAGGTTTTTCTCCCGGAGGAGAAAGCCAGGGAGTTATCCGAGCTAGTCAGGAACCTCCTAAAACCAAGAAAAGTGTCTGTGCATCAATGCACAAGAGTCCTGGGTAAATGATGGCTTCTTACGAAGCGATTCCATTCGGCAGATTCCACGCAAGAACCTTTCAGTGGGATCTGCTGGACAAATGGTCCGGATCGCATCTTCAGATGCATCAGCGGATAGCCCCGTCTCCAAGGACAAGGGGGTCTCTTCTGTGGTGGTTGCAGAGTGCTCACCTTTTTGGAGGGCCGCAGATTCGGCATTCAGGACTGGGTCCTGGTGACCACGAATGCCAGCCTGAGAGTCTGGGGAGCAGTCACACAGGGAAGAAATTTCCAGGGAGTGTGGTCAAGCCTGGAGACTTCACTTCACATAAATATACTGGAGCTAAGGGCAATTTACAATGCTCTAAGCCTGGCAAGACCTCTGCTTCAGGGTCAGCCGGTGTTGATCCAGTAGGACAACACCACGGCAGTCGCCCACGTAAACAGACAGGGCGACACAAGAAGCAGGAGGGCAATGGCAGAAGCTGCAAGGATTTTTCGCTGGGCAGAAAATCATGTGATAGCACTGTCAGCAGTGTTCATTCCGGGAGTGGACAACTGGGAAGCAGATTTCCTCAGCAGACACGATCTTCACCCGGGAGAGTGGGGACTTCACCCAGAAGTCTTCCACATGATTGTGAACCGTTGGGAAAAACCAAAGGTGGACATGATGGCGTCCCGCCTCAACAAAAAACTGGACAGGTATTGCGCCGGGTCAAGAGACCCTCAGGCAATAGCTGGGGACGCATTGGTAACACCATGTGTGTACCAGTCAATGTATGTGTTCCCCCCTCTGCCTCTCATACCCAAGGTACTTAGAATTATAAGGCGAAGGGGAGTAAGAACGATACTCGTGGCTCCGGATTGGCCAAGAAGGACTTGGTACCCGGAACTTAAAGAGATGCGCACGGAGGATCTGTGCACTCTACCTCTAGACTTACCGCGGCTGCGTTTGACGGCATGGCGGTTGAACGCCGGATCCTGAAGGAGAGGGCTCCGACGGAGGAATTTCAACTGGGTCGATTCCTACATTTCCTGCAAACAGGATTGTCTATGGGCCTCAAATCGGGGTCCATTAAGGTTCAATTTCGGCCCTGTCGATTTTCTTCCAGAAAGAATTGGCTTCAGTTCCTGAAGTCCAAGCTTTTGTCAAAGGAGTACTACATATACAGCCCGGTTGTGCCTCCAGTGGCACCGTGGGATCTCAATGTAGTTTTGGGATTTCTCAAATCCCATTGGTTTGAGCCACTCAAATCGGTGGATTTGAAATATCTTACATGGAAAGTGACCATGCTACTGGCCCTGGCTTCGGCCAGGAGAGTGTAAGAATTGGCGGCTTTATCGTACAAAAGCCCATATCTGATTTTCCATTGGGACAGGGCAGAACTGCGGACGAGTCCTCAGTTTCTCCCTAAGGTGGTATCAGCGTTTTCACCTGAACCAACCTATTGTGGTGCCTGCGGCTTCTAGCGACTTGGAGGACTCCAAGTTGTTCGACGTTGTCAGAGCCTTAAAAAAAAAAAAATATATATATATATATATAATTTAAAGGACGGCTGGAGTCAGAAAGGCTGACTCGCTGTTTATACTGTATGCACCCAACAAGCTGGGTGTTCCTGCGTCTAAGCAGACGATTGCTCGTTGGATTTGTAGCACAATTCAACTTGCGCATTCTGTGGCAGGCCTGCCACAGCCAAAATCTGTAAATGCCCACTCCACAAGGAAGGTGGGCTCACCTTGGGCGGCTGCTCGAGGGGTCTCGGCATTACAACGCTGCCGAGCAGCTAAGTGGTCAGGGGAGAACACGTTTGTAAAATTCTACAAATTTGATACCCTGGCTAAGGAGGACCTGGAGTTCTCTCATTCGGTGCTGCAGAGTCATCCGCACTCTCCCGCCCGTTTGGGAGCTTTGGTATAATCCCCATGGTCCTGACGGAGTCCCCAGCATCCACTTAGGACGTCAGAGAAAATAAGAATTTACTTACCGATAATTCTATTTCTCGTAGTCCGTAGTGGATGCTGGGCGCCCATCCCAAGTGCGGATTGTCTGCAATACTTGTACATAGTTATTGTTACAAAAATCGGGTTATTATTGTTGGAAGCCATCTTTTCAGAGGCTCCTCTGTTATCATGCTGTTAACTGGGTTCAGATCTCAAGTTGTACAGTGTGATTGGTGTGGCTGGTATGAGTCTTACCCGGGATTCAAAATCTTTCCTTATTGTGTACGCTCGTCCGGGCACAGTATCCTAACTGAGGCTTGGAGGAGGGTCATAGGGGGAGGAGCCAGTGCACACCACCTAGTGGTCAAACTTTTAATTTTGTGCCCTGTCTCCTGCGGAGCCGCTATTCCCCATGGTCCTGACTGAGTCCCCAGCATCCACTACGGACTACGAGAAATAGAATTATCGGTAAGTAAATTCTTATTTTTGGCAGGTTGCCATTCAGTCTCTGCTGGTTTCAGCAGGTTTTATTTCCTGAAAAGACAAAACTGCCTCTGTCGCTTGATCTCCAGAATGCGTATTTACCCATTCCGGTTTGGTCACATCACAGGTTGTTGCGGTTTGCAATAAGCCACTACCATTAACCGTTTCAGGTTCTACCGGTTGCCCTCTTGTCAGTGCCTCCGGTATTCACCAAAGTGATGTTTGTGATAATACCTCATCTCAGATCCCTGGCAGTGACAATCGTTCCATTCTAAGACGATCTACTCATAAGAGCTCTGTTTCAACAAATGCTCCTCCTACTTGCGCTGCTAACATACACCACGGTTGCAGTGTCAAGTTCAACGATTTCAATTCCATCTCAACGATTTCAATTCCTAGGTATGATTACACATACGGTAACTCAAAGATTTACCTACTACACCAGGAAGTACAAATTATACGCCATCTGGTACAAATTAGTGCTCAAGAACACTATCGGTACATTGGTGTATTCGTCTATTAGAAACAATGATGGCCTTTCGAGGCGCTTCAGGTTGGAGGTTTTCACTCGCGGTTCCCACAGGGGGGTGAGGGTGTCTCTACTCTGGGCGAGAGTCTCAAAGGTTGGGGAATTGTAGTTTCAAACAGGGTTTCTAAACGGATCACGACTGATTGCTGTCTATAATGTCCTGGAACTCCGTGCAATTTACTATGCACTACATGCTTCGAACTCACACTGTCCAAGTGCAGTCACACAACGCGACGGCAGTCGCAGGCCCAACAAACAGGGAGGAACGAGAAGACGCATGGCAATGCGGGAAGTAGCTCGATTCCTTGATTGCCCAGGATACCACAAGGTGATATTGTTGACTGGGTTCATTCCGGGAGTGGACATCTGTTAGACAGATGATCTCAGCCGTTGGGGTTTTTCATCCAGGAGACTGGGCAATAAATCCAGAGGTGTTTCACATGTTGGTCCACAGGTGGGGTTACCCTCAGGTGGACAGGAGGGCATCTCGCCACAATTACAATCGCTCAGTATGTGTACAGAACGACAGATCACAAGTGCAGTGGCGGCTCTCACATTCGCGTGGTCGTACAGCCTCGTGTATCTGGGTCCACCGTTTTCCGCTGCTCTCTCCGTTGCTAAAACTGATCATAAGACAGTTCGTCACAGTCATACTAGTGATATCTCATGGGTTTCGGAGAGCTTGCTTCTCGCATCTCCAAGGAATACTTGCACACGATCCTTGGCCGCTCATACTACGTCCAACCTGTTACAACAGGGACTGTTTTTTTACCGCGGCTGCGGTTGACGGGGTGGTTGTTGAGACCGTCCTCTTAAGGAAAGAAAGAGGGCATTACAGTATCGGTTATACCAACCATGTTACGAGCTAGGAAGCCGGTTACGGCAGCTCATTATTACAGAATTTGGCGTGCCTATATAGGTTGGTGTGAAGCTCGGAAGTTTCCGACATCATCTTTTAAGTTACCCGTATTCTGTTATTTTGCAGACGGTGTGGGATGGAGAACTGCGTTTATCTACACTGAGGGTGCAGGTATCTGTGTTGTCAATTTATTTTAAACGACGATTGGCTCTATTGCCGTCGGTACACACCTTTCTACGGGGTGTCTTCAGAGTGCAGCCTCCATTTATCCCACCTACAGCGCCATGCGACTTGAAGCTGGGTTCAGATTTCTTACAGTTTTCATGTTTTGAACCCTTACAACAAGTGGGAATTAAGTTTCTCACTTGGAAAACGTTTTTTCTTCTAGCCTTAGCTTCGGCAAGGCGTTTTTCAAATTTGGGGGCCTTGTATTGCAAGTCACCTTATTTAGGTTTCCTGATGACAGAGCGGAACTTCGGACGAATTCCGATTTCTTACCAAAGCTAGTGTCATTTTTCACATCAATAAACCAATAGTGGTTCCTGTGTTGACAGCACAGTCTAGAATTCTGAATGTGGTACGCGCATTACGCGTTTATATGTCCCGAACGTCTACAGTTCGTAATACGGATACGTTGTTTGTTCTCTATGATGCTGCCAAGTGGGGTTAGCCAGCTTCTCAGCAGACATTATCCAATTGGATAAAACTGACTCCACGTCAGGCTTACATTAAGGCTAAGTTACAGTCGCCTACGTCAGTAATAGCTCATTCCACAGGTTCTGTGGGAACGTCATGACCAGCTGGTCGTGGAGCTTCTATGACGTGGCTACATGGTCTTCAGTGCACATGTTTGTGCGCGTTTACAAGTTTGAAACGTTTGCGGCATCAGCATCTAGCTTTTGCCGCCTACTGTTACAGGTGTCAAACAGCTCTCCCGCCCACGAGGGAAGCTTTGGTACGTCCCAAGAGTACTCCAGTGACCCCTAGTGGATGAAAAAGAAAATAGGATTTTGGTACTTACCAGGTAAATCCTTTTCTTTGAATCCATAGGGGGCACTGGACGCCCACCCAGAGCAGTTTTACCTGGGTTGTATTAGGCTCAGAGGAGCTTATGGTAACACATTTTCACCGATTGGTTCAAATTATAAAGTTCTATCGGTTATGGTGTCAACTGTTTAGTTGTCAGTAACGTTGTGTCAACTTTGTTGTTGTCCGTTATGTTATAGGAATTCTCCATTGTCAACCTCTCTATAGTTCCTGTTCGCTCAGTAAAAAACACTGAGGTCGTACACTGAGGTACTCAAGGATATGGAGGGGTGGAGAGTTCTAAATTTAAATATTTAGTGCCTTTGTTACTGCTAAGCCGTCCATATCCCAAGAGTACTCCAGTGCCCCCTATGGATTCAAAGAAAAGGATTTACCTGGTAAGTACCAAAATCCTATTTTTTCTCTAACGTCCTAAGTGGATGCTGGGGACTCCGTAAGGACCATGGGGATTAGCGGCTCCGCAGGAGACTGGGCACAACTATAAAGAGAGCTTTTAGACTACTGGTGTGCACTGGCTCCTCCCACTAAGACCCTCCTCCAGACCTCAGTTAGATTCTTGTGCCCGGCTGAGCTGGATGCACACTAGGGGCTCTCCAGAGCACCTAGAAAGAAAGTATATTTAGGTTTTTTTATTTTCAGTGAGATCTGCTGGCAACAGACTCACTGCAGCGAGGGACTAAGGGGAGAAGAAACGAACCTACCTAACAGGTGGTAGTTTGGGCTTCTTAGGCTACTGGACACCATTAGCTCCAGAGGGATCGACCGCAGGACCCGACCTTGGTGTTCGTTCCCGGAGCCGCGCCGCCGTCCCCCTTACAGAGCCAGAAGCACGAAGAAGGTCCGGAAAATCGGCGGCAGAAGACTTCGGTCTTCACCAAGGTAGCGCACAGCACTGCAGCTGTGCGCCATTGCTCCTCATGTACACCTCACACTTCGGTCACTGATGGGTGCAGGGCGCTGGGGGGGGGGGTGCCCTGAGGGCAATAAATAACACCTTGGCTGGCAAATATACATTATATATAGCCCTAGAGGCTATATAGATGTAAAATTACCCCTGCCAGTATTACAGAAAAAGCGGGAGAAAGTCTGCCGAAAAGGGGGCGGGGCTTCTCCCTCAGCACACTGGCACCATTTTTCCCCCACACAGTTCCGCTGGAAGGAAGCTCCCTGGCTCTCCCCTGCAGTCTGAATACGACAGAAGGGTAAAACAGAGAGGGGGGGGCACTAAATTTAGGCGCAGTATAGATAAGATATATATGTAATATATATAAAAAGCAGCTATAGGGAAAACATTCATTGATAGTGGGATCCCAGTGTTATATAGCGCTCTGGTGTGTGCTGGCATACTCTCTCTCTGTCTCTCCAAAGGGCTTTGTGGGGTCCTGTCCTCTGTCAGAGCATTCCCTGTGTGTTTGCGGTGTGTCTGTACGGCTGTGTCGACATGTTTGATGAGGAGACTTATGTGGAGGCGGAGCAGATGCCTGTAAATGTGATGTCACCCCCTGCGGGGTCGACACCTGCGTGGATGGTGCTGTGGAAGGAATTACGTGATAGTGTCGACTCCTTACATAAAAGGTTTGACGACATACCAAATGTGGGACAGCCGGCTTCTCAGCCTGTGTCTGCCCAGGCGTCTCAAAAACCATCAGGGGCTCTAAAACGCCCGCTACCTCAGATGGTTGACACAGATGTCGACACGTATACTGACTCCAGTGTCGACGACGATGAGACTAATGTAACTTCCAGTAGGGCCACACGTTACATGATTGAGGCAATGAAAAATGTGTTGCACATTTCTGATGTTACCCCCGGTACCACAAAAAAGGGTATAATGTTTGGAGAGAAAAAACTACCAGTAGCTTTTCCTCCATCTGAAGAGTTAAATGAAGTGTGTGAAGAAGCGTGGGCTTCCCCTGATAAAAAGCTGGTAATTTCTAAGAGGTTACTAATGGCGTACCCTTTCCCGCCAGAGGATAGGTCACGCTGGGAAACATCCCCTAGGGTGGATAAAGCGCTCACACGCTTGTCAAAAAAGGTGGCACTACCATCTCCGGATACGGCCGCCCTGAAGGAATCTGCTGATAGAAAGCAGGAGGCTATCCTGAAATCTATATATACACACACAGGTGTTATACTGAGACCGGCTATAGCTTCAGCCTGGATGTGCAGTGCTGCTGCAGCGTGGTCAGATTCCCTGTCAGATAATATAGATACCCTAGACAGGGACACTATATTGCTAAACGTAGAGCATATAAAAGACACACTTTTATACATGAGGGATGCACAGAGGGATATTTGCCGGCTGGCATCCAAAATTAGTGCAATGTCCATTTCTGCCAGGAGAGGGTTATGGACTCGGCAGTGTACAGGTGATGCAGATTCCAAACGACATATGGAAGATCTGCCTTATAAGGGTGAGGAATTGTTCGGGGATGGTCTCTCGGACATCGTTTTCACAGCAACAGCTGGGAAATCTACATTTTTACCCCATGTTCCCTCACAACCAAAGAAAGCACCGTATTATCAGGTACAGTCCTTTCGGCCCAATAGGGGCAAGCGGGTTAAAGGCGCGTCCTTTCTGCCCAGAGGCAGAGGTAGGGGAAAAAAGCTGCAGCATACAGCAAGTTCCCAGGAGCAAAAGTCCTCCCGCGCTTCCTCTAAGTCCACCGCATGACGCTGGGGCTCCACAGGCGGAGCCAAGTACGGTGGGGGCCCGTCTCAAAAATTTCAGCAATCAGTGGGCTCGCTCACGGGTGGATCCCTGGATCCTTCAAGTAGTATCTCAGGGGTACAAACTGGAATTCGAGACATCTTCCCCCGCCGTTTCCTCAAATCTGCCTTGCCAACCACTCCCTCAGACAGGGAGGCAGTGTTGCAGGCAATTCAAAAGCTGTATTCACAACAAGTGATAGTAAAGGTGCCCCTACTTCAACAAGGAAGGGGTTACTATTCCACAATGTTTGTGGTACCGAAACCGGACGGTTCGGTGAGACCCATTTTAAATTTGAAATCCTTGAACACATATATAAAAAAATTCAAGTTCAAGATGGAATCGCTCAGGGCGGTTATTGCAAGCCTGGACGAGGGAGATTACATGGTATCGCTGGACATCAAGGATGCTTACCTACATGTCCCCATTTACCATCCTCACCAGGAGTACCTCAGGTTTGTGGTACAAGATTGTCATTACCAATTCCAGACGTTGCCGTTCGGTCTCTCCACGGCTCAGAGGGTCTTTACCAAGGTAATGGCGGAAATGATGATACTCCTTCGAAGGAAGGGAGTTTTAATTATCCCGTACTTGGACGATCTCCTGATAAAGGCGAGGTCCAGAGAGCAGTTGTAGGTAGGGGTAGCACTATCTCAGGAAGTGCTACAACAGCACGGCTGGATTCTAAACATTCCAAAGTCACAGCTGGTCCCTACGACACGCCTGCTGTTCCTAGGGATGGTTCTGGACACAGAACAGAGAAAAGTGTTTCTCCCGGAGGAGAAGGCCAAGGAGCTGTCATCTCTAGTCAGAGGCCTCCTAAAACCAAAACAGGTGTCGGTGCATCATTGCACGCGGATCCTGGGAAAAATGGTAGCTTCCTACGAAGCGATTCCATTCGGCAGGTTTCATGCAAGAACCTTTCAGTGGGACCTGTTGGACAAGTGGTCCGGATCGCATCTTCAGATGCATCGGCTGATAACCCTGTCTCCAAGGACCAGGGTGTCTCTGCTGTGGTGGCTGCAAAGTGCTCATCTTCAAGAGGGCCGCAGATTCGGCATACAGGACTGGGTCCTGGTGACCACGGATGCCAGCCTTCGAGGCTGGGGAGCAGTCACACAGGGAAGAAACTTCCAAGGACTATGGTCAAGTCAGGAGACTTCCCTGCACATAAATATTCTGGAACTAAGGGCCATTTACAATGCCCTAAGTCAGGCAAAACCCCTGCTTCAAAACCAGCCGGTACTGATCCAGTCAGACAACATCACGGCGGTCGCCCATGTAAATCGACAGGGCGGCACGAGAAGCAGGACGGCGATGGCAGAAGCCACAAGGATTCTCCGATGGGCGGAAAATCACGTGTTAGCACTGTCAGCAGTGTTCATTCCGGGAGTGGACAACTGGGAAGCAGACTTCCTCAGCAGGCACGACCTCCACCCGGGAGAGTGGGGACTTCATCCAGAAGTCTTCCAACTGATTGTAAACCGTTGGGAAAGGCCACAGGTGGACATGATGGCGTCCTGCCTAAACAAAAAGCTAGAAAGATATTGCGCCAGGTCAAGAGACCCTCAGGCGATAGCTGTGGACGCTCTAGTGACACCGTCGGTGTACCGGTCGGTTTATGTGTTCCCTCCTCTTCCTCTCATACCAAAGGTACTGAGGATAATAAGGAGAAGAGGAGTAAGAACTATACTCATTGTTCCGGATTGGCCAAGAAGAGCTTGGTACCCGGAACTTCAAGAAATGATCTCAGAGGACCCATGGCCTCTGCCGCTCAGACAGGACCTGCTGCAGCAGGGGCCCTGCCTGTTCCAAGACTTACCGCGGCTGCGTTTGACGGCATGGCGGTTGAACACCGGATCCTGAAGGAAAAGGGCATTCCGGAGGAAGTCATTCCTACGCTGATTAAAGCTAGGAAAGAAGTAACCGCAAACCATTTTCTCTATCGTCCTAGTGGATGCTGGGGTTCCTGAAAGGACCATGGGGAATAGCGGCTCCGCAGGAGACAGGGCACAAAAAGTAAAGCTTTTTCAGATCAGGTGGTGTACACTGGCTCCTCCCCCTATGACCCTCCTCCAGACTCCAGTTAGATTTTTGTGCCCGGCCGAGAAGGGTGCAATCTAGGTGGCTCTCCTAAAGAGCTGCTTAGAAAAAGTTTAGCTAGGTTTTTTATTTTACAGTGATTCCTGCTGGCAACAGGATCACTGCAGCGAGGGACTGAGGGGAGAAGGAGTCAACTCACCTGCGTGCAGGATGGATTGGCTTCTTGGCTACTGGACATCAAGCTCCAGAGGGACGATCACAGGTACAGCCTGGATGGTCACCGGAGCCGCGCCGCCGGCCCCCTTGCAGATGCTGAAGTCAGAAGAGGTCCAGAATCGGCGGCTGAAGACTCCTGCAGTCTTCTAAAGGTAGCGCACAGCACTGCAGCTGTGCGCCATTTTCCTCTCAGCACACTTCACACGGCAGTCACTGAGGGTGCAGGGCGCTGGGAGGGGGGCGCCCTGGGAGGCAAATGAATACCTATAAAGGCTAAAAATACCTCACATATAGCCCCTAGAGGCTATATGGAGATATTTAACCCCTGCCTGATTTTTCTAAATAGCGGGAGACGAGCCCGCCAGAAAAGGGGCGGGGCCTATCTCCTCAGCACACGGCGCCATTTCCTCTCACAGCTCCGCTGGTCAGGACGGCTCCCAAGTCTCTCCCCTGCACTGCACTACAGAAACAGGGTAAAACAGAGAGGGGGGGGCAAATTTATGGCGATATTTTGATATAACAAAGCAGCTATAAGGGAGCACTTATTATAAGGCTATCCCTGATATATATATAGTGCTTTTGGTGTGTGCTGGCAAACTCTCCCTCTGTCTCCCCAAAGGGCTAGTGGGTCCTGTCTTCGTTAGGAGCATTCCCTGTGTGTCTGCTGGGTGTCGGTACGTGTGTGTCGACATGTATGAGGACGATATTGGTGTGGAGGCGGAGCAATTGCCAAATATGAGGATGTCACCCCCTAGGGAGTCGACACCAGAATGGATGCCTTTATTTATGGAACTACGGGATAGTGTCAACACGCTAAAGCAGTCGTTTGACGACATGAGGCGGCCGGACAATCAATTAGTGCCTGTCCAGGCGACTCAAACACCGTCAGGGGCTGTGAAACGCCCTTTGCCTCAGTCGGTCGACACAGACCCAGACGCAGGCACTGACTCCAGTGGTGACGGTGACGATTCAACCGTATTTTCCAGTAGGGCCACACGTTATATGATTTTGGCAATGAAGGAGGCGTTACATTTAGCTGATACTACAGGTACCACTAAACAGGGTATTATGTGGGGTATGAAAAAACTACCTATAGTTTTTCCTGAATCAGAAGAATTAAATGACGTGTGTAATGAAGCGTGGGTTGCCCCTGATAAAAAGCTGATAATTTCAAAGAAATTATTGGCATTATACCCTTTCCCGCCAGAGGTTAGGGAGCGCTGGGAAACACCTCCTAGGGTGGACAAGGCGCTAACACGCTTATCTAAACAAGTGGCGTTACCCTCTCCTGAGACGGCCGCACTTAAAGATCCATCAGATAGGAGGATGGAAAATATCCAAAAAAGTATATACACACATGCAGGTGTTATACTACGACCAGCTGTAGCGACTGCCTGGATGGGCAGTGCTGGGGTAGTTTGGTCAGAGTCCCTGATTGAAAATATTGATACCCTGGACAGGGACAATATTTTACTGTCGTTAGAACAAATAAAGGATGCATTTCTTTATATGCGTGATGCACAGAGGGATATCTGCACACTGGCATCACGGGTAAGTGCTATGTCCATTTCGGCCAGAAGAGCTTTATGGACGCGACAGTGGACAGGCGATGCGGATTCAAAACGGCATATGGAAGTTTTGCCGTATAAAGGGGAGGAGTTATTTGGAGTCGGTCTATCAGATTTGGTGGCCACGGCTACAGCCGGGAAATCCACCTTTCTACCTCAAGTCACTCCCCAACAGAAAAAGGCACCGACTTTTCAACCGCAGCCCTTTCGTTCCTTTAAAAATAAGAGAGCAAAGGGCTATTCATATCTGCCACGAGGCAGAGGTCGAGGGAAGAGACAGCAACACGCAGCTCCTTCCCAGGAACAGAAGCCCTCCCCGGCTTCTACAAAAGCCTCAGCATGACGCTGGGGCTTCTCAAGCGGACTCGGGGACGGTGGGCGGTCGTCTCAAAAATTACAGCGCGCAGTGGGCTCACTCGCAGGTAGATCCCTGGATCCTGCAGATAATATCTCAAGGGTACAGGTTGGAATTAGAGACAGATCCACCTCGCCGTTTCCTGAAGTCTGCTTTACCAACGTCCCTCTCCGAAAGGGAGACGGTTTTGGAAGCCATTCACAAGCTGTACTCTCAGCAGGTGATAGTCAAGGTACCTCTTCTACAACAAGGGAAGGGGTATTATTCCACTCTTTTTGTGGTACCGAAGCCGGATGGCTCGGTAAGGCCTATTCTAAATCTGAAGTCCTTGAACCTGTACATAAAGAAGTTCAAGTTCAAGATGGAGTCACTCAGAGCAGTGATAGCGAACCTGGAAGAGGGGGACTTTATGGTATCCTTGGACATCAAGGATGCGTATCTCCACGTTCCAATTTACCCCTCACACCAGGGGTACCTCAGGTTCGTTGTACAAAACTGTCACTATCAGTTTCAGACGCTGCCGTTCGGATTGTCCACGGCACCTCGGATCTTTACAAAGGTAATGGCCGAGATGATGATTCTTCTTCGAAGAAAAGGCATATTAATTATCCCATACTTGGACGATCTCCTAATAAGGGCGAGGTCCAGAGAACAGCTAGAGATGGGATTAGCACTGTCTCAAGAAGTGCTAAAACAGCACGGGTGGATTCTGAATATTCCAAAATCCCAGTTAATGCCGACAACTCGTCTGCTGTTCCTAGGGATGATTCTGGACACGGTTCAGAAAAAGGTTTTTCTCCCGGAGGAAAAAGCCAAGGAGTTATCCGAGCTTGTCAGGAACCTCCTAAAACCAGGAAAGGTGTCTGTACATCAATGCACAAGAGTCCTGGGAAAAATGGTGGCTTCTTACGAAGCAATTCCATTCGGCAGATTCCACGCAAGAATTTTCCAAAGGGATCTGTTGGACAAATGGTCAGGGTCGCATCTTCAGATGCACCTACGGATAACCCTGTCTCCAAGGACAAGGGTGTCTCTTCTGTGGTGGTTGCAGAGTCCTCATCTATTGGAGGGCCGCAGATTCGGCATACAGGATTGGATCCTGGTGACCACGGACGTCAGCCTGAGAGGCTGGGGAGCAGTCACACAAGGAAGAAACTTCCAGGGAGTATGGACGAGCCTGGAAACGTCTCTTCACATAAACATTCTGGAACTAAGAGCAATATACAATGCTCTAAGCCAGGCAGAACCTCTGCTTCAGGGAAAACCGGTGTTGATCCAGTCGGACAACATCACGGCAGTCGCCCATGTGAACAGACAGGGCGGCACAAGAAGCAGGAGTGCAATGGCAGAAGCTGCAAGGATTCTTCGCTGGGCAGAGAATCATGTGATAGCACTGTCAGCAGTGTTCATCCCGGGAGTGGACAACTGGGAAGCAGACTTCCTCAGCAGACACGATCTTCACCCGGGAGAGTGGGGACTTCATCCAGAAGTCTTCCACATGCTGGTAACCCGTTGGGAAAGACCAATGGTGGACATGATGGCGTCTCGCCTCAACAAAAAACTGGACAGGTATTGCGCCAGGTCAAGAGATCCGCAGGCAATAGCTGTGGACGCGCTGGTAACGCCTTGGGTGTACCAGTCGGTGTATGTGTTTCCTCCTCTGCCTCTCATACCAAAAGTATTGAGAATTATACGGCAAAGAGGCGTAAGAACGATACTAGTGGTTCCGGATTGGCCAAGAAGGACTTGGTACCCGGAACTTCAAGAGATGATCACGGAAGATCCGTGGCCTCTACCTCTAAGGAGGGACTTGCTTCAGCAGGGTCCCTGTCTGTTTCAAGACTTACCGCGGCTGCGTTTGACGGCATGGCGGTTGAACGCCGGATCCTAAAGGAAAAAGGCATGCCGGAAGAAGTCATTCCTACTTTGATTAAAGCAAGGAAGGAAGTAACCGTGCAACATTATCACCGAATTTGGCGAAAATATGTTGCGTGGTGCGAAGATCGGAGTGCTCCGACGGAGGAATTTCAACTGGGTCGATTCCTACATTTCCTGCAATCAGGATTGTCTATGGGTCTCAAATTGGGATCTATTAAGGTTCAAATTTCGGCCCTGTCGATTTTCTTTCAAAAAGAATTGGCTTCAGTCCCTGAAGTCCAGACCTTTGTTAAGGGAGTGCTGCATATACAGCCTCCTGTGGTGCCTCCAGTGGCACCGTGGGATCTCAATGTGGTTTTGGACTTTCTAAAATCTCATTGGTTTGAACCACTAAATAAGGTGGATTTGAAATATCTCACTTGGAAAGTGACCACGCTTCTAGCCCTGGCTTCTGCCAGGAGAGTATCAGAATTGGCAGCTTTATCTTACAAAAGCCCATATCTGATTTTCCATTCGGACAGGGCAGAACTGCGGACTCGTCCGCATTTTCTCCCTAAGGTGGTGTCAGCATTTCATCTGAACCAGCCTATTGTAGTGCCTGCGGCTACAAGTGACTTGGAGGACTCCAAGTTACTGGACGTTGTCAGAGCATTAAAAATATATATTGCAAGGACAGCTGGAGTCAGAAAATCTGACTCGTTGTTTATATTGTATGCACCCAACAAGATGGGTGCTCCTGCGTCTAAGCAGACGATTGCTCGTTGGATCTGTAGCACAATCCAACTTGCACATTCTGTGGCAGGCCTGCCACAGCCTAAATCTGTAAAGGCCCACTCCACAAGGAAGGTGGGCTCATCTTGGGCGGCTGCCCGAGGGGTCTCGGCATTACAACTTTGCCGAGCAGCTACGTGGTCAGGGGAGAACACGTTTGTAAAATTTTACAAATTTGATACTCTGGCTAAGGAGGACCTGGAGTTCTCTCATTCGGTGCTGCAGAGTCATCCGCACTCTCCCGCCCGTTTGGGAGCTTTGGTATAATCCCCATGGTCCTTTCAGGAACCCCAGCATCCACTAGGACGATAGAGAAAATAAGATTTTACTTACCGATAAATCTATTTCTCGGAGTCCGTAGTGGATGCTGGGCGCCCATCCCAAGTGCGGATTATCTGCATAAATTGTACATAGTTATTGTTAACTAATTCGGGTTATTGTTGAAGGAAGCCATCTTTCAGAGGCTCCGCTGTTATCATACTGTTAACTGGGTTTAGATCACAGGTTGTACGGTGTGATTGGTGTGGCTGGTATGAGTCTTACCCGGGATTCAAAATCCTCCCTTATTGTGTACGCTCGTCCGGGCACAGTACCTAACTGGAGTCTGGAGGAGGGTCATAGGGGGAGGAGCCAGTGCACACCACCTGATCTGAAAAAGCTTTACTTTTTGTGCCCTGTCTCCTGCGGAGCCGCTATTCCCCATGGTCCTTTCAGGAACCCCAGCATCCACTACGGACTCCGAGAAATAGATTTATCGGTAAGTAAAATCTTATTATCACCGCATATGGCGAAAATATGTTGCGTGGTGTGAGGCCAGGAAGGCCCCAACGGAAGAATTTCAGCTGGGCCGGTTCCTGCACTTCCTACAGTCAGGGGTGACTATGGGCCTAAAATTGGGTTCCATTAAGGTCCAGATTTCTGCTCTATCGATTTTCTTCCAGAGAGAATTGGCTTCACTACCTGAAGTTCAGACTTTTGTTAAGGGAGTGCTACATATTCAGCCCCCTTTTGTGCCTCCAGTGGCACCTTGGGATCTCAACGTGGTGTTGGATTTCCTAAAGTCACATTGGTTTGAGCCACAGAAAACCGTGGATTTTAAATATCTCACGTGGAAAGTGGTCATGTTATTGGCTTTGGCTTCGGCCAGGCGTGTTTCAGAATTGGCTGCTTTGTCATGTAAAAGCCCTTATCTGATATTCCATATGGATAGGGCAGAATTGAGGACTCGTCCCCAGTTTCTCCCCAAAGTGGTATCATCTTTTCATCTGAACCAACCTATCGTGGTGCCTGCGGCTACAAATGACTTGGAGGCTTCCAAGTTGTTGGATGTAATCAGGGCCCTGAAAATGTATGTTTCCAGGACAGCTGGAGTCAGAAAGACTGACTCGCTCTTTATCCTGTATGCGCCCAACAAGTTGGGTGCACCTGCTTCAAAGCAGACTATTGCTCGCTGGATCTGTAGTACGATTCAGCTTGCACATTCTGCGGCTGGACTGCCGCATCCTAAATCAGTAAAAGCACATTCCACGAGGAAAGTGGGCTCTTGGGCGGCTGCCCGAGGGGTCTCGGCTCTTCAACTTTGCCGAGCTGCAACTTGGTCAGGGGCAAACACGTTTGCAAAATTCTACAAATTTGATACCCTGGCTGAGGAGGACCTTGAGTTCTCTCATTCGGTGCTGCAGAGTCATCCGCACTCTCCCACCCGTTTGGGAGCTTTGGTATTATACCCATGGTCCTTACGGAGTCCCCAGCATCCACTTAGGACGTTAGAGAAAATAAGAATTTACTCACCGGTAATTCTATTTCTCATAGTCCGTAGTGGATGCTGGGCGCCCATCCCAAGTGCGGATTGTCTGCAATACTTGTATATAGTTATTGCATAACTAAAGGGTTATTATTGAGTTATCTGTTGAGAGGCTCAGTTGTTATCATGCTGTTAACTGGGTATTGTATCACGAGTTATACGGTGTGATTGGTGTGGCTGGTATGAGTCTTACCCAGGATTCAAAATCCTTCCTAATTGTGTCAGCTCTTCCGGGCACAGTATCCTAACTGAGGTCTGGAGGAGGGTCTTAGTGGGAGGAGCCAGTGCACACCAGTAGTCTAAAAGCTTTCTTTATAGTTGTGCCCAGTCTCCTGCGGAGCCGCTAATCCCCATGGTCCTTACGGAGTCCCCAGCATCCACTACGGACTATGAGAAATAGAATTACCGGTGAGTAAATTCTTATTTTCTCTGACGTCCTAGTGGATGCTGGGACTCCGTCAGGACCATGGGGATTAGCGGCTCCGCAGGAGACAGGGCACAACAATAAAAGCTTTAGGACTAGGTGGTGTGCACTGGCTCCTCCCCCTATGACCCTCCTCCAAGCCTCAGTTAGGTTTTTGTGCCCGTCCGAGCAGGGTGCAATCTAGGTGGCTCTCCTAAAGAGCTGCTTAGAAAAAGTTATTAGGTTTTTTATTTTCAGTGAGTCCTGCTGGCAACAGGCTCACTGCAACGAGGGACTTAGGGGAGAAGAGGTGAACTCACCTGCGTGCAGGATGGATTGGCTTCTTAGGCTACTGGACACCATTAGCTCCAGAGGGATCGAACACAGGCCCAGCCATGGAGTCCGGTCCCGGAGCCGCGCCGCCGACCCCCTTGCAGATGCCGAAAAGTGAAGAGGTCCAGAAACCGGCGGCAGAAGACTTTTCAGTCTTCATGAGGTAGCGCACAGCACTGCAGCTGTGCGCCATTGTTGTCAGCACACTTCACACCAGCGGTCACTGAGGGTGCAGGGCGCTGGGGGGGGGCGCCCTGGGCAGCAATGATAATACCTTGTTCTAGCTAAAAATACATCACATATAGCCCCTGGGGCTATATGGATGTATTTAACCCCTGCCAGGTCTCACAAACACCGGGAGAAGAGCCCGCCGAAATAGGGGGCGGGGCCTATCTCCTCAGCACACAGCGCCATTTTTCTGCACAGCTCCGCTGCGAGGAAGGCTCCCAGGACTCTCCCCTGCACTGCACTACAGAAACAGGGTAAAAAAACAGAGAGGGGGGGCACTTTTTTGGCGATATTGATATATTAAGCTGCTATAAAGGAAACAACACAAATGTGGGACTTCCCACAAGCCGATGTTAGTGCTGTGAGCACCGAAAAAACACTGAGGTCGTACACTGAGGTACTCTGGGATATGGAGGGGTGGAGAGTTCTAAATTTAAATATTCAGTGCCTTTGTTCTGCTACGCCGTCCATATCCCAAGAGTACTCCAAAATCCTATTATTTATAGCGCTTGGGTGTGTGCTGGCAAACTCTCCCTCTGTCTCCCCAAAGGGCTAGTGGGGTCCTGTCTTCGATAAGAGCATTCCCTGTGTGTCTGCTGTGTGTCGGTACGTGTGTGTCGACATGTATGAGGACGATGTTGGTGTGGAGGCGGAGCAATTGCCGGTAATGGTGATGTCACCCCCTAGGGAGTCGACACCGGAATGGATGGCTTTGTTTATGGAATTACGTGATAATGTCAGCACGTTACAAAAATCAGTTGACGACATGAGACAGCCGGCAAACCAGTTAGTACCTGTCCAGGCGTCTCGGACACCGTCAGGGGCTGTAAAACGCCCTTTACCTCAGTCGGTCGACACAGACCCAGACACGGACACCGAATCTAGTGTCGACGGTGAAGAAACAAACGTATTTTCCAGTAGGGCCACACGTTATATGATCACGGCAATGAAGGAGGCTTTGCATATCTCTGATACTGCAAGTACCACAAAAAGGGGTATTATGTGGGGTCTGAAAAAACTACCTGTAGTTTTTCCTGAATCAGAGGAATTGAATGAAGTGTGTGATGAAGCGTGGGTTAACCCCGATAGAAAACTGCTAATTTCAAAGAAGTTATTGGCATTATATCCTTTCCCGCCAGAGGTTAGGGCGCGCTGGGAAACACCCCCTAGGGTGGATAAGGCACTCACACGCTTATCAAAACAAGTGGCGTTACCGTCTCCTGAAACGGCCGCCCTCAAGGATCCAGCTGATAGGAGGCTGGAAACTACCCTGAAAAGTATATACACTCATACTGGTGTTATACTGCGACCAGCCATCGCATCAGCATGGATGTGCAGTGCTGGGGTGGTTTGGTCGGATTCCCTGACTGAAAATATTGATACCCTGATTAGGGACAGTATTTTATTGACTATAGAGCAATTAAAGGATGCTTTTCTTTATATGCGAGATGCTCAGAGGGATATTTGCACTCTGGCATCGAGAGTAAGTGCGATGTCCATATCTGCCAGAAGAAGTTTATGGACGCGACAGTGGTCAGGTGATGCGGATTCCAAACGGCATATGGAAGTATTGCCGTATAAAGGGGAGGAATTATTTGGGGTCGGTCTATCGGATTTGGTGGCCACGGCAACAGCCGGGAAATCCACCTTTTTACCTCAGGTCCCCTCCCAACAGAAAAAGACACCGTCTTTTCAGCCGCAGTCCTTTCGTTCCTATAAGAACAAGCGTGCAAAAGGACAGTCATATCTGCCCCGAGGCAAAGGAAAGGGTAAGAGAGTGCACCAAGCAGCTCCCTCCCAGGAGCAGAAGCCCTCCCCGGCTTCTGCAAAGCCCTCAGCATGACGTTGGGGCTTTACAAGCGGACTCAGGGGCGGTGGGGGGTCGACTCAAGAATTTCAGCGCACAGTGGGCTCACTCACAGGTGGACCCCTGGATCCTGCAGGTAGTATCTCAGGGTTACAGGTTGGAATTCGAGAAGTCTCCCCCTCGCCGGTTCCTAAAGTCTGCTCTGCCAACGTCTCCCTCAGACAGGGCGACGGTATTGGAAGCCATTCACAAGCTGTATTCTCAGCAGGTGATAGTCAAGGTACCCCTCCTACAACAGGGAAAGGGGTATTATTCCACACTATTTGTGGTACCGAAGCCGGACGGCTCGGTAAGACCTATTCTAAATCTGAAATCTTTGAACCTGTACATACAAAAATTCAAGTTCAAGATGGAGTCACTCAGAGCAGTGATAGCGAATCTGGAAGAAGGGGACTTTATGGTGTCCCTGGACATCAAGGATGCTTACCTGCATGTCCCAATTTGCCCTTCACATCAAGGGTACCTCAGGTTCGTGGTGCAAAACTGTCATTATCAGTTTCAGACACTGCCGTTTGGATTGTCCACGGCACCTCGGGTCTTTACCAAGGTAATGGCCGAAATGATGTTTCTTCTGCGAAGAAAAGGCGTATTAATTATCCCTTACTTGGACGATCTCCTGATAAGGGCAAGGTCCAGAGAACAGCTGGAGGACGTAGTAGCACTAACCCAAGTAGTGCTGCAACAGCACGGGTGGATTCTGAATTTTCCAAAATCTCAATTGACCCCGACGACACGTCTGCTGTTCCTGGGAATGATTCTGGACACGGTTCAGAAAAAGGTGTTTCTTCCGGAGGAGAAAGCCAGGGAGTTATCCGAACTTGTCAGGAACCTCCTAAAACCAGGAAAAGTGTCTGTGCATCAATGCACAAGAGTCCTGGGAAAAATGGTGGCTTCTTACGAAGCGATTCCATTCGGCAGATTCCACGCACGAACTTTTCAGTGGGATCTGCTGGACAAATGGTCCGGATCGCAACTGCAGATGCATCAGCGGATAATTTTGTCTCCACGGACAAGGGTGTCTCTTCTGTGGTGGTTGCAGAGTGCTCATCTGTTAGAGGGCCGCAGATTCGGCATACAGGACTGGGTCCTGGTGACCACGGATGCCAGTCTGAGAGGCTGGGGAGCGGTCACACAGGGAAGAAACTTCCAGGGAGTGTGGTCAAGCCTGGAGATGTCTCTTCACATAAATATACTGGAGCTAAGAGCGATTTACAATGCTCTAAGCCTGGCAAAACCGCTGCTTCAGGGTCAGCCGGTGTTGATCCAGTCGGACAACATCACGGCAGTCGCCCACGTAAGCAGACAGGGCGGCACAAGAAGCAGGAGGGCAATGGCAGAAGCTGCAAGGATTCTTCGCTGGGCGGAAGATCATGTGATAGCACTGTCAGCAGTGTTCATTCCGGGAGTGGACAACTGGGAAGCGGACTTCCTCAGCAGACACGATCTACACCCGGGAGAGTGGGGACTTCATCCAGAAG
The DNA here is from genome assembly GCF_028390025.1 of Pseudophryne corroboree. NCBI lineage: Eukaryota > Metazoa > Chordata > Amphibia > Anura > Myobatrachidae > Pseudophryne > Pseudophryne corroboree. The sequence goes on along the minus strand of NC_086445.1, from coordinate 679,091,415 downwards.
TCTTCCACATGATTGTGAACCGTTGGGAAAGGCCAAAGGTGGATATGATGGCGTCCCGCCTCAACAAAAAACTGGACAGGTATTGCGCCAGGTCAAGAGACCCTCAGGCAATAGCTGTGGATGCTCTGGTAACACCGTGGGTGTTCCAGTCAGTGTATGTGTTTCCTCCTCTGCCTCTCATGCCAAAAGTACTGAGAATTATACGGCAAAGGGGAGTAAGAACGATACTCGTGGCTCCGGATTGGCCAAGAAGAACTTGGTACCCGGAACTTCAGGAGATGCTCACGGAAGATCCGTGGCCTCTACCTCTAAGACGGGACCTGCTTCAGCAGGGACCGTGTCTATTCCAAGACTTACCGCGGCTGCGTTTGACTGCATGGCGATTGAACGCCGAATTCTAAGGGAAAAAGGCATTCCGGAAGAGGTCATCCCTACCCTGGTAAAAGCCAGGAAGGAGGTGACTGCACAACATTATCACCGCATTTGGAGAAAATATGTTGCGTGGTGTGAGGCCAGGAAGGCCCCGACGGAGGAATTTCAACTGGGTCGATTCCTACATTTCCTGCAAACAGGATTGTCTATGGGCCTCAAATTAGGGTCCATTAAGGTTCAAATTTCGGCCCTGTCGATTTTCTTCCAGAAAGAATTGGCTTCAGTTCCTGAAGTCCAGACTTTTGTAAAAGGAGTACTACATATACAGCCCCCGGTTGTGCCCCCAGTGGCTCCGTGGGATCTTAATGTAGTTTTGGATTTTCTCAAATCCCATTGGTTTGAGCCACTCAAATCGGTGGATTTGAAATATCTTACATGGAAAGTAACCATGCTACTGGCCCTGGCTTCAGCCAGGAGAGTGTCAGAATTGGCGGCTTTATCGTATAAAAGCCCATATCTGATTTTCCATTCGGACAGGGCAGAACTGCGGACGCGTCCTCAGTTTCTGCCTAAGGTGTTTTCAGCGTTTCACCTGAACCAGCCTATTGTGGTGCCTGCGGCTACTAGCGATTTGGAGGATTCCAAGTTGCTGGACGTTGTCAGGGCATTGAAAATATATATTTCAAGGACGGCTGGAGTCAGAAAATCTGACTCGCTGTTTATACTGTATGCACCCAACAAGCTGGGTGCTCCTGCTTCTAAGCAGACGATTGCTCGTTGGATTTGTAGCACAATTCAACTTGCACATTCTGTGGCAGGCCTGCCACAGCCTAAATCTATCAAGGCCCATTCCACAAGGAAGGTGGGCTCATCTTGGGCGGCTGCCCGAGGGGTCTCGGCATTACAACTCTGCCGAGCAGCTACGTGGTCGGGGGAGAACACGTTTGTAAAATTCTACAAATTTGATACCCTGGCTAAAGAGGACCTGGAGTTCTCTCATTCGGTGCTGCAGAGTCATCCGCACTCTCCCGCCCGTTTGGGAGCTTTGGTATAATCCCCATGGTCCTGACGGAGTCCCAGCATCCACTAGGACGTCAGAGAAAATAAGATTTTACTTACCGATAAATCTATTTCTCGTAGTCCGTAGTGGATGCTGGGCGCCCATCCCAAGTGCGGATTGTCTGCAATACTTGTACATAGTTATTGTTACAAAAAAAATCGGGTTATTGTTGTGAGCCGTCTGTTCAGAGGCTCCTACGTTTGTCATACTGTTAACTGGGTTCAGATCACAGGTTATACGGTGTGATTGGTGTGGCTGGTATGAGTCTTACCCGGGATTCAAAATCCTTCCTTATTGTGTACGCTCGTCCGGGCACAGTATCCTAACTGAGGCTTGGAGGAGGGTCATAGGGGGAGGAGCCAGTGCACACCACCTAGTCCTAAAGCTTTTATTTTTGTGCCCTGTCTCCTGCGGAGCCGCTAATCCCCATGGTCCTGACGGAGTCCCAGCATCCACTACGGACTACGAGAAATAGATTTATCGGTAAGTAAAATCTTATTTTTTTATTCCCTCCCATTGGGAATAGTGTAGTAGTTTCTTAGTCATATCTCTTTAAAACTTCATAGGGAATTTTCCATGTTCTAACATGCAGTATTTCTGAAATTGCCTTGCCATGGTGTTAAAATTTACGTCTCATGATTCAGAAGGGCCTGATACCAGGAGGGAATTGTAAACTTGTAGAATACATAATCCAATTTGCTGCACTCTGAGCCTTACTCAAGATGCATCTTTTTAGGTAATGTTTATTCTGGCATCTTATGCTTCCTTTATAATCAAGTGGAGCAAAATATGAAGCGACACATGGTAGCATACTTTGCACCTAGGTTAATAGGGGCCTTGAATACATATAGTGTAATGGGACACATACATCAGGCCAGTATTGGGAAATTCCCCGTTCTGCTGACGCCTGGATCCGGAAAATACAACATGTTTGAAATCTTTCTGACCAGAAACTGGTTTTGTTGAGTTGGGTATTTCTCATACGTCCTAGAGGATGCTGGGGACGACATCAAGACCATGGGGTATAGACTGGATCTGCAGGAGACATGGGTACTCTAAAGACTTTTCATTGGGTGTGAACTGGCTCCTCCCTCTAAGCCCCTCCTCCAGACCTCCGTTTTAGAAATGTGCTAAGGCTGACTGGATGCACTCTGAGGAGCTCTACTGAGTTTCTCTGAAAAGACTTGTTAGGTTCTTTTTCTCTGACGTCCTAAGTGGATGCTGGGACTCCGTAAGGACCATGGGGAATAGCGGCTCCGCAGGAGACTGGGCACAACTAAAAGAAAGCTTTTGGTCTAACTGGTGTGCACTGGCTCCTCCCTCTATGACCCTCCTCCAGACTTCAGTTAGAATCTTGTGCCCGGCTGAGCTGGATGCACACTAGGGGCTCTCCTAAGCCCCTAGAAAAGAAAGTATATTTTAGGTTTTTTATTTTCAGTGAGATCTGCTGGCAACAGACTCACTGCTACGAGGGACTAAGGGGAGAAGAAGCGAACCTACCTGCTTGCGGCTAGCTTGGGCTTCTTAGTCTACCGGACACCATTAGCTCCAGAGGGATCGAACACAGGGCCCGACCTCGATCGTCCGGTCCCGGAGCTGCGCCGCCGTCCCCCTTTCAGAGCCAGAAGCATGAAGATGGTCCTGAAAATCGGCGGCAGAAGACTTCGGTCTTCAACAAGGTAGCGCACAGCACTGCAGCTGTGCGCCATTGCTCCTCATGCACACCTCACACTCCGGTCACTGATGGGTGCAGGGCGCTGGGGGGGGGGGGGGCGCCCGCCCGCCCGCCCTGAGCAGCAATATTAATACCTTGGCTGGCAAATAATCACAATATATAGTCCCAGAGGCTATATATGTGAAAAATACCCCTGCCAGAATCCATAAAAAAGCGGGAGAAAAGTCAGCCGAAAAAGGGGCGGGGCTATCTCCCTCGGCACACTGGCGCCATTTTTCCCTCACAGCTCCGCTGGAAGGATCGCTCCCAGGCTCTCCCCTGCAGTTTTCAAGCTACAAAGGGTAAAAAAGAGAGGGGGGGGGCACTAAATTTAGGCGCAGATATATATATTTAAGCAGCTAGAAGGGAAAATCACTCAGTTATAGTGTTCATCCCTGTTATATAGCGCTCTGGTGTGTTGGCATACTCTCTCTCTGTCTCCCCAAAGGGCTTTGTGGGGTCCTGTCCTCTGTCAGAGCATTCCCTGTGTGTGTGCGGTGTGTCGGTACGGCTGTGTCGACATGTTTGAGGCTTATGTGGAGGCGGAGCAGATGCCGATAAATGTGATGTCACCCCCTGCGGGGCCGACACCAGAGTGGATGGTTATGTGGAAGGAATTACGTGACAGTGTCGACTCCTTACATAAAAGGTTTGACGACATACCAAATATGGGACAGCCGGCTTCTCAGCCTGTGCCTGCCCAGGCGTCTCAAAAGCCATCAGGGGCTCTAAAACGCCCGCTACCTCAGATGGCAGACACAGATGTCGACACGGATACTGACTCCAGTGTCGACGACGATGAGACTAATGTAACTTCCAATAGGGCCACACGTTACATGATTGAGGCAATGAAAAATGTGTTGCACATTTCTGATGTTACCCCAGGTACCACAAAAATGGGTATTATGTTTGGAGAGAAAAAACTACCAGTAGTTTTTCCTCCATCTGAGGAATTAAATGAAGTGTGTGAAGAAGCGTGGGCTTCCCCCGATAAGAAACTGGTAATTTCTAAAAGGTTACTAATGACGTACCCTTTCCCGCCAGAGGATAGGTCACGTTGGGAAACATCCCCTAGGGTGGATAAAGCGCTCACACGCTTGTCAAAGAAGGTGGCACTACCGTCTCCGGATACGGCCGCCCTAAAGGAACCTGCTGATAGGAAGCAGGAGGCTATCCTGAAGTCTGTATATACACATACAGGAATTATACTGAGACCGGCTATTGCTTTAGCATGGATGTGCAGTGCTGCAGCTGCGTGGTCAGATTCCCTGTCGGAAAATATTGATACCCTAGACAGGGACACTATATTGCTAACCGTAGAGCATATTAAAGACGCAGTCTTATACATGAGAGCTGCACAGAGGGATATTTGCCGGCTGGCATCTAAAATAAGTGCAATGTCCATTTCTGCCAGGAGAAGGTTATGGACTCGGCAGTGGACAGGTGATGCAGATTCTAAAAGGCACATGGAAGTTTTGCCTTATAAGGGTGAGGAGTTGTTCGGGGATGGTCTCTCGGACCTCGTTTCCACAGCAACAGCTGGGAAGTCTGCATTTTTACCCCATGTTTCCTCACAGCCAAAGAAAGCACCGTATTATCGGGTACAGTCCTTTCGGCCCCATAAGGGCAAGCGGGTTAAAGGCGCGTCCTTTCTGCCCAGAGGCAGAGGTAGAGGGAAAAAGCTGCAGCATACAGCCAGTTCCCAGGAGCAAAAGTCCTCCCCCGCTTCCTCCAAGTCCACCGCATGACGCTGGGGCTCCACAGGCGGAGCCAGGTACGGTGGGGGCCCGTCTCAAAAACTTCAGCAATCAGTGGGCTCGCTCACGGGTGGATCCCTAGATCCTTCAAGTAGTATCTCAGGGGTACAAGCTGGAATTCGAGACGTCTCCCCCCCGCCGTTTCCTCAAATCTGCCTTGCCAACAACTCCCTCAGGCAGGGAGGCAGTGCTAGAGGCAATTCACAAGCTGTATTCCCAGCAGGTGATAGTCAAGGTGCCCCTACTTCAACAAGGACGGGGTTACTGTTCCACAATGTTTGTGGTACCGAAACCGGACGGTTCGGTGAGACCCATTTTAAATTTAAAATCCTTGAACACTTATATAAGAAGGTTCAAGTTCAAGATGGAATCGCTCAGGGCGGTTATTGCAAGCCTGGACGAGGGGGATTACATGGTATCACTGGACATCAAGGATGCTTACCTGCATGTCCCCATTTACCATCCTCACCAGGAGTACCTCAGATTTGTGGTACAGGATTGTCATTACCAATTCCAGACGTTGCCGTTTGGTCTATCCACGGCTCCGAGGGTCTTTACCAAGGTAATGGCCGAAATGATGATACTCCTTCGAAAGAAGGGAGTTTTAATTATCCCGTACTTGGACGATCTCCTGATAAAGGCGAGGTCCAGGGAGCAGTTGTTGGTCGGGGTAGCACTATCTCGGGAGGTGCTACAACAGCACGGCTGGATTCTAAATATTCCAAAGTCACAGCTGGTCCCTACGACACGTCTACTGTTCCTGGGGATGGTTCTGGACACAGAACAGAAAAAAGTGTTTCTCCCGGAGGAGAAGGCCAAGGAGCTGTCATCTCTAGTCAGAGGCCTCCTAAAACCAAAACAGGTGTCGGTGCATCACTGCACGCGGATCCTGGGAAAGATGGTAGCTTCCTACGAAGCAATTCCATTCGGCAGGTTCCATGCTAGAACCTTTCAGTGGGACCTATTGGACAAGTGGTCCGGATCGCATCTTCAGATGCATCGGCTGATAACCCTGTCTCCAAGGACAAGGGTGTCTCTGCTGTGGTGGCTGCAAAGTGCTCATCTTCAAGAGGGCCGCAGATTCGGCATACAGGACTGGGTCCTGGTGACCACGGATGCCAGCCTTCGAGGCTGGGGGGGCAGTCGCACAGGGAAGAAACTTCCAAGGACTATGGTCAAGTCAGGAGACTTCCCTACACATAAATATTCTGGAACTGAGGGCCATTTTCAATGCCCTAAGTCAGGCAAAACCCCTGCTTCAAAACCAGCCGGTACTGATCCAGTCAGACAACATCACGGCAGTCGCCCATGTAAACCGACAGGGCGGCACGAGAAGCAGGACGGCGATGGCAGAAGCCACAAGGATTCTCCGATGGGCGGAAAATCACGTGTTAGCACTGTCAGCAGTGTTCATTCCGGGAGTGGACAACTGGGAAGCAGACTTCCTCAGCAGGCACGACCTCCACCCGGGAGAGTGGGGACTTCATCCAGAAGTCTTCCAACTGATTGTAAACCGTTGGGAAAGGCCACAGGTGGACATGATGGCGTCCCGCCTAAACAAAAAGCTAGAAAGATATTGCGCCAGGTCAAGAGACCCTCAGGCGATAGCTGTGGACGCTCTAGTGACACCGTCGGTGTACCGGTCGGTTTATGTGTTCCCTCCTCTTCCTCTCATACCAAAGGTACTGAGGATAATAAGGAGAAGAGGAGTAAGAACTATACTCATTGTTTCGGATTGGCCAAGAAGAGCTTGGTACCCGGAACTTCAAGAAATGATCTCAGAGGACCCATGGCCTCTGCCGCTCAGACAGGACCTGCTGCAGCAGGGGCCCTGCCTGTTCCAAGACTTACCGCGGCTGCGTTTGACGGCATGGCGGTTGAACACCGGATCCTGAAGGAAAAGGGCATTCCGGAGGAAGTCATTCCTACGCTGATTAAAGCTAGGAACGAAGTGACCGCAAACCATTATCACCGCATTTGGCGAATATATGTTGCGTGGTGTGAGGCCAGGAAGGCCCCAACGGAGGAATTTCAGCTGGGACGTTTTCTGCACTTCCTACAGTCAGGGGTGACTATGGGCCTCAAATTGGGTTCCATTAAGGTCCAGATTTCGGCTCTATCGATTTTCTTCCAGAGAGAACTGGCTTCACTACCTGAAGTTCAGACTTTTGTTAGAGTGCTGCATATTCAGCCCCCTTTTGTGCCTCCAGTGGCACCTTGGGATATCAACGTGGTGTTGGATTTCCTAAAGTCACATTGGTTTGAACCACTTAAAACTGTGGAATTGAAATATCTCATGTGGAAAGTGGTCATGTTGTTGGCCTTGGCTTCGGCCAGGCGTGTATCAGAATTGGCGGCTTTGTCATGTAAAAGCCCTTATCTGATTTTCCATATGGATAGGGCAGAATTGAGGACTCGTCCCCAATTTCTCCCTAAGGTGGTATCAGCCTTTCATCTGAACCAACCTATCGTGGTGCCTGCGGCTACTAAAGACTTGGAGGCTTCCAAGTTGTTGGACGTAGTCAGGGCCCTGAAAATTTATGTTTCCAGGACAGCTGGAGTCAAAAAGACTAACTCGCTATTTATCCTGTATGCGCCCAACAAGTTGGGTGCACCTGCTTCAAAGCAGACTATTGGTCGCTGGATCTGTAGTACGATTCAGTTTGCACATTCTGCGGCTGGACTGCCGCATCCTAAATCAGTGAAAGCCCATTCCACGAGGAAGGTGGGCTCTTCTTGGGCGGCTGCCCGAGGGGTCTCGGCTCTTCAACTTTGCCGAGCAGCTACTTGGTCGGGGTCAAACACATTTGCTAAATTCTACAAGTTTGACACCCTGGCTGAGGAGGACCTTGAGTTTGCCCATTCGGTGCTGCAGAGTCATCCGCACTCTCCCGCCCGTTTGGGAGCTTTGGTATAATCCCCATGGTCCTTACGGAGTCCCAGCATCCACTTAGGACGTCAGAGAAAATAAGAATTTACTCACCGGTAATTCTATTTCTCGTAGTCCGTAGTGGATGCTGGGCGCCCATCCCAAGTGCGGATTGTCTGCAATACTTGTATATAGTTATTGTTGAGCCAAAGGGTTATTGTTGAGCCATCTGTTGAGAGGCTCAGTTGTTGTCATACTGTTAACTGGGTATTGTATCACGAGTTATACGGTGTGATTGGTGTGGCTGGTATGAGTCTTACCCGGGATTCAAAATCCTTCCTTATTGTGTCAGCTCTTCCGGGCACAGTATCCTAACTGAAGTCTGGAGGAGGGTCATAGAGGGAGGAGCCAGTGCACACCAGTTAGACCAAAAGCTTTCTTTTAGTTGTGCCCAGTCTCCTGCGGAGCCGCTATTCCCCATGGTCCTTACGGAGTCGCAGCATCCACTACGGACTACGAGAAATAGAATTACCGGTGAGTAAATTCTTATTATTTTCATCAGACTCCCTGCTTCGTGGGACTGAGGGGGCAGAAGCAGAACCAACTTCCTAAAGAGTTTCATGACTCTGCTTCTGGCTGACCAGGACACCCTGAAGGGTACTGAACGCTAGCAGTGTCTAGATGCTCACTCCCACAGTACGCCGTCACCCCCCTCGCAGAGCCAGAAGACAGGTGAGTATGAGAAGAATGATCTTCTATCAAGTAAGTGACGGCTGAGGCGTGGCTGGTCGGAGCGCAGCGCGCCATTGCTGCCCACACACGGGCAGTGCGGGGGGGCGCCCTGGGCAGCAAGAAATATACCTCAAACTGGCTAAAAGGGGGCATAAGATGCTGCTGGCACTGCCCTACCCCTGCCAGTATAAATATTGTCATGGATACTGAGTGTAAGGACGTGCCATTGTGGAGGTGGAGCTTCTTCCTCAGGCAGCCAGCACACTGCTCAGTGCCATTTTCTCTCTCAGGCTGCAGAGAACACGCTGGTCCTCTCCTCCACTTCTGACAAGTAAGGGGGGGGGCAAAAAGCGATTGTGGTGCATTTTAAATGTGTGAATTACTGTTTAAAAGCGCTGTTGGGCTATGGGCATACTGTGTTCACAGGCAATACTGGCGCTGGGATTGTGAACTGGCTGCTCCTATCCTGTGTCCCTCTGACAGATTTTACTGTGGGTCTGTCCCCAAATAAGTCCCAGTGTGTCTGAGTGTGCTGTACACGTGTGAGGCATGTCTGAGGCAGGGAGTTCCTCTCCGGAGGAAGCCATTTTAGGGACACAGACTTGTAATGTGGTGGCGCTGCCGGCACACCAAGAGCCTGCATGGGTGAAAGAGCTACGTGACAGTATGCATCTGATTAACCGAAGATTAGATGAGTCTGAATCTAAGGCTGCATGCTGGAGAAAATCTGTGGAAGATGTGATTTCTTTTTCATCCACTAGGGGTCACTGGAGTACTCTTGGGATATGGACGGTGTTAGCAAGGACAGGGCACTGAATATTCAAATTTTAGTAACTCTCCTCCCTTCCATACTCCCAGAAAACCTCAGTGTTTTTTTCGGTGCTCACACGGATAGGAAGCACAGGTGTGGACCTCCAGAGGGGGACATACATTTTTTTTTTTTTTTTACTTTTAGATTTTTTTTATACTTTTCTCTAACGTCCTAGTGGATGCTGGGGACTCCGTAAGGACCATGGGGAATTGACGGGCTCCGCAGGATACAGGGCACTTGAAGAATTAGGAATACTGGTGTGCACTGGCTCCTCCCTCTATGTTCCCCCTCCAAACATCAGTTAGAATCCTTGCCCGGACGAGCTGGGTGCACTTTAGTGAGCTCTCCTAAGCTTGCTGATAAAGTATTTTGTTAGGATTTTTTATTTTCAGAGAGATCTGCTGGCAACAGACTCTCTACGCTACGTGGGACTGAGGGGAGAGAAGCAGTCCTACTAACTGCGGATAGGTTATGCTTCTTAGGCTACTGGACACCATTAGCTCCAGAGGGATCGAACACAGGAACGCACCCTTGGTCGTCCGATCCCAGCACCGCGCCGCCACCCCCCTCGCAGAGCCAGAAGCAAGAAGCCGGCGTGAGAAGCAAGAAGACTTCGAAAGCGGCGGCAGAAGACTCCAGTCTTCATATGAGGTAGCGCACAGCACTGCAGCTGTGCGCCATTGCTCCCACATTAAACCCGCTCACGCAGGGCGCAGGGGGGGGGGGGGGTGCCCTGGGCAGCAATTAAGTACCTCTTGGCATAAAAGAGCATATATACAGTTGGGCACTGTATATATGCATGAGCCCCCGCCATTATTTTACACAAAATCGCGGGACAGAAGCCCGCTGCTGAGGGGTCGGGGCTTCTTCCTCAGCACTCACCAGCGCCATTTTCTCTCCACAGCTCCGCTGAGAGGAATCTCCCCAGGCTCTCCCCTGCAGAATCACGGTAGAAAGAGGGTAAAAAGAGAGGGGGGGGGCACATAAATTTAGCACAAAATCAGTGTATACAGCAGCTACTGGGTAAACACTAAGTTACTGTGTAATTCCTGGGTCATATAGCGCTGGGGTGTGTGCTGGCATACTCTCTCTGTCTCTCCAAAGGGCCTTGTGGGGGTTCTGTCCTCAAATAGAGCATCCCCTGTGTGTGTGGTGTGTCGGTACGCTTGTGTCGACATGTTTGACGAAGAAGTCTATGTGGAAGCAGAGCAGGTGCAGATGAATGTGGTGTGTCTGCCGACGGCGCCGACACCTGATTGGGTGGATATGTGGAAGGTGTTAAATGATAATGTAAACTCCTTGCATAAAAGGTTGGATAAAGCTGAAGCCTTGGGACAGTCAGGATCTCAACCCATGCCTGATCCTACAGCGCAGAGGCCGTCAGGGTCTCGGAAGCGCCCACTATCCCAAATTGTTGACACAGATATCGACACGGATTCGGACTCCAGTGTCGATGGCGATGATGCAAAGTTGCAGCCTAAAATGGCTAAAGCCATCCGCTACATGATTATAGCAATGAAGGATGTATTGCACATCTCAGAGGAAAACCCTGTCCCTGACAAGAGGGTTTATATGTTTGGGGAAAAAAGGCAAGAGGTGACTTTTCCCCCTTCACATGAGTTAAATGAGTTATGTGAAAAAGCTTGGGATTCTCCTGATAGGAAAATGCAGATTTCCAAACGGTTACTTATGGCGTATCCTTTCCCGCCAACGGACAGGTTACGCTGGGAGTCATCCCCTAGGGTAGACAAAGCTTTGACACGCTTATCTAAGAAGGTAGCCCTGCCGTCACAGGATACGGCCACCTTAAAAGATCCTGCGGATAGAAAGCAGGAAGGTATCCTGAAGTCCGTTTATACACATTCAGGTACCCTACTAGGGCCGGCAATTGCGTCGGCCTGGATGTGTAGTGCTGTATCAGCATGGACAGATACTCTGTCTGAGGAACTTGATACCTTGGACAAGGATACTATATTACTGACCCTGGGGCATATAAAAGACGCTGTCCTATATATGAGGGATGCCCAGAGAGACTTTTGTCTACTGGGCTCTAGAATAAATGCAATGTCCATTTCTGCCAGAAGAGTCCTGTGGACTCGGCAATGGACAGGTGATGCCGACTCAAAAAAAGCACATGGAGGTTTTACCTTATAAGGGTGAGGAATTGTTTGGGGACGGTCTCTCGGACCTAGTTTCCACAGCTACGGCTGGGAAGTCAAAAATTTTGCCATATATTCCCTCACAACCTAAGAAAGCACCGTATTACCAAATGCAGTCCTTTCGATCACAAAGAGGCAAGAAAGTCTGAGGTGCGTCTTTTCTTGCCAGAGGCAGGGGTAGAGGAAAGAAGCTGCACAATACAACTAGTTCCCAGGAACAGAAGTCCTCCCCGGCTTCCACTAAATCCACCGCATGACGCTGGGGCTCCACAGGTGGAGCCAGGAGCGGTGGGGGCGCGTCTCCGAAATTTCAGCCACCAGTGGGTTCGCTCACGGGTGGATCCCTGGGCTATACAGATTGTGTCTCAGGGATACAAGCTGGAACTCGAAGTGATGCCCCCTCACCGTTACCTCAAATCGGCCCTGCCAGCTTCCCCTATAGAAAGGGAAGTAGTGTTAGCGGCAATTCACAAATTATATCTCCAGCAGGTGGTGGTAAAGGTTCCCCTCCCTCAACAGGGAAGGGGTTACTATTCCACAATGTTTGTGGTACCGAAACCGGACGGTTTGGTCAGACCCATATTGAATTTAAAATCCCTGAACATTTACCTGAAAAGTTTCAAGTTCAAGATGTAATCGCTCAGGGCGGTCATTGCAAGCCTGGAAGAGGGGGATTTTATGGTGTCTGGACATAAAGGATGCTTACCTGCATGTCCCCATTTATCCACCTCATCAGGAGTACCTCAGATTTGTGGTACAGGACTGTCATTACCAATTCCAGACGTTGCCGTTTGGTCTGTCCACGGCACCGAGAATATTTACCAAGGTAAGTGCAGAAATGATGGTGCTTCTGCGAAAGCAAGGAGTTACAATTATCCCATACTTGGACGATCTCCTCATAAAGGCGAGGTCCAGAGAGCAGTTGCTGATCAGCGTAGCACACTCTCGGGAGGTGTTGCAACAGCACGGCTGGATTCTGAATTTTCCAAAGTCGCAGCTGATTCCTACGCGTCTGCCCTTCCTGGGCATGATTCTGGACACAGACCAGAAGAAGGTGTTTCTCCCGGCAGAGAAGGCCCAGGAGCTCGTGACTCTGGTCAGAGACCTCTTAAAACCAAAACAGGTGTCGGTGCATCAATGCACGCGAGTCCTGGGAAAGATGGTGGCGTCATACGAAGCCATTCCCTTCGGCAGGTTCCATGCGAGGACCTTTCAGTGGGATCTGTTGGACAAGTAGTCCGGATCGCATCTTCAGATGCATCGGCTGATCACCCTATCCCCCAGGGCCAGGGTGTCTCTTCTGTGGTGGCTGCAGAGTGCTCACCTTCTCGAGGGCCGCAGGTTCGGCATACAGGACTGGGTCCTGGTGATCACGGATGCAAGCCTCCGAGGGTGGGGGGCAGTCGCTCAGGGAAGAAATTTCCAGGGGCTGTGGTCAAGTCAGGAGACTTGTCTGCACATCAATATCTTGGAACTAAGGCCCATAATCAACGCCCTGAGTCAAGCGGAGCCTCTGCTTCGCGACCAACCGGTGCTGATTCAGTCAGACAACATCACTGCAGTGGCTCATGTAAACCGCCAGGGCGGCACAAGAAGCAGGGTGGCGATGGCAGAAGCCACCAGAATTCTTCGCTGGGCGGAGAATCACGTGCAAGCACTGTCAGCAGTGTTCATTCCGGGAGTGGACAACTGGGAAGCAGACTTCCTCAGCAGGCGCGACCTCCACCCGGGAGAGTGGGGGACTTCATCAAGAAGTCTTCACACAGATTACAAATCGATAGGAACTGCCACAGGTGGACATGATGGCATCCCGCCTCAACAAAAAGCTACAAAGGTATTGCGCCAGGTCAAGAGACCCTCAGGCGATAGCTGTGGACGCACTAGTGACACCGTGGGTGTTCCAGTCGGTTTATGTGTTTCCTCCTCTTCCTCTCATTCCCAAGGTGCTGAGAATCGTAAGAAAAAGAGGAGTGAGAACAATACTCATTGTTCCGGATTGGCCAAGAAGGACTTGGTATCCGGAACTGCAAGAAATGCTCACAGAGGACCCATGGCCTCTGCCTCTCAGACAGGATCTGTTGCAACAGGGGCCCTGTCTGTTCCAAGACTTACCGCGGCTGCGTTTGACGGCATGGCGGTTGAACGCCGGATCCTAGCGGAGAAAGGCATTCCGGATGAGGTTATTCCTACGCTGATAAAGGCTAGGAAGGACGTGACAGCAAAACATTATCACCGTATATGGCGAAAATATGTTGCTTGGTGTGAGGCCAGGAAGGCCCCTACAGAGGAATTCCAGCTGGGCCGTTTCCTTCACTTCCTACAGTCGGGAGTGACTATGGGCTTAAAATTAGGGTCCATTAAGGTCCAGATTTCGGCCCTATCCATTTTCTTTCAAAAGGAACTGGCTTCTCTTCCTGAAGTTCAGACGTTTGTAAAGGGAGTGCTGTATATTCAGCCCCCTTTTGTGCCACCAGTGGCACCTTGGGATCTTAACGTGGTGTTGAGTTTCCTGAAATCTCACTGGTTTGAGCCACTTAAGACCGTGGAGTTAAAATATATCACGTGGAAGGTGGTCATGCTATTGGCCTTAGCTTCGGCTAGGCGTGTGTCAGAATTGGCGGCTTTGTCATGTAAAAGCCCCTATCTGGTTTTCCATATGGACAGGGCAGAATTATGGACTCGTCCGCAATTCCTGCCGATGATGGTGTCATCTTTTCATTTGAACCAACCTATTGTGGTGCCTGCGGCTACTCGTGACTTGGAGGATTCCAAGTTACTAGATGTAGTCAGGGCTTTGAAGATTTATGTAGCCAGAACGGCTGGAGTCAGGAAAACTGACTCTCTGTTTCTCTAACGTCCTAGTGGATGCTGGGAACTCCGTAAGGACCATGGGGAATAGCGGGCTCAGAAGGAGGCTGGGCACTCTAGAAAGATCTTAGACTACCTGGTGTGCACTGGCTCCTCCCACTATGACCCTCCTCCAAGCCTCAGTTAGATTTCGTGCCCGGCCGAGGTTGGATGCACACTAGGGGCTCTCCTGAGCTCTTAGAAAGTTATAGTCTTAGAATTTGTTATTTTCAGTGAGACCTGCTGGCAACAGGCTCACTGCAGCGAGGGACTAAGGGGAGAAGAAGCGAACTCGCCTGCTTGCAGCCGGATTGGGCTTCTTAGGCTACTGGACACCATTAGCTCCAGAGGGATCGACCGCAGGCCCAGCCTTGATGTTCGGTCCCGGAGCCGCGCCGCCGTCCCCCTTACAGAGCCAGAAGCAAGAAGATGGTCCGGAAAATCGGCGGCATGAAGACTGTCTTCACCAAGGTAGCGCACAGCACTGCAGCTGTGCGCCATTGCTCCTCTCACACACTTCACACTCCGGTCACTGAGGGTGCAGGGCGCTGGGGGGGGCGCCCTGAGGCAGCAATAAAAACACCTTGGCTGGCTAAAATACCTCAATATATGGCCCCAGGGGCTATATATGAGGTAAATACCCCTGCCAGAATTCCATAAAAAACGGGAGAATAGGCCGCGAAAAAGGGGCGGAGCCTATCTCCTCAGCACACTGGCGCCATTTTTCCCTCACAGCTCGGCTGGAGGGAAGCTCCCTGGCTCTTCCCTGCAATTCTACAGTACAGTAAGAGGGAAAAGAGAGGGGGGGCATTAAAATTGGCACTGTATACAGTATATTATATAAAAGCTATTAGGGACATAACTCAGTTAGTCCCTGTATATATATATAGCGCTCTGGTGTGTGCTGGCATACTCTTACTCTGTCCCCCCAAAGGGCTTTTGTGGGTCCTGTCCTCGTTTAGAGCATTCCCTGTGTGTCTGCGGTGTGTCGGTACGGCTGTGTCGACATGTTGAATGAGGAGGCTTATATGGTGACAGAACAGAGGCCGATATATGTGATGTCGCCCCCTGTGGGGCCGACACCAGAGTGGATAACCGAGAGTGTCAACTCCTTACATAAAAGGGTGGATGACGTAACAGCTGTGGGACAGCCGGCTTCGCAGCCCGCGCCTGCCCAGGCGTCTCAAAGGCCATCAGGGGCTCAAAAACGCCCGCTCTCTCAGATGGCAGACACAGATGTCGACACGGAGTCTGACTCCAGTGTCGACAAGGTGGAGACATATACACAATCCACTAGGAACATCCGTGACGTGATCCCGGCAATAAAAAATGTGTTATACATTTCTGACTTTAACCCAAGCACCTCTAAAAATGGGTTTTAGGTTTGGGGAGAAAAAACAGGCAGTGTTTTGTTCCCCCATCAGATGAATAAATGAAGTGTGTGAAAGCGTGGGTTCCCCCGTTAAGAAACTGGTAATTTATAAAAAGTTACTGATGGCGTACCCTTTCCCGCCAGGTGGATAAGTTATGCTGGGAGATATCCCCTAGGGTGGATAAGGCGCTCACACGTTTGTCAAAAAAGGTGGCACTGCCGTCTTAGGATACGGCCACTTTAATAGGTACCTGTTGATAAAAAACAGGAGGCTATCCTGAAGTCTGTATTTACACACTCAGGTACTAGACTGAGACCTGCAGATAGTGATGCTGCAGCGTGGTCGGTGACCCTGTCAAACAGGGATACTAGTTGGCAAACATAAAAACATATTAAAGACGTCGTCTTATATATGGGGGATGCACAGAGGGATATTTTGCCGGCTGGCATCCAAAATAAATGTAATGTCCATTCTGTCAGGAGGGTATTAGAGACCTGTCACTGGACAGGTGATGCTGACTTAAAAAGCGCATAGAGAGCCTTATAAGGGTGAGGAATTATTTGGGGATGGTCTCTGGGACCTCGTATCCACAGCAACTGCTGGGAAGAAATAATTTTACCTCAGGTTTCCTCACAGACAAAGGTACAGTCCTTTCGGCTTCAGAAAAGCAAGCGGGTCAAATGGCGCTTCCTTTCTGTACAGAGACAAGGGTAGAGGGAAAAAAGCTGCACCAGTCAGCCTGTTCCCAGAATCAAGATTCTTCCCCCGCCTCCTGTGAGGCCACACCATGACGCGGGTGCTCCACAGGTGTAGCCAGGTACGGTGGGGGGCCGTCTCAAAAATTTCAGCAATTAGTGGGCTCGCTCACAGGTGGATCCCTGTTTCTTTCAAGTAGTATTTCAGGGGTACAAGCTGGAATTCGAGATGTCTCCCCCCAGCCGTTTCCTAAAATATGCCTTGCTGACAACTCCCTCAGGCAGGGAGGCTGTGCTAGAGGCAATTAATAAGCGGTATTCCCAGCAGGTAATACTCAAGGTGCCCCTACTTCAACAAGGACGGGGTTACTATTCCACACGGGTTGGGGTACCGAAACCGCATGGTTCGGTGTGACCCATTTTATATTTAAAATCCTTGAACACAAAAATTCAAGTTCAAGATGGAATCGCTCAGGGCGGTTATTCCAAGCCTGGACGAGGGGGATTACATGGTATCCTGGGACATCAAGGATGCTTACCTGCATGTCCCCATTTACCATCCTCGCCAGGAGTACCTCAGATTTGTGGTACAGGATTACCATTACCAAGTCCAGACACTGCCGTTTGGACTGTACATGGCACCGAGGGTGTTTTATCAAGGTAATTGCCGAAATGTTGATACTCCTTCAAAAAAAAAGGGAGTTGTAATTATCCCGTACTTGGACAATCTCGTTATAAGGGCGAGGTCCAAGGAGCAGTTGGTAGTCGGGGTAGCACTATTTTGGAAAGTGCTACAACAGCATGGTTGGATTCTAAACAGTCCAAAGTCACAGCTGGTTCCTATGACACGTCTACTGTTCCTGGGGATGGTTCTGGACATAAACCAGAAATAGTGTTTCTCCCGGAGGAGAAAGCCAAGGAGTTGTCATCTCTAGTCAGAGACCTCCTGAAGCCAAAATAGGTAGCGGTGCATCATTGCACGCGAGTCCTGGGAAAAATGGTAGCTTCCTACGAAGCAATCCCATTAGGCAGGTTCCATACAAGAACTTTTCAGAGGGACCTGTTGGACAAGTGGTCCGGATCGCATCTTCCGATGCATAGGCTGATAACCCTGTCTCCAAGGACCAGGGTATCTCTACTGTGGTGGCTGCAGAGTGCCCATCTTCAAGAGGGCCGCAGGTTCGGCATACAGGACTAGGTCCTAGTGACCATGGATTCCAGCCTTTGAGGCTGGGAGGCAGTCACACAGGGAAGAAATTTCCAGGGACTTTGGTCAAGTCAGGTTATTTCCCTACACATAAATATTCTGGACCTGAGGGCCATTTACAATGCCCTGAGGCCGGCAAGGCCTTTGCTTCAAAACCAGCCGGTACTGATCCAATCAGACAACATCACGGCAGTCGCCCATGTAAACCAACAGGGCGGCACAAGAAGCAGGATGGCGATGGCAGAAGCCACAAGGATTCTCCGATAGGCGGAAAATCATGTGTTAGCACTGTCAGCAGTGTTCATTCCCGGAGTGGACAACTGGGAAGCAGATCTTCTCAACAGACACGACCTCCACCCGGGAGAATGGGGACTTCATCCAGAAGTCTTCCAATAGGATTGTACACCATTGGGAAAGGCCACAGGTGGACATGATGGCGTCCCGCCTCAACAAAAAGCTATAAAAGATATTGCACCGGGTCAAGGGACCCTCAGGCGATAGCTATGGACGCTCTGGTAACACCGTGGGTGTACCAGTCGGTTTATGTGTTCTCCCCTCTGCCTCTCATACCAAAGGTACTGAGAATAATAAGAAGGCGAGGAGTAAGAACGATACTCGTGGATGGCCAAGAAGAGCTTGGTACCCAGAACTTCAAGAATTTATATCAGAGGACCCATGGCCTCTGCCACTCAGACAGGACCTGCGGCAGCAGGGGCCCTGTCTGTTCCAAGACTTACCGCGGCTGCGTTTGTCAGCATGGCGGTTGAACGCCGGATCCTGAAGGAAAAGGACATTCCGGAGGAAGTCATTCCTACGCTTACTAAAGCCAGGAAAGAGGTTACAGCAACTCATTATCACCGCATATGGCGAAAATATGTTGCATGGTGTGAGGCCGAAAGGGCCCCAACAGAGGAATTTCAACTAGGTCGATTTCTGCATTTCCTGCAAGCAGGAGTGACTATGGGCCTTAAATTGGGTTCCATTAAGGTACAGATCTCGGCTCTGTCGATTTTCTTTCAAAAAGAACTAGCTTCAGTACCTGAAGTTCAGACATTTATAAAAGGAGTGCTGCAGAGTCAGCCCCCGTTTGTGCCTCCTGTGGCACCTTGGGATCTCAACGTGGTGTTGAGTTTCTTAAAATCACATTGGTTTGAACCACTAAAAACCGTGGATCTGAAATATCTCACGTGGAAGGTGGTTATGTTATTGGCCTTGGCTTCTGCCAGGCGAGTATCAAAGTTGGCGGCTTTGTCTTGTAAAAGCCCTTATTTGATTTTCCATATGGATAGGGCAGAATTGAGGACTCGTCCCCAGTTTCTCCCAAAGGTGGTGTCAGCGTTTCACCTGAACCAGCCTATTGTGGTGCCTAGGCTACTAGGGACTTGGAGGACTCCAAGTTGCTAGACGTTGTCAGGGCACTGAAAATATATGTTTCCAGAACGGCTAGAGTCAGAAAATCTGACTCGCTGTTTATCCTATATGCACCTAACAAGCTGGGTGCTCCTGCTTCTAAGCAGACTATTGCTCGTTGGATTTGTAGTACAATTCAGCTTGCACATACTGTGGCAGGCCTGCCACAGCCAAAATCTGTCAATGCCCATTCCACAAGGAAGGTGGGCTCATCTTGGGCGGCTGCCCGAGAGGTCTCGGCTTTACAACTTTGCCGAGCAGCTACTTGGTCAGGGGCAAACACGTTTGCAAAATTCTACAAATTTGATACCCTGGCTGAGGAGGACCTGGAGTTCTCTCATTCAGTGCTGCAGAGTCATCCGCACTCTCCCGCCCGTTTGGGAGCTTTGGTATAATCCCCATGGTCCTTACGGAGTTCCCAGCATCCACTAGGACGTTAGAGAAAATAAGAATTTACTCACCGGTAATTCTATTTCTCGTAGTCCGTAGTGGATGCTGGGCGCCCATCCCAAGTGCGGTTTATCTGCAATACTTGTACATAGTTATTGTTAACTAAATCGGGTTATTGTTGAGCCATCTGTTGAGAGGCTCTATTGTTTCATACTGTTAACTGTGTTTCATATCACGAGTTGTACGGTGTGATTGGTGTGGCTGGTATGAGTCTTACCCGGGATTCAAAATCCTTCCTTATTGTGTACGCTCGTCCGGGCACAGTACCTAACTGAGGCTTGGAGGAGGGTCATAGTGGGAGGAGCCAGTGCACACCAGGTAGTCTAAGATCTTTCTAGAGTGCCCAGCCTCCTTCGGAGCCCGCTATTCCCCATGGTCCTTACGGAGTTCCCAGCATCCACTACGGACTACGAGAAATAGAATTACCGGTGAGTAAATTCTTATTTTATCCTGTATGCATCCAACAAGCTGGGTGCTCCTGCTTCAAAGCAGACTATTGCTTGCTGGATCTGTAACACGATTCAGCAGGCTCATTCTGCGGCTGGATTGCCGCCTCCAAAATCAGTAAAAGCCCATTCCACAAGGAAGGTGGGCTCTTCTTGGGCGGCTGCCCGAGGGGTCTCGGCATTACAGCTTTGCCGAGCAGCTACTTGGTCAGGTTCAAACACTTTTGCAAAATTCTACAAGTTTGATACCCTGGCTGAGGAGGACCTTGTGTTTGCTCATTCGGTGCTGCAGAGTCATCCGCACTCTCCCGCCCGTTTGGGAGCTTTGGTATAATCCCCATGGTCCTTACGGAGTCCCCAGCATCCACTAGGACGTTAGAGAAAATAAGATCTTACTTACCGGTAAATCTATTTCTCGTAGTCCGTAGTGGATGCTGGGTGCCCGTCCCAAGTGCGGACGACTTCTGCAATTCTTGTATATAGTTATTGCTTAAATAAGGGTTATGTTGGTTGCATCAGGTTGGTCTGATGCTCTGTTGTAGTTCATACTGTTAACTGGGTAAGTTTATCACGAGTTATACGGTGTGGCTGGTATGAGTCTTACCCTGGATTCCAAAATCCTTTCCTTGTACTGTCAGCTCTTCCGGGCACAGTTTCCTTAACTGAGGTCTGGAGGAGGGACATAGAGGGAGGAGCCAGTGCACACCAGTATTCCTAATTCTTTTTTAAAGTGCCATGTCTCCTGCGGAGCCCGTCTATTCCCCATGGTCCTTACGGAGTCCCCAGCATCCACTACGGACTACGAGAAATAGATTTACCGGTAAGTAAAATCTTATTTTTTTTCTGATTACAATTAGTGATGAGCGGATTCGGTTTTACTCGGTTTTACTCGGTTCTCAAAACCGAATCTTATTGGCTCACTGATGTCACGTGTTTTGGATAGCCAATAAGATTCGGTTTTGAGAACCGAGTAAAACCGAGTAAAACCGAATCCGCTCATCACTAATTACAATCCCTTTCCAGCTTACACAAAAGCTATGGGTCCGGGATTATAGAAGCTGCTGCGTGCAGCTCTTGGCGTGTCGGGCCTCAAAAAGGAGCCCCCTCACAGCCACAAGCAGCTCAGCTAACAACAGCTGAGGCTGCAGAAAGGACTGGACGGAACTTGTTGGAGAAGCCCCGTCAGAGTCCAGGAGCACTGGATCGCAGGTATTTATGACAGGGGCGATCAGATGCCGCCCCGCCGTGTGTGGGACTGCGCGCCGCCAATTCTGTTACCGCCGCCGCCCGTTACTTCCCTGCAGCCTCTTGTCACAGGCTCCCTAGCGCCCGCACTAGCCGCCGCTCCTGACCCGCCGGCCAGTGTAAGAATCCGGCGCAGAGGGAAGCCAGAGACGCCGCCGCCCGCTCATACCCGCAGTACGGGAGCTCACGCTTGGCGGGGGGGGGGGGGGGGGATTGCGGCGGCTCAGCCCTCACTCAGACCGCGGACAGCGCTCAGGGCTGCCGCGGTCTGTCCCCTCTACATGCAGCGCAGCTGAAGGGGGGAGGGGACAAAATGCCAACAACAGCAGTACTAGTCAGGCTGTTAAGCCAAGATAAGATATAAGTATTACATAGGTACAATGTTGCATTGTATTGAAAGGCTGCATTATATTGTGCACTGCTGCTTGATATGAGAGAGGCTGCATTATATTGTGCACTGCTGCTTGATATGAGAGGCTGCATTATATTGTGCACTGCTGCTTGATATGAGAGAGGCTGCATTATATTGTGCACTGCTGCTTGATATGAGAGGGAAAGTTAAGGCCATGGTTTTAAGAACACGTCTTTATAACCTAGTATGCTATGTTATACAATGTAAGCACATGGCTGGAAGCCATTTTAACATGCTTCCTGTTTCTTCTTCCAGGAAGAGGCTGTTCAACAATACTCCACCGGATGGCGTAGGGGTGTTGGTATGACTTTTGGATTAAGTTTCCTATAGTCTGGCCACGTGCACTGCCTTCAGCAGTACAACATAATGAATAAGGCATCAGCAAACACAAAATGCAGTGTAACTGCAATGTCTGTCAGTGTGTGTTGTCTCACAAAATGGGCGCTGCTTGACAACAGGTGCCCCTATGGAGTCAAAGAAAAGGATGTACCTGGTAAGTACCAAAATCCTATTTTTGCTGTGAGGTGGATTAATGCAGAAACAAGAACCACAAAGTATTTATTGGCTGTGGTTACAAAAAAAAACCAGGAAATAGCCACATTTTGTTTTTTTGTTCACTTTTCTGCAATTTTATTTAAAACGAAACACAGCAAGAATTGAGGCTCGGGTGAGACCGCAAAAGATACCAAAGGGTCTCAGGATGGGTCTCAGTCTTTGCACAGGTCCCAGTCTAGTTCGGGTCACAAAGTTCTCATTTGTCTTATAATTTCCCAGTTTCTGCTATATTGCATCCTGACGACTGCGCAGGGTGAGCATCAGGAAGGAAATTGGACCACCAGTCAGATAGTGAGGATATTGACAGCCGCCATTGATTCTCTCATCAGGGTGGTACGTCAGTCTCTGATTTTTACGGACACTGAAGAACCGCTGACAAATAATAAGGTGGTATTTACTAAACGACAGATCTTTTTAGTGTGTTTTCAGACTCTCTTAATGAGCGGTTAATAGAGGCTTGGCAGAATCCACATAAATGGGTTTCTATACCTCGCCGGTTTAAGTTTAGTTACCCGTTTCCACAGTCTGTGACATCTACATGGGAGAATCCGTCAATGGTGGATTCGTCTGTGTCAAAACTTACACACGCAAAAAAATTAACCAGTACCAACTGCTACTACGCTTCAAGACCCGTCAGAGCGTAAGCTAAAACTCCATGTATACAGCAGCAGGGGTGCTACTTAGATCTAGTTTGGTTGGAATTTGGGTACATAAGGCGGTGATTATATTGATAACATACGCCTGCAAGCCGACCACTTTATACTTCTTGCTGATCACATCGGTGAAGCTGCTGAGTATTTATGTGCAGCTTCTACGGACGTCTGTCAAGTCAGTTCTCGCTTTTCAGAGTCACTAGTTTCGGCACGACGGGCTCTCTGAAAGCATTACCTTCCGCTGACAGGAAGTTGTTTAATTCTAAATTAGAGATCTCAGCCTCTTCGAGGCTGTGGTACAGGAACAACCACACCTAATAGATGTGGTAGAGAACGTGGTTTTCAACGCTAGGGCCACCAAGAAGCCTGGGACATGGTGTAGTATGGGTGACCGGCGGTCTCCTGACCGACGCCGGGATCCTGGCAGCATACCGACGCCGGGATCCCGGCGGGGAGGGGCGAGTGCAGCAAGCCCCTTGCGGGCTCGCTGCGCTCGCCACGCTGCGTGCTCGGTGGCGACCTGCGGTCGCCACGGGTTCTATTCCCACTCTATGGGTGTCGTGGACACCCACGAGTGGAAATAGTCCCTGTTGGTCGGCATGCCGACCATCGGGCTCACGGAGGAGGTCATGTGACTGTCGGTCAGCCGACCGGCGGTCACATGACTACCACCCGGGACATGAAGTGCTCCCAGCCCATGTCTAAGTTCTGGAAATCGCAATTCAGTCTCTGCTAGATTCAGCAGTTGTTTCCAGT
Source organism: Pseudophryne corroboree (assembly GCF_028390025.1). Classification (NCBI taxonomy): domain Eukaryota; kingdom Metazoa; phylum Chordata; class Amphibia; order Anura; family Myobatrachidae; genus Pseudophryne; species Pseudophryne corroboree. The sequence continues at coordinate 679,067,892 of NC_086445.1, read as the reverse complement.
CCCTGTTCACTAACAAGATCAGGGTTATTACTCCAGTTTTTGTAGGACCAAAGCCGGATAGCTCGGTCAGACCAATATTGAACTTAAACAGTCTCAATCAGTACGTCACTTACTACAGATTCAAACTGGAATCCCTGCGGTCTGTATTTGCATGTTTACAGCTACAGGATTACAGTTTGGCCGCATCGTCAGTGGTTCTTGCGTTTGCGCTACGGCGAAACCATTACCAGTTTCAGACTACTGTTGGCCTCTCGTCAGCAACTCGGGTAGTCACCAAACTGATGTTTGTGATGATAGCTCATCTCAGATCACTGGAAGTGATAATAGTTCCGTACTTGGACGATCTACTCATCAAAGTTCCGTCTCAACAGATGATCCTCCAACATGCGTTGCTAACGTACAATGGGCTAGTTCAGCACGGTTGGATTGTCAACTTCAGGAAATCACATTCAATTCCTAGGAATGATTCTCGATACGGTAGATCAACTAATTTACCTACCAGAACACAAAGTACAGAGTATTCGTCATCTGGTACAATTAGTGCTCAAGCACGCACAGTCTCTGTACATTTGTGCATTCGATTGTTAGGAAATATGGTGGCAGCTTTCGAAGCGCTTCAGTTCGGAAGATTTCACTCACGTCCTTTTCGCCTGGAGGTGCTCGCACAGTGGTCGGCCTCACATCGGCAAATTCACCAGATGGTGGTGATGTCTCCACGGGCCAGAGTATCTACTCTGGTGGCTCAAAGTACACACGCTAACCGCAGGAAAACGGTTCGGCGTCTGCAATTGGATAATTCTAACGACGGACGCGAGTCTCAGAGGTTGGGGAGCTGTGGTTCAAAATTGTCAGCTCCAGGGTCTCTGGGCGGATCACGAAAGATTGCCGTCTATAAATGTCCTGGAACTCGGGGCAATTTACAATGCGCTACGACAAGCAGTGCACAGGCTTCGGTCTCAGACTGTCCAGGTGCAGTCAGACAACGCGACGGCGGTCGAATACATCAACAAAGAAACGAGAAGCCGCATGGCCATGCGGGAAGTAGCTCGAATCTTCAATTGGGCCGAGCATCACCAAGTGATATTGTCGGCAGTGTTCATTCCGGGAGTGGACTACTAACAGGCGGATTATCTAAGCAATCGGGATTTTCATCCAGGAGAATGGGCATTAAATCCAGAAGTGTTTCACATGTTAATCCAGAGGTGGGGTTACCCTCAAGTGGATCTGATGCCATCTCGCCACAATCACCAAACGCCCCAGTATGTGTCCAGAACGCGAGATCCAAAGGCAGTGGCTATGGATGCTCTCACAATCGTGTGGCCGTACAGCCTAGTGTATCTGTTTCCACCGTTTCCGCTGCTTCCTCTGTTGCTACAACTGATCAAAAGACAGTCCGCCACAGTCATACTAGTGGCGCCTCATTGGCCTCGAAGAGCTTGGTTCTCGGATCTCCGCGGACTACTTGCAGACGATCCTTGGCCGCTCCCACTACGTCCGGATCTGTTACAACAGGGTCCGTTCCTTTACCGCAATTTACCGCTGCTGCGGTTGACGGGGTGGTTGTTGAGACCGCCCTCTTAAGAAAAGAGGGCATTTCAGAATCTGTTATACCAACCAGGTTACGAGCTAGGAAGCCAGTTACGGCAGCTCATTATTACAGAATTTGGCGTGCCTATATAGGTTGGTGTGAAGCTCGGAAGTTTCCGACATCATCATTCAAGTTATCCCGTCTTTTGTTATTTCTACAGACGGGGTTAGATGGAGGACTGCGTTTATCTACGCTAAAGGTGCAGGTCTCTGCTTTGTCAATTTACTTTCAAAAACGTTTGGCTCTATTGCCGTCTGTACACACCTTTCTGCAAAGTGTCCTCAGAGTACAGCCTCCATTCATTCCACCTACAGCGTCATGGGACTTGAATCTGATTTTAGATTTCTTACAGTTTTCATATTTTGAACCCTTACAACAAGTGGATATTAAGTTTCTCACTTGGAAAACAATTATCTTCTAGCCTTAGCTTCGGCAAGGCGTGTTTCAGATTTGGGTGCCTTGTCATGCAAGCCACCGTTTTTGGTGTTTCATGATGACACAGCGGAACTTCGGACGAATTCCGCTTTCTTGCCAAGGGTAGTGTCATTTTTTCACATCAATCAACCAATGGTAGTTCCTGTGTGAACAGGTAATTCGGGAACTCTGGATATGGTACGCGCATTACGCGTTTAGGTATCCCGAACGTCTACCGTTCGTAAGACGGATACGTTGTTTGTTCTCTATGATGCTGCCAAGATAGGTTGGCCAGCGTCTAAGCAGACCATATCCAGATGGATTAAACTGACCATACGTCCGGCTTACCTTCATGCTAAGGTTACAGCCGCCTACGTCAGTAACAGCTCATTCCACACGTTCTGTGGGAACTTCATGGGCAGCTGGTCGTGGGGCTTCTACGACGCAGCTTTGCCGTGCGGCTACATAGTCATCAGTGCACACGTTTGTGCGCTTTTACAAGTATGATACGTTTGCGGCATCAGCATCTAGCTTTGGCCGCCTAGTGTTACAGGTGCCAAACAGCTCTCCCGCCCACGAGGGAAGCTTTGGTATGTCCCAAGAGTACTCCAGTGACCCCTAGTGGATGAAAAAGAAAATAGGATTTTGGTACTTACCAGGTAAATCCTTTTCTTTGAATCCATAGGGGGCACTGGACGCCCACCCAGAGCAGTTTTACCTGGTTGTGGTAAGTTCAGTGGATCTTATGGTAACACATTCTCACCGATTTATCGGTTATGGTGTCAACTGTTTAGTTGTCAGTTACGTTATGTGTCAACTTTATTGTTGTCCGTTATGTTATAATGTTATAGGTAATTCTCTATTGTTCATCCTTTCTTTCGCTCCTGTTTGCCTCAGGAAAAAACACTGAGGTATTCTGGGAGTATGGAAGGGAGGGGAGTTACTGAAATTTGAATATTCAGTGCCCTGTCCTTGCTAACACCGTCCATATCCCAAGAGTACTCCAGTGCCCCCTATGGATTCAAAGAAAAGGATTTACCTGGTAAGTACCAAAATCCTATTTTTTCAGGATTCTGTTATTCCTTATGCGGGCTGCTCCTCTGGGTTACGTAAGAGACTGTGTGCGAATGTTGTAAATACGGATACTGACACGGACTCAGATTCTTGTGTCGACGATAGTGACACCAGAGAGAGAGATCATAAATTGGCAAAAAGTATACAATATATGATTGTGGCTATAAGGGATGTGTTGGAGGTTACAGAAAGCACTCCTGTACCTCAAATTTTGTATTCCCGAAAGGATTCAGATAGCTTACCCTTTCCCGGCTGAGGACAGGAAAAAATGGGTGTCACCCCCTGTGTTAGACAGTGCGCTTTCCAGGTTGACAAAGAAGGTAATTCTCCCTGCTCCTGGCACGGCTTCTCTTACAGAGCCGGCAGACCGCAAAATGGAAATGACATTGAAATCCATTTGTTACCAATGGTACACTACTCAGGCCCACTATTGCCTGCGCAGGGGTGAGTCGCGCTGTTGAAAAATGGTCAGAAAGCGTGTCATCAGAAATTGACACGATTGATAAAGATGAGATACTTCTTAAGTTAGGGAATATCAAGGACGCTGCCACCTACATGCTGGAAGCAATGAAGGATATTGGACTCTTGAATTCACAAGCCGCTACCATGGCAGTATCGGCTAGGCGTCCGCTGTGGATTCACCAGTGGAACGCGGATGCAGATTCCAAAAGAAACATGGAGGCGCTCCCATATAAAGGTGAGGCCTTATTTGGCGATGGCCTGAATGCGTTAGTCTCGGCTGCTACCGCAGGTAAGTTGACATTTAAACCCTATGCGCCTGCACCGGCAAAAGACCTATAACCCGCATATACAGTCCTTTCGGCCCAATAAATACAAAAAGACAAGAGGTTCCCCCTTCTTTGCAGGTAGGGGAAGGGGAAAGAAGCCCACAGCGGCACCAGGTTCCCAAGAGCAGAAGTCTACCCGTGCTTCTGAAAAATCCTCAGCATGACGCTGGAGCTCCCTTGCAGGAGGCCGCTCGGGTGGGGGCACGTCTCACTCTTCAGCCAAGGTTTGATTTTCTCTGGCCTGGATCTCTGGGTGTTGCAAATAGTATCCCAGGGATACAAACTGGAGTTTCAAGACGTTCCCCATGCCGATTTTTCAAATCGACCTTGCCAGTTTCTCAGCCAGAAAGAGAAGCAGTAACAGCGGCAATTCAAAAGTTATGTCAAGACCAGGTCATAGTCCTGGTACCGTTGTCACAACAAGGGCGGGGTTTTTATTCAAGCCTCTTTGTTGTTCCGAAGCCGGACGGCTCGGTCAGACCGATCCTAAATCTAAAGGATCTGAATTGTTATCTGAAAAGGTTCAAGTTCAAGATGGAATCACTTCGAGTGCCAGTCTGGAGGAGGGGGACTACTTGGTGTCGGTAGACATAAAGAATGTGGTTAGAGCTTTGAAAATCTATGTTGCTAGAACGGCTCGTATACGGAAAACAGAGGCCCTGTTTGTCCTGTATGCTCACAACAAGATTGGCTGTCCTGCTTCCAAGCAGACTATTGCACGGTGGATCAGAAATACGATTCAGCAAGCTCATACTACGGCCGGATTGCCGTTACCGACGTCGGTGAAGGCCCATTCCACTAGGAAGGTGGGCTCATCCTGGGCGGCTGCCCGGGGGGGGTCTCGGCATTACAACTGTGCCGAGCAGCTATTTGGTCAGGGTCAAACACATTTGCTAAGTTCTACAAGTTTGACACCTTGGCCGAGGCGGACCTAAAGTTTGGTCAATCGGTGCTGCAGGGTCATCCGCACTCCTGCCCGTACTGGTGCTTTGGTATAGACCCCATGGTCTTGATGTCGTCCCCAGCATCCTCTAGGACGTATGAGAAAACAGGATTTTGATACCTACCGGTAAATCCTTTTCTCTGACGTCCTAGTGGATGCTGGGAACTCCGTAAGGACCATGGGGAATAGCGGGTCCGCAGGAGACTGGGCACAACTAAGAAAGATTTAGGACTACCTGGTGTGCACTGGCTCCTCCCTCTATGCCCCTCCTCCAGACCTCAGTTAGAATTTTGTGCCCGGCCGAGCTGGATGCACACTAGGGGCTCTCCTGAGCTCCTAGAAAAGAAAGTATATTTTAGGTTTTTTATTTTCAGTGAGCTCTCCTTCTGATGAATTAAATGAAGTATGTGAAGAAGCGTGGGCTTCCCCCGATAAGAAACTGGTAATTTCTAAAAAGTTACTAATGGCGTACCCTTTCCCGCCAGAGGATAGGTCACGTTGGGAGACATCCCCTAGGGTGGATAAAGCGCTCACACGCCTGTCAAAGAAGGTGGCACTACCATCTCCGGACACGGCCGCCCTAAAGGAACCTGCTGATAGGAAGCAGGTTGCTATCCTGAAGTCTGTATATACACACTCAGGAATTATACTGAGACCGGCTATTGCTTCAGCATGGATGTGCAGTGCTGCAGCTGCGTGGTCAGATTCCCTGTCGGAAAACATTGATACCCTAGACAGGGACACTATATTGCTAACCGTAGAGCATATTAAAGACGCTGTCTTATACATGAGAGATGCACAGAGGGATATTTGCCGGCTGCCATCTAAAATAAACGCAATGTCCATTTCTGCCAGGAGAAGATTGTGGACTCGGCAGTGGACAGGAGATGCAGATTCTAAAAGGCACATGGAAGTTTTGCCTTACAAGGGTGAGGAGTTGTTTGGGGATGGTCTCTCGGACTTCGTTTCCACAGCAACAGCTGGGAAGTCAGCATTTTTACCCCATGTTCCCTCACAGCCAAAGAAAGCACCGTATTATCAGGTACAGTCCTTTTGGCCCCAAAAAGGTAAGCGGGTTAGAGGCGCGTCCTTTCTGCCCAGAGGTAGAGGGAAAAAGCTGCAACATACAGCCAGTTCCCAGGAACAAAAGTCCTCCCCCGCTTCCTCTAAGTCCACCGCATGACGCTGGGGCTCCACAGGCAGAGCCAGGTACGGTGGGGGCCCGTCTTAAGAACTTCAGCAACCAGTGGGCTCGTTCACGGGTGGATCCCTGGATTCTACAGGTAGTATCTCAGGGGTACAAGCTGGAATTCGAGACGTCTCCCCCTCGCCGTTTCCTCAAATCTGCCTTGCCGACAGCTCCCCCGGACAGGGAGGCAGTGCTGGAGGCGATTCACAAGCTGTATTCTCAGCAGGTGATAATCAAGGTACCCCTCCTTCAACAAGGACGGGGTTAATATTTCACAATGTTTGTGGTACCGAAACCGGACGGTTCGGTGAGACCCATTTTAAATTTAAAATCTTTGAACACTTATATAAGAAGGTTCAAGTTCAAGATGGAATCGCTCAGAGCGGTGATTGCAAGCCTGGACGAGGGGGATTACATGGTGTCACTGGACATCAAGGATGCTTACCTGCATGTCCCCATTTACCCTCCTCACCAGGAGTACCTCAGATTTGTGGTACAGGACTGTCATTACCAATTCCAGACGTTGCCGTTTGGTCTGTCCACGGCACCGAGGGTATTTACCAAGGTAATGGCCGAAATGATGATACTCCTTCGGAAAAAGGGAGTTTTAATTATCCCGTACTTGGACGATCTCCTTATAAAGGCGAGGTCCAGGGAACAGTTGTTGATCGGAGTAGCACTAGCTCGGGAAGTGCTACAACAGCACGGCTGGATCCTGAATATTCCAAAGTCGCAGCTGCTTCCTACAACGCGTCTACTGTTCCTGGGGATGGTTCTGGACACAGAACAGAAAAAAAAGTGTTTCTTCCGGAGGAGAAGGCCAAGGAGTTATCGTCTCTAGTCAGAGACCTCCTAAAACCAAAACAGGTGTCGGTGCACCACTGCACGCGAGTCCTGGGAAAGATGGTGGCTTCTTACGAAGCAATTCCATTCGGCAGGTTCCATGCAAGGATCTTTCAGTGGGATCTGTTGGACAAGTGGTCCGGATCGCATCTTCAGATGCATCGGCTGATAACCCTGTCTCCGAGGACCAGGGTGTCGCTGCTGTGGTGGCTGCAGAGTGCTCATCTTCTAGAGGGCCGCAGATTCGGCATACAGGACTGGATCCTGGTGACCACGGATGCCAGCCTTCGAGGTTGGGGGGCAGTCACACAGGTAAGAAACTTCCAAGGACTATGGACAAGTCAGGAGACTTCCCTACACACAAATATTCTGAACTAAGGGCCATTTACAATGCCCTAAGTCAGGCAAGACCCCTGCTTCAACACCAGCCGGTGCTGATACAGTCAGACAACATCACGGCGGTCGCCCATGTAAATCGTCAGGGCGGCACAAGAAGCAGGATGGCGATGGCAGAAGCCACAAGGATTCTCCGATGGGCGGAAAATCATGTGTTAGCACTGTCATCAGTGTTCATTCCGGGAGTGGACAACTGGGAAGCAGACTTCCTCAGCAGGCACGACCTCCACCCGGGAGAGTGGGGACTTCATCCAGAAGTCTTCCAACTGATTGTACACCGTTGGGAAAGGCCACAGGTGGACATGATGGCGTCCCGCCTCAACAAAAAGCTAAAAAGATATTGCGCCAGGTCAAGGGACCCTCAGGCGATAGCTGTGGACGCTCTAGTGACACCGTGGGTGTACCAGTCGGTTTATGTGTTCCCTCCTCTGCCTCTCATACCCAAGGTACTGAGAATAATAAGAAGGAGAGGAGTAAGGACTATAATTGTGGTTCCGGATTGGCCAAGAAGAGCTTGGTACCCAGAACTTCAATAAATGATCTCAGAGGACCCATGGCCTCTGCCGCTCAGACAGGACCTGCTGCAGCAGGGACCCTGTCTGTTCCAAGACTTACCGCGACTGCGTTTGACGGCATGGCGGTTGAACGCCGGATCCTGAAGGAAAAAGGCATTCCGGAGGAGGTCATCCCTACGCTGATTAAAGCTAGGAAGGAGGTGACCGCAAACCATTATCACCGCATATGGCGAAAATATGTTGCGTGGTGTGAGGCCAGAAGGGCCCCAACGGAGGAATTTCAGCTGGGTCGATTTCTGCACTTCCTACAGTCAGGGGTGACTATGGGCCTCAAATTAGGTTCCATTAAGGTCCAGATTTCGGCTCTGTCGATTTTCTTCCAAAAAGAATTGGCTTCACTGCCTGAAGTTCAGACGTTTGTTAAAGGAGCGCTGCATATTCAGCCCCCTTTTGTGCCTCCAGTGGCACCTTGGGATCTCAACGTGGTGTTGGATTTCCTTAAGTCACATTGGTTTGAGCCACTTAAAACCGTGGAACTAAAATATCTCACGTGGAAAGTGGTCATGCTGTTGGCCTTGGCTTCGGCCAGGCGTGTGTCAGAATTGGCGGCTTTGTCATGTAAAAGCCCTTATCTGATTTTCCCTATGGATAGGGCAGAATTGAGGACTCGTCCCCAATTTCTTCCTAAGGTGGTATCTGCTTTTCATTTGGACCATGTATACTTAATGTTCTATAAAAAACATTTAAGGAGCGCTAATATCCAATAAAAAACTTTTATTATTAGAGATAGTGGAAAACCACTTATGATGATTAGTTTATAAGTTAAAAACATAAGCAGTGCGGGGCGTGGCCTGAGCGTTAACCTGGAGAGTTGTGCTGTGGCTGAGCTCAAGCTAATTGGGTGTTAAACCTGCTTATTGCTGCTGGCCCCTGCAGCTAATCAGCCCTACTCAGCTTTACTCACGACTGTGGCCAGTAACCTTTGCTCAGGGACACCATCGGGTGGCCCCTCCGGCGTGTTTTACGGCTGAGGCCTACCGCTTGTCCGGAAGCCGGGGCCTCAATTTTGGAGCCTTCCCGGCGCCGAGCTCCGGGACCGGAGCGCGGCCGAAACGGGACCCGTGGCTGCCCACCCTCTCGCCTGGGAGCCCCCTCATACCTCCTCCAGCCTGCCTTAGACCCTCGGGCACAATTGGGGCAGGGAAGACTCACTGCCTGTCCCCTGGAACCGCAGATGCTGTGTGAGATCTTCAGCCTGTGTATATGACGGCGGCCATCTTGGATCCCACAGCTAAAATGTAAGTGGAACTGTTCTACATCCACTCCTGGTGCGCAGCTCACGATCCTCATCTCCTCCACATACCTCTCCCCTCATCCCCCCAGAGTGACTGTGAACTTGCCCTGCTAAGGCCCTACACGGCTGGGAGTACATCCTGCGGGCTGTCATCGGGAAACGGCTACACAGGCGCTCGCGACCTTTAGCCGGGTCACGCACGGTTCAGCCGAGTCGTGGATTCTGTGACCCCCGTCCTCCAACTAACTGCTGCGACCCCCAGCGGACCCCCGGCCACCCTGAATCCCTCTATTACCTCCTGAGGACCTCCCCCAAAGCCGCGACCTATTTGAAAAGCCTAGCTGAAGCACATTATATGAACTGCCTCGCTTGCTACTCTGCGGCGGTCATCTTCTTAACGGCCGCTGGTGCCAACGCGGCCTTCCCACCGAGGCTATGTGAACACCAAAAGTGGAACGTGACCAACTGGGTTCTATATGCTGCCACACTGCTGATTCCAATGCTTACAGGCGTTCGCCTGGCGTATACTATGCTATAATATGACCAAGCCACGCAGAGGGGATAGCGGGTTATACTTCTAATTGGGATATGTCCTAATGTTTTCTTCCTCGAGGCCCTGTTCTGGACTCTGTTCTCTTCACTCAGACAAATGACAAGACGGCGCCGATCTGGTAACGCATCAAAAGCCAAGTCCGCAACCACACAAGCTGCAGCATTTCATACTCTATTTGGCACCCTCGTTCCTGACCCCACCACCTCCACCCCTCTCACTGACTCCTTGCCGTCAACCATCATGGAGGATACCGAGGCCCCGCCCTCTCCAAAACATCGCCAAGCTGGGTCTATCAGTAAAGACTCTGCCGATATGGCGGCGGTCCCCGTACAGCTACGCTCTCTTCCGACTCGCCAAGACATTCAACAAGATTTGTCCAACATGGAAAAAAGAATTCATGATTCCCTACAAGCGAGTCTCTCCACCATCCAGTCTGATCTCACGCAAGTAGCAAACAGAGTGGTCGACCTGGAAGATCACAGAGATGAGACGGACTCTAAACTCGCCGACCTCCACGATCTTGTATCTCGATACTCACGTACCACCACTGAAATGAGACGTAGACTGGACGATATAGATAACAGAGGTAAGCGGAATAACTTGAGGGTCAAAGGTCTACCCGAAGATGTGCAGCCCCAGGGCTTGGTTGCGGCGTTGACTACAATATTCAACGGCCTTCTTGGTGCCGATCCTAGCTCTCAAATAGTGTTTGACAGAGCACATCGGGCACTACGACCGAGAGGAGCGCCCACGGAGCGACCTAGAGATGTCATCTGCCGACTACATTACTTTCAGGTGAAAGAGAATATTCTACAGAAATCCAGACAGGCCTCGACCATAGATTTTAAAGGCCACCACATACAGGTTTACCAGGACCTTTCCTGGGTGACCCTACAACAGAGGCGTCTTCTCCACCCCCTTACGGAAGCTCTTCGGAAAAAGGATATTAGATTCCGCTGGGGCTTTCCTTTAAGCGTCCAAGTCACCCGTGATGGGAACCGATATGTTCTCGAGGACTATGAAGGTGTCCCGTCATTCTGCACCGCATTGGGTTTACCGTTAATCTCACTGCCAAATTGGACGGACCCCCTGCAGCTTCCCACTACGGCACTTCCTCGCAGGGAACCTTGGAAAAGAGTGGGCCCCTCCAGACGACGCAATCGGACTGGCAGAACTGATGAAACATCTGAAATTTCATGACTGAGTTTGCCATCCTAAATTGTGATATCCTTTTTTTAGGTTACCTCACTGAAGGCTCACATAGATCTTTTTACTGGTTATTGAATATATGAGCTTCAACTGCCCAGAGACTGCCTACTATTGTCTTAATGTTAGAAGCTAATTACGTACCTAACCTGGGAGGTTTCTTGTGGACTGTGTGGGATTAGGTGGCGAGATGGGAGGAGGTGGTTGTTTGGTTTCCCTCCGCCCATTCTTACTTCCTGATCATGATGTATCCCTTTAAAATACCCTTTTACTTAACTATCTAAAATTGTTGAACCCGGTATCACCCTTTGGACCCCCCTCTCTGCTGTACATTTCTTAGACCATGGGATGCGTAATTTATACCCATGGCTATCAAAGCAGAGATTGCTATTATATGTTGTTGTCTATATTTCTTTTTTGGTTTCTCCATTTCTTTTTCTATGTTAAAATAGCTATGTCTTCCTTTCTTTCCTCATGTGTTTACCCACCTACCCCCCCCCCCCTCCCCTCCTCCCGTGCCACTACCAATTCCAGGTTATTTATGGTGCGGCAATGTGTCGGAATCGTAGTCAAGGTAAATCGTTCAGTCAGTTGATTCATGCTTTCTTTTCTATATGGCTAGCTTAAAAATTATTTCATACAATGTGAAAGGTTTAAATATCTCAGAAAAAAGATCAGGCCTACTACACACCTTACATACTGATGGAGCAGAGGTTGTTTTCTTACAGGAAACACATTTCAAGCAGGGGGCCTCCCCGGGTATTCGCTCTCGTCATTTTCCCAATGGTTACTTTAACGATTATTCTGGAGCGAAGGCTAGGGGTGTTGCCATTCTTTTTGCCAAGCATCTGAGACTGCTAGATGTTTCCGAAATGTTGATAGGTGATGGGAGGGGGATTCTGGTTAGAGCTTCCATAGCCCATCAGACATTCACCTTTGTAAATCTCTACCTTCCTAACCGAGGACAAACTCGGTTTCTTAGGGAATCATTAGAACTAATAGAGCAAAACCTGATGGGTACCTTGGTAGTGGGAGGAGATCTTAACTGGGTCCTTGAACCCCGCTTGGATTCCTCCTCTAGGTCCCCACGGAATACTCTTAGAGAGTCCAGACGATTTAGAGCTGTTCTACATGATTTTCAACTGGTTGACGCTTGGCGTCTTCTGCACCCTTCAGATAGAGACTTAACTTTTTACTCACCCCCACATAACTCATATTCACGAATAGATTGCCTCTGCGTGAGCCATGCCCATCTGGATCTATTGATTGCTGCAACTATCGGCCAAATAACAATATCAGACCATGCCCCAATTACACTCACACTTTCTCTCCGCCATCCCCCCCCCAAACACTGGCGCTGGCGGTTCAATGAACAACTCCTTCGAGACCCTGTTTGCCGAGCCCAAATTGAGACAGCAATAGACGACTACATCTCTTTGAATGCGACTGATGATGTATCCCCGGTTATATTATGGGAGGCACATGAATGTGTGATTAGAGGCCAGTGCATACAACTAGGCTCGCGCCTGAAAAAACATAAGGTTGAGTGTAGAAACGCCTTACAAGAGAAAATAAAAAAACTGGAACTGACTCATAAGTCCACGTTGGCGTCGGACACATTTGCCGAACTCCAAACAGCGAGGCAAGCTCTTGCTACTTTACTCAGCGACGGTACCCGCAGGGCGTTCCGTAAATGTCGACATAAATATCATAGATGGGGAAACAAACCCGGTAGACTTCTGGCACGTGCTCTTAGAGCTCAGAGATCTCTAACGTACATACCTAAACTCACGGGTGCTGACGGGGTATCCCGGACCTCTGATACAGAGATAGCGGAGATTTTCCATAACTATTATTCAGCCTTATACAACCTGACCTCTACGCGGACATTAACTGCACACAAAGATCACAAACATAACATACAGAAGTTTTTGGAGGAAGTCACTTTTCCGACTCTTCCAACGGACATTGGCCCTCATTCCGAGTTGATCGGTCGCAAGGCGAATTTAGCAGAGTTACACACGCTAAGCCGCCGCCTACTGGGAGTGAATCTTAGCTTCTTAAAATTGCGACCGATGTATTCGCAATAATGCGATTACTAACTACTTAGCAGTTTCAGAGTAGCTCCAGACTTACTCTGCCTGTGCGATCATTTCAGTGCTTGTCGTTCCTGGTTGACGTCACAAACACACCCAGCGTTCGCCCAGGCACTCCCACCGTTTCTCCGGCCACTCCTGCGTTTTTTCCGGAAACGGTAGCGTTTTCAGCCACACGCCCCTGAAACGCCGTGTTTCCGCCCAGTAACACCCATTTCCTGTCAATCACATTACGATCGCCGGAGCGAAGAAAAAGCCGTGAGTAAAAATACTTTCTTCATAGTAAAGTTACTTGGCGCAGTCGCAGTGCGAACATTGCGCATGCGTACTAAGCGGATTTTCACTGCGATGCGATGAAAAATACCGAGCGAACAACTCGGAATGAGGGCCATTGCTCGGGCCCTAGATGACCCTTTTACTGGGGAAGAACTGCAGGCTGCCCTAACGGTAAAAGCCCAGGGCCGGATGGTTTCCCAGTCACATATTATAAGGCCTTTCAGGATAAACTCGGTCCCCTTCTCCTGCAGGCCTGCAATGCCATATCATCAGCGGCTCCTTTATCGAGCCAGTCCTTGAGTGCCCATATTACTGTCATCCCAAAGGACTCTAAAGACCCGACGCTCCCTTCCAGTTATAGGCCGATATCGCTATTAAATGTAGATGTTAAATTATTTGCAAAAGTCATGGCTATTCGCCTTAAGCCATTACTGCCAGATATACTACACCCTGATCAGGTCGGCTTTGTTATGGGCAGAGAGGCAAGGGATAATACAATTAGAGTCATTGATCTGATAGCACACGCGCAGATAACTGATACTCCCCTCATGCTCCTTTCCACAGACGCAGAAAAGGCCTTTGATCGGGTGGATTGGGATTTTATGGAGGTAATGCTTCGGCGCTTGGGTCTGGGAGATGTTTTCCTACAGAGGATTCTCTCATTATATAGAGCCCCATCTGCTCGGGTTAGGGTGAATGGCGTCCTTTCTGAACCCATATCAATCTCCAACGGAACACGCCAGGGTTGCCCGCTGTCACCCCTAATTTTTGTTCTATGCATGGAGGCCCTGGCTCGTGCGATTAGATGCAACCCTAACATTGCGGGCCTGCAGGTGGGCAAAACTGACCATCGTCTGGCCCTCTTTGCGGATGACTTATTGGCGGTCATAACGAATCCTTTGATTTCACTACCCAACCTTATGAAAGAATTTGCGCGGTTCGGAGACATGTCGAACTTTAAAATTAATTATTCGAAATCCATGGCAATGAATGTCACCCTCCCACATGCCACGGCATCCCTCTTGTCGCAATCATTCCAATTCACATGGCAAAAATCCCATATCACATATTTAGGAATTCAAATCCCATCGGCACTCACCACTATAGCTAATATTAATCATACCCCTCTACTTCGCAAACTGAGACAGGAGATGAGGCACTGGCTCACGCAGAGGTTCTCATGGCTAGGCCGTATAAATATAGTGAAGATGAACGTTCTCCCCAGGTTGCTGTACCTTTTTCAAACCGTCCCTTTGAAACTTCCCCCTCAATTCTTAGCTGAAGCACACAAGGCGATAAGCCATTTCATTTGGGGCGGTCGGAAGCCTAGGTTCAAGCATAGTCATTTCTCTGACGTCCTAGTGGATGCTGGGAACTCCGTAAGGACCATGGGGAATAGCGGCTCCGCAGGAGACTGGGCACAAAAAGTAAAAGCTTTAGACTAGCTGGTTGCACTGGCTCCTCCCCCTATGACCCTCCTCCAAGCCTCAGTTTGATTTTTGTGCCCGAACGAGAAGGGTGCAAGCTAGGTGGCTCTCCTGAGCTGCTTAGAAGTAAAAGTTTAAATAGGTTTTTTATTTTCAGTGAGTCCTGCTGGCAACAGGCTCACTGCATCGTGGGACTAAGGGGAGAAGAAGCGAACTCACCTGACTGCAGAGTGGATTGGGCTTCTTGGCTACTGGACATTAGCTCCAGAGGGACGATCACAGGTTCAGCCTGGATGGGTCCCGGAGCCGCGCCGCCGGCCCCCTTACAGAGCCAGAAGAGCGAAGAGGTCCGGAGAAAGCGGCGGCAGAAGACGTTCCTGTCTTCAAATAAGGTAGCGCACAGCACTGCAGCTGTGCGCCATTGCTCTCAGCACACTTCACACTCCGATCACTGAGGGTGCAGGGCGCTGGGGGGGAGCGCCCTGAGACGCAATAAAAACGATATAAAAACCTTATATGGCTAAAAAAAATGCATCACATATAGCTCCTGGGCTATATGGATGCATTTATCCCCTGCCAGTTTTCCTAAAAAAAGCGGGAGAAAAGGCCGCCGTGAAGGGGGCGGAGCCTTTCTCCTCAGCACACAAGCGCCATTTTCTTTCACAGCTCCGCTGGAAGGACGGCTCCCTGACTCTCCCCTGCAGTCCTGCACTACAGAAACAGGGTAAAACAGAGAGGGGGGCACTATTGGCAGCTAATATATAAATACAGCAGCTATAACAGGGAGTAACACTTATATAAGGTTATCCCTGTATATATATAGCGCTCTGGTGTGTGCTGGCAAACTCTCCCTCTGTCTCCCCAAAGGGCTAGTGGGGTCCTGTCCTCTATCAGAGCATTCCCTGTGTGTGTGCTGGGTGTCGGTACGATTGTGTCGACATGTATGAGGAGGAAAATGATGTGGAAGCAGAGCAATTGCCTGTGTTAGTGATGTCACCCCCTAGGGAGTCGACACCTGACTGGATGGTAGTAATTAAAGAATTACGTGACAACGTCAGCACTTTGCAAAAAACTGTTGACGACATGAGACAGCCGACAAATCAATTAGTGCCTGTTCAGGCGTCTCAGACACCGTCAGGGGCGCTAAAACGCCCGTTACCTCAGATGGTCGACACAGACCCTGACACGGATACTGAATCCAGTGTCGACGGTGACGAGACAAACGTAATGTCCAGTAGGGCCACACGTTACATGATCACGGCAATGAAGGAGGCTTTGAACATTTCTGACACTACAAGTACCACAAAAAAGGGTATTATGTGGGGTGTGAAAAAACTACCAGTGGTTTTTCCTGAGTCAGATGAATTAAATGAGGTGTGTGATAAAGCGTGGGTTTCCCCCGATAAAAAACTGCTGATTTCTAATAAATTATTGGCACTATACCCTTTCTCGCCAGAGGTTAGGGCACGTTGGGAAACACCCCCTAGGGTAGATAAGGCGCTCACACGCTTATCAAAACAAGTGGCGTTACCGTCTCCTGATACGGCCGCTCTCAAGGAACCAGCTGATAGAAGGCTGGAAAATATCTTAAAAGGTATATACACACATACCGGTGTTATACTGCGACCAGCGATCGCCTCAGCCTGGATGTGCAGCGCTGGAGTGGCTTGGTCGGATTCCCTGACTGAAAATATTGATACCCTGGATAGGGACAGTATATTATTAACTATAGAGCATTTAAAGGATGCATTACTATATATGCGAGATGCACAGAGGGATATTTGCACCCTGGCATCTAGAGTAAGTGCGATGTCCATTTCTGCCAGAAGAACGTTATGGACGCGACAGTGGTCAGGTGATGCGGATTCCAAACGACATATGGAAGTATTGCCGTATAAAGGGGAGGAGTTATTTGGGGTCGGTCTATCGGACCTGGTGGCCACAGCAACGGCTGGAAAATCCACCTTTTTACCCCAGGTCACCTCTTAGCAGAAAAAGACACCGTCTTTTCAAACCCAGTCCTTTCGTCCCTATAAGGGCAAGAGGGAAAAAGGCCGCTCGTTCCTGCCCCGGGGCAGAGGAAGGGGAAAAAGACTGCACCATGCAGCCTCTTCCCAGGAGCAGAAGCCCTCCCCCGCTTCTGCCAAGTCCTCAGCATGACGCTGGGGCTCTGCAAGCAGACTCAGGCACGGTGGGGGGCCGTCTCAAGAATTTCAGCGCGCAGTGGGCTCACTCGCAAGTGGACCCCTGGATCCTGCAGGTAGTATCACAGGGGTACAAATTGGAATTCGAGACGTCTCCCCCTCGCCGGTTCCTGAAGTCTGCTCTACCAACGTCTCCCTCCGACAGGGAGGCAGTATTGGAAGCTATTCACAAGCTGTATTCCCAGCAGGTGATAATCAAGGTACCCCTCCTACAACAGGGAAAGGGGTTTTATTCCACGCTGTTTGTGGTACCGAAGCCGGACGGCTCGGTGAGACCAATTTTAAATCTAAAATCTTTGAACACTTACATAAAAAGGTTCAAATTCAAGATGGAGTCACTCAGAGCAGTGATAGCGAACCTGGAAGAAGGGGACTATATGGTATCTCTAGACATCAAGGATGCTTATCTCCATGTCCCAATCTACCCTTCTCACCAAGGGTACCTCAGGTTTGTGATACAAAACTGTCATTATCAGTTTCAGACGCTGCCGTTTGGATTGTCCACGGCACCACGGGTCTTTACCAAGGTAATGGCCGAAATGATGATTCTTCTTCGAAGAAAAGGCGTATTAATTATCCCTTACTTGGACGATCTCCTGATAAGGGCAAGGTCCAGGGAACAGTTAGAGGTCGGAGTAGCACTATCTCAGGTAGTGCTACGTCAGCACGGGTGGATTCTAAATATCCCAAAATCACAGCTGATTCCAACAACACGTCTACTGTTCCTAGGGATGATTCTGGACACAGTCCAGAAAAAGGTGTTTCTCCCGGAGGAGAAGGCCAGGGAGTTATCCGAGCTAGTCAGGAACCTCCTAAAACCAGGACAAGTGTCAGTGCACGAGAGTCCTGGGAAAAATGGTGGCTTCTTACGAAGCGATTCCATTCGGAAGATTCCATGCAAGAACTTTTCAGTGGGATCTGCTGGACAAATGGTCCGGATCGCATCTTCAGATGCATCAGCGGATAACACTATCTCCAAGGACAAGGGTATCTCTCCTGTGGTGGTTACAGAAGGCTCATCTTCTAGAGGGCCGCAGATTCGGCATTCAGGATTGGATGCTGGTAACCACGGATGCCAGCCTGAGAGGCTGGGGAGCAGTCACACAGGGAAGAAATTTCCAGGGCTTGTGGTCAAGCATGGAAACGTCTCTTCACATAAATATCCTAGAGCTAAGGGCCATTTACAATGCCCTAAGTCAAGCAAGGCCTCTGCTTCAGGGTCAACCGGTATTGATCCAGTCGGACAACATCACGGCTGTCGCCCACGTAAACAGACAGGGCGGCACAAGAAGCAGGAGGGCAATGGCAGAAGCTGCAAGGATTCTCCGCTGGGCGGAAAATCATGTGATAGCACTGTCAGCAGTGTTCATTCCGGGAGTGGACAACTGGGAAGCAGACTTCCTCAGCAGACACGACCTCCACCCGGGGGAGTGGGGACTTCATCCAGAAGTCTTCCAAGTGATTGTAAACCGTTGGGAAAAACCAAAGGTGGACATGATGGCGTCCCGTCTCAACAAGAAACTGGACAGATATTGCGCCAGGTCAAGGGACCCTTAGGCAATAGCGGTGGACGCTCTGGTAACTCCGTGGGTGTTCCAGTCGGTATATGTGTTCCCTCCTCTTCCTCTCATACCAAAAGTACTGAGAATCATAAGAAGGAGAGGAGTAAGAACGATACTCGTGGCTCCGGATTGGCCAAGAAGAACTTGGTACCCGGAGCTGCAAGAGATGCTCACGGAGGACCCGTGGCCTCTACCTCTAAGGAAGGACCTGCTCCAGCAGGGACCTTGTCTGTTCCAAGACTTACCGCGGCTGCGTTTGACGGCATGGCGGTTGAACGCCGGATCCTGAAGGAAAAAGGCATTCCAGATGAAGTCATCCCTACCCTGATCAAGGCCAGGAAGGATGTAACTGCAAAACATTATCATCGCATTTGGCGAAAATATGTTGCGTGGTGTGAGGCCAAGAAGGCCCCTACGGAGGAATTTCAACTGGGTCGTTTCCTACAGTTCCTCCAAGCAGGATTGTCTATGGGCCTAAAATTAGGATCCATTAAGGTTCAAATTTCGGCCCTGTCGATCTTCTTCCAGAAAGAACTGGCTTCAGTGCCTGAAGTTCAGACGTTTGTCAAAGGGGTACTGCATATACAGCCTCCTTTTGTGCCTCCAGTGGCACCTTGGGATCTCAATGTAGTTTTAGGGTTCCTAAAATCACATTGGTTTGAACCACTTGCCACAGTGGATTTGAAATATCTCACATGGAAAGTGGTAATGCTGTTGGCCCTGGCTTCAGCCAGGCGCGTATCAGAATTGGCGGCTTTATCCTATAAAAGCCCTTACCTGATATTTCATTCGGATAGGGCGGAATTGAGGACTCGTCCTCAATTTCTCCCTAAGGTGGTTTCAGCATTTCACATGAATCAACCTATTGTGGTACCTGTGGCTACTAGGGACTTGGAGGACTCCAAGTTGCTGGACGTAGTCAGGGCCCTGAAAATATATGTTTCCAGGACGGCTGGAGTCAGAAAATCTGACTCGCTGTTCATACTGTATGCACCCAACAAGCTGGGTGCTCCTGCTTCTAAGCAGACGATTGCTCGTTGGATTTGTAGTACAATTCAACTTGCACATTCTGTGGCAGGCCTGCCACAGCCAAAATCTGTAAAAGCCCATTCCACAAGGAAGGTGGGCTCTTCTTGGGCGGCTGCCCGAGGGGTCTCGGTTTTACAACTTTGCCGAGCAGCTACTTGGTCAGGGGCAAACACGTTTGCTAAATTCTACAAATTTGATACCCTGGCTGAGGAGGACCTGGAGTTCTCTCATTCGGTGCTGCAGAGTCATCCGCACTCTCCCGCCCGTTTGGGAGCTTTGGTATAATCCCCATGGTCCTTACGGAGTTCCCAGCATCCACTAGGACGTCAGAGAAAATAAGAATTTACTTACCGATAATTCTATTTCTCATAGTCCGTAGTGGATGCTGGGCGCCCATCCCAAGTGCGGATTGTCTGCAATACTTGTATATAGTTATTGTTACAAACAAATCGGGTTGTTTATTGTTGGAAGCCATCTTTTCAGAGGCTCCTACGGTTATCATACTGTTAACTGGGTTCAGATCACGAGTTGTACGGTGTGATTGGTGTGGCTGGTATGAGTTACCCGGGATTCAAGATCCTTCCTTATTATGTACGCTCGTCCGGGCACAGTATCTTAACTGAGGCTTGGAGGAGGGTCATAGTGGGAGGAGCCAGTGCACACCAGCTAGTCTAAAGCTTTTACTTTTTGTGCCCAGTCTCCTGCGGAGCCGCTACTCCCCATGGTCCTTACGGAGTTCCCAGCATCCACTACAGACTATGAGAAATAGAATTATCGGTAAGTAAATTCTTATTTTATCTAGGCTGAAATCTCAAGGCGGACAACAATTACCTATGATTACTACATACTACCATGCCACACTATTACATAGAGTTGTGGACTGGTCACGCCCCACTTCCCATAGGAAGCAGTGGGTTGACCTGGAGTCTTCTTCCACCAATCTTAACCTACAGGCAGTGCCCTGGTCCCCTAGAGTTGGTCGCTCATCACATCCCACTGTGGGGCCCACATTAGCTTTATGGCGGACGCTTCGCTACAAGATGGGAATCTCATCTAAACGAACATCCCTTATGCCTATTTTCGACAACCCGATATTCCCCCCGGGAAGGTCTAATAAGATTGCTTCTAGATGGGAGGAGGCGGGTGTAACTAGGGTAATTCACTTGCTTGCACATGGCAAACTCAAAACGTTCTCTGAAATACAGAAAACGGGCGATATACCCGCTAAAGATTATTGGTTCTACCTTCAGGTACACCACTTTGTTACCTCACAGCGAGAGGCGATAGACCTTTATAAGGCTCTCACTCCCTTTGAATCCATGTGCAGTCAAGAGATAGCCCCCTCACATGTAGTGTCGGGTATCTACAAGATTCTCCAACAGGGTTCCTTTCCTACGGCCCCTTCTTTTTGTGACGCCTGGGATAAAGATTTAATACATCGGGGAATCAAGATCCAATGGGACACACACTGCAGGGTTATGGCACAATGCTCCACTAGCCTAGACGTTGTGGAAACACAATACAAATTACTGACGAGATGGTATAGATGCCCGTCTCTTCTACATAAATTTTACCCCTCAGTTTCCCCTCTATGCTGGCGATGTAGTAGGAATACTGGTACACTGATCCACATATGGTGGGACTGCCCGTCAATTGCCCCATTTTGGAATACAATTATGGATCTATCAACAAAGATTTTGGGAGGCCCAGTTCCACCGGGTCCGGACTTTTGGCTATTATCACATTCAGATATACCCCTTTCCCGCTACAAGAAGTCCCTCCTTAAGCACTTAAATAACGCAGCAAGAGCTGTACTCCCGGTGCATTGGAGATCCACCAACCCACCGACAATATGGGAATGGTTCCAACGCATTGATTTTTACATGTATATGGAAGATGTTTATTGTGCCGCCTTAGATAAACACTCAGACTATATAGCTACCTGGTTTCTTTGGATTGACTTTAAAACCACTAAGACCTATGCTGACTATGCACCCTGAATACACACTAATGATGGAGGTTGTTGGGGCCCCTGCAGTGCCCTCTAAATGTTTTACGTTTGTGGCCTATATACTCTCCCCCCCCCCCCCCCCCCCCCCCCCCCCCCATTCCTCTTCTCCCTTTTCCCTTCTTCCCCTTGTCCTCCTCTCTTTGTTTGTTTCCAAATGTTTACTACCTCACACTTTGTTTGAATACTGTGTTACTAAGCGATACTGTTACGGGGGTTGCTCTTTATTTCAGATTCTGTGACTTCTGCTGAACGGTACACAGTTTGAGATAATATATATGAATCTGTTAATCTTTCCTTTTCGCAACCATTTACTGATGTTTTATAACTACAGTTGATAAGATACGAGACTGTTGTCTACGTTCTACTTTTGATATGTTTGTTGACATATTTGGAAAATGTTCTATATTGCAAAATGAAAATAAAGAATTAAAAAAAAAAAAAAAACATAAGCAGTGCAAGTGCATATACATGTATAAGAAATCACATTCACAGTAAAAATAGCTTTAAATTCACTGCAGTTGGCCTTTGTGCCAATTATTAGATATTTCAGTCCACAGTCATAGATAAGGCTGGTGGCATCCGTACTGATACAGGGGTAAGTAAATTGACTCCACAAGATAATTAGGATTTACTAATGGATTTATGCAAAGGGGTTGTTATATTTGTAGTATGCTGTTGCTCACCCCTGGCATTAGGATCCGGTTTCTCACTTGTAGTTGTAGACGCTGATTCCCGTCAATAGCAAGTAGCGGAGGTGATTCTCGGCAGCCGACAGCGTCTGTAACGGGTTACCCGGCAAGGGAATACCCGAGATGAGGCGGCACCTCAGCAGAACGGGGCTTTTCCAAGCACAGCAGCAAGAGTTGAGCAGGAATGGATCCAATAAACGTGATGGAAAGAGACCGTACTAATCCCTTAGTAACAGTAACGGATGATCCAAGGAAGTCTCCAGCAGTGGACAAGCAGTTAAAATGACCCTCTACGCGTTTCTCCGCCCACGATATCGGCGGTTTCCTCAGGAAGTGCGTATTCCCATTTTGGCAGGTGTGGATGTATTTAAGTAGGTATCAGCCAACCAGCTTTAGAGTCTGTTTATTCACACCTGGAGATTGTAATTGGGTTTCACACTATATTTGGTCATTTGCACAGGTTGAATTAATTAGTTTTGTTCAGGTGTAGACATTATATAGATTTCAGATAATATAAAGAAATATATATATAAACTAGAGCAACAAGAATAGAAATAATACAAATAAGAATAAGTATGAACATTATATTGTCGCTGTCGGCAAAGGGTGTCGAAAAATGTGTATAGATGGTCTAATGAATATATATATATATATATATGATTTGCTAAGTGTGAAATAAGCTTAGCACTCCCACATTATAGGTTGTAATGAATTTCATATGGGGGATCAAAGTACATTGACTCATTAATAATTTTAGTACATCATGATTGAATTTTGCTTTTTTACTTTATAATAATCAACATTATTTTCGTCACCCTTATATCGAAAAAACGACTGATAGTGTGGATATGGCATCCCAGAGTTTAGGCATATAAGAAACTCGTACAATTCTCATGGCTGCAATAGCCCAGTGGATAGAGAAATGGGCTACGGTCAAGAGGCCACCGGTTCAAGACTGAAGCCAGAGTTGATACCCTTACATTTTATTTTTTTATTTTTTATTATTATTACATATTTATACATGTGAGGTAGGTATCTATTGTAAAAGGCGGGGAAGAATTATTATGCCGACTTCTACTGATAGGGTAGAAAACGGCTCAAATTAAAACCAAGGGCGCACAGACTATGGAGAATGGTCATCTATAAAGAGAAGAGGCATATTGTTCATAAACAGCAACAGTTTACAGCTCGTGCCTTATTGTACACCATCATTTGGGCAGAAAAGAATTAATATGCCAACTTCTATTGATAGGGTAAAAAACGGCTCAATTTAAAACCAGAGCCGCACAAACTAAAGAAAAGGTCGTCTATAAAGAAGAGAAGCATGTTGTTCATAAATAGCAACAGTTTACAGCTCGTGCCCTATTATACGCTATCATTTAGCATAATTAGGAATCGGAAGTAAGGCTATAAGGATAATGATGAAAACAATGTTGGTAATGATAACAGTATAATATTAAATATTAAAGAAAATCGATAGAAAAGACATTTCATTGGAGAGGAAGATCGTACCTATCCTGATAGGGAAGAGTAAGTTAAATTATAGGGATCTAGAGCCAACCCACATAGTAGATGTGTGGGTATCGAAGGAGGGGAAAATCTATAGCTAATATGTGTATGGGCCCCAGAGGCATCAGATACATCCATATCATCACATGAATATCTAAGCCTATGTGTTCACACACATATATCTAGACCCACAGTGCTCCACAGGGGAAGTAGACTCAGATACCGTTAAGTTCAATATTTTCATTAAGGCCTATAGAATGTAAAGTTTCTAGATTATAAATCCAGTAAGCTTCTCTATTGCAGAGGTGATTGTATCTATCACCGCCTCGTGGGGTTTTATTGATATGTTCTATCCCCTTGTCAAAGTCAGAAAAATGTTTCTATACACATTGCCATATTTGCACCGCACACTGGTCTGCGCTGCGCATGCGTACGCTCTCCCGTGAAGGCGCATACCCGCAATAGCGTGCACCCGCGGACGCACGGTATGCGTATTTACGGTAGAGTTTATGTAACCGTAGCGTGCGACTCATTCGTTACATATTTTCACAATTAATGTAGTTTGTAGACCATGGTCCCTTTGATAGATTCTGAAAGTTTGGTTAATATAGAATGTCCCTGAACGGAGGAATCCCTCTTTGTATTGTGCGAAGGGTCTAACAGGAATCATACAGCAGTGTTTGGTACCCATCGGAAGAGTATTTAATTAACAATATTCCGGTGTTGGTTTGGAGCGTATTAATCGCTCGTGCGGATAGTTATGGACATAAGTTTATGTCCATTTCTATTATTTACTCATACTCAGGTATGCGGCGGGAAACCCAGTTTCCCACCCACCTGAGCTGTTGGAAATCGTCACAGCCCACCTGTATGAATCAACCTATGACCTTTTGTTATGATGCGGGGCCGAATTCCTTCGTCCAATGGACAATGAGATTGTAGGGACTATGAGATTGCATTGTGTGTGGGGCATAAATAGGCAGGCCGACCATATCCAACTTCACTCTCATCAACGGTTTTCTTGCTGATAATCGGGAGCTGGATATCGAGGCGCATGCGATCATACCCTTTGTGCGTAAGTTTCTCTCCGTAATCATATTGTCTTACTGTGAGCCAATCTCTCTCTCTCTCTCTCTCTCTCTCTGTCTCTCTCTCTCTCTCCGTCTCCGTCTCTCTCTCTCTCTTCTATTTCTCTTGTATCTCCCATTGACTATTATCGTATTGTATTAGATCAGCATAGTATTGTATTGTATTTCTTGTATAGTTATTTGGTTAGGAAGTCTCTGTTATATTGTAGTGTATCATTTGTACTGTGATTCTTTTTGCAAGCATAATAGTTATAATACAGATAATAGGCTTTGGACCCTAAACAGGTATCTGTGTATTTTTCTCATAGTGTTAAGTGTTCACTTGAGCGTCGGTGACGCTCAAGCAGCTTTGTAGTTAGTCAGGTTACACAAGGTTGCACTTACACCCTGTATTCACATTAAGGTATTCTGTGTATTACTTTGATAAAAGGTTTAGACATAAAGGTATAGCGTTGTGAGCGTCTGCGCCGCTGGTGATCTCCTCGTGGTCTCGAGCGTCCGCTACGCCGTAGCGAATCATTACTCTAGTCATAGCCAATAACGTGTTGTCCTGTGATCACTGGGCCGTGAGCGAACGTGACGCTTGAGCGCCTCGCCTTCGGCTGAGCGATCGTTACGCAACTAGCGTACCCTTACGGTACTTCTTAAAGTAAACAGCGTACAGTGTTCTTAGACTTCATTAAGGGTTGTTTATACGACAAAAGATTTTAGCATTGTCAATTGGAGGCTCGTCCTGTCCTTCTCATATCTGCACTAGGTAGATCAGCAGACATTATCCCCCAGCAAAGGGTGGGAGGTTGTCTCGCAGTGCTGACGGGATAAGCGTCTGCTTCACTTAGATAAAGAGTGCTGAAGGAATCCGGGAACCGGAAGTAAGAACAAAACGCTTGTGTCTTTTAAAACTGTTTATTTCTCTTCTGTCTTGCGTATACACGCACGCATACATATATATCTGCATTTCTTTTTCAATTTCGTATATCACTATTCCTGTTTGCCAATTTTTATAGTTGATAGAAAGTACTAAAAGAGATTTGCTGTTATTTCATAGTAGAGGTAATAGTTAAAGTATAGACCAACACACGGCTTGTCTGGGAGATAAGGCAGTCAGTGTGGTGTGCGGTAGATGATCAGGGATCATCTACATTGATAAAAGTAGAAATTGTGTTACGGTGGATCTTTTGTTTTGCGTACACGTGTCTCTAACAAAGACTAGCGTACGCAATCCAAAGGCAGACGCACGCAGCGTTCATTACGCAACGTAGCGTCCGGTTACGCCCACGTAGCTCAAGTTGTGAAAAGGCGATAAGTAACGCAAAGGCGATAAGTAACGCACAGCGGTAGATAACGCGACGCGGTAAATAACGCAAATCTATTTTTGGAAAATTTGAAATTTAGTTCAACAGATCCTGCTCCTAATTGGTAACACAGCTGGGCTAAAGAAAATTTCTGCGCAGAAATAGATATAGAAACGAAAGTGTACATGTGTTGAGTGAGTGTGTTTTTGTATACATAAGTTTATATAACTTAGAGGTTGAACCAAAAAAGAAATCGGGTACTCGTAAAGGACATACGTGTAAGTGACATATACGGTGGCTAGGGAGGCATCCCTGGTTAAATAATATTTGAGCATTAGAGTATAGCGGACCACAAGGTAACAAGACCAGGAGGTCACAAGGTAACAAGGCCAGGAGGTCACAAGGACAAGGCCAGGAGGTCACAAGGTACAAGAAGGTCCGCTATAAAGGTACAAGAAGCACAACCCCGGGGGTTGGTGCTAAAACCCATATAGGCCATTGGAAGCTCTGGCTGAAGGAATTCGCAGCCGCAATTTTCGATTCCATTGATCTCTCATGTACATAACAGGTAGTGCTTATGTACTGAACGATTGTACCGCACGTAATTGTGTGCAGTAGTTAGTAATCTGACCTAATACCATTAGAGTAAAGTGGTCACAAACGCTATTTGTACATTCTGACGTGATTTGTGTAATTTTTTATTTTTAAAGGGAAGTTCGCTGGTCACTCAGGAACTATCTAACAACCCCACCTTTACTGGAAAGAGTAAGTGTCCTGCGGGTAACCCTCGTATGTTCCAGTAAACAGAAGGTTTCTGGTAGGGCCCTGTATCGAGTACGCCAGCACCATATCGGTGTGATCAGGTCGTATTGGTCGAGGTGGGCGAGTGAGTGGGGTACTCTGTAAACCGCCACCGCCGGCCTATTTTGAATAATTTGGTTTGCTGTAAGGGTTCGCTGAAGACCGTGATATAAAGATCAAAGGAGTAGTAAGCAACACCTGCAGATTATGGGGGCCAATTGTTCAGGTAGGGGGCGATCAACCTCGGTTCGGGTTGATTCAGAGAACCGACCAGTCGGGTCGGCAAGGTACATCATGTGTGAAAAATACGGAAGTCACACAGAGGTTTTATGTGATGAATGGGAGAGAATGACTGTACAAGACCGGGAGAAATTCCCAAGAATAGGTAGCTTCAGTCCAGAAGTGTTACAAAATTTAAGGAGGAGGATATGTCTCATAAAATCAACAAAGAGACGAATTCAGCATCATGATTATTTACAGTTGTGGCAACAGGAAGGTGAGATACAGAGAGGTTTGGCTCTGGCGGCGGGATCTGGGGCAGTCAGGAAACTGATAGCCACAGCCCCGCCACCACCATACATAGCAGGAGAGAAGGTGATTACGGAGAGAAACGCACTGGGTTGTAAAACACAAACACTTAGTAACCCTGTAAATGTTAATGATGTTAACCAAGTAACCCATGCAAGTATTAACCTGTGCAAGTTGTACCCTGTTTTGAACTTTCCTCAGGAGTGTGATCAAGAAGACGATCCAGCAACAATTTCAGCTCTCTCTCTAGCGGCCACCATAGCAGAGACCACAGTAGGCACAGCAACACCCACGAGATTAGCGAAGGCCCCTAGCGGAGGGATAGGTGAGGTCGTGTCAACGGGTAAGTACGGCACCATGCATTATACTGAAACAATTTCACCATAAGTTGTAGAATCTACACAGAATGAGGTTGTTAGAGTTAACCCTGTTAGAGTAATAGCAGTTCCCAATGGGAAAACAGATGTATCAGGAGCCACTCCCATAAGGAACATTGCCATGTACACTCCATTTTCCCGAATGGAATTAAGAACAATAGTGTCCGAATTTCCTGACCCCAGGAAAGACTTAGTTGCTAGCCAAAAATACATCAGGGATCTAGGTAACACTGTAGAACCCAACAACAAGGATTGGCAGATACTGCTAAGAGCTTGTTTACCTTCAAATGTCGACTCAGTTCAATTCTTAGCTGATTGTGGACTAGATAAAGATGTACCACTTTCAGATGTGTACAACAAAGATAACATAAAAAGGATAAATTTACAGCTAAAGGAGTATTTCCCAGCCGTTGTTAAATGGAACAAAATATTCTCCATTAGACAAAAAGAGTCCGAAACGGCAACAGAATATTTTCATCGGGCACTATTAGAAATGGCAAAGTACACTGGAATAGAAGACATTAGGACCAACCCAAACCACCAAGAAGTAGCAGTATCTGCACTGATGGATGGTTTAAAGGAAACATTAAAGACTAGGGTTCAGACCACGCAACCATGTTGGCGAGGTCTGTCGGTGTCCACATTGAGAGAGGCTGCTATTGATCACGACAGAAACATCACTAGACACAGGGAGTCGCAAAGTGATAAGTTGATGTCAGTAAGTATACAGGCGCTGACCACAAGGCAGCCTGCGTATGTACCACCGAATCCTGTGGGTAAGTCAAGTGTAATAACATGTTTTTCTTGTAACAAACAGGGACACTATGCACGAGACTGTAGAACAAAGAGTGTACAAAGATCTTTTCAACCCCCTAGACAACGACACGACACACGACATTGGGAGCAGGGCCCACAGAGGCGGAGTTTTGAGCCACATACAGGGGAAACAAAAAGATACCCCCCGAACAGAGATTGGCATGCCTCTGGTAGTTCCCAGCTAACTCCCCCACAAGTAGTTGCTGCCAACGGGATTCAGGGAGGTCAGCATACCCAATAGGGGTGTGGCCATACCTGTAATCTGCAGCCAGTTAAATTGATTGCCAGTCTTGGAAGTGAACCAGAGATTGCAATCAATGTAGCTGGTAAAACCTTAAACTTTCTTGTAGACACAGGGGCGGCCAAGTCAGTGATAAATTCGACAGTGGGCATGAGAACCACTGGTAGGACAGTTCCAGCCATGGGAGTAACAGGAGTAGTCCAGCACTACCCTGTTAGCAAACCAGCCGAGATTACAATAGGGCCTTTGCATACCAAGCATTCGTTTTTGCTAGCTGCATCGGCACCAACCAATCTCCTGGGAAGAGACTTACTATGTAAAATGGGTTGCGTCATTTATTGTACTCCTGAAGGTGTATTCTTGGACATTCCTGAGAATCACGCTCAGGAAGTACGAGACATGTTAGACTCCCCATCAAAATTAATGTCACATCCCATTATGACAAATAGGAATCCATCCCAAATAGAAGAAATGACATCTCAGATACCAGAGTCACTTTGGACAAAAGATGGACAGGACACTGGATTAATGGCAAACGTAGCTCCAGTAGTTGTACAAGTAAAAGATGGTAGGATAGCTCCAAAAATCCCACAGTATCCTCTGAAGCCAGAGGTGGAGTTTGGAGTTTTCCCAGTAATAGAGCGCTTGCTACAACAGGGCATTCTAGTAAGAACGTCCAGCACAGCAAATAGTCCCATCTTCCCTGTTAAAAAGAGTGGGGGGAGGGGTTACAGGCTAGTGCAGGATCTAAGGGGGATTAACAAAATAGTTGAGAGTCAGTTCCCCGTAGTGCCTAATCCAGCTGTCATCCTAATGCAAATTCCTCCCACTGCCAAATTTTTCACTGTTATTGACCTCTGCTCCGCATTCTTTTCGGTACCTCTGCACCCTGACAGCCAATATTTGTTTGCATTCACATACAGAGGAGTCCAATACACGTAGACTCGGTTACCCCAAGGTTTCATAGATAGTCCAAGTATATTTTCTCAGGCTTTGCATGATTGTTTACAGTCTTTCCAACCGGAGAGTGGATCAGTATTGATACAGTATGTAGATGATTTACTACTGTGTTCAGATTCGCTGGAAGCTTCCCTGAAGGATACGAAACAGCTCCTGTTTCATCTTTCAGACAAAGGACATAAGGTTTCCAAAGACAAGTTGCAATTATGCCAAACTAAGGTAAAATATTTGGGACACTGTCTAACACAAGGACTGAGACACCTGACCGCTGATAGAATCCAAGCCATTAGAGACATGACACTGCCACAAACCCAGCAACAGATCAGGACGTTTTTAGGAATGTGTGGGTATTGCCGTAATTGGATCCCAGGGTTTTCCATATTGGCGTTACCTTTGCAGGAAATGGTCTCCTCAAACAAACCTGATAGGATCTCGCATACAGACGAATCCGAAACAGCATTTGAGAGACTCAAACAGTGCCTAACGCAGGCGCCAGCACTAGGTATGCCAGACTATGGGAAACCCTTTGAACTATACGGAACAGAAAGTGCTGGTTGCGCAGCAGGTGTACTAACCCAAAAACACGGTGATACCAGCAGGCCAGTTGCATACTACAGCGCTCAGCTAGACACGGTAGCGCGATCCCTCCCCACATGCTTGCGTAGCGTTGCGGCGATAGCATTGCTAGTGACAAAAAGCGAAGATGTCGTGCTAGGCCACAACCTCACATTCCATACACCACATGCAGTATCTGCCTTATTGAATTCTGCCCAAACCAGACACGTCTCATCAGCAAGGTTTACAAGATGGGAATTGGCATTAATGGCCCCAGTAAACATCACCATAAGGAGATGCAGCACATTAAATCCTGCAACATTTCTCCCAGGTGTGCCTGGTCAGACACAAAGGGTGGAAGGTGAGAGTGATGGGGAAGGAGGATTTAATACAAAGGAAGATGCACATGATTGTATGGAATATTTGACCCAAAATTTTACCGCAAGGCCTGACATCAGTGACAATCCACTGGAAGATGCAGAACTCACGTTCTACACTGACGGTAGTTGTCATAGACAGTCAGACTCGGGAGACTTGTGTACTGGATACGCAGTCGTAGATGACCAAGACACCATAGAAGCGGAACCGCTAGGTCCACCTCACTCAGCCCAGGTTGCTGAACTGGTCGCCCTAACCAGAGCATGTGAATTGGCTAAGGGTAAGTCAGCCAATATCTACACCGATTCTAGATACGCCTTCGGGGTAGTACATGATTTCGGAGCCCTATGGCGCCTCAGAAATTTCATGACGGCAGCTGGTACACCGATAGCGCATGCAGCTTATATAAAAAGGCTTCTAACAGCGATACAGGAACCCGACAGAGTGGCTGTTATCAAATGTAAAGCACATACATATAGCCAAGACCCAGTATCCCTTGGTAACAGCCGAGCAGACGAAGCCGCAAAGCTTGCAGCTGCTACCCCCATACAGACCGACACCACACAACTGATGGTATTCAATACCATCAACACACAGAAGTTGTGTGAGATGCAGAATTTGTGTTCCACACAGGAAAAGGCAGTCTGGAAGGCAAAGGGATATGGCCAGGAGTCCTCAGGGCTCTGGACGGATGGACATGGTAAACCAGTGGCCCCCAGAGCATATCTTCCATGCCTGGCTGAGGCAGCTCACGGGTTGACTCATCTAGGCAAGGAGGGAATGTGCAAATTGGTAAGAGCATACTGGTGCGCCCCAGGATTCTCCTCTCATGCGGGTAAAAGAGCAATGTCATGCCTTACCTGTCTGAGAAAGAATATTGGAAAAGCAATACCTACAGAACCATCCCATATCCCACCTGCCGGCGGCCCTTTCCAGGTAATACAAATTGACTTCATTCAATTACCCCTATGTCGAAATTTGAAATATGTACTTGTTTGTATAGATGTTTTCTCGAATTGGGTCGAAGCATTTCCAGCAGCTACAAATACCGCTATGTTTACAGCAAAAAAAATTGTACAGGAATTTGTATGTAGATATGGTATCCCTAGAATCATTGAAAGTGATAGGGGTACCCATTTTACCGGTGATGTCTTTCAAGGAATGTGTAAATTAATGGGTATTGATAGCAAGCTGCACACTCCGTACCGTCCACAGGCGAGTGCGAAGGTCGAAAGAGTGAACAGCACTATTAAAAATAAATTGAGTAAAGTAATGGCAGAGACAGGATTGACGTGGCCAGAAGCTTTACCCATTGTTTTGTATAGCATCAGAACCACTCCCAGGTCCCCTCTTAACCTGTCCCCTTTTGAAATTCTGTTTGGTCGACAACCGCATGTCATGATTAACCCTCAGGATGATTTGAAATGTAACAATGAAGTAACTGTAAAATACTTGATTAACATGAGTAAGCAGTTGAGGAATCAAAATGATAATCTGAAGTTGGTGATTCCTGATTTACCAGATAGTAGTTGTCATGACATTGAACCTGGGGATTATGTAATGATACGAAATTTTCTACGCTCAGGTTGTCTTATTGATAGATGGGAAGGACCATACCAGGTCTTATTGACTAGCACCACAGCATTGAAGGTTGCTGAGAGAGAGACTTGGGTCCATTCATCCCACTGCAAAAAGGTTGCTGATCCAGAGAAGTCCCGTGATAAGGAACAGACGGTAGAGGTTGTATCACTGGAGTGTCTGTTCCAGGAGGACTGAGGCGGCACCTGAGCCTTGAAGACCGAAAGCAGCTGTCGACTCCCTTCTCCCTTTTATTGTTTTTCTCCACTTCCCATCCCCTCTCCCTTAAAATTTCTTTTTCCCCCTTCTCATTCTTCTCTATTTCCTCCTCAAAGATGGACTTGCCCCAAGAGACTGTGATCCGGATTTTGATGTTAACCATGATGTTGACCAGAGCAGTCTGTTCCGGCGAGAGTACCATAGAGGTCGAGAGAGGTTCTGGAATGGGTTCCGATTATGATGATGGAGGCGTAGTTTTCCAAGATCAACCAAACCAACAAGCAAAGGCGAGTATCAGAAAACGATCCGATAGAAGAAATTGTGATGGATTGTTAGCTGAAGAAAACTGTATCTGTAGGCTCTGTGACAATTTGATTGAGGATGGGTGCATAAAGAAATGCCAATCCAGTTTTAATATCCATATGGACCGGCATCCATTGAGTGACTATCACTCCTTAGTGGGTAACGTATTAAACCAAACAGATTGTTGGGTATGCTCTCAAGTACCTCAGGGTCATAGCAAATCAGGGCTAGTACCATTTCCTTTAACGTTAGGGGAGGTACTTGAGCTAAGTGGTGGGAGACCGGTGGACCGGAGGTTTAACATCTCCAGCCCTCCTAGTTTGAAGCTTCACCAATACCATGTGGATAGGTCCCTCTTATGTTTTAATATCTCCAATCCCCGTAAGCCGGGAAATTGGGAAGTGTCATGGAGCAACCTTACCATGACCTTTTCACACAGAGCAGATAGAATGCCTACAGATACAGAGCTTGTACGCCACATAGCCAGTAGAGGAAAATCTTTCCGGTATCGATATACCTTAGGAAATAGGATTACTAGAGTTGGAGAAGTATCACCAGGAGACTGTGCACATATCGTACAGTCTGATACGTGCATTAAGCAGATGGAAGAATTAGGGTCAGGAGAGTTCACCTGGAAGGTGTGTAATATGGTAATGTCCTTCTCCGTCCCATATGTTCTCCCCGATGATGCATATTTCATATGCGGGAGAAAGGCGTACAAGTGGCTTGCCCCAAACTCTGAAGGATTGTGTTATATTGGAAAAGTATTGCCTGAAGTGATGACTGTTACACATGACAAAATGAAGGACATACACCGTGGTGCCCAAGCTCCTTATACTCACACTCATTACGAGCACCGAGTTAAAAGACAACTGTCAGAAAGGTTAGAGCATCCGGCCTCTGATCTTATCCATGAATCCACCGGGATTCAGGTTCTGGTAGCGTTAGATTTCACTCGCACCGCTCGAGGAGTGATGAATTATAGATACGTTTCCGCACTCGCCAATTTGTTAGATAATATCACTGAAATGTATGATGACACGTTCAGATACACTGGAAGAGAACTTCAAGCTTATAAAACAGAACTAGTTCAGCATAGGATGGTTCTTAATTATCTTACAGCAGTAACAGGCGGATATTGTGTTACATTGGCAACACAGTACGGCATAAAGTGTTGCACGTACATCACAAATAGCACCGAGGATCCGGTAGAGGTCATAGACCAAAAGATGGACGATATTCTCCAATTAAAATGGGAATTTCGCCGAAAACACAATCTCACCCTTGCCGCTGTAGGTAATGAGCTGACTAGTTGGGTGTCATGGTTGAACCCGCGAAATTGGTTCTCCGGTTTAGGAGACTGGGCTCAAGGAGTCATAATGGATGTTGGAAAGTTTCTCCTATGTATCTTAGGTGTTGTTATATCTATTGGATTGATATTTAGATGCGGGCAGGCTTTAATGAGGTGCAAACAAAGTACAAAAGTGATGAGCTTGAGGAGTGAGGAAACCGTAATTAACCTGGATTTGATTTATGACCCAATGATAGAAACCATGATGTGATGAAAATGCGATTATAAGGTCCGTTTCTTTCACCTGTTTTTCTGCTTTTTCTCCAAGATACAAAGACCTCCTTGGACGAGGAAGTTGACGAGACGCTATACAGACAACAGACAAGCACCAAAGATGAAGTTTTGACAACCTATGATATGGACACTTGATGAACTTTGCCATGGATCCCCAGTTTCCCTAGTATTTTTAAACTCACGCTAGCCCAACATTTTTTGTAAATCTGATGGCACTGACAAAGCTATTTGCTCATGCCCAAGGAGCAATACAGCGCAAAGAAGACGACTCTCAACAGATACCGAACAAAACTTCAACGACAGATGTACATTTACCTGACATAGAATATCATTGCATTTTCCATAAGTGTTCTTCATCCTCATCTCTACAACCCTCAGGTAATAACACACATAGTATAGGGAATACCGGCACAGATATCAGCAATCACATATTCCCCCATTCATGTATCATCAACTAAAATGTGCTCCCCATTTTGTTCAAAAGCCGAAAAGAGCTCGGTAAAGTTTGACAGCCCATCCACAGACCTGTACCACGGGATAAGAAGGAATTCAAATGTATACTTCGCAATACCTCGAAGCTTGATTTACCACACGTACGGCACGATGATACATGACCCCCCAAACATGGACTCATACACACATGCTTCTGCTATCTCACTAGGTCATACCCTCTTCACACCTACTCCTCTCTTCTTCCTTACCCAACCATGGAAATGAATTAACCCCTGACTTATATTTTTCTCCTTTTTGAAATGTTTTGAAGGTGGCAGTTATTATTGACTGCCAAAGGGTGGACTGTCAAAGTCAGAAAAATGTTTCTATACACATTGCCATATTTGCACCGCACACTGGTCTGCGCTGCGCATGCGTACGCTCTCCCGTGAAGGCGCATACCCGCAATAGCGTGCACCCGCGGACGCACGGTATGCGTATTTACGGTAGAGTTTATGTAACCGTAGCGTGCGACTCATTCGTTACATATTTTCACAATTAATGTAGTTTGTAGACCATGGTCCCTTTGATAGATTCTGAAAGTTTGGTTAATATAGAATGTCCCTGAACGGAGGAATCCCTCTTTGTATTGTGCGAAGGGTCTAACAGGAATCATACAGCAGTGTTTGGTACCCATCGGAAGAGTATTTAATTAACAATATTCCGGTGTTGGTTTGGAGCGTATTAATCGCTCGTGCGGATAGTTATGGACATAAGAAGTTTATGTCCATTTCTATTATTTACTCATACTCAGGTATGCGGCGGGAAACCCAGTTTCCCACCCACCTGAGCTGTTGGAAATCGTCACAGCCCACCTGTATGAATCAACCTATGACCTTTTGTTATGATGCGGGGCCGGATTCCTTCGTCCAATGGACAATGAGATTGTAGGGACTATGAGATTGCATTGTGTGTGGGGCATAAATAGGCAGGCCGACCATATCCAACTTCACTCTCATCAACGGTTTTCTTGCTGATAATCGGGAGCTGGATATCGAGGCGCATGCGATCATACCCTTTGTGCGTAAGTTTCTCTCCGTAATCATATTGTCTTACTGTGAGCCAATCTCTCTCTCTCTCTCTCTCTCTCTCCGTCTCTCTCTCTCTCCGTCTCTCTCTCTCTTCTATTTCTCTTGTATCTCCCATTGACTATTATCGTATTGTATTAGATCAGCATAGTATTGTATTGTATTTCTTGTATAGTTATTTGGTTAGGAAGTCTCTGTTATATTGTAGTGTATCATTTGTACTGTGATTCTTTTTGCAAGCATAATAGTTATAATACAGATAATAGGCTTTGGACCCTAAACAGGTATCTGTGTATTTTTCTCATAGTGTTAAGTGTTCACTTGAGCGTCGGTGACGCTCAAGCAGCTTTGTAGTTAGTCAGGTTACACAAGGTTGCACTTACACCCTGTATTCACATTAAGGTATTCTGTGTATTACTTTGATAAAAGGTTTAGACATAAAGGTATAGCGTTGTGAGCGTCTGCGCCGCTGGTGATCTCCTCGTGGTCTCGAGCGTCCGCTACGCCGTAGCGAATCATTACTCTAGTCATAGCCAATAACGTGTTGTCCTGTGATCACTGGGCCGTGAGCGAACGTGACGCTTGAGCGCCTCGCCTTCGGCTGAGCGATCGTTATGCAACTAGCGTACCCTTACGGTACTTCTTAAAGTAAACAGCGTACAGTGTTCTTAGACTTCATTAAGGGTTGTTTATACGACAAAAGATTTTAGCATTGTCACCCTGTAGGGACAAAACCCTGCAGTCTCCATCATGAAGGGAGTTGACGTGTCGTGGTACACTATGTTTCATTGATTTATTGAGGACTAGTCTTCTGTGTTCTAAGAACCTAGTGTTTAATTGTCTGATGGTTCTCCCCACATATTGTACCCCACAATTGCAGGGAATAAGATATATCACAAATGTCGTTTGACAAGTAATTCGACCCACAATGTTAAAAATCTTCCCAGTTTTGGATGAAGAAAATTGATTGCTCTCACTGATAAATCTGCAAGTCATACATCTGGATCTTTCGCATCTTTGGCATCCCGTTCTTAGTTTCCCATTTCCAAAAGTGGAGGTGGACATCAGCGATCTAGCCCCTGATTTCGAGATGCCAGAGCAAGGGCCCAGGGGATTATTTGATCCAACAAAATGACTGGGGGACAGAAAATTTTGTAGGTTCCTATTTTTCTTAAAGATAATCTTTATTTCTTCTTCTAGATGGCCTGCCAAGATTTTATCCATTTTTAATATAGGAAGGTTTTTTTTAAGAATTTTCCTTATCAAGTGCGAGGCACTATTGTATTTTGTATTTGTAATTGTATTTTGAAACAAAAATAGGTTCACTGTCTCCAAACTCTAGAGGGGAGGGGGTATCGATAGTTTTAATTTTTAGTAAATCTCTGTTTCGTTGTTGTGTTTCAGTAAGAGCTCTATCTAGGACCTCTTGGGGGTAACCTTGATCTAGAAATGACTGAGTTAATTCAATACTCTGTGTTAGTCAATTTCATTCGAACAATTTCTTTTGAGTCTCAAATATTGGCTCTTAGGAATATTCGTTACCCATGGGCGATGATGGCAGCTTGAATAATTTAGGAGGGAGCTACAGTCAACTTTTTTCTTGAAAGTTTTTGTTAGAATTTTTCCTGAGATTGGGTCAGTGTGTAGCGCAATATCCAGGAAATTTATATCAGTGTGATGAATGGTGCTAGTGAAGGACAGGCCAAAGGTATTGGTGTTTAAGTGATCAATAAATGAAGTGACTGAGTGATAATCCCCTTCCCAAATAATAAAAAGATCGTCTATGTATCTTCCATAGAGCACCAGGTTCGCCCCAAAGGGACCACCCCAAATGTATTGATCTTCGAGGTGACCCATGTAGAGATTGGCAAAACTAGGGGCGAACCTGGTGCCCATGGCGGTACCGTGAACCTGTAAATAATAATCACCATTAAACGTGAAATAATTACGTGTTAATATGAAGTGAATAGCCTCTAAAATGAATTAATTGAGATTACTGGATATAGAAGAGTCAAAATCTAGATAGTGTTTAATGGTTTTAATACCACTATCATGAGGGATATTAGTATAAAGTGATTCAACATCACATGTGACCAGGAGATAATTCTTCTGCCACTTGATGTTCTTGATAAGGTGTAAAAAGTGGGTGGTGTCCCTGATATATGATTTTAAATCTTTAACAAAGGGTTGTAAGTGAGTGTCTACAAATGCTGATAAATTAGAGGTGAGTGAACCCACTCCCGAAATAATAGGACGCCCAGGAGGTGAGGTAAGTGATTTGTGTATTTTGGGGAGGTGATAATAAGTGGGAGTGACTGGATGTGGATTGAACAAATAATGATACTCAGTCCTGGATATTGCGCCACATTCAACGGCCTCCAAAAGTATCGCCTTGAGTTCCCCCATAAACCTCATGGTGGGATCACCAGATAGTTTTGAGTAAAATTTATTATTCAAGAGTTGACGGTAAGCTTCTTGCAGGTAATCTGAGACATCCTGAATGACTGTCCCACCCCCTTTATCAGCTGCCTTGATTATTATAGACTTATCTTTCTGGAGAGTCTTGAGAGCCTGTCTCTCATTGGTATGTAGATTGTCCCTAAATTTCGATCTCCTGTTTTTGAACTTTCTAGCTCTATCTTTACCTCCCTCCCCACAAAGATTTCTCAGATCTTGAAGGGTGGTAGCATAGAACGATTCTATGAAACCACTTTTATAATGTGTGGGATAGAATTCACTTTTGTTCCGAAAAACCTTTTCTGTCTTTTTTATGTCATAAACTGGAATTGTCTGTATTTGGTTTCCCTCGGATTGTAAACTTAGTAATATATCTAGAGAGGGTTGGTCACTAGAGTCCAATATAATTGGAGTTCCCAGGATCCCCTTTTCCTTCAAGGTTTTATTTAAAAAATATCTCTTTCTACAGAGGTCACGTGTAAACCTATTTAGCTCAATATAGAGGTCAAATAATTGGGGGCCTTTTGTGGGAGCAAATTTAAGCCCTTTAGCTAATACAGCCTTTTCACTCTCAGATAATTTTCTAGATGAGAGGTTAAAGATCCCCTTATTTCTCACTTTTGTTTTGGATTTTTTGCGGGATTCGTGTCTTCCTCCTCTACATACTCTAAAATGGAGTCCCTTCCTCTTTTTGGTGACCTTGGCTCTAGGGGGCTGAATCTGTTCCTGTTCTTCCAAATGGGGTATAGTTCCTGTTCTAAAAAAACTGAGGAATCAGTGGTCTTTCTTGACTCCTCATGTCTTATAGACGCTTGGTGTGTATACTTTGGTCTAGCTCCTTTTTGCGCATACTCCCTTGTATGTGTCGAAGTTGTTATCGGTGATATTTGTCTATTTTCTCTTCTCTGTACTGTCTCAACATTATCTCTAGTAGAAACAGGGGTGGATTTATGGCTAGAATTGTATTTGCCATTTTTATAGTTATTCTTAGGGGGGTCTAACGATTTCTTAGAGTTATAAGGATGTTTAAACATATCTGTGTTCCTTCTCCCCCCTCTATTATAAGAATGCACAGTGTTATTCGAATAGTCAAATCTATCCCTGTCTAGCTTCTTATTTTTATTAAAGATGATCTCTTTTTCAAATTCCTCTACTCTTTGATTTAGAACATAGTCACAGTTGTTAAAGTCCGACCTAATGTCGAAAGTTTTTAGCATATTTTGCACTTTTTCTATCTCAGTGCATATATTAGTAATATATATATTCCCTGTTCTGTGGTCAGAACAGGGAATCGTCCTTTAGGTGTATGGGCGCTATAACCTGACTTCCCCTGCGCAGCATAATGCAGATGTGTGTTTAGGCCTGAGATATGTAGCTGTAAATAATACAATAGCAATTTAAAAGTATCTGAAATATATACAACCATGGCAAAACCATCTGCAAATTTTGCACTTTTCACAACATTTGGTATGTTAACATATGTACTAGAATCAGACAGCGTAAGCCAATCATGAAGAGAACTGTTACAGATTCAGTGTTTCATCCACTAGGGGGTCACTGGAGTACTCTTGGTATATGGATGGGGTGTTAGCAGGGATAGGCATATTTAAATTGGTAACCCTCCACCCCCTCCATACTCCCAAAGGTACCTCAGTGTTTTTTCTGTGCTCAGTCAGGATAGAACACACTTTTTTATTTATTTTTTACACACAATCCCTTCCCAGCTGATAAGCTTGGGTCCGGGATTGTTGGTGCTGCTGACTGCAGCTATTGGCTTGTCGGCGCTCAAGAGAGGAGCACCGCCATAGACCACAAGCACCTGAGCTAATTGCAGCCTGGGACTGCACAAGGAGCTGGACAGAGCTTGGAACGGAAGCCCCGTCAGCCTCCACATTAATGTAATGAGCGGTGAGGCAGTGAGTCTGCCTCCGCTCGCTTGCTGTGTATTGCTAGGGGGGACGGGCGGTCAGCTCACGCTGCCGTTCGCCATGTGTGGTCTGTTAACTGTATTTCTCTAACGTCCTAGAGGATGCTGGGGTCCATTTAGTACCATGGGGTATAGACTGGTCTTTGGGAGCCTTTGGCACTTTAAGACTAAATGTGTGGGCTGGCTCCTCCCTCTATGCCCCTCCTCCAGACCTCGGTTTAGAAATTGTGCCTGGTGGAGCCGGACGCAGCTAGTGAAGTTCTTCTGAGTTTTACTGGTAAAGACATTTCTAAGGTTTTTTTTATTTTCAGGGGAGTTGCTGGCAACAGCTTCCCTGCTTTGTGGGACTGGGGGGGGGGGGAGCAGGAACCAACTTCCTAAAGAGATTATGGATCTCTGCTTCAGCTGACTGGACACTGAGCTCCTGAGGGTACTGGTCGCAAGCCCGGTGAGGCGACCGCTCACTCCCGCAGCACAGCCGCCACTCCCTAACAGAGCCAGAAGTCAGAAGAGTGGTGAGTATTTACCGGTGACCTGCAGAGAGGGGTTTCCGGTCATCGATGGCGGCTATAAGGTAAAGCCGCCGCTGCGCTCCGGCATGCTCAGTCTGTACAAGGTGCAGAGAGCGAGAGGGGCGCTCTAAGCAGCATTAAACCTACTCTCACTGGCCATATAGGAAAACAGAGGTTCTAACCTGCTGTTTGCCGAAAAATTCCTCAGGCCAGTATAAATAACAAAAATGTGGGAGAGCCGTGCCATTGTTGGGGGCGGGACTTCTCACTGCATAGGCAGCACTCACCAGTCCCTGACTGACACGTCACCAGTCCCTGTCCCTGACACGAGGGTACACATGTATAAAGGTCACCTTTCCATCCTCGTATGAGCTGAACGAATTATGCGAAAAGGCTTGGGAAACCCCAGACAAGAGACTGCAGGTTCCCAAAAGGATTCTTATGGTGTATCCTTTCCCGCAAAAGGATAGGATACGATGGGAATGCTCTCCTAAGGTGCACAAGGCATTGACACGCTTATCAAAAAAGATAGCGCTGCCATCCCAAGATACGGCTACCCTCAAGGAACCTGCTGACCGCAAGCAGTGGGTTACCTTGAAGTCCATTTACACACATTCTGGTACTTTACTCAGACCGGTGATTGCGTCGGCCTGAGTTTATAGCGCTGTAGCAGCATGGACAGATTCATTATCAGCGGATATTGAGACCCTAGATAAGGATACCATTTTATTGACCCTAGGGCATATAAAAGATGCTGTCTTATATATGAGAGATGCTCGAAGAGACATTAGTCTACTGGGTTCCAGAATAAACGCTATGTCTATTTCTGCTAGGCGAGTCTTATGGACCCGGCAGTGGACAGGTGATGCCGACTCGAAGAGGCATATGGAGGTTTTGCCTTACAAGGGTGAGGAATTGTTTTGGGAAGGTCTCTCGGACCTCGTCTCCACAGCTACGGCAGGTAAATCGAATTTTTTACCTTATGTTCCCTCACAGACTAAGAAAGCACCACATTATCAAATGCAGTCCTTTCTTTCAAATAGAAGCAAAAG
Organism: Pseudophryne corroboree; assembly: GCF_028390025.1. NCBI lineage: Eukaryota > Metazoa > Chordata > Amphibia > Anura > Myobatrachidae > Pseudophryne > Pseudophryne corroboree. Next base: position 679,026,094 of record NC_086445.1, on the reverse strand, counting down.
AGTATGTGGATCGTCCTTTCTTGCCAGAGGTAAGGGCAGAGGAAAAAAGCTGCACAACACAGCTAGCTCCTTTTCAGCCACATCTGGGTTCACTTACCGGTGGATCCCTGGGCAATAGAAATTGTTACTCAGGGATACAAGCTGGAATTCGAAGAGGTGCCTCCTCGCCAGTTTTTCAAATCGGCTCTACCGACTTCTCCCCTAGAAAGGGAGTTGGTGTTAAATGCGATTCGCAAATTGTGTCTTCAACAAGTGGTGGTCGAGGTTCCCCTGCTTCAAGAGGGAAGGGTTACTACTCAACTCTGTTTGTAGTCCCGAAACCGGACGGTTCGGTCAGACCCATTTTGAATTTAAAATCCCTAAACCTATATTTAAAACGGTTCAAGTTCAAGATGGAATCTCTCAGAGCGGTCATCGCCAGCTTAGAAGGGGGGGATTTTATGGTATCTCTGGACATAAAGGATGCATACCTTCATGTTCCCATTTATCCGCCCCACCAGGCGTACCTGAGATTTGCGGTACAGGATTGTCATTACCAATTTCAGACGTTGCCGTTTGGGCTTTCCATGGCCCCGAGGATTTTCACCAAGGTAATGGCGGAAATGATGGTGCTCCTGCGCAAGCAGGGTGTCACAATTATCCCATACTTGGACGATCTCATAAAAGCGAGATCACGAGAGAAGTTACTGAACAGCGTGTCACTTTCCCTGAGGGTGTTACAGCAACACAGCTGGATTCTCAACATCCTGAAGTCACAGCTGGTTCCTACGACCCGTCTGACCTTCTTGGGCATGATTCTGGACACAGACCAGAAAAGGGTTTTTCTTCCGATAGAAAAAGCTCAGGAACTCATGACTCTAGTCAAGAACCTATTGAAACCAAAACAAGTGTCAGTACATCATTGCACTCAAGTCCTGGGAAAGATGGTGGCAACATACGAAGCCATTCCCTTCGGCAGATTCCATGCAAGGACTTTCCAATGGGACCTATTGAGCAAGTGGTCCGGGTCACATCTACAAATTCATCAGCGGATCACCCTGTCCCCCAGAGCCAGGGTGTGTCTCCTGTGGTGGCTGCAGAGTGCTCACCTTTTAAAATGCCGCAGGTTCGGCATTCAGGACTGGATCCTGGTGACCACGTACGCGAGCCTCAGAGGTTGGGGAGCAGTCACACAGGGAAGAAACTTCCAAGGACTTTGGACAAGTCAAGAGACTTGTCTTCACATCAACATCCTGGAACTGAGGGCCATATACAACGCCCTACGTCAAGCGGAGACCTTACTTCGCGACCAACCAGTTCTGATCCAGTCAGACAACATCACCGCAGTGGCTCATGTAAACCGCCAAGGCGGCACAAGGAGCAGAGTGGCAATGGCGGAAGCCACCAGGATTCTTCGCTGGGCGGAAAATCATGTAAGCGCACTGTCAGCAGTGTTCATTCCGGGAGTGGACAACTGGGAAGCAGACTTCCTCAGCAGACACGACCTGCATCCAGGAGAGTGGGGACTTCATCAGGAAGTCTTCGCACAGATTGCAAGTCATTGGGGACTGCCCCAGATAGACATGATGGCGTCCCGCCTCAACAAAAAGCTACAGAGGTATTGCGCCAGATCAAAAGACCCTCAGGCGGTAGCTGTAGACGCCCTAGTGACACCGTGGGTGTTCCAGTCGGTCTGTGTTTCCTCCTCTTCCTCTCATACCCAAGGTGTTGAGAATATTAAGAAAAAGAGGAGTGAGAACAATTCTCATTGTTCCGGATTGGCCACGAAGGACCTGGTATCCGGATCTGCTGGAAATGCTCACAGAAGATCCGTGGCCTCTTCCTCTACGACAGGACCTGTTGCAAGACTTACCGCGGCTGCGTTTGACGGCATGGCGATTGAACGCAGGATCCTAGCGGAAAAAGGCATTCCGGATGAGGTCATTCCTACGCTGATAAAGGCTAGGAAGGACGTGACAGCAAATCATTATCACCGTATATGGTGAAAATATGTTTCTTGGTGTGAGGCCAGGAATGCTCCTACGGAAAAATTCCATCTGGGCCGTTTCCTTCACTTCCTACAGACTGGAGTGAATTTGGGCCTAAAATTAGGCTCCATTAAGGTTCAGATTTCGGCTTTATCTATTTTCTTTCAAAAAGAATTGGCTTCTCTCCCAGAAGTACAGACTTTTGTGAAGGGAGTGCTGCATATTCAGCCTCCTTTTATACCTCCGGTAGCGCCTTGGGACCTTAACGTGGTGTTGAGTTTCCTTAAGTCACACTGGTTTGAACCACTTCAAACGGTGGAGTTAAAATATCTCACTTGGAAGGTGGTCATGTTATTAGCCTTGGCTTCGGCTAGGCGAGTGTCGGAATTGGCGGCTCTGTCTCATAAAAGCCCCTATCTGGTTTTCCATATGGATAGAGCGGAATTGCGGACCCGTCCTCAATTCTTGCCTAAGGTGGTGTCATCTTTTCATATGAACCAACCTATTGTGGTGCCTGTGGCTACGCGAGACTTGGAGGATTCCGAGTCCCTTGATGTAGTCAGGGCTTTGAAAATGTACGTGGCCAGAACGGCTAGAGTCAGAAAAACAGAAGCACTCTTATATGCAGCCAACAAGGTTGGCGCCCCTGCTTCAAAGCAGACTATTGCTCGCTGGATCTGTAACACGATTCAGCAGGCGCATTCTACGGCTGGATTGCCGTTACCAAAATCGGTCAAGGCCCATTCCACTAGGAAGGTGGACTCGTCTTGGGCGACTGCCCGAGAGGTCTCGGCACTACAACTATGCCGAGCTGCTACTTGGTCGGGTTCAAACACCTTTGCAAAGTTCTATAAGTTTGAGTCCGTAGAGGATGCTGGGCACCTGTCCCTAGTGCGGACTACTTCTGCTAGACTTGTATATAGTTTTGCTTACATAAGGGTTATGTTATAGTTTTATCGGTTTTGGACTGATGCTACGTTGTTTTTTTCATACTGTTAACTGTTTAATAAATACACAAGTTATACGGTGTGATTGGTGTGGCTGGTATGAATCTTGCCCTTGGATTAACTAAAATCCTTTCCTCGTACTGTCCGTCTCCTCTGGGCACAGTTTCTCTAACTGAGGTCTGGAGGAGGGGCATAGAGGGAGGAGCCAGTGCACACCCATACCTAAAGTCTTTCTTAAAGTGCCCATGTCTCCTGCGGAGCCTGTCTATCCCCATGGTCCTTACGAAGTCCCCAGCATCCTCTACGGACTACGAGAAAAAGATTTACCGGTAGGTTTAAAATCTTATTTTTTACCTTATGTTTCCCCACAGCAAAAGAAAACGCAGCAATATCAGATGAAGTCCTTTCGGTCGCATAAGTTCAGAAGAGGTCGGGGCTCTTCCTTCCTCGCCAGAGGTAAGGGTAGAGGGAAAAAATTGCCTGCTACGGCTAGTTCCCTGGAGCAGAAGTCCTCCCCGGCTTCTACTAAATCCACCGCATGACGCTGGGGCTCCACTGAGGGAGTCTGCGCCGGTGGGGGCATGTCTTCGACTCTTCAGCCACGTCTGGGTTCAGTCAGACGTGGATCCTTGGGCAATGGAAATTGTATCCCAGGGTTACAAGCTGGAATTCGAAGACGTGCCTCCTCGCCGGTTTTTCAAATCGGCCTTACCAGCTTCTTCCCCAGAAAGGGGGATAGTTTTAGCTGCAATTCAAAAACTGTGTCAACAACAAGTGGTTGTCGAGGTTCCCCTAGTTCAACAGGGGAAGGGGTACTATTCAACCCTATTTGTGGTCCCAAAACCGGATGCCTCGGTCAGACCCATTCTAAATTTAAAATCCCTAAACCTATACTTAAAAGAGTTCAAATTCAAGATGGAATCGCTCAGGGCGGTTATCTCCAGCCTGGAAGGGGGGGATTTTATGGTGTCACTAGACATAAAGGATGCATACCTTCATGTCACAATATATCCCCCTCATCAGGCGTACCTCAGATTCGCTGTACAGGACTGTAATTACCAGTTTCAGACAAGGTAATGGCGGAAATGATGGTGCTCCTGCGCCGGCAGGGAGTCACAATTATCCCGTACTTGGACGATCTCCTGATAAAATCGAGAGATCAGTTGCTGAAAAGCGTGTCTCTCTCCCTGAGAGTGCTTCAGCAACATGGCTGGATTCTAAATCTACCAAGGTCACAGTTGATTCCAACGACTCTGCTATCTTTCTTAGGCATGATTCTGGACACGGAACAAAAGAGGGTTTTTCTCCCAATGGAAAAAGCCCAGGAACTCCAGAACATGGTCAGAGACCTGTTAAAACCGAAAAGAGTGTCAGTCCATCAATGCACTCGAGTACTGGGAAAAATGGTGGCGACCTACGAGGCCATCCCCTTCGGCAGGTTTCATGCGAGGACTTTTCAGTGGGACCTTCTGGGCAAATGGTCCGGGTCCCATCTTCAAATTCATCAGAAAATAAGCCTGTCCCCCAGGGCCAGGGTGTCTCTCCTGTGGTGGCTGCAGAGTGCTCACCTTCTAGAGGGTCGCAGGTTCGGCATTCAAGACTGGGTTCTGGTGACCACGGACGCGAGCCTCCGAGGATGGGGAGCAGTCACACAAGGAAGAAACTTTCAGGGGATATGGTCAAGCCAGGAGGCTTGTCTACACATCAACGTACTGGAATTGAGGGCCATATGCAACGGCCTACGGCAAGCAGAGAATCTTCTTCGCGACCTTCCGGTTCTGATTCAATCAGACAACGTCACAGCCGTGGCTCATGTAAACCGCCAAGGCGGAACAAGGAGCAGAGTGGCAATGGCGGAAGCCACCAGGATTCTGCGCTGGGCGGAAAATTACATAAGCGCTTTGGCAGCAGTCTTCATTCCGGTAGTGGACAACTGGGAAGCAGACTTCCTCAGCAGACACGATCTCCATCCAGGAGAGTGGGGACTTCATCAAGAAGTTTTTGCAGAGATGACAAGTCATTGGGGACTTCCTCAAATAGACATGATGGCGTCACGCCTCAACAAGAAGCTTCGGAGGTATTGTGCCAGGTCAAGGGACCCTCAGGCAGTAGCAGTGGACGCCCTGGTGACACCGTGGGTGTGTCAGTCGGTCTATGTGTTCCCTCCTCTTCCACTCATCTCAAAGATATTGAGAATCATAAGACAAAAAAGAGTGCAGACAATACTCATTGTTCCAGATTGGCCTCGAAGGGCCTGGTATTCAGGAAATGCTCACAGAAGATCCGTGGCCTCTTCCTCTCAGAGAGGACCTGTTGCAACAGGGGCCCTGCGTTTTCCAAGACTTACCGCGGTTACGTTTGACGGCATGTCGGTTGAACACCGAATCCTAGCTGGGAAAGGCATTTCGGAAGAAGTCATCCCTACTCTGATAAAGGCTAGGAAGGAGATGACGGCGAAACATTATCACCGTATCTGGAGAAAGTATGTATCTTGGTGTGAATCCAAGAATGCTCCTACGGAAGATTTCCATCTGGGCCGTTTTCTACACTTTCTATAGACAGGAGTGGATATGGGCCTAAAATTAGGATTAATTAAGGTACAGATTTCGGCCCTATCAATTTTCTTTCAGAAGGAATTGGCTTCTCTCCCAGAAGTCCAGACTTTTGTAAAGGGAGTGCTGCACATACAGCCTCCTTTTGTGCCTCCAGTGGCACCATGGGACCTTAACGTGGTATTACAGTTCCTAAAATCTCACTGGTTTGAACCTCTTCAAACGGTTGAATTAAAATTTCTCACTTGGAAAGTGGTCATGTTGTTGGCCTTGGCTTCTGCAAGGCGGGTGTCCGAATTAGCGGCTTTGTCTCACAAAAGCCCCTATCTGATTTTCCATGTAGATAGAGCAGAATTGAGGACTCGTCCTCAATTTTTGCCTAAGGTGGTTTCATCGTTTCATATGAACCAACCTATTGTGGTACCTGTGGCTACGGGTGACTTGGAGGATTCCAAGTCCCTTGATGTAGTCCGGGCCTTAAAGATTTATGTAGCCAGGATGGCTCGGGTTAGGAAAACAGAGGCACTGTTTGTCCTGTATGCAGCCAACAAGGTTGGCGCTCCTGCTTCTAAGCAGACTATTGCTCGCTGGATCTGTAACACGATTCAGCAGGCTCATTCTACGGCTGGATTGCCATTACCAAATTCGGTAAAGGCCCATTCCACTAGGAAGGTTGGCTCTTCTTGGGCGGCTGCCCGAGGCGTCTCGGCATTACAGCTTTGCCGAGCGGCAACTTGGTCGGGTTCAAACACTTTTGCAAAATTCTACAAGTTTGATACGCTGGCTGATGAGGACCTCATGTTTGCTCAATCGGTGCTGCAGAGTCATCCGCACTCTCCCGCCCGTGTTGGAGCTTTGGTATAATCCCCGTGGTCCTTACGGAGTCCCCAGAATCCTCTAGGACGTAAGAGAAAATAATATTTTAAACCTACCGGTAAATCTTTTTCTCCTAGTCCGTAGAGGATGCTGGGCGCCCGTCCCAGTGCGGACATATTTCTGCAAGACTTGTATATAGTTATTGCTTACATAAGGGTTATGTTACATTTAAGATCAGTCTTTAGCTGATGCTGTTTTGTTCATACTGTTAACTGGTTGCGTATATTCCAGGTTATATGGTGTGGGCTGGTATGAATCTTGCCCTTAGATTAACAAAAATCCTTTCCTCGTACTGTCTGTCTCCTCTGGGCACAGTTCTCTAGCTGAGGTCTGGAGGAGGGGCATAGAGGGAGGAGCCAGTGCACACCCATCTAAAGTTCTTTATAGTGCCCATGTCTCCTGCGGAGACCGTCTATACCCCATGGTCCTTACGGAGTCCCCAGCATCCTCTACGGACTAGGAGAAAAAGATTTACCGGTAGGTTTAAAATCTTATTTTCTCCTAGCCTTAGCTTCGGTAAGGCGTGTTTCAGAATTGGGTGCCTTGTCATGCAAGCCACCGTATTTTGTGTTTCATGATGATAGAGCGGAACTTCGGACGAGTCACGCTTTTCTACCAAAGGTAGTATCTTTTCACATCAATCAACCAATTGTAGTTCCGGTTATTATCAGGAAGGGCAGGAACTCCAGCTACTTTGGATGTGGTACGCGCACTATGCGTTTATGTAGCCCGAACAGTAACAGTTTTTAAAACGGATACATTGTTTGTTCTCTATGATGCAGTCATAAGATGTAAGTAAGTAAGATGGGTTGGCCAGCTTCCAAGCAGACCTTGTCCAGATGGATTAAGTTGACCATACGTCAGGCTTACCTTCAGGCTAGGTTACAACCGCCTACATCAGTTTCAGCTCATTCCACACGTTCTGTGGAAACTTCATGGGCAGCAGGTCGTGGAGCTTCTACGACGCAACTTTGCCGTGCGGCTACATGGTCATCAGTGCACACGTTTGTGTGCTTTTACAAGTTTGATACGTTTGTGGCATCAGCATCTTACTTTGGCCGTCTAGTGTTACATGTGCCAAACAGCTCTCCCGCCCAAGGGAGAAACTTTGGTACGTTCCAAGAGTACTCCAGTGACCCCTAGTGTATGAAAAAGAAAATGGGATTTTGGTATGTACCAGATAAATCCTTTTCTTTGAATCCACAGGGGGCACTGGACGCCCACCCAGAGCATTTTTACCTGTCTTGGTGTAAGTTCAGTGGATCTTATGGTAACACATTCTCACTGACTTGTTCAAATGTTCAAGTGATATCTATTATTGTGCCAACTGTTTAGTTGTCTGTTACGTTATGTGTCAACTTCATTGTTGTCCTTTATGTTATAATGTTATATGTAATTCTCTATTGTTCATTTCTCTATTGCTCCTGTTCGGCTCAGTAAAAAAACATTGAGGTACATTTGGGAGTGTGGAGGGTTACTAATTTAAATATTTAAATGTGCCTATCTCTGCTAATGCCTCGTCCATATGCCAAGAGTACTCCAGTGCCCCCTGTGGATTCAAAGAAAAGGATTTATCTGGTAAGTACCAAAATCCCATTTTTTGCTCCATATGGTGCAAGGCACTTCGCTTTACTTAGAATCAGCATCATGTCAAATATTTTGCATTTTCACAGCTCAGTGACACTTTTGCATGGTGACAGCATACAGACAAACCTGTAGTGTATTGGGGACTTAATTTGCACTTTTGTCACAATTGGGGCAATGTAAACTTACATGGTACAGTGTGGTGAAATGCATGGACTGTCTGGTACCTGCTCTTAGATATATAGATATAATATATTGGGTTTTTTTTTTTTTTTTCATCAGGATTTGGGTTTTTAGTGAACTGTTAATATGTATGACCAGATATGTACTGGATATGCATACCTTCGCTGTATGAATAAACACATTTGCAGAAACATTGAACTTAGCCTCTTGGCACCCCCAAGAAAATAAGAATTTACTTACCGATAATTCTATTTCTCGGAGTCCGTAGTGGATGCTGGGGTTCCTGAAAGGACCATGGGGAATAGCGGCTCCGCAGGAGACAGGGCACAAAAAGTAAAGCTTTAGGATCAGGTGGTGTGCACTGGCTCCTCCCCCTATGACCCTCCTCCAAGCCAGTTAGGTACTGTGCCCGGACGAGCGTACACAATAAGGGAGGAATTTTGAATCCCGGGTAAGACTCATACCAGCCACACCAATCACACCGTACAACTTGTGATCTAAACCCAGTTAACAGTATGATAACAGCGGAGCCTCCGAAAAGATGGCTCACAACAATAATAACCCGATTTTTGTAACTATGTACAAGTATTGCAGATAATCCGCACTTGGGATGGGCGCCCAGCATCCACTACGGACTCCGAGAAATAGAATTATCGGTAAGTAAATTCTTATTTTCTCTATCGTCCTAGTGGATGCTGGGGTTCCTGAAAGGACCATGGGGATTATACCAAAGCTCCCAAACGGGCGGGAGAGTGCGGATGACTCTGCAGCACCGAATGAGAGAACTCCAGGTCCTCTTTTGCCAGGATATCAAATTTGTAGAATTTTACAAACGTGTTCTCCCCTGACCACGTAGCTGCTCGGCAGAGTTGTAATGCCGAGACCTCTCGGGCAGCCGCCCAAGATGAGCCCACCTTCCTTGTGGAATGGGCCTTAACCGATTTAGACTGTGGCAGGCCTGCCTCAGAATGTGCAAGTTGAATTGTGTTACAAATCCAACGAGCAATCGCCTGCTTAGAAGCAGGCGCACCCAACTTGTTGGGTGCATACAGTATAAACAGCGAGTCAGATTTTCTGACTCCAGCTGTCCTGGAACATATTTTCAGGGCCCTGACAACTCCTAGCAACTTGGAGTCCTCCAAGTCCCTAGTAGGTGCAAGGCACCACAATAAGCTGGTTCAGGTGAAACACTGACACCACCTTAGGGAGAGAACTGGGGACGAGTCCGCAGCTCTGCCCTGTCCGAATGGACAAACAGATATGGGCTTTTTTGAGAAAAAACCACCAATTTGACACTCGCCTGGTCCAGGCCAGGGCCAAGAGCATGGTCACTTTTTATGTGAGATGCTTCAAATCCACATATTTGACTGGTTTTAAACCAATGTGATTTGAGGAATCCCAGAACTACGTTGAGATCCCACAGTGCCACTGGAGGCACAAAAAAGGGGTTTGTATATGCAATACTCCCTTGACAAACTTCTGGACTTCAGGAACTGAAGCCAATTCTTTCTGGAAGAAAATTTACAGGGCCGAATTTGAACCTTAATGGACCCCAATTTGAGGCCCATAGACACTCCTGTTTTCAGGAAATGCAGGAAACGACCGAGTTGAAATTTCTTTGTGGGCCTTCCTGGCCTCACACCACGCAACATATTTTCGCCACACGTGGTGATAATGTTGTGCGGTCACCTCCTTTCTGGCTTTGACCAGGGTAGGAATGACCTCTTCCGGAATGCCTTTTTTCCCTTAGGATCCGGCTTTCCATCGCCATGCCGACAAACGCAGCTGCGGTAAGTCTTGGAACAGACATGGTACTTGCTGAAGCAAGTCCCTTCTTAGCGGCAGAGGCCATAAGACCTCTGTAAGCATCTCTTGAAGTTCCGGGTACCAAGTCCTTCTTGGCCAATCCGGAGCCATGAGTATAGTTCTTACTCCTCTACGTCTTATAATTCTCAGCACCTTAGGTATGAGAAGCAGAGGAGGGAACACATACACCGACTGGTACACCCACGGTGTTACCAGAACGTCCACATCTATTGCCTGAGGGTCTCTTGACCTGGCGCAATACCTGTCCCGTTTTTTGTTCAGACGGGACGCCATCATGTCCACCTTTGGTATTTCCCAACGGTTTACAATCATGTGGAAAAAACTTCTCAATGAAGTTTCCACTCTCCCGGGTGGAGGTCGTGCTGAGGAAGTCTGCTTCCCAGTTTCCATTCCCGGGATGAAAAACTGCTGACAGTGTTATCACATGATTTTCCGCCCAGCGAAAAGTCCTTGCAGTTTCTGCCATTGCCCTCCTGCTTCTTGTGTCGCCCTGTCTGTTTACGTGGGCGACTGCCGTGATGTTTTTCCCACTGGATCAATACCGGCTGACCTTGAAGCAGAGGTCTTGCTAAGCTTAGAGCATTATAAATTTACCCTTAGCTCCAGTATATTTATGTGGAGAAAAGTCTCCATACTTGATCACACTCCCTGGAAATTTTTTCCTTGTGTGACTGCTCCCCAGCCTCTCAGGCTGGGCTCCGTGGTTACCAGCATCCAATCCTGAATGCCGAATCTGCTGCCCTCTAGAAGATGAGCACTCTATAACCACCACAGGAGAGACACCCTTGGATATTGGGTTATCCGCTGATGCATCTGAAGATGCGATCCGGACCATTTGTCCAGCAGATCCCACTGAAAAGTTCTTACGTGAAATCTGCCGAATGGAATTGCTTCGTAGGAAGCCACCATTTTTACCAGGACCCTTGTGCAATGATGCACTGTTTTTAGGAGGTTCCTGACTTGCTCGGATAACTCCCTGGCTTTCTCTTCCGGGATAAACACCTTTTTCTGGACTGTGTCCAGAATCATCCCTAGGCACAGCAGACGTGTCGTCGGGATCAGCTGCGATTTTGGAATATTTAGAATCCACCCGTGCTGATTGTAGCAGTATCCGAGATAGTGCTACTCCGACCTCCAACTGTTCCCTGGACTATGCCCCTATCAGGAGATCGTCCAAGTAAGGGATAATTAAGACGCCTTTTCTTCGAAGAAGAATCATCAATTCGGCCATTACCTTGGTAAAGACCCCAGGGTGCCGTGGACAATCCAAACGGCAGCGTCTGAAACTGATAGTGACAGTTCTGCACCACGAACCTGAGGTACACTTAGTGAGAAGGGCAAATTTTGGGACATAGAGGTAAGCATCCCTGATGTCCCGGGACACTATATAGTCCCCTTATTCCTGGTTCGTTATCACTGCTCTGAGTGACTTCATCTTAATTTGAACCTTTGTAAGTGTTCAAAAAAAATTTTTTAGAATAAGTCTCACCTAGCCTTCTGGCTTCAGTACCACAATATAGTGTGGAATAATACCCCTTTTCTGTAGTAGGAGGGGTAATTTAATTATCACCTGCTGGGAATACAGCTTGTGAATTTTTTCCCATACTACCTCCTTGTCGGAGGGAGACTTGGTAAAGCAGACTTCAGGAGCCTGCGAAGGGGAAACGTCTCGACATTCCCATCTATACCCCCGGGATACTACTTGTAGGATCCAGGGGTCCTGTACGGTCTCAGCGCCATGCTGAGAACTTGTCAGACGCGGTGGAACGCTTCTGTTCCTGGGAATGGGCTGCCTGCTGCAGTCTTCTTCCCTTTCCTCTATCCCTGGGCAGATATGATCTTATAGGGACGAGAGGACTGAGGCTGAAAAGACGGTGTCTTTTTCTGCAAAGATGTGACTTAGGGTAAAAAACGGTGGATTTTCCAGCAGTTGCCGTGACCACCAGGTCCGATGGACCGACCCCAAACAAGTCCTCTTCCTGTATACGGCCATACTGTGCCGTTTGGAATCTGCATCACCTGACCACTGTCGTGTCCATAACATCTTCTGGCAGTTATGGACATCGCGTTTATTCATGATGCCAGAGTGCAAATATCCCTCTGTGCATCTCGCATATATAGAAATGCTCTATAGTCAATAAAATACTGTCCCTGTCAAGGGTATCAATATTTTTAGTCAGGGAATCCGACCAAGCCACCCTAGCTCTGCACATCCAGGCTGAGGCGATCGCTGGCCGCAGTATAACACCAGTATGTGTGTATATACTTTTTATTATATTTTCCAGCCTTGTCAGCTGGTCCTTGAGGACGGCCCTATCTATAGACGGTACCGCCACTTGTTTTGATAAGCGTGTGAGCGCCTTATCCACCTTAAAGGGTGTTTCCCAACGCGCCCTAACTTCTGGCGGGAAAGGGTATACCGCCCATAATTTTCTATCGGGGGGAACCCACGCATCATCACACACTTTATTTAATTTATCTGATTCAGGAAAAACTATGGTAGTTTTTTCACATCCCACATAATACCCTCTTTTGTGGTACTTGTAGTATCAGAAATACGTAACACCTCCTTCATTGCCTTTAACGTGTGGCCCTAATAAGGAATACGTTTGTTTATTCACCGTCGACACTGGATTCAGTGTCCCTGTCTGTGTCTGTGTCGACCGACTAAAGTAAACGGGCGTTTTAAAACCCTTGACGGTGTTTTTGAGACGTCTGGACCGTACTAATTGTTTGTCGGCCGTCTCATGTCGTCAACCGACCTTGCAGCGTGTTGACATTATCACGTAATTTCCTAAATAAGCCATCCATTCCGGTGTCGACTCCCTAGAGAGTGACATCACCATTACAGGCAATTGCTCCGCCTCCTCACCAACATCGTCCTCCTACCTGTCGACACACACGTACCGACACACAGCACACACACAGGGAATGCTCTGATAGAGGACAGGACCCACTAGCCCTTTGGAGAGACAGAGGGAGAGTTTGCCAGCACACACCAAAACGCTATAATTATATAGGGACAACCTTATATAAGTGTTTTCCCTTATAGCATCTTAATATATATATAAGCATATCGCCAAATTAGTGCCCCCCCTCTCTGTTTTAACCCTGTTTCTGTAGTGCAGTGCAGGGGAGAGCCTGGGAGCCTTCCCTCCAGCCTTTCTGTGAGGGAAAATGGCGCTGTGTGCTGAGGAGATAGGCCCCGCCCCTTTTTCGGCGGCCTCGTCTCCCGCTCTTAACGGATTCTGGCAGGGGTTAAATATCTCCATATAGCCTCCGGAGGCTATATGTGAGGTATTTTTAGCCAAATTAGGTATTCATTTGCCTCCCAGGGCGCCCCCCTCCCAGCGCCCTGCACCCTCAGTGACTGCCGTGTGAAGTGTGCTGAGAGGAAAATGGCGCACAGCTGCAGTGCTGTGCGCTACCTTTAGAAGACTGAGGAGTCTTCTGCCGCCGATTCTGGACCTCTTCTTACTTCAGCATCTGCAAGGGGGCCGGCGGCAAGGCTCCGGTGACCATCCAGGCTGTACCTGTGATCGTCCCTCTGGAGCTGATGTCCAGTAGCCAAGAAGCCAATCCATCCTGCACGCAGGTGAGTTCACTTCTTCTCCCCTAAGTCCCTCGTTGCAGTGATCCTGTTGCCAGCAGGACTCACTGTAAAATAAAAAACCTAAGCTAAACTTTCCTAAGCAGCTCTTTAGGAGAGCCACCTAGATTGCACCCTTCTCGGCCGGGCACAAAAATCTAACTGGCTTGGAGGAGGGTCATAGGGGGAGGAGCCAGTGCACACCACCTGATCCTAAAGCTTTACTTTTTGTGCCCTGTCTCCTGCGGAGCCGCTATTCCCCATGGTCCTTTCAGGAACCCCAGCATCCACTAGGACGATAGAGAAAAATGCAATAGGTATATGTGGACACATCTGTACCATCACGTGGCATAACATTAGCATGTAGCCAGACATTTAAGGCTAGATTTATTATGCAAAAGCCATCCATTCTCTGTTCTTGACGCCTAAATTTAAACTTTCAATAATAAATGCAAAACCCAGGTATTTTGCAATCTAGACAATGTTAAAGTTTGATCAAAACAGGAGCTGCCACTTGGTAAATCTAGTCTTCCTCTTGAATCTGAGAAGTGCTCCGCTGACCTCTGCATAATGTATTACTGTATTCAGACCATAGTCTACAGTGCATTCATTTCTCAGTGTACATCATTTCTCTAGCATCCATAAGGGATATTGGGGAGAATTAGTACAATTGGGTATAGACTGGGTCCAAAGGAGCTGGTGCACTTTAAATTTCTTCACTGGGTATGCTGGCTCCTCCCTTCTATGCCCCCTCCCACAGGCAGTTTAGAAAAAAGTTCCCTCAGAAGAGGATGCACATCTCTGCAGCTCCAGAGTTTTCTTAAGTTTATTTTAAATCTTACCTGCACTGTGGGAGTTGGGGGGGAAGCAGTCAGCGGGCCTTGCGAGGTGTCAGAGCTGCTTCCCCGCTGCAGGACCACTGTCATGAGAGGTTGTTTGTTCAGTGGGGCACTGCGCCTTAGCTGTCGCAATCGCAGCACACCGCACACCCCTAACAGATGCCTAAAGGTGATAGTGGTGAGTACAAACCGGGTCACCGATAAGGGGGTCCCCCGGTACATGGTGCGGCTGAACACGGGGCGGCATACTCTCCTGGGCGGAACCCGCTAGAGCCCCCTGTGCAAAACTGGCTAGCGGTAGCTTGTGTGAGGGTTTTAAGCACTTTAGGAGACATTGCCAGTATAAAAAAAAAAACTAGCTCTGGCGCCATTGGGGGGGCTGACATACCTCAGAGCAGGACCAGCTGCATTTTGGCGCCTTCCTCTGCTTACTACAGCAGGCACACACAGCTCCTCCTGACACTCAGAATCCCTGGAAAGCTGGTACAGGGTGTAGCAAAGGGGGAGAGACCCTATTGTACACAATCTGTGTCCTATACAGGACAGTAATCATAAGTGTTTCACTGTGATATTATAAGCTGATAGCCTCTCTGGGGCTGTGTAGCTGGGGTGTGCTGGTCTCTGTATGTCTCCCTCTTGCATACAGTAAGGGCAGGCTTGATAAGTTTTAATGTCTGTGTGATTTACTGTGAACATGGGTAAACGCAAACTATGCAGTGTATGCCACACACCAGATTCTCTCCCTTATCATCTGATTCTGTTTCATGTGAACAATGCAGCCAATCTTCACAACTCAGTGAGAGGGCTGAGGTGGAGGGTCAAGAGCCTCCCTGGCTAGGGGCCCTTAAGAATATGATGTCTGATATGTCATCACAACTCACTGCTAATGTTCAGAAAACTCAGCTACTAAAACAGACTCCCAGACTTAGCAGCTAAGACAGATGTTACACAGCCCCCCCTCGCTCAGGACCACAAAAGCGTGGTTTACCTGCCTTACTCTCGGATTCAGATGAGAATATGCAGGATGATTGGGAGGACTTGGATCTCGTTAGTGGGGATTCCTCTTCTGCTCAGGGTATTGGACCCCTCATTCTGGCTATATGGGACGTGTTAAAACTCCCTCTAGAGGACGCTGCGTCACAGCAGTAATTTTTCATTACACAAAACAAGCCTAATGTCACTTTCCCTGATTCTGCAGAGTTAGATTACCTATTTAAATTAGCCTGTTAAAATCCAGACAAAAAGTACCAAGTGTCAAAAAGATTTCTGCACACTTTCTCATTTGCTCCTGAAGGTAGGAAATTCTGGGAAGAACCCCCGGGAGTTGACGTATCAGTCTCTCGACTGTCAAAAAAGGCGGTGTTGCCTGCCCCGGGCTCCTTTACCATAAAGGACCCTGAGGACAGAAAAATAGAGACTACACTAAAGTCTATCTACACAGCAGCAGGTGTATCGCAAACGGCAGTTATAGCGGGTTGCTGGATGACCCATGCCATTCACACGTGTGCTACTCAAATTCAGGAGGGCCTCTCCGGGGATATGCCTTTGGTCACTATGGTGACTCTCCTGAAGCACATTCAGGATACTGCACGTGTCCTGTGTGACTCGCTCAAGGAGATAGGCAATATTAATAGTAGGACTTTTGCCATGGCAGTGTTGGCACACAGGGCCTTGTGGTTGCGTCAGTAGATAGCGGACGGAGAGTCCAAGCGCAGTGTGGAATCTCTCCCTTTTTCTGGGGAATGGCTCTTTGGGGTTGAGTCGGATACGTGGATTTCCAAAGTCACTCTAGGGAAATCCACGTTTCTCCCCTCTGGGGCCCCGCTGGCTAGGCGTTCCTACCCGGGCCGCCTGTTCAGTCCTTTCAGTCTACAGATTTCGATCTAGGGCCAGAGGTGCCTCCAATGCGGCTAGAAACACCAGAGATAAGACAAGAAGACCTGCGAACACTGGTTTTCAGGAACAGAGCACACGTACTGCTTCCACTAAGGCCTCGCATGACGGTGCCCACCCACCCCCAGGGGATCTCTAGGTGGGAGCTCTACTGCGTCACTTCAGCCGCGTCTGGGAGACTTCCTGCCAGGATGGCTGGGGCAGAGATCCCTCACAGAGGCTGCCCGTTGCCTTCCCGCAAGCGCACTGCTGGATTATCAACTGGAAAAGTCTCTTCAGAGGATGCTACATCTAGGAGCCCTCCTGGATTCTCAGGTCCAGAAGATCTTCCGGCGGACAAGATAACTTCATACTTTTCTGCACAGGTTTCTTTGACACAGGCATGTGTCCATCCACTCAGCCATGCAGGTCTTGGGGCCATGGTCTCCACCTTCGACATGGTAGAGTACACCCAGTTTCACTCAACTTCTTCAACACCTGATCCTGCCTTGTTAGAACGGGCAGCATCATCTTATCAGAACTCGAACAATTGTACTATTACGAAGGTCCGGCTCTCCCTCTTGTAATGTCTAAAGTCCCATTTGGACAAGGGTCGTCCCTTTTGGATTCCGGATTGGGTACTCCACCACGGATGCCAGCTTCCCCGGTAGGGAGCAGTGACCAGTCAATGGTCCTCTCAGGGATTATGGACAGTCCCAAAAAGTCGCCTGCCTATCAACATACTGGAGCTCTGGGCAGTGTACAGAGTGATCAGTCTGGCACAAGAACTCTCACGGCCGGCCTGTTCAACTCCAATCCAACAACGTAACTGCGGTAGCCTACCTCAACCATCAGGGAGGCACGCAAAGTCTGGCAGCCATGAAAGAAATTACGTGGATTCTCAATTGGGCAGAATGTAATCTTCCGGCTATCCCGGCAGTGTTCATCCCAGGTGACCTAAACTGCAAAGCTGACTTCTTAAGCCAACAGGATGTCCACTCCGGCGCGTGAGCTCTACATCCAGAGGTCTTTCAGATTCATTTCGACAAGGGCCTGCCGGACGTGGATCTCATAGCCTTACACCACAAACTGCTTGTAATTGGGTCCAGGCCAGTTTCCTACGGTGGAGTTTCAATTCGGACGTTTCCTCCTCTTTCTGCAGGATGGTGTGGATGTGGGCCTACGCTTGGGCTCTATCAAGGTCCAGATTTCGGCCTTGTCCATTTTCTTCCAGAAACAATTGGCTGCTCTCCCTGAGGTTCAGACTTTCTTGAAAGGAGTTCTGCACATCCAACCACCCTTTGTGCCTCCTACGGCACCTTGGGATCTTAATGTGGTGCTGCAGTTCCTGCAATCGGATTGGTTCGAACCTTTACAGTAGGTGGATGTGAAGTTTATTACTTGGAAGACAGTCACACTGTTTGCATTGGCATCTGCATGACGTGTGTCTGAATTAGGGGCATTGTCGCACAAGAGCCCCTTCTTGATTTTCCATGAAGATAGGGCTGAACTCAGAATGCATCAGCAATTTCTTCCAAAGGTTGTGTCGGCTTACCTCAAAGTCCCTGGATGTTGTGCGGGCTTTGAAAATATATGTGAAGAGAACTTCTCGTCACAGGAAGTCGGACGCTCTGTTTGTCCTTTATGATCCCAACAAGGTTGTGTGTCCTGCTTCTAAGCAGGCAGTTTCTCGTTGGATCAGATTCACTATCCAGCATGCTTATTCTACGGCAGGCTTGCAGTTTCCAAAATCTGTTAAGGCCCACTCTACTCGTAAAGTGGGTTCTTCCTGGGTGGCTGCCCGGGGTGTCTCAGCTTTACAACTTTGCCGAGCAGCTACTTGGTCATGATCGAACGCATTTGCTAAATTCTACAAGTTCGATACTTTGGCCTCTGAGGACCTAAAGTTTGGTCAATCTGTTCTGCAGTAACCTCAGCACTCTCCCTCCCGTTCTGGGAGCTTTGGTAAATCCCCATGGTACTAATATGGACCCAAGCATCCTCTAGGACGTAAGAGAAAATAGGATTTTAATTACCTACCGGTAAATCCTTTTCTCATAGTCCGTAGATGATGCTGGGCGCCCGCCCAGCGATTCGTATTCCGGCATTGTTACTTGGTTCAGTATTGTTGGTTCAACCGTTGCTGAATTGTTCCGAATTGGTTAGCTTGGCTTTCCTCTTGTTGTATGTGTGAGCTGGTGTGAATCTCACCACTATCTGTGTATTTCCTTCTCTCGAAGTATGTCCGTCACCTCGGGCACAGTTTCTAGACTGAGTCTGGTAGGAAGGGCGTAGAGGGAAGAGCCAACCTACACTATTAATCTCTTAAAGTGCCCATGGCTCCTAATGGACCCGTCTATACCCCATGGTATTAAAATGGACCCCAGCATCCTCTACGGACTACGAGAAAAGGATTTACTGGTAGGTAATTAAAATACTATTTTCTCTTACGTCCTAGAGGATACTGGGAATCCAGTTAGTACCATGGGCTATAGATGGGTCCACTAAGCCTTGGGCACTTTAGAATTTGATTGGGTGCACTGGCTCCTCCCTCTTTGCCGCTCCTACCAGACTCCGTTTAGAAAATGTGCCCTTAGGAGCCGGTCACGTCGCTGGAAGCTCCTCAAGAGTTTTCTGCATTTATTTTGTCTGTTTGTTATTTTCAGACAGGACTGGATGTCACCATCCTGCCTGCTTCGTGGGACTTAGGGGGGAGAACGGCCCAACCTCGGCTCGCCGGCCATTATGGCGGCATGGGGGTACAGAGACACACGGCTTCTACGGGGGCGGCGGAGTCTCAGGACGCACCGCTTATGAGGGGGTAATTCAGACCTGGTCGCACGCAGGCTATTTTTTGCACTGCAGCGACCAGGTAATCACCGCCCACAGGGGAGGGGAGATTTGCTGTGCAGGGCTCCAAACACTTGTGCAGAGAGCTGCACAAATAAAAAGTTTGTGCAGTCTCTGCACAGCTCAGGACTTAGCCGCTGCGATGATCCTTCCTGGAGCTGACGTCAGGATCCCTCCCTGGAAACTGCCGGGCACGCCTGCGTTTTCTTCAACATTCCCAAAAAACGGTGAGTTGTCACCACCGGACGATCTCTTCCTGTCAATCTTCTTGCATTCGCCGCTGCGAATGCTTTCTTCGCTGTTTCCGTCGCTGCCCGGCGACGGCCACGCATTCGCTGTTCAGACCCAAACGCACAGCTGTACACAGTACCCAGACTGGCATTACAGACTTAAAAGTTGACTGACTCCATTTTAAGAACTAAAAATTACCTCAGCCAGTATAAAAAAAGCAGGAAGACTGCACGCCATTTAAGGGGATTCATATGAACGGATTCAGCAGCTCACCAGCGCCATTTTTCTTCTGCAGTGGACACAGACGCTGACTGACAGGGATGCGCAGCTCCTCCCGAGAGTCTCCATATTACCTCAGCGGTACCAGGGGGTCATAGCAGGGGCGGGGGGGCACTTACTAGTGTACTAAGTCCCCAGTCTGGGTTCTTAGTCTGCGACCCGGCTAATCTTGGCATTAGCAGTAATGGCGCTTTGTGCTGTCTCCAGGCTATCTCTGTGTCTCTCTTGAAGGGCTCTTTGTGGGTTAATTGTGTTTTTAACCTGTTCCTGTGTGCTGTCACAGTATGTCAGACAAAGAGTGTGTTTCATGTAAGGTGCAGTGTTCCTCTTGTCCATGGGGTTCAGTACAGTGTACTCAGTGCAGTGCACCCTCCCAGGCTAGCGGGACAGAACCAGCTTGGCTGGATTCCATCAGGGGAATGATCGTCAATATTTTCACTAAATTGTTCCGCAATGAGAAAGAGACGCAATACTTAAGACAATCAATGACTGAGTTTATGAACGGAGACTCAGTACCCAAACCAGCGTCTCAGTCCCCTGCCATTTGTCTGCAAAAAAACGTCCTTTGGCCCATATTCTGCAGTCTGACTCTGATGACAGTGGCGGATTTAGGGGGGGGGCACCAAGGCACGTGCCCCCCCTGTCATTTTTAATAGATGTTTTGTATTGTCCATGCTGCTGTGCGCACCCGCCCCCGACATGTCCCCCGCCGCTGTGCGCATCCGCCTCCGGCACCCGACATGTCCCCCTCAGTGGCGCACGCCCCCCTGATGAGTTGAATCTCCTGTTCTTAAGATGGAGACACAGCTGTCTCCATCTCAGGTAAAAGCCGCGATCGCGACCGCGGAGCCGCTGCACTGCAGCGGCAGCAGAGAGCTAGCATAGCTCTCTACTATAAACAGTCCGGAGGGGTGAAGGGGGAGCTGCTGGCTGCTCAAGTTCCCTCCGTCCTTACAGTGATGCTAGCGCCTGGTGGAAGGGTAATTACATACTGTAACTGTATGTATGTTTGTATTTGTAGTAATTTATGTATGTGTGTATGTATGTGATTGTGTATGTATGTTTGGGTGTGTGTTTTTGTATATGTGTTTGTGTGTTACTCTGTGTGTATTATATGGTGCAATACTGCATGTCCCTGGTGCAGTAGTTCCCTGGGTGGAGACTGGCATGCACCCCTCCATGCAGTGGAAACCAGGTGGCACTTAGTAGCCTTTGTGAGTAAATCAATGTATTACAAAAGGCATAGTGTACCGATGTTTCAATGGGCGTTTTTTTCAAGGTGCTTTACTGTAGGCTTGAAGGGAAAAAAAACGCTTTATGTGGCGTTGAAACGTCGGTACACTATGCCTTTTGTACTGTAATACATTGATTTACTCACAGAGACCGCTGAGTACCGCCTGGTTCTACTGCATGGGGGGGGGGGGGGGGGGCATGCCACCTATTACATATATGGAGGGCACCTTGGTATTAAGCAACATCTTCAGTGAGTGCCTATTTTTTGTCATTAGAGATATATATATATATATATATATATACATACATACACACACACACACACACACATGTACGTGCACACATACATACATACATACATACATACATACACACACCCACACATGTACGTGCACACATACATACATACATACATACATACACACATACACACACCCACACATGTACGTGCACACATACATACATACATACACACATACACACATGGAAACCCCCCTCACTAAATCCTGCGTTTGCCCCTGCCCCTGCTCTCCTGTCACCTGCTGCTGCTGTTCTGCTCACACGGAGGAGCCGAGCAGGAGGAGGAACTTTACAGATGCAGCCCGCCGCCGCTGGGGATCTCTGCTACCGATCTCCGGCGTGGTGCTGTGCTCCCCACTGACACCACACCGTGTACGCTGTGCAGTGAAAGTGTACTACTCACACTCTCACTCTTAGCCGCCGGCGCTGATCCTCCCCTGCCTAATAACCAAAGGGAACCTGGTGCCCGCAACGTAATGTGAAGACATCACGCCATCCGCAGCAGCTGTCTTCTCCTGTACCCTTAGGACCTGTACCCACCATGCGCTGTCGGCTCCTTCCAGTCCTCAGGTACCAGCCAGTGGGGCAAACCTGCTGTAAGGTATTTGCTCCAAAACAATGCCCACTGCCTTGACTATAATATAATACTACAAGTGCGTGGACTGTAATATAATGCTACAAGTGCCTGTAATATAATGCTACAATGCACTTGTAGAATTATATTATATCCCATGCATTGTAGCATTATATTACAGGCACTAGTAGCATTATATTACAGTCCATGCACTTGTAGTATTATAGTAAATGTGATGCCGGGAGGGAGGCATGGGCGTGCGATATTGTCAGGGAATGCTTCATTATTTAGATTATTTTGAATAGGAAAGTATGTTTTTTTGAGAATAGTATGTACAGTCACATCATGTGTATATAATATATTTTTCTTTCCTGAAACAAATGTTTTGTCCCTGTATCTCTACCTCAGCCCCCTCACCCTCCCTGTATCTCCCCCTCAGCCCCCTCACCCTCCCTGTAGCTCACCCTCAGTGTCCCTGTCCTCATCCTGTAACTCCCCCTCAGCGCCCTTACTCTCCCCCTCACCCTCCCTGTATCTCCCCCTCAGCGCCTTTATCCTCACCCTCCCTGTAACTCCCCCTCAGAGCACTCACCCTCTCTGTAACTATCCTCAGCGCCCTTACCCTCCCCATATTTCCCCCTCAATGCCCTTACCCTCACCCTCCTTGTATCTCACCCTCAGTACCCTTACCCTCACTCTTCCTGTGACTATCACTAAGCACCCTCCCCCTCCCTGTATCTCCCCCTCAGGGGGGGGGGAGTGGGGGTAAACTGGGGAGAGAGAATGGTGCTGCTGTGAGCGGTCTTTTGCTGGGGGGGGGGGAGTGGGGGTGACCTTCCTGCTGTCAATCTTCATGCGATCGCCCCTGCGATCGCTTTCTTCTGTGTTCTTGTCGTTGCCCAGCAACGGCCGTCGCTGAGCAATAATGCGCCTGCGCATTGCGTCCGCTACGTATGTGCAGTTCCGACCCGTTCGCACGGCTGCGAAAACCAGCAGCGTGCGAACATTTCGGAATGATCCCCATAAGGTATAAGAACTAACTGTGGACCTGTACCCCCTCCAGCAGTGCATTTCGATCATAGACACACTCGATACTCACATTGAGCACTTGACCACACCCCCTCACACAATTGGTCACACGCACTGAAACTTCACCACGCCCACTCCACTTCTAACTCCACCCCTCCTTGATAGCACAACCACTTATGGTGCCCCCCCTGTCATTCTTTTCTGGATCCGCCCCTGTCTGATGATGAGGGGTTAGACATGGAGGAGGTGGATGCAGAGGTGGGGAAGGCTACTCTGTCACAGGGAATAGAGGCTCTCATAGAAACTATTAAAGAGGTTCTGCATATCCCTGATAAGGTAACTGAGGAATCTTATTTTAATGTAAAAAATAAATCATCAGTTTGTAGAACCGTGGGTTGATCCTGATAGGAAATTTCAAATCCCTAAAAGGTTGATATCATCTTTTCCCTTTCCTCCTGAGGATAGAAAAAAATGGGAAATCCAGCGATAGTGGACGCATCAGTATCCAGGCTGTCACGGAAAATTGTATTGCCTGTCCCTGGTGTAGCCTCCCTAAAAGACACGGCTGATTGTAGAATTGAGAATACACTCAAATCTTTGTATACAGCTGCTGGGGTGGCGCAGAGACCCACTATAGCATGTTGGTGGATTACTAAGGCCATCGTAAAATGGTCAGGTAATCTAATTGAGGGGTTAAGTTTCTTGCCTAAGGGGATGATTATTTTACACCTGCAACATATACAGGACTCTGCAAATTTTATGGTGGAAGCCATAAAAGAAATAGGCTTGCTTAATGCACGCATCACTGCTATGGCATTGTCAGCACGCAGAGGCTTATGGCTACGCCAGGAACTGCCGACGTGGACTCCAGGAAAGGCATGGAAGGCCTATCCTTCACAGGAGAGGCCTTATTTGGAGATGAATTAGACAAATGGATCTCCAAAGCTACTGCGGTTAAGTCCACGTATCTTCCTTCTGCAGCTCCCCCAGCCAGGAAGGCTTATTCAGGACCTAATCTACTGTCCTTTTGGACTGCCAAGTTCAAGGGCAAACCAGAGGTTCTTCTACAGCCACCAGAGGCGCTAGAGGTAAACCACGAAAACCAGCAACTTCAGGTTCACAGGAACAGAGCTCAAGTTCTGCTTCCTCAAAGCCTTCAGCATGACGGTGGACCGCGATGCCTGGATGACCGGCAGGTGGGAGCCCGACTAAAATTTCTCTAGCATCCATAAGGGATATTGGGGGAAACTAGTACGATGGGGTATAGACGGGGTCCAAAGGAACCAGTGCACTTTAAATTTCTTCAACTGAGTGTTCTGGCTCCTCCCTTCTATGCCCCCTCCCACATGCAGTTTAGAAAAAGTGCCCTCAGGAGAGGATTCACATCTCTGCAGCTCCAGAGAGTTTTCTTCATTTTCTTTTAAACTTTTATTATTTTCGGTATGCTGTCTGGGCAACAGCATACCTGCACCGTGGGAGTTAAGGGGGGGGGTCACCGGCCTTACGAGGTGCAGAGCCGCTTCCCTGCTGCAGGACCACCGTCCTGAGGGGTTGTTGTTCAGCAGGGCACTGCGCCTCGGCTGTCGCAGCACGTTGCACACCCCTAACGCTGCCTGCAGGTGACATCGGTGGTGCCTACAAACCGGGGTTCCCCCGATTCAAAGTGCAGATGACCACAGGTGCGGCGTACGGGACCCTCCTGGGGGGGTCCCGCTAAGATCCCCCGTGTAGAACTGGCGCAAAAGGCTTAACTAGCACTTGTGTGATGTTTTAAGCTAACTAGGAGACTTTGCCAGTGTAATACACTGCTCAAAAAAATAAAGGGAACACTAAAATAACACATCCTAGATCTGAATGAATGAAATATTCTTATTAAATACTTTGTCCTTTACATAGTTGAATGTGCTGACAACAAAATTACACAAAAATTATCAATGGAAATCAAATTTATTAGCCCATGGAGGTCTGGATTTGGAGTCGCACTCAAAATTAAAGTGGAAAAACACACTACAGGCTGATCCAACTTTGATGTAATGTCCTTAAAACAAGTCAAAATGAGGCTCAGTAGTGTGTGTGGCCTCCACGTGCCTGTATGACCTCCCTACAATGTCTGGGCATGCTCCTGATGAGGTGGCGGATGGTCTCCTGAGGGATCTCCTCCCAGACCTAGACTAAAGCATCCGCCAACTCCTGGACAGTCTGTGGTGCAACGTGGCGTTGGTGGATGGAGCGAGACATGATGTCCCAGATGTTCTCAATTGGATTCAGGTCTGGGGAACGGGCGGGCCAGTCCATAGCATCAATGCCTTCGTCTTCCAGGAACTGCTGACACACTCCAGCCACATGAGGTCTAGCATTGTCTTGCATTAGGAGGAACCCAGGGCCAACCGTACCAGCATATGGTCTCACAAGGTGTCTGAGGATCTCATCTCGGTACCTAATGGCAGTCAGGCTACCTCTGGTGAGCACATGGAGGGCTGTGCGGCCCCCCAAAGAAATGCCACCCCACACCATTACTGACCCACTGCCAAACCGATCATGCTGGAGGATGTTGCAGGCAGCAGAACATTCTCCTTGGCGTCTCCAGACTCTGTCACGTCTGTCACATGTGCTCAGTGAGAACCTGCTTTCATCTGTGAAGAGCACAGGGCGCCAGTGGTGAATTTGCCAATCTTGGTGTTCTCTGGCAAATGCCAAACATCCTGCACGGTGTTGGGCTGTAAGCACAACCCCCACCTGTGGACGTCGGGCCCTCATACCACCCTCATGGAGTCTGTTTTTGATCGTTTGAGTAGACACATGCACATTTGTGGCTTGCTGGAGGTCATTTTGCAGGGCTCTGGTAGTGCTCCTCCTGTTCCTCCTTGCACAAAGGAGGAGGTAGCGGTCCTGCTGCTGGGTTGTTGCCCTCCTACGGCCTCCTCCACGTCTCCTGATGTACTGGTCTGTCTTCTGGTAGCGCCTCCATGCTCTGGACACTACGCTGACAGACACAGCAAACCTTCTTGCCACATCTCGCATTGATGTGCCATCCTGGATGAGCTGCACTACCTGAGCCATTTGTGTGGGTTGTAGACTCCGTCTCATGCTACCACTAGAGTGAAAGCACCACCAGCTTTCAAAAGTGACCAAAACATCAGCCAGAAAGCATAAGAGCTGAGAAGTGGTCTGTGGTCACCACCTGCAGAACAACTCCTTTATTGGGGGTGTCTTGCTAATTGCCTATAATTCCCACCTGTTGTCAATTCCATTTGCACAACAGCATGTGAAATTGATTGTCAATCAGTGTTGCTTCCTAAGTGGACAGTTTGATTTCACAGAAGTGTGATTGACTTGGAGTTACATTGTGTTGTTTATGTGTTCCCTTTATTTTTTTGAGCAGTGTATATATATGTAATTCTGGTGCCATTGGAGGGGGTGGAGCTACCTCAGAGCGGGATCTGAGGTGTTTTGGCGCCTTCCTCAGCTTACTGCGGTCATATACAGCACACACAGCGTTATACTGATCCTATGTAGGACTAAAATTGTTAGTGTTTACTGTATTTTAGGGAGCTGACAGCCTCACTGGGGCAGTGCAGCTCAGGGTGTGCTGGTGTCCTCTCTCTGTGTCTCCTCTCACATGCAGTAGGGCAGGCTTGCTTTATAACTGTCTGTGTGTATGTTGTTGTGCTTACTGTGAAACATGAGTAAACAAGCTGTGCAGTGTCACACTAGATTCTCTCCTTTATCTGCTGATTCTGTTTCATGTGAACAATGCAGTCAACCTTCACAAATCAGTGATGGGGCTGGGGGAGAGGGTCCAGAGCCCGACTGGTTAGGGTCTCTTAAGACAATGATGTCTGATATGTCATCCCAGCTCACTGCTAATGTGCAGAAAACTCTTCTGCTACTACAACAAGCTGTTGCAGATTTAGCTGCTAGGGCAGATGCGCAGCCCCCCCTCTCTCATGCAGGTGGGTTACCTGCTCTACTATCTGATACAGATGAGGAGGATGGGATGACCTGGATCCTGTTAGTGGGGATCCCGATTCTGCTCAGGGTATTGAACTCTTTGGCTATAAGGGATGTGTTAAAGCTCCCTCTAGAGGACGCTGTGTCACAGCAGTCATTCTTCTTTGTACAGCACAAGCCTAATGTCACTTTCCCTGACTCTACAGAGTTAGACTACTTATTCAAACAGGCCTGTAAAAATCCAGACAAAAAATTCCAAGTGTCCAGTTTTTGCGCACTTTCCCATTTGCTCCTTAATGTAGAAAATGTTGTGAGGAACCCCCTGGGGTGGATGTCTCAGTCTCTCGCCTGTCTAAAAAGGCGGTGCTGCCTGCTCCAGGCTCCTGTACCATGAAGGATTCTGGGGATAGGAAGATAGACTACACTAAAGTCTATATAGACAGCAGCCGGTATATCACAAAGACCGGTCATTGCGGGTTGCTGGATGACCCATGCCATTCATTCCTGGGCCACTCAAATTCCGGGGGGCCTCTCGGGGAGATATGCCCTTGGTTACTATGGTAACCCTCCTGAAGCACATTCAGGACACCACCCGTGTCCTCTGTGATTCCCTCAAGGAGATGGACTTCTGCCATGGCAGTGTCGGTGCCAGGGCCTTGTGGTTGCGTCAGTGGATAGTGGATGCAGAATCCAAACGTAGTGTGGAATCCAGAAAAAAGAGACATTGTTTCCCCCAGCACCCTGAATGATAACAGTAACCAAATATAAATCCCACATAATATTAGAATTAAGAGATCTTGGTTACACATATTTGCGCAAATGTGTGACTAAGCCCCAAAGCCGCTTCAAGGCGTCTCTGTATATTTGGGGTCCCTAGCACTATATCTAGGTGCAGGGTGTGGCTCCCCAAAAAACCAGCATAAGCCAGAAAGCCCAGGGCAACATACCAGTGAAAAAACTATAGTGTTAATAAATTAGTATTTAGGAAGGTGATACAAAAATGAAATGTAATTAAAATAGAGAAATAGTGTTGAAAAATTAATAAGTGAAAAGTGTTAATAGAATGTAAAGATATGCCACACTAAAGCCATCCATCTCAGCCAGTCCAGAGGCACCACACCTCACACCTCCATTACCTCAATCTGGGTCTATGATTATCCAGCAAGGAGCTACATGATAATGGCTCCTTACTACAATATGTCTAAGCTAAGAGCTACCTACCTTGGAGCATCCCCATAATGCTCCATGTGGCATGTCAGGGCCTGCACCTCCTCCTAATTTATTATTATTATTATCCTTTATTTCTCTATCGTCCTAGTGGATGCTGGGGTTCCTGAAAGGACCATGGGGAATAGCGGCTCCGCAGGAGACAGGGCACAAAAAGTAAAGCTTTTAACCATGTGGTGTGTACTGGCTCCTCCCCCTATGACCCTCCTCCAAGCCTCAGTTAGGTTTTTGTGCCCGGCCGAGAAGGGTGCAATCTAGGTGGCTCTCCTAAAGAGTTGCTTAGAAAAAGTTTAGCTAGGTTTTTTATTTTACAGTGATTCCTGCTGGCAACAGGATCACTGCAGCGAGGGACTTAGGGGAGAAGGAGTCAACTCACCTGCGTGCAGGATGGATTGGCTTCTTGGCTACTGGACATCAAGCTCCAGAGGGACGATCACAGGTACAGCCTGGATGGGTCACCGGAGCCGCGCCGCCGGCCCCCTTGCAGATGCTGAAGACAGAAGATGGTCCAGAATCGGCGGCAGAAGACTCCTCAGTCTTCTTAAGGTAGCGCACAGCACTGCAGCTGTGCGCCATTGCTCCCAGCACACTTCACACGGCAGTCACTGAGGGTGCAGGGCGCTGGGGGGGGGCGCCCTGGGCAGCAATGAGAAACCTTTTTTAGGCATAAAATACCTCACATATAGCCTCCGGGGGCTATATGGAGATATTTAAACCCTGCCTGAATCCATTGAAGAGCGGGAGACGAGCCCGCCGAAAAAGGGGCGGGGCCTATCTCCTCAGCACACGGCGCCATTTTCCTCTCACAGCTCCGCTGGTCAGGAAGGCTCCCAGTCTCTCCCCTGCACTGCACTACAGAAACAGGGTAAAACAAGAGAGGGGGGGCAAAATTGTGGCATTATATATATTTAAAGCAGCTATATAGGGAGCACTTATTATAAGGCTATCCCTGTCATATATAGCGCTTTTGGTGTGTGCTGGCAGACTCTCCCTCTGTCTCCCCAAAGGGCTAGTGGGGTCCTGTCTTCGTTTAGAGCATTCCCTGTGTGTCTGCTGTGTGTCGGTACGCGTGTGTCGACATGTATGAGGACGATATTGGTGTGGAGGCGGAGCAATTGCCAAATATGGGGATGTCACCTCCTAGGGGGTCGACACCAGAATGGATGCCTTTATTTATGGAATTACGGGATAGTGTCAACACGCTAAAGCAGTCGTTTGACGACATGAGACGGCCGGACAATCAATTAGTGCCTGTCCAGGCGCCTCAAACACCGTCAGGGGCTGTAAAACGCCCTTTGCCTCAGTCGGTCGACACAGACCCAGACACAGGCACTGATTCCAGTGGTGACGGTGACGAATCAACCGTATTTTCCAGTAGGGCCACACGTTATATGATTTTGGCAATGAAGGAGGCGTTACATATAGCTGATACTACAGGTACCACTAAACAGGGTATTATGTGGGGTGTGAAAAAACTACCTATAGTTTTTCCTGAATCAGAAGAATTAAATGAGGTGTGTGATGAAGCGTGGGTTGCCCCCGATAAAAAAATGCTAATTTCAAAGAAGTTATTGGCTTTATACCCTTTCCCGCCAGAGGTTAGGGCGCGCTGGGAAACACCTCCTAGGGTGGACAAGGCGCTCACACGCTTATCAAAACAAGTGGCGTTACCCTCTCCTGAGACGGCCGCACTTAAAGATCCAGCAGATAGGAGGATGGAAAATATCCAAAAAAGTATATACACACATACAGGTGTTATACTACGACCAGCTATAGCGACAGCCTGGATGTGCAGTGCTGGAGTAGCTTGGTCAGAGTCCCTGATTGAAAATATTGATACCCTGGATAGGGACAATGTTTTACTGTCTTTGGAGCAAATAAAGGATGCATTTCTTTATATGCGTGATGCACAGAGGGATATCTGCACGCTGGCATCACGGGTAAGTGCTATGTCCATTTCGGCCAGAAGAAGTTTATGGACGCGACAGTGGTCAGGCGATGCGGACTCAAAACGGCATATGGAAGTTTTGCCGTATAAAGGGGAGGAGTTATTTGGAGTCGGTCTATCGGATTTGGTGGCCACGGCTACAGCCGGGAAATCCACCTTTTTACCTCAAGTCACTCCCCAACAGAAAAAGACACCGACTTTTCAACCGCAGCCCTTTCGTTCCTTTAAAAACAAGAGAGCAAAGGGATATTCATATCTGCCACGAGGCAGAGGAAAGGGGAAGAGACAGCAACAGGCAGCTCCTTCCCAGGAACAGAAGCCCTCCCCCGCTTCTACAAAAGCCTCAGCATGACGCTGGGGCTTCTCAAGCGGACTCGGGGGCGGTGGGGGGTCGTCTCAAGAATTTCAGCGCGCAGTGGGCTCACTCGCAGGTAGATCCCTGGATCCTGCAGATAATATCTCAGGGGTACAGGTTAGAACTAGAG
This sequence comes from Pseudophryne corroboree, assembly GCF_028390025.1. NCBI lineage: Eukaryota > Metazoa > Chordata > Amphibia > Anura > Myobatrachidae > Pseudophryne > Pseudophryne corroboree. Next base: position 678,995,751 of record NC_086445.1, on the reverse strand, counting down.
ACGTCTCCACCTCGCCGTTTCCTGAAGTCTGCTTTACCAACGTCCCCCTCCGACAGGGTGACGGTCTTGGAAGCCATTCACAAGCTGTACTCTCAGCAGGTGATAGTCAAAGTACCCCTTTTACAACAGGGAAAGGGGTATTATTCCACTCTATTTGTGGTACCGAAGCCGGACGGCTCGGTAAGACCTATTCTAAATCTGAAATCCCTGAACCTGTACATAAAAAAGTTCAAGTTCAAGATGGAGTCACTCAGAGCGGTGATAGCGAACCTGGAAGAAGGGGACTTTATGGTATCCTTGGACATCAAGGATGCGTATCTCCACGTCCCAATTTACCCCTCACACCAGGGGTACCTCAGGTTCGTCGTACAAAACTGTCACTATCAGTTTCAGACGCTGCCGTTTGGATTGTCCACGGCACCTCGGGTCTTTACCAAAGTAATGGCCGAGATGATGATTCTTCTTCGAAGAAAAGGCGTGTTAATTATCCCATACTTGGACGATCTCCTGATAAGGGCAAGGTCAAGAGAACAGCTAGAGATGGGAGTAGCACTGTCTCAAGAAGTGCTAAAACAGCACGGGTGGATTTTGAATATTCCAAAATCCCAGTTAATTCCGACAACACGTCTGCTGTTCCTAGGGATGATTCTGGACACGGTTCAGAAAAAGGTATTTCTCCCGGAGGAAAAAGCCAAGGAGTTATCCGAACTTGTCAGGAACCTCCTAAAGCCAGGAAAGGTGTCTGTACATCAATGCACAAGAGTCCTGGGAAAAATGGTGGCTTCTTACGAAGCAATTCCATTCGGCAGATTCCACGCAAGAATTTTCCAGAGGGATCTGCTCGACAAATGGTCAGGGTCGCATCTTCAGATGCACCGGCGGATAACCCTGTCTCCAAGGACAAGGGTATCTCTTCTGTGGTGGTTGCAGAGCGCTCATCTATTGGAGGGCCGCAGATTCGGCATACAGGATTGGATCCTGGTGACCACGGACGCCAGCCTGAGAGGCTGGGGAGCAGTCACACAAGGAAGGCACTTCCAGGGCGTGTGGTCGAGCCTGGAGATGTCTCTTCACATAAACATTCTGGAACTAAGAGCAATCTACAATGCTCTAAGTCAGGCAGAACCTCTGCTTCTAGGAAAACCGGTGTTGATCCAGTCGGACAACATCACGGCAGTCGCCCATGTAAACAGACAGGGCGGTACAAGAAGCAGGAGTGCAATGGCAGAAGCTGCGAGGATTCTTCGCTGGGCGGAGAATCATGTGATGGCACTGTCAGCAGTGTTCATCCCGGGAGTGGACAACTGGGAAGCAGACTTCCTCAGCAGACACGACCTTCACCCGGGAGAGTGGGGACTTCATCCAGAAGTTTTCCACATGCTTGTAACCCGTTGGGAAAGACCAATGGTGGACATGATGGCGTCTCGCCTCAACAAAAAACTGGACAGGTATTGCGCCAGGTCAAGAGACCCGCAGGCAATAGCTGTGGACGCGCTGGTAACGCCTTGGGTGTACCAGTCAGTGTATGTGTTTCCTCCTCTGCCTCTCATACCAAAGGTATTGAGAATTATAAGGAAAAGAGGAGTAAGAACGATACTAGTGGCTCCGGATTGGCCAAGAAGGACTTGGTACCCGGAACTTCAAGAGATGATCACGGACGATCCGTGGCCTCTACCTCTGAGAAGGGACCTGCTTCAGCAAGGTCCCTGTCTGTTTCAAGACTTACCGCGGCTGCGTTTGACGGCATGGCGGTTGAACGCCGGATCCTAAAGGGAAAAGGCATTCCGGAAGAAGTCATTCCTACTTTGATTAAAGCAAGGAAGGAAGTAACCGCGAAACATTATCACCGCATTTGGCGAAAATATGTTGCGTGGTGCGAGGATCGGAGTGCTCCGACGGAGGAATTTCAACTGGGTCGATTCCTGCATTTCCTGCAATCAGGATTGTCTATGGGTCTCAAGTTGGGATCTATTAAGGTTCAAATTTCGGCCCTGTCAATATTCTTCCAAAAAGAATTGGCCTCAGTTCCTGAGGTCCAGACTTTTGTTAAGGGTGTACTGCGTATACAGCCCCCTGTAGTGCCTCCGGTGGCACCGTGGGATCTAAACGTAGTTTTAGATTTCCTCAAATCCCATTGGTTTGAACCACTAAAAAAGGTGGATTTGAAATATCTCACATGGAAAGTGTCCATGCTACTAGCCCTGGCTTCAGCCAGGAGAGTGTCAGAACTGGCGGCTTTATCTTACAAAAGCCCATATCTAATTTTCCATTCGGATAGGGCAGAACTGCGGACGCGTCCGCATTTTCTCCCTAAGGTGGTATCAGCGTTTCACCTGAACCAGCCTATTGTAGTGCCTGCGGCTACAAGCGACTTGGAGGACTCCAAGTTGTTGGACGTTGTTAGAGCTTTAAAAATATACATTTCAAGGACGGCTGGAGTCAGAAAATCTGACTCGCTGTTTATACTGTATGCACCCAACAAGCTGGGTGCTCCTGCTTCTAAGCAGTCGATTGCTCGTTGGATTTGTAGCACAATTCAACTTGCACATTCTGTGGCAGGCCTGCCACAGCCTAAATCTGTTAAGGCCCATTCCACAAGGAAGGTGGGCTCATCTTGGGCGGCTGCCCGAGGGGTCTCGGCATTACAACTCTGCCGAGCAGCTACGTGGTCGGGGGAGAACACGTTTGTAAAATTCTACAAATTTGATACCCTGGCAAAAGAGGACCTGGAGTTCTCTCATTCGGTGTTGCAGAGTCATCCGCACTCTCCCGCCCGTTTGGGAGCTTTGGTATAATCCCCATGGTCCTTTCAGGAACCCCAGCATCCACTAGGACGATAGAGAAAATAAGAATTTACTTACCGATAATTCTATTTCTCGGAGTCCGTAGTGGATGCTGGGCGCCCATCCCAAGTGCGGATTATCTGCAATAATTGTACATAGTTATTGTTGCCTTCATCGGGTTATTGTTGTAGGAAGCCATCTTTCAGAGGCTCCTCTGTTATCATACTGTTAACTGGGTTTTAGATCACAAGTTGTACGGTGTGATTGGTGTGGCTGGTATGAGTCTTACCCGGGATTCAAGATCCTTCCTTATTGTGTACGCTCGTCCGGGCACAGTACCTAACTGAGGCTTGGAGGAGGGTCATAGGGGGAGGAGCCAGTACACACCACATGGTTAAAAGCTTTACTTTTTGTGCCCTGTCTCCTGCGGAGCCGCTATTCCCCATGGTCCTTTCAGGAACCCCAGCATCCACTACGGACTCCGAGAAATAGAATTATCGGTAAGTAAATTCTTATTTTATATGGCGCCACAAGGGTTCCGCAGCGCCCAATTACAGAGTACATAAACAAATAATCAAGCAGGAAAACAGCAACTTACAGTTGATGACAGTATAGGGCAAGTACAGGGTAAATAAACATAGCTACATCAGCAGATGACACTGGAATAAGTATCAGGTGGCAGAAGACTGCTGGATTTGGTGCAGTTGAATATTATTAAAGTAAGAAAAAGGATAAGCACATGAGGGAAGAGGGCCCTGCTCGTGAGAGCTTACATTCTAAAAGGGAGGGGTAGACAGACAGGGGTGAGACAGATGGGGTACATAGAGAGCGTGGAACAGAGGTTTAGGGTGAGATTTGGCTGGGTTTGGTGAAGAAGTGGGTCTTGAGAGCCCGTTTGAAGTTTTGTAGAGAGGTGGAGAGTCTGAGGGGGAGAGGTAGGGAATTCCAGAGAAGTGGTGCAGCACGTGAAAAATCTTGGAGGTAGGAGTGGGAGGAAATGCAGGAACCTCTCTGCCTCTCACAACAGACATATATAATGGTAGATGCTCAATCAGCTTAATGATATCATTCAGGTGCTCGAAAGGGAGGGGTATTTCTAAGGAAGAAAAAAGAGAGACATTGGGGTAAATTTACTAACATTCATAATTTTCCGTTTGAGGTCAAAGTTCAATCACGAATGACATCGAAAGTGTAAATATGCAACTTTTTGAATTTATTACGACTAATTTACTAAGCTGCCGTATTCTGCATTTTCGGTTTTTCCGATGTCGATGTCATTCGTTTTTTTAGGCAGTGTTTTACGTGAGTGACTTGTAAAACACTGCCGACTTTAATACAATGAATCTCGGCCGGATCTGAGAGATCCGTGCTGGGCTTCATTGTGCACCTTGTAAAAAAAAAAAAAATGTTTAAACTTTAAAAAAAATTGCGTGGGGTCCCCCCTCCTAAGGCAAACCAGCCTCGGGCTCTTTGAGCCGGTCCTGGTTGCAAAAATATGGGGGAAAAATTGACAGGGGTTCCCCCATATTTAAACAACCAGCACCGGGCTCTGCGCCTGGTCCTGGTTCCAAAAATACGGGGGACAAAAAGCGTAGGGGTCCCCCGTATTTTTGAAACCAGCACCGGGCTCCACTAGCTGGACAGATAATGTTACAGCCGGGAGTCACTTTTATACAGCGCCCTGCGGCCGTGGCATTAAATACCCAACTAGTCACTCCTGGCCGGGGTACCCTGGAGGAGTGGGAACCCCTTAAATCAAGGGGTCCCCCCCTCCAGCCACCCAAGGGCCAGGGGTGAAGCCCGAGGCTGTCCCCCCCATCCAAGGGCTGCGGATGGGGGGCTGATAGCCTTTGTTGAAAGTGTTGAATATTGTTTTTAGTAGCAGTACTACAAGTCCCAGCAAGCCTCCCCCGCAAGCTGGTACTTGGAGAACCACAAGTACCAGCATGCGGCGGAAAACCGGGCCCGCTGGTACCTGTAGTACTACTACTAAAAAAATACCCCAATAAAGACATAAGACACACACCTTGAAAGTATAACTTTAATACATACATCCACACCACCATATACACATACTTACCTTATGTTCACACGAGGGTCGGTCCTCTTCTCCATGTAGAATCCATGGTGTACCTGTTGAAAAAATTATACTCACAAAATCCAGGGTAGAAGGCTCTTCTGCTTGTAATCCATTTGTAATCCACGTACTTGTCAAAATAAAAAAACGGACACCCGACCTCGAACTGAAAGGGGCCCCATGTTTTCACATGGGACCCCTTTCCCCGAATGCCAGAAACCCCCTCTGACTTATGTCTAAGAGGGTTTCTTCAGCCAATCAGGGAACGCCACGTTGTGGCATCCTCCTGATCGGCTGTGTGCTCCTGTACTGTGTGACAGGCGGCACACGGCAGTGTTACAATGTAGCGCCTATGCGCTCCATTGTAACCAATGGTGGGAACTTTGTGGTCAGCAGGTGACCGAAAGTAACCTCACCGCTGACCACAAAGTTCCCACCATTGGTTACAATGGAGCGCATAGGCGCTACATTGTAACACTGCCGTGTGCCGCCTGTCAGACAGTACAGGAGCACACAGCCGATCAGGAGGATGCCACAACGTGGCGTTCCCTGATTGGCTGAAGAAACCCTCTTAGACATAAGTCAGAGGGGGTTTCTGGCATTCGGGGAAAGGGGTCCCATGTGAAAACATGGGGCCCCTTTCAGTTCGAGGTCGGGTGTCCGTTTTTTTATTTTGACAAGTACGTGGATTACAAATGGATTACAAGCAGAAGAGCCTTCTACCCTGGATTTTGTGAGTATAATTTTTTCAACAGGTACACCATGGATTCTACATGGAGAAGAGGACCGACCCTCGTGTGAACATAAGGTAAGTATGTGTATATGGTGGTGTGGATGTATGTATTAAAGTTATACTTTTAAGGTGTGTGTCTTATGTCTTTATTGGGGTATTTTTTTAGTAGTAGTACTACAGGTACCAGCGGGCCCGGTTTTCCGCCGCATGCTGGTACTTGTGGTTCTCCAAGTACCAGCTTGCGGGGGAGGCTTGCTGGGACTTGTAGTACTGCTACTAAAAACAATATTCAACACTTTCAACAAAGGCTATCAGCCCCCCATCCGCAGCCCTTGGATGGGGGGGGACAGCCTCGGGCTTCACCCCTGGCCCTTGGGTGGCTGGAGGGGGGGGACCCCTTGATTTAAGGGGTTCCCACTCCTCCAGGGTACCCCGGCCAGGGGTGACTAGTTGGGTATTTAATGCCACGGCCGCAGGGCGCTGTATAAAAGTGACCCCCGGCTGTGGCATTATCTGTCCAGCTAGTGGAGCCCGGTGCTGGTTTCAAAAATACGGGGGACCCCTACGCTTTTTGTCCCCCGTATTTTTGGAACCAGGACCAGGCGCAGAGCCCGGTGCTGGTTGTTTAAATATGGGGGAACCCCTGTCAATTTTTTCCCCATATTTTTGCAACCAGGACCGGCTCAAAGAGCCCGAGGCTGGTTTGGCTTAGGAGGGGGGACCCCACGCATTTTTTTTAAACAAATTCAAACATTTCCCACCCCTTCCCACTGAAAAACATGCACGGATCTCATGGATCCGTGCATGCCTATCCAATCACGGTAAAAAAAAGCAGGTCTGGTTTTTTTTAGCACTTTTTCACGAATTGTATTTCAGCACGGCAGTGTTTGGCTATTGTCGGCAGTGTTTGTGATTTGCACTTTTTAGTAAATGACCGATTTCTACCAAATTGCTGGCGTATTTGACCGATGGTGTATTGATTCGTGATTTTTTCCTAGGACTTCCAAAATATTACGAATGCCCTCATCACTGCCGTGATTTTTTGCTTAGTAAATTACCAAGATGACACTTTGAAGAAAAAACTGCATCTCGGTCAAAATCGGGAGCTTAGTAAATATACCCCATTGTTTCCCCCAGCACCCTGAATGATAACAGTAACCAGATATAAATACCACATAATATTAGAATTCAGAGATCTTGGTTACACATATTTGCGCAAATGTGTGACTAAGCCCCAAAGCCGCTTCAAGGCGTCTCTGTATGTTTGGGTTCCCTAGCGCTATATCTAGGTGCAGGGTGTGGCTCCCCAAAACACCAGCATAAGCCAGAAAGCCCAGGGCAGCATACCAGTGAAAAAACTATAGTGTCAATAAATTAGTATTTATGAAGCCGAAGCTATGGAGAATGTGATACAAAAATTAAATGTAATTAAAATAGAGAAATAGTGTTGAAAAATTAATAAGTGAAAAGTGTTAATAGAATGTAAAGATATGCCACACTAAAGCCATCCAGCTCAGCCAGTCCAGAGGCACCACACCCCACACCTCCATTACCCCAATCTGGGTCTATGATTAACCAGCAAGGAGCCACATGATAATGGCTCCTTACTACAATATGTCTAAGCTAAGAGCTACCTACCTTGGAGCAACCCCATAATGCTCCATGTGGCATGTCAGGGCCTGCACCTCCTCCTAATGCAGGAACCTCTCTGCCTCTCACAACAGACATATATAATGGTAGATGCTCAATCAGCTTAATGATATTCAGGTGCTCGAAAGGGAGGGGTATTTCTAAGCAAGAAAAAAGAGAGACATTGTTTCCCCCAGCACCCTGAATGATAACAGTAACCAGATATAAATCCCACATAATATTAGAATTCAGAGATCTTGGTTACACATATTTGCGCAAATGTGTGACTAGTGTGGAATCCCTCCCCTTTTCTGGGGAATGGCTCTTTGGGGTTGAATTGGATACCTGGATTTCCAAAGTTACGGCTGGAAAATCCACATTTCTCCCCTCTGGGGCCCTGCCGGTGAGACGCTCCTATCCGGGGCCGTCTGTCCTGTCCTTTCTGTCTCACAGATTTTGACCGAAGGCCAGATGTGCCAACGTGGCTTAAGGCACCAGAGGTAAGTACAGAAAACCTGCAAGCACCAGTTCTCAGGAACAGTCCAACGGTTCTGCCTCCACTAAGGGCTCAGCATGACGATGCCCACCCAATCCGAGGGGATCTCGAGGTGGGAGCTCGACTGCGTCACTTCAGCCACGTCTGGGAGACTTCCTGCCAGGATGCCTGAGTCAGAGATCTCGTTTCTCAGGGCTACAAGCTTGAGTTTGATAGCACTACCCCCCCAACGATTTTTCAAATCAAGCTTACCAGCTTTGGAGGCTATGCAAGTTACGTTGCAACAGGCTATCTGAAAGTCGTTCCAGTACCACTACAGCAACGCGGCAAGGGGTTTTACTCAAACCTGTTTGTGGTGCCGAAACTGGACGGTTCGGTCAGACCCATTCTGAATCTGAAATCCTTGAATGCTTATTTGAGGGTGTTCAGGTTCAAAATGGAATCCCTGCGAGCAGTGTTTACGGGCCTGGAAGAACAGGAATTTATGGTCTCCTTGGATATCAAGGACGCCTATCTCCATATTCCAATTTGGCTGCCGCATCAGGCGTACCTGCGGTTTGCCTGCTGGATGATCACTTTCAATTTCAGGCTCCATGGAACTACAGGTACCAGCCATCCAGTTTGTCTTCAGCTACACTCTGCTCCTACAACCACTTGCAGTAAGAGACTCTCTCCAGGTGTTGCATATCATACTCACCTGTTTGTTATTACTCTGCATCAGCACTGTGCTATTCAATCTGCACTAAAGCATCCTACTTAAAGTTCAGCTGTCTCCTGCAATAACCTAACCTGGTTCTATCTTTGTATGCAAACATTGCCTATTGACTGTGTAGCAAGTTCCAATCGGTTTCCAGGCCGATCATCTGCATTACCAATTGCCTATACAATTCCTGTTTCAAGTTACCATCGGTTTCCAGGTCGATCATCTGCATTACCAATTGCCTATACAACTCCTGTTTCAAGTTACCATCGGTTTCCAGGCCAGTCATCGATATTGCCAAGTATCTGTGTAAAGCTCCATTTTAAGTCATCATAGGCTTCCATGCCGACCATCGTTTATTCCAAGTTGCCACCATTGGTTCCCAGGCTGATAGTAATCTGTTCCTGTTCACCATCGGCTCCTAGGCCGACCATCGATAGTTCCTGTTCATCATCGGTTCCCAGGCTGATAGTCATCTGTTCCTGTTCATCATCGGTTCCCAGGCTGATTGTCATCTGCTCCAAGTCTCCATCAGTTCCCAGACTGATCATCGGTAACTCCAATCACTATCGGTTCCCAGACCGCTTATCGGTTGCTCCCAAGTACCATCGGTACCCAGACCGAACTATCTCTAAGTGACTGTTTATTTCAGAGACTCTATCAGCTTCCATGCTGATTCATACGTTTACATTTACATTGCTCCAGTTAGTTAGATTTCCTGTGTGTACTCAATAAATACCATTTGCACAGATGCGCAGGAACTTACTTCAGCCTCCTCGTTTCCTCCATTGCACCGCCACTGACCTACTAGTGATCCTTTCTGGAACAGATACAGACCTGACATTCTGGACATGTCTGTCGAAGACCCTTGGCCTCTACCACTCAGAAGAGATCGTCAACAAGTACCGTTCGTCTACACAGACTTACGGCGACTTTGTTTGACGGCATGGAGGTTGAGCGGAACCTAGCTCACAAGGGCCTTTCCAAGAAGGTTATTGCTACCATGGTTCAAGCCAGGAAACCTGTGACATCAAAACACTATCATCATATCTGGAGGAGATATGTCTCTTGGTGCGAGGAACGCACGTATCCGCCTGTGGAGTTTCACTTGGGACGTTTCCTGCAGGCTGGTGTGGATAAGGGCTTATGTCTGGGTTCCATTAAGGTCCAGATTTCAGCTCTCTCAATTTTCTTTCAGAAGAAATTGGCAGTGTTGCCAGAAGTTCAGACCTTCTTGCAAGGGGTACTCCACATACAACCTCCTTTTGTGCCGCCTACGACACCCTGGGATTTGGATGTAGTGTTGGAATTTCTACAGTCCTCCTGGTTTGAACCTCTGATGACGGTAGAAGACTACCTCACGTGGAAGACGGTGATGTTACTGGCCCTTTCTTCTGCTCGACGTGTCTCATAATTGGGTGCCTTATCGTGTAAAAGTCCGTGCTTGGTCTTTTACGAGGACAGATCGGAGCTCCGGACTAGACAGCAGTTCCTGCCGAAAGTTGTCTCCGCGTTTCACCTGAATCAACCTATTGTAATTCCGTCCAGGTCTGACGCTTCTACTCCTCCAGAGGCATTGGATACAAGCAGAAGAGCCTTCTACCCTGGATTTTGTGAGTATAATTTTTTCAACAGGTACACCATGGATTCTACATGGAGAAGAGGACCGACCCTCGTGTGAACATAAGGTAAGTATGTGTATATGGTGGTGTGGATGTATGTATTAAAGTTATACTTTTAAGGTGTGTGTCTTATGTCTTTATTGGGGTATTTTTTTAGTAGTAGTACTACAGGTACCAGCGGGCCCGGTTTTCCGCCGCATGCTGGTACTTGTGGTTCTCCAAGTACCAGCTTGCGGGGGAGGCTTGCTGGGACTTGTAGTACTGCTACTAAAAACAATATTCAACACTTTCAACAAAGGCTATCAGCCCCCCATCCGCAGCCCTTGGATGGGGGGGACAGCCTCGGGCTTCACCCCTGGCCCTTGGGTGGCTGGAGGGGGGGGGACCCCTTGATTTAAGGGGTTCCCACTCCTCCAGGGTACCCCGGCCAGGGGTGACTAGTTGGGTATTTAATGCCACGGCCGCAGGGCGCTGTATAAAAGTGACCCCCGGCTGTGGCATTATCTGTCCAGCTAGTGGAGCCCGGTGCTGGTTTCAAAAATACGGGGGACCCCTACGCTTTTTGTCCCCCGTATTTTGGAACCAGGACCAGGCGCAGAGCCCGGTGCTGGTTGTTTAAATATGGGGGAACCCCTGTCAATTTTTTTCCCATATTTTTGCAACCAGGACCGGCTCAAAGAGCCCGAGGCTGGTTTGGCTTAGGAGGGGGGACCCCACGCATTTTTTTAAAACAAATTCAAACATTTCCCACCCCTTCCCACTGAAAAACATGCACGGATCTCATGGATCCGTGCATGCCTATCCAATCACGGTAAAAAAAAGCAGGTCTGGTTTTTTTTAGCACTTTTTCACGAATTGTATTTCAGCACGGCAGTGTTTGGCTATTGTCGGCAGTGTTTGTGATTTGCACTTTTTAGTAAATGACCGATTTCTACCAAATTGCAGGCGTATTTGACCGATGGTGTATTGATTCGTGATTTTTTTCCTAGGACTTCCAAAATATTACGAATGCCCTCATCACTGCCGTGATTTTTTGCTTAGTAAATTACCGAGATGACACTTTGAAGAAAAAACGGCATCTCGGTCAAAATCGGGAGCTTAGTAAATATACCCCATTGTTTCCCCCAGCACCCTGAATGATAACAGTAACCAGATATAAATACCACATAATATTAGAATTCAGAGATCTTGGTTACACATATTTGCGCAAATGTGTGACTAAGCCCCAAAGCCGCTTCAAGGCGTCTCTGTATGTTTGGGTTCCCTAGCGCTATATCTAGGTGCAGGGTGTGGCTCCCCAAAACACCAGCATAAGCCAGAAAGCCCAGGGCAGCATACCAGTGAAAAAACTATAGTGTCAATAAATTAGTATTTATGAAGCCGAAGCTATGGAGAATGTGATACAAAAATTAAATGTAATTAAAATAGAGAAATAGTGTTGAAAAATCAATAAGTGAAAAGTGTTAATAGAATGTAAAGATATGCCACACTAAAGCCATCCAGCTCAGCCAGTCCAGAGGCACCACACCCCACACCTCCATTACCCCAATCTGGGTCTATGATTAACCAGCAAGGAGCCACATGATAATGGCTCCTTACTACAATATGTCTAAGCTAAGAGCTACCTACCTTGGAGCAACCCCATAATGCTCCATGTGGCATGTCAGGGCCTGCACCTCCTCCTAATGCAGGAACCTCCCTGCCTCTCACAACAGACATATATAATGGTAGATGCTCAATCAGCTTAATGATATTCAGGTGCTCGAAAGGGAGGGGTATTTCTAAGCAAGAAAAAAGAGAAACATTGTTTCCCCCAGCACCCTGAATGATAACAGTAACCAGATATAAATCCCACATAATATTAGAATTCAGAGATCTTGGTTACACATATTTGCGCAAATGTGTGACTAGTGTGGAATCCCTCCCCTTTTCTGGGGAATGGCTCTTTGGGGTTGAATTGGATACCTGGATTTCCAAAGTTACGGCTGGAAAATCCACATTTCTCCCCTCTGGGGCCCTGCCGGTGAGACGCTCCTATCCGGGGCCGTCTGTCCTGTCCTTTCTGTCTCACAGATTTTGACCGAAGGCCAGATGTGCCAACGTGGCTTAAGGCACCAGAGGTAAGTACAGAAAACCTGCAAGCACCAGTTCTCAGGAACAGTCCAACGGTTCTGCCTCCACTAAGGGCTCAGCATGACGATGCCCACCCAATCCGAGGGGATCTCGAGGTGGGAGCTCGACTGCGTCACTTCAGCCACGTCTGGGAGACTTCCTGCCAGGATGCCTGAGTCAGAGATCTCGTTTCTCAGGGCTACAAGCTTGAGTTTGATAGCACTACCCCCCCAACGATTTTTCAAATCAAGCTTACCAGCTTTGGAGGCTATGCAAGTTACGTTGCAACAGGCTATCTGAAAGTCGTTCCAGTACCACTACAGCAACGCGGCAAGGGGTTTTACTCAAACCTGTTTGTGGTGCCGAAACTGGACGGTTCGGTCAGACCCATTCTGAATCTGAAATCCTTGAATGCTTATTTGAGGGTGTTCAGGTTCAAAATGGAATCCCTGCGAGCAGTGTTTACGGGCCTGGAAGAACAGGAATTTATGGTCTCCTTGGATATCAAGGACGCCTATCTCCATATTCCAATTTGGCTGCCGCATCAGGCGTACCTGCGGTTTGCCTGCTGGATGATCACTTTCAATTTCAGGCTCCATGGAACTACAGGTACCAGCCATCCAGTTTGTCTTCAGCTACACTCTGCTCCTACAACCACTTGCAGTAAGAGACTCTCTCCAGGTGTTGCATATCATACTCACCTGTTTGTTATTACTCTGCATCAGCACTGTGCTATTCAATCTGCACTAAAGCATCCTACTTAAAGTTCAGCTGTCTCCTGCAATAACCTAACCTGGTTCTATCTTTGTATGCAAACATTGCCTATTGACTATGTAGCAAGTTCCAATCGGTTTCCAGGCCGATCATCTGCATTACCAATTGCCTATACAATTCCTGTTTCAAGTTACCATCGGTTTCCAGGTCGATCATCTGCATTACCAATTGCCTATACAACTCCTGTTTCAAGTTACCATCGGTTTCCAGGCCAGTCATCGATATTGCCAAGTATCTGTGTAAAGCTCCATTTTAAGTCATCATAGGCTTCCATGCCGACCATCGTTTATTCCAAGTTGCCACCATTGGTTCCCAGGCTGATAGTAATCTGTTCCTGTTCACCATCGGCTCCTAGGCCGACCATCGATAGTTCCTGTTCATCATCGGTTCCCAGGCCGATAGTCATCTGTTCCTGTTCATCATCGGTTCCCAGGCTGATTGTCATCTGCTCCAAGTCTCCATCAGTTCCCAGACTGATCATCGGTAACTCCAATCACTATCGGTTCCCAGACCGCTTATCGGTTGCTCCCAAGTACCATCGGTACCCAGACCGAACTATCTCTAAGTGACTGTTTATTTCAGAGACTCTATCAGCTTCCATGCTGATTCATACGTTTACATTTACATTGCTCCAGTTAGTTAGATTTCCTGTGTGTACTCAATAAATACCATTTGCACAGATGCGCAGGAACTTACTTCAGCCTCCTCGTTTCCTCCATTGCACCGTCACTGACCTACTAGTGATCCTTTCTGGAACAGATACAGACCTGACATTCTGGACATGTCTGTCGAAGACCCTTGGCCTCTACCACTCAGAAGAGATCGTCAACAAGTACCGTTCGTCTACACAGACTTACGGCGACTTTGTTTGACGGCATGGCGGTTGAACGCCGGATCCTAGCAGAAAAAGGGATTCCGGATGAGGTTATTCCTACGCTAATAAAGGCTAGGAAGGACGTGACGGCTAAACATTATCACCGTATATGGCGAAAATATGTTGCTTGGTGTGAGGCCAGGAATGCTCCTACAGAGGAATTCCAGCTGGGCCGTTTCCTTCACTTCCTACAGTCGGGAGTGACTTTGGGCCTAAAATTGGGGTCCATTAAGGTCCAGATTTCGGCCCTATCCATTTTCTTTCAAAAAGAACTGGCTTCTCTTCCGGAAGTTCAGACTTTTGTAACGGGAGTGCTGCATATTCAGCCCCCGTTTGTGCCTCCAGTGGAACCTTGGGATCTTAATGTGGTGTTGAGTTTCCTGAAATCACACTGGTTTGAGCCTCTTAACACCGTGGAGTTAAAATATCTCACGTGGAAGGTGGTCATGCTGTTAGCCTTGGCTTCAGCTAGGCGTGTGTCAGAATTGGCGGCTTTGTCACATAAAAGCCCCTATCTGGTTTTCCATATGGACAGGGCAGAATTGCGGACTCGTCCGCAATTTCTGCCAAAAGTAGTGTCTTCTTTTCATATGAACCAATCTATCGTGGTGCCTGTGGCTACTCGTGACTTGGAGGATTCCGAGTTACTGGATGTAGTCAGGGCTTTGAAGGTTTATGTAGCCAGAACGGCTAGAGTCAGGAAAACTGAGTCGCTGTTTATCCTGTATGCATCCAACAAGCTGGGTGCTCCTGCTTCAAAGCAAACTATTGCTCGCTGGATCTGTAACACGATTCAGCAGGCTCATTCTGCGGCTGGCTTGCCGCCTCCGAAATCAGTAAAAGCCCATTCCACAAGGAAGGTGGGCTCTTCTCGGGCGGCTGCCCGAGGGGTCTCGGCATTACAGCTTTGCCGAGCAGCTACTTGGTCGGGTTCAAACACTTTTGCAGAGTTCTGCAGGTTTGATACCCTGGCTGAGGAGCAGAGGCGTATCTAGCACGGGGCGAGCAGGGCACGTGCCCTGGGCGCCATGGCAGCCCCAACAGAGGGGGGCGCCACCGGCACCTGCACGGCCCACTCGCCCCATGCTTCAGGGATTCCGCCGGCGCTACCCGCGGCGCTTTCCCTGTCTCCCCGGCTGCTGTGCCTGTCACAATAGACAGGCAGCGGCAGCCAGGAGCCTCCCCCTACTCCCCCCTGCAAAGTGACTGTGTGTGTACGCGATCGCGTGTGCGATCGCGACCGCGGAGGTGCGCGCATGCGCGTGCGCGACCTGGGGGGGGGGGGGGGGGGTGGGCGTGCGTGCGGCCCCTGCCCTCAGCCCTGACAGCAGTGAGTGGCGTGCAGGTGAGCGGGAAGGGGGTGCGGGACATTTTTTTTGTGTGTGTGTGTGTGTTAAGTGTGTGTGTGTCGGACAGTGTGCGTGTGTGTTGTGTGTGGGACATTGTGTGTGTGGGACAGTGTGAGTGTTAATTGTGTGTGTGGGACAGTTTGAGTGTGTGTAAATTGTGTGTGTGCGACTGCGTGTGTGTGTGTGTGGGACAGTGTGCGAGTGTTAATTGTGTGTGTGTGTGTGACAGTGTGAGTGTGTTAATTGTGTGTGTGGGACAGTGCGTGTTTGTTAATTGTGTGTGTGTGTGACAGTGTGTGTGTGTTAATTGTGTGTGTGTGTGGGACAGTGTGAGTGTGTTAATTGTGTGTGTGTGGGAAAGTGCGTGTTTGTTAATTGTGTGTGGGACAGTGTGCGTGTGTGTTATTTGTGTGTGTGGGACAGTGTGCGTGCGTGCGTGTTAATTGTGTGTGGGACAGTGTGCGTGTGTTAATTGTGTGTGTGTGTGTTAATTGTCCCGGCGGTTATTGGCGTCTGTAGTGTGCGCCCCATCCTCCTCCGCTGCCGCTGACAGGAGCGGCGGTGTGCGGCTCTCCCCCTCCTCCGCCGGCTCCGTCCTCCCGTCGTGGCCCTGCAGTGTGTGCCGGTCTCCCCAGCAGCAGCAGCAGGTTAGTCTCCCCCCCCCCCCCCCTCTCTCTCTCTCTCTCTCTCTCTCTCTCTCTCTCTCTCTCCTCCTGTGGATTGCAGTTTGTAAGTATCATTTTAATTTTTACAGGTACCCCTATTGAATTCTACTGGACAAGTGGACGTGATCGGCGTGGGATGTAGGTAAGTAATCTGTCTCTTATTTTTACAGGTACCCCTATTGGATTCTACTGGACAAGTGGACGTGATCGGCGTGGGATGTAGGTAAGTAATCTCTCTCTCATTTTCACAGGTACCCCTATTGGATTCTACTGGACAAGTGGACGTGACCGGCGTGGGATGTAGGTAAGTAATCTGTCTCTCATTTTTACAGGTACCCCTATTGGATTCTACTGGACAAGTGGACGTGATCGGCGTGGGATGTAGGTAAGTAATCTCTCTCTCATTTTCACAGGTACCCCTATTGGATTCTACTGGACAAGTGGACGTGACCGGCGTGGGATGTAGGTAAGTAATCTGTCTCTCATTTTTACAGGTACCCCTATTAAATTCTACTGGACAAGTGGACGTGACCAGCGTGGGATGTAGGTAAGTAATCTGTCTCTCATTTTTACAGATTCCCCTACTGGATTCTACTGGACAAGTGGACATGACCAGCGTGGGATATAGGTAAGTAATCTGTCTCTCATTTTTACAGGTAACGCTATTGGATTCTACTGGACAAGTGGACGTGACCGGCGTGGGATGTAGGTAAGTAATCTGTCTCTCATTTTTACAGGTAACGCTATTGGATTCTACTGGACAAGTGGACGTGACCGGCGTGGGATGTAGGTAAGTAATCTGTCTCTCATTTTTACAGGTACCCCTATTGGATTCTACTGGACAAGTGGACGTGACCGGCGTGGGATATAGGTAAGTATGTGTGAGTGTGTCAGTGTGCTTTAATAAATTTTTACTGTCACGGTGTGTGAGTTGTGTTTTTATTTGGGTATTTTTTCTGTTGTAGAACTACAGGTACCGGCGGGCCCGTTATTTCCCTGCATGTTGGTACTTGAGGTTCTCCAAGTACCAGCAAGCGGGGAGGCTTTCTGAGCCTTGTAGTTCCACAACAAAAAACAATATTCTTTTTTTACTTACATGACTATCAGCCTCCCATCCACAGCCCACGGATGGGGGGGACAGCCTCGGACTTCACCCCTGGCCCTTGGGTGCCTGGAGGGGGGGTGACCCCTTGATTTAAGGGGTCCCCACTCCTCCAGGGAACCCCGGCCAGTGGTGACTAGTTGGGGGGGTAATGCCACGGCCGCAGGGACCTACATAAATGTGTCCCCTGGCTGTGGCATTATGTCCCTGGCTAGTGGAGCCCGGTGCTGGTTTTAAAAATACGGGAGGACCCCTACATCTTTTGTCCCCCGTATTTTTGGAACCAGGACTGGACTAAGAGCCCGATGCTGGTTGTCTAAATACGGGGAACCCCTGTCCAATTTTTTCCCAGTATTTAAACAACCAGGACCGGCTCAAAGAGCCCGAGGCTGGTTATACTTAGGAGGGGGACCTCACGCAGTTTTTTTTTACATTTTTAACCCATTCAGACCCTTCTCCATTAAGTTAATGGAAACCCTGGACAACAAAATTGCATTCATGTCCTCCTCCCGCTCCCTTCCCAGTCCCAAACACTGATTATTATTTTTTTCTATAAAAATGTACAATATATCATAAGTATGATGAGCAGGCATGCAGCGGGCATTGGCGACTTTGGACTGAGTTGCAAATTAGTGGCGGAGGGCTGGGTCAGTTGATGGTGGGCGAGTTTGTAAGCCATTGGTGGTGGCAGCGGGCATCGGCTCAGAGGCAGTGGTGGGCATTGGCTCGGTGGCGGTAGGGTTCATCGACAGGATTCGGCGGACATTATGGCTGTAGTGCCTCACCGCACGCCACTGACCTCACCGCACGCCACTGGTGTGTGGGACAGTGTGCGTGTGTGTTAATTGTGTGTGTGGGACAGTGTGAGTGTGTGTTAATTGTGTGTGTGTGGAACAGTGTCAGTGTGTGTAAATTTTTGCAGTCCAGTGTGTGTGTGGGGGAGAGGAAAGTATGAGAATGTGTGTGTGTGTGTAGTCTGAGTGGGTGTGTGTAGGATTTGGGGGTGGCCAGTCTGTGTGTGTGTAATCAGTGTGTGTGGGATGTACTAATGGCCATTTACCGAAGAGAGATATGTATTAAACCACGGGCACTGAGATGCCCTTCTCACTCACCATCCAGCTGGGTGGGCGAGCCGGGCGGGTGGAAAGCCAGCAGCAGGGGCAGCATGCCGGATATCAGCAGCCGAGGGTGGGGGCTGTAATGCACATGCGGAGCCCAAAGCCGGAGATCAGCAGCATGCTGACCGGCAATAAGCAGCTTCTGCTTCCGCGTTCAACATGCTGCTGATCTCCGGCTTTGGGCTACGCAGGGTTCGGGGGATGGGTGTCCTCTGCCGGTGTACTGCAGCTCCGGGGGTGCGGGCTCCGGAGGCTTTCAGCACTGTTGAATATCCAGCTGCCTCAAGTATGTACAGCCCGCACCCTCTGCTGCTGATATCCGGCATGCTGCTGCTGGCTGTCCCCCCGCCCGGCTCGGCCACACAGCTGTATGGTGAGAAGGGCATCTCAGTTCCTGAGGTTTAACACATATGCCTCAGAAAATGGCCTCTGCGGTAAACGATACTAATGCTTACCGTGACAGTAACAGCGGGGAGGAAGGCGCACATCGGGATCCTGCAGCATGAAACAAGAACCCCTTCGGAGCGCAGCAGGCCACACTGAAAAGGGTGCATACCCGGTGCGGTGCTCTGCATCCCGGGTGGTGCCGAAGATGTGGAGTGTCGGAGGTGGCAGAAGCGCCGCAGCTTGGGGTGAGAAACCGCTGCAGCCCTTCCGCTGCTAAACTCTGCAATTAGTCTATTAAGGGGGTGGGCTCCCCTCATCATAGTGCCCCACAGGCCATGTTAATTCTGGGGGTAGGATCCCCTAACTCTATAATGGGAATTTTGGCTCATATCATGTGCTGTAACGTGAATTTTGGCTAATACCGTGTGCTATAATGTGAATTTCGGCTCATACTATGTGGGGTAATGTGAATTTTGGCTCATTCCGTGTGCTGTAATGTGAATTTCGGCTCATACCGTGTGCTGTAATGTGAATTTCTGCTCATACCATGTGGGGAAATGTGAATTTTGGCTCATACCATGTGGAGTAATGTGAATTTTGGCTCATACCGTGTGCTATAATGTGAATTTCGGCTCATACCGTGTGCTATAATGTGAATTTTGGCTCATACCATGTGGGGTAATGTGAATTTCGGCTCATACTGTGTGCTATAATGTGAATTTCGGCTCATGCCGTGTGGGGCAATGTGAATTTCGGCTCATACTGTGTGCTATAATTTGAATTTCGGCTCATACCGTGTGCTATAATGTGAAAGGGGCACCAGTACTAGATAGTATAAGGGGTCCTACTACACTGAAGGACACGCCCCTTTTGAGTGACCACACCCCTTTTCCGGAGCGCGCGCGCCTTCGGCGCGCACATAATTGCTATCTGCACTCTTTCATTCCACCTTCAAAAATTCAACTTCGACCACCACACCTACATACACATACATACACACACACCCTGACATCTTTATATGCAGTGACACCGGTGGCGTCTGCACATACTTTCCTTTTGTATTTTTTTTTTTATTATCATTTTATTAATTTATTATTTTTATTAAGAAATTTTTTTTTTTTTGGGGGGGGGGGGGCGCCATTATTGATCTTGCCCTGGGCTCCAAAAACCCTAGTTACGCCTCTGCTGAGGAGGACCTTGTGTTTGCTCATTCGGTGCTGCAGAGTCATCCGCACTCTCCCGCCGGTTTTGGGAGCTTTGGTATAATCCCCATGGTCCTTACGGAGTCCCCAGCATCCACTAGGACGTTAGAGAAAATAAGATTTTACTTACTGGTAAATCTATTTCTCGTAGTCCGTAGTGGATGCTGGGCGCCCGTCCCAAGTGCGGACTTCTTCTGCAATACTTGTATATAGTTATTGCTTAAATAAGGGTTATGTTTGGTTGCATCAGGGTTGATCTGATGCTCCGTTGTTGTTCATACTGTTAACTGGGTAAGTTAGTTTATCACAAGTTATACGGTGTGATTGGTGTGACTGGTATGAGTCTTGCCCTGGATTCCAAAATCCTTTCCTTGTACTATCAGCTCTTCCGGGCACAGTTTCTCTAACTGAGGTCTGGAGGAGGGACATAGAGGGAGGAGCCAGAGCACACCTGTATCCAAATTCTTTCTTAGGGTGCCCTGTCTCCTGCGGAGCCCGTCTATTCCCCATGGTCCTTACGGAGTCCCCAGCATCCACTACGGACTACGAGAAATAGATTTACTGGTAAGTAAAATCTTATTATTTCAATCCCTAGGCACATAAGGGGGAAAAGCAAAAAGTAGACAACACACAAGAGGGAGACAACAGATGAAGACATAGAAAATAAATGAACAAACTCTTTTAAGACTCTTAGGGGTAAATTTACTAAGGTCCCGATTTTGAGCGAGATGCCGTTTTTTCATCAAAGTGTCATCTCGGTAATTTACTAAACGCAAATCACGGCAGTGATGAGGGCATTCGTATTTTTTTGGAAGTCCAAGAAAAAAATTACGAATGAATACACCATCGGTCAAAACGCGGCTGTTTAAGTATGAATCTCGGTCATTTACTAAGAAGTGCAAAGCAAAAAAAAATAAAACACTGCCGTGAAAAATTACAACTCGTAAAAAAGTGCAATGAAAAAAACAGACCTGCTTTTTTTTACCGTGATTGGATAGGCATGCACGGATCCATGAGATCCGTGCATGTATATCAGTGGGAAGGGGTGGGAAAGTGGTTATTTTCCAAAAAAAAAATGCGTGGGGTCCCCCCTCCTAACCATAACCAGCCTCGGGCTCTTTGAGCCGACCCTGGTTGCAGAAATATGGGGGGAAAAATGACAGGGGTTCCCCCATATTTAAGCAACCAGCATCGGGCTCTGCGCCTGGTCCTGGTTCCAAAAATACGGGGGACAAAAAGAGTAGGGGTCCCCCGTATTTTTAAAACCAGCACCGGGCTCCACTAGCTGGACAGATAATGCCACAGCCGGGGGTCACTTTTATATAGTGCCCTGCGGCCGTGGCATCAAAAATCCAACTAGTCACCCCTGGCCGGGGTAACCTGGGGGAGTGGGGACCCCTTCAATCAAGGGGTCCCCCCCCAGCCACCCAAGGGCCAGGGGTGAAGCCCGAGGCTGTCCCCCCCATCCAATTGGCTGCGGATGGGGGGCTGATAGCCTTTTGTGAAAATGAAAAGATATTGTTTTTAGTAGCAGTACTACAAGGCCCAGCAAGCCTCCCCCGCATGCTGGTACTTGGAGAACCACAAGTACCAGCATGCGGCGGAAAAACGGGCCCGCTGGTACCTGTAGTACTACTACTAAAAAAATACCCCAAAAAAGACAAGACACACACACCTTGAAAGTAAAGATTTATTACATACATCCACACAAACATACATACATACTTACCTATGGCCCCACGCAGGTCGGTCCTCTTCTCCAGTAGAATGCAAGGGGTACCTGTTGAATAAATTATACTCACCAGATCCAGGGTCCCAGTCTCCTCGTAGAATCCATTTGTAATCCACGTACTTGATTAAAATAAAAAAACGGAGAGCCGAGCCACGCACTGAAAGGGGACCCATGTTTGCACATGGGTCCCCTTTCCCCGAATGCCAGAAACCCACTCTGACTTCTGTCTAAGTGGGTTTCTTCAGCCAATCAGGGAGCGCCATGTTGTGGCACCCTCCTGATCGGCTGTGTGCTCCTGTACTGTCTGACAGGCGGCACACGGCAGTGTTACAATGTAGCGCCTATGCGCTCCATTGTAACCAATGGTGGGAACTTTCTGCCCTGCGGTTGACCGAAAGTGACCTCACCGCTGAGCAGAAAGTTCCCACCATTGGTTACAATGGAGCGCATAGGCGCTACATTGTAACACTGCCGTGTGCCGCCTGTCATACAGTACAGGAGCACACAGCCGATCAGGAGGGTGCTACAACGTGGCGCTCCCTGATTGGCTGAAGAAACCCACTTAGACATCAGTCAGAGTGGGTTTCTGGCATTCGGGGAAAGGGGGCCCATGTGCAAACATGGGTCCCCTTTCAGTGCGTGGCTCGGCTCTCCGTTTTTTTATTTTATTCAAGTACGTGGATTACAAATGGATGCTACGAGGAGCCTGGGACCCTGGATCTGGTGAGTAGAATTTATTCAACAGGTACCCCTTGGATTCTACTGGAGAAGAGGACCGACCCTCGTGTGAACATAAGGTAAGTATGTATGTATGTTTGTGTGGATGGATGTAATAAAACTTTACTTTCAAGGTGTGTGTGTATTGTCTTTTTTTGGGTATTTTTTTAGTAGTAGTACTACAGGTACCAGCGGGCCCGGTTTTCCGCCGCATGCTGGTACTTGTGGTTCTCCAAGTACCAGCATGCGGGGGAGGCTTGCTGGGCCTTGTAGTACTGCTACTAAAAACAATATCTTTACATTTTCACAAAAGGCTATCAGCCCCCCATCCGCAGCCAATTGGATGGGGGGGACAGCCTCGGGCTTCACCCCTGGCCCTTGGGTGGCTGGGGGGGGGACCCCTTGATTGAAGGGGTCCCCACTCCCCCAGGGTACCCCGGCCAGGGGTGACTAGTTGGATTTTTGATGCCACGGCCGCAGGGCACTATATAAAAGTGACCCCCGGCTGTGGCATTATCTGTCCAGCTAGTGGAGCCCGGTGCTGGTTTTAAAAATACGGGGGACCCCTACTCTTTTTGTCCCCCGTATTTTTGGAACCAGGACCAGGCGCAGAGCCCGATGCTGGTTGCTTAAATATGGGGGAACCCCTGTCATTTTCCCCCCCATATTTCTGCAACCAGGGTCGGCTCAAAGAGCCCGAGGCTGGTTATGCTTAGGAGGGGGGACCCCACGCATTTTTTTTCTCCGTTTTACAGTGTTTATTTAAAAAAAAAAAAAAAAATGAACCCCAGCACGGATCACACAGATCCGGACGAGATTCATTGTGATAAAGTCAGCAGTGTTTTGCTAATCACTGACGTAAAAAACGGGAAAAAAACACGAATGACATCGACATCGGAACAAATGAAAAATCCGAATACGACAGCTTAGTAAATTAGGCGTAATAAATTCAAAAAGTTGCAGTTTTACACTTTCGATGTCATTCGTGATTGAACTTTTTCCGAAAATTACGAATGTTAGTAAATATACCCCTTAGGGCCTAATTCTGAGTTGATCGCAGCAGCAAATTTGTTAGCAGTTGGGCAAAACCATGTGCACTGCAGGGGGGGCAGATATAACATGTGCAGAGAGAGTTAACTTTGGGTGGGGTGTGTTCAAACTGAAATCTACATTGCAGTGTAAAAATAAAGCAGCCAGGATTTACCCTGCACAGAAACAAAATAACCCACCAAATCTAACTCTCTCTGCAAATGTTATATCTGCCCTGCAGTGCACATGGGCCCTCATTCTGAGTTGATCGGTCGCAAGGCGAATTTAGCAGAGTTACACACGCTAAGCCGCCGCCTACTGGGAGTGAATCTTAGCTTCTTAAAATTGCGACCGATGTATTCGCAATAATGCGATTACTAACTACTTAGCAGTTTCAGAGTAGCTCCAGACTTACTCTGCCTGTGCGATCATTTCAGTGCTTGTCGTTCCTGGTTGACGTCACAAACACACCCAGCGTTCGCCCAGGCACTCCCACCGTTTCTCCGGCCACTCCTGCGTTTTTCCCGGAAACGGTAGCGTTTTCAGCCACACGCCCCTGAAACGCCGTGTTTCCGCCCAGTAACACCCATTTCCTGTCAATCACATTACGATCGCCGGAGCGAAGAAAAAGCCGTGAGTAAAAATACTTTCTTCATAGTAAAGTTACTTGGCGCAGTCGCAGTGCGAACATTGCGCATGCGTACTAGGCGGATTTTCACTGCGATGCGATGAAAAATACCGAGCGAACAACTCGGAATGAGGGCCATGGTTTTGCCCAATTGCTAACAAACTTGCTGCTGCGATCAACTCAGAATTACCCCCTTAGTAAGGTGCCAAAAGAGCAACGCCTTTCCCATCAATCAGAGGGGGTAGTGACTAGCCACCCCGCAATCACCTAGCGAACAAATATAAACATAGATATAAACAAATAACACATGGAATAGGTAACACCTAATAGAAGAAGAACTCAGAGCACATGACAGTGATCGCCAGCCCCATAGATGATTAAATCTGGCAAAAACTCAAATATAAATAATTACTTGGACCATGTTAAAGGAGATCCATGCATATAATCAAGGCACACATAGCAGTGAAAAAAGCATATTCAAAATACCGTGCAGGTGCAACATATAACACCTAAAAAGACGATGTAAGGGAAAAAAGGGAAAAAAGGGAAAAAAACATGCAACAATAACCTAACTGATAAGCCACAAGCACATTAACAACTGGTGTTATCAGCAAACATATACAGAATATCGGGGGTCATTCCGAGTTGATCATTCACTAGCTAGTTTTAGCATCCGTGCAAACACTATGCTGCCACCCACTGGGAGTGTATTTTAGCTTAGCAGAAGTGCGAACGGTTGTATCGCAGAGCGGCTACAAAAATTTGTGTAGTTTCAGAGTAGCTCAAAACCTACTCAGCGCTTGTGATCACTTCAGACTATTCAGTTCCGGATTTGATGTCACAAACCCACCCAGCCACGCCTGCATTTTTCCTGGCACGCCTGCGTTTATCCACACACTCCCTGAAAACGGTCAGTTGCCACCCAGAAATGCCCACTTCATGTCAATCACTCTTCGGCAAGCAGTGCGACTGAAATGCATCGCTAGACCCTGTCCAAAACGACATAGTTCGTTGTGCCCGTACGTTGCGTGTGCGCATTGTACCGCATACGCATGCGCAGAACTGCCATTTTTTAGCCTGATCGCTGCGCTGCAAACAAATTCAGCTAGCGATCAACTCGGAATGACCCCATCAATAGCACAGGTGGCATTAACGAGGATATAAGGTTACTTCACCACCGTC
Organism: Pseudophryne corroboree; assembly: GCF_028390025.1. Classification (NCBI taxonomy): domain Eukaryota; kingdom Metazoa; phylum Chordata; class Amphibia; order Anura; family Myobatrachidae; genus Pseudophryne; species Pseudophryne corroboree. Next base: position 678,970,840 of record NC_086445.1, on the reverse strand, counting down.
GACCAGTCCTGCTGAAGCCGACAATCTGGATAAGGAATTTTCTGACCTTCAGACAAGTTCCACTTAGCGAGAATGTTTAATCCATCTTCCACATTAGAAACAGCAATGGTAGAGCCCTCACGGGAGTTGAGTATTCGCGTATGGAATCCCCACCGATTGTAGCTTGTGACAAGTCTCCAAAAAGTTGAAGCGGTCGCAATGCTTTGGCTGTGTCCGACGAGGGTCTAGCAGCTTTAAGTAGAGATTCTTTGACATGAAAGAAGTGGACTCTCATCAGGACGTCCCTAGGGGCCCCCTCCGGAGCATTCCGAGCTTTCGGTATTCTGTGGATATGGTCCAGAAGCAAGTTGCAAGGAGGAAGCAGAGGGCAAAAGCTTCTTGAAAATATTAACAGTATAATCATGGAGGCTACTGTTAGAGACTAAGGGACCCCCTTATGTTTAAGGTTATTTCTCCATGAGCGATCCTCCAAGTCCACTACTTTGTCCCACAGGGCTGCCACTTCTCCCTCAAGAGTATCATGGGAATCAATTAAGGTGTTATGGGATCCGACAACTTCCCCCATTTTAGTTTCAAGGTGACCAGTGCGCTCCCCCAAATCTTCAATAGAACATTGACAGGTCTGCAACATGGTGCAATCCTCAGAGGCCACTTCATCTTTAAATTGATGCAATAAACGCAACATAGCGCCAACCGTTAAGGCTTCACTGTCCTCCAATCGTATCGAGGGGGAGGAACTTACAGATGAAGAGGGGTCCACCATGAGGGTTGAGGTAGCTGGTGAGGGCCCAGGGCGGGTGCCAGGGTCCTCGATGCCTCCTTGAGAGCGGAATCGCTGGGGGATGGCTTGAAAAAGGAGACTTGAGAGACGGATTTGGAGATCATATGTTTCTTTGGAGGCATAACAAGAAAAAAAAATGTGTATATTTATATATATATATATATATATATAGAGAGAGAGAGAGAGAGAGCGATCACTGCTGAAGAAAGGACCGTGAGGGCTCTCAGAAATAGTGAATTTTTTTCCTATGTCATATGGATAGAGCAATTGAAAGAAGGTGACTGCGGGGTGTCACTGGTACGGACCTTCACATAAAGCAACTACATAGCAAGGAGAGAGTACAGCGATCTAGGCCCTGTCCAGGGCAGGTTACAGGCTCTTGAATGCACCAACACACAGCACAGAGGGTCGGTATGGTTACCACCTGCTGCTCAATCCCCTTCAGGCAGAGCACCTGCCTATTTATTCCAAGCTGTTGGTGGAAAAGGGGTGATATTTGAGGGCCATGATCCAGGAGGTGTCCCAAAAGCAATCAGGGGGACACAGCAGAGTATGGAAGCCGTTCTCGCTGCCGCCGGAAGTAGGGCCAGAGCAGCTGTAACATTGAGACCCCTGCTTCAATGGATATGGAGGCCTCAATCCGCTATAGCAGCCAGTGCAGGGTAAGGGTAGTTGCCGCCACCTCACCTGTGCAACCGTATCCCCGGAGCGGCCCGCTACTTGAGGCCGCGGCTTCTCTGAGGGAAGAAGGCCACAACCAGCAGAGTGCAGGAAGCGGTTTCTACAGCTCTGTAACCGACCTCCCCAGCGGCAGCAGGGAACACACCAGCCAGGTGAGGGAGCAGGACCTCTAACAGTGAAGGTGGTAGGGTTTTATTTTCGGTATGCTGTCTGAGAAACAGAATACCTGCACCGTGGGAGTTAGGGCGGGGACGGTCACTGGCCTTATGAGGTGCAGAGCCGCTTCCCCGCTGCAGGACCACTCTCCTGAAGGGTTGTTGTTCAGCGGGGCACTGAGCCTTGGCTGTCACAGCCGCAGAACACCCCTAATGCTGCCTGAAGGTGACACCAGTAGTGAGTACAAACCGGGGACCCCACTAAGGGTGCGGCGTATGGGACCCCCCTTGGGGGGGTCCCGCTAAGATCCCCCATGTGGAATTGGCACAAAAACGCTTGGCTAGCACTTGTTGTGATGTTTTGAACTAAAAAGGAGACCTTGCCAGCATAATATATTAGTGTAACTCCAGAGCCATTGGAGGGGGTGGAGCTACATCAGAGCCGGACCTGAGGCATTTCGGAGCCTTCCTCTGCTTACTGCAGCCATATACAGCACACACAGCGCTTCCTGATTCCTCAGCAACGCTGGATATCTGGTACAGGGTCTAGCAAAGGGGGAGAGCCGCTTGTGTACACTATCTGGATCCTATTTAGGACAGAAATTGTTAGTGTTTACTGTATTATAGGGAGCTGACAGCATCACTGGGGCTGTGCAGCTCAGGGTGTGCTGGTGTCCTCCCTTTCTCTGTGTCTCCTCTCACATACAGTAGGGCAGGCTTGCAATATCACTGTCTGTGTGTATGTGTATGTTGTTGTGCTTATTGTGAAACATGGGTAAACAAAAACTGTACAGTGTATGTCACACCAGTTTCTCTCCATTATCTACTGATTCTGTTTCATGTGAACAATGCAGTCAATCTTCACAAATCAATGAAGGGGCTGGGGGAGAGGTTCCAGAGCCCCACTGGTTAGGGTCTCTTAAACCTATGATGTCAGATATGTCATCCCAGCTCACTGCTAATGTGCAGAAGACTCAGCTTCTACAACAAGCTGTTGCAGATTTAGCTGCTAGGGCAGAGCCCCCCTATCTCATGCATGTCCACAAAAACATGGGTTTCCTGCTCAACTATCTGATACAGATGAGGCTATACAGGAGGATGGGGTTGACCTGGATCCCGTTAGTGGGGATCCCGATTCTTCTCAGGGTATTGAACCCCTAATTATGGCTATACGGGACGTGTTAAAGCTCCCTCTAGAGGACGATGCATCACAGCAGTCATTTTTCTTTGTACAAAACAAGCATAATGTCACTTTCCCTGACTCTACAGTTAGATGACCTATTCAAACAGGCCTGGAAAGATCCAGACAAAAAAGTTTTTGCGCACTTTCCCATTTGCTCCTGAAGGTCGAAAATTTTGGGAGGAACCCCCTGGGGTGGATGTGTCTGTCTCTCGGCTGTCTAAAAAGGCTGTGCTGCCTGCCCCGGGCTCCTTTACCATGAAGGATCCTGGGGAAAGGAAGATAGAGACTACCTTGAAGTCTATATACACAGCAGCCGGTATATCACAAAGGCTGGTCATTGCAGGTTGCTGGATGATCCGTGCCATTCATTCCTGGGCCACTCAAATTCAGGGAGGCCTCTCGGGGGATATGCCCTTAGTTACTATGGTAACCCTCCTAAAACACATTCAGGACACTACACGTGTCCTCTGTGATCTGCTCAAGGAGATGGGGAACATTAATGCTCGTACTTCTGCCATGGCAGTGTCGGCACACAGGGCCTTGTGGTTGCGTCAGTGGATAGCGGATGCGGAATCCAAACATAGTGTGGAATCCCTCCCCTTTTCTGGGGATTGGCGTTTTGGGGTTGAATTGGATACCTGGATTTCCAAAGTTACGGCTGGGAAATCCCCGTTTCTCCCCTCTGGGGCCCCGCCGACGAGACACTCCTATCTGGGGCCATCTGTCCAGTCCTTTCGGCCTCACAGATTTCGATCTAAGGCCAGAGGTGCCTCCAATGCGACTAGAGGCACCAGAGGCAAGTCTAGAAAACCTGCAAGCACCAGCTCTCAGGAACAGTCCACCGGCTCTGCTCCCACTAAGGTCTCAGCATGACGGTGCCCACCCACCTCGAGAGGATCTCGAGGTGGGAGCTCGACTGCGTCACTTCAGCAGCTTCTGGAAAACTTCCTGCCAGGATACCCGCGTCAAAGATCTTGTTTCTCAGGGCTACAAGCTTGAGTTCGACAGTACTCCACCCCAACGATTTTTCAAATCAATCTTACCAGCTTTGGAGGATATGCAAGTTACGTTGCAACAGGCCATCCGAAAGTTGGTCCAGTCCCACGTCACTGTTCCAGTACCAATACCGCAATGCGGCACGGGGGTTTTACTCAAACCTGTTTGTGGTGCCGAAACCGGACGGTTCGGTCAGACCTATTTTGAATCTAAAATCTTTGAATCCTTATTTGAAGGTGTTCACGTTTAAGCAGTGCGAGCAGTGATTGTGGGCCTGGAAGAACAGGGGTCTCCATGGACATCAAGGATGCCTACCTCCATATTCTGATTTGGCCGCCTCATCAGGCGTACCTGCGGTTTGCCCTGGCGGGCAATCACTTCCAATTCCAGGCACTCCCCTTCGGCCTGTCCACAGCCCCTAGGGTATTCACGAAGTGATGGCGGAGATGATGTACCAACTCCAGGTCCAGGGGGTCAATGTTGTCCCTTATCTGGACAATCTTCTGATAAAAGCATGATCCAAGGAGCTTTTGTTGCTCCATATCAGCCACACTATCCATCTTCTGTCAGACCATGGGTGGATCCTCAACTTACAGAAGTCCCACCTGGAGCCAACTCAGAGGCTCCTGTTCCTGGGGATGTTGCTGGATACAGTGGCCCAGAAGGTGTTTCTACCAGAGGACAAGGTGAAAACTCTTCAGGAGATGGTCCGCATGGTGCTCCGACCTACTCGACTGTCCGTCCATCTTTGCATATGATTGTTAGAAAAGACGGTTGCCTCATACAAGGCGATTGTCACGATCCGGGTATCTGGACGCCATTTCTTACCCATCAGAAGCCTCCTAAGGCTGGCTCAGCGCTCCAGGACCGGATCCCATCTGTTATCCTAATGTTCACATTCCTGCATCCTCTCCTGTCTCTCTGAGACGCTGTCACAGTAACGCCTTATTACATCTGGCATGGCGTCTCCCGCGGCCTCCGCCGCCGTCCCTGAGCTTCTGCATGCAGAGTGTCAGAGTGGCGATTACGTCAGCCGCGGCCTCCGCTGTGTCCGCGTGGTTGGATGTGCACTTGTCAGCCTGGCGTCTCCTGTCTCCAGTGGCCGGCGCCGCCATTACTGTTTTCATTACCACATGGATTACAAACCAAACTTCCCTCCAAGTGTCTGCATGGGCGCAGCCATCTTGGATTCTGTCAGCTGATCATTTCCTCCAATCTGTTGTCAGTATTGTTAATCTGCATAATTGCCTAGCCAATCCCTTCCTTGCTGCAGGTATAAATACACTGTGCCTGAGCAAGGAAGGCGTCAGTGCTTTGGTTGTCAAACCTAGTTCCTGTTTGTCTCTCTCCTGTGATTGTCTTCCAGGTTCCAGCTCCTGTCTCAAGACTTCCACCATAGAGACCCGCACCAGCATTCCACCTGCGGTGTAGCCTGACTCTCCAATCCATTGTGGATTCATCTGTTTCCAGCTACAACATTACCTGCTTCCAGCTCAGCTTCCAGCTCAGCTTCCAGCAGAGTACAGCTTCCCTTAAAGGGCCGGTGTCCTTTCTACACTTTACCACTCTCCACCGGTATTATTATTTCTCCGCTCTCAAGTTCTACATTTCAGTTCATATTTCATCGCTCCCAAGTTCATTTATTATTTAACTGGTTCCAGCCAGTATCCACTCCGTGCTAACAACAGTCTGGTTCCAGCCAGTATCCACAGCAGCTGTTTTACCTTCAGCAACCCAGCTTTTCCTGGAACACCAGCTGGCACAATCCTGGGTTATCTCCATTGCTACAGTCGGGCCTGGTAAGGACTTTCCATCTAGAAGATCATAAGAACTATCTCACACTACCAGTGCCCTGTAGCTCCTGCCATCCTGTAGTACCCAGGAACTGTATTTATTATTTGCTGACTTTTACGTTTTCTTTTACTGCTGCTGTGTTGCGGAGTTGTCATAATAAACATCATTGACTTTTATCCAAGTTGTCGTGGTCACGCCTTCGGGCAGTTATTATTCATGTTACTTACATGTCCAGGGGTCTGATACAACCTCCCAGGTACCGGTACATCTCAGCCCCTACAACTGAGGCTGCCTCCCGTCAGCTCAGGCCCTCAGTTGTGACAGTAAGCACTGACCTAATGAATCCAGCCGGAGACCAGGATCAAGCGGCCAGGCCGATGCAAGAACTGGCAGCCCGACTAGAACATCAGGAGGCTGCACAGGGCCACATCATCCGCTGTCTCCAGGATCTCTCTACTCGGCTGGATGGGATTCAGACAACTCTCCGTGGATCAGGCGCATCTGGTGCGTCAACCACAGTGACTCCAGCTATAACCCCACCCACCTTACCCATTTCTGCTCCACGTCTTCATCTTCCAACGCCAGCAAAATTTGACGGATCTCCAAGATTCTGCAGGGGATTTCTCAACCAGTGTGAGATTCAGTTTGAGCTACAACCTGGCAATTTTCCCAGTGACCGTACAAAAATTGCCTACATCATCTCTCTTCTCAGTGGCTCCGCCCTTGACTGGGCATCACCGTTATGGGAGAGGTCCGACACCCTGCTATCTTCTTACACTGCATTCGTGTCAACATTCAGGCGCATCTTCGACGAGCCAGGCCGGGTAACCTCAGCTTCATCCGAGATTCTCCGTTTACGCCAGGGGTCACGTACTGTAGGACAATATCTGATACAGTTCCAGATCCTGGCATCCGAACTGGCATGGAACGACGAGGCCCTGTATGCTGCATTCTGGCATGGCTTATCTGAGCTTATTAAAGATGAGTTAGCTACCAGAGACTTACCTTCTAAGTTAGATGAGCTAATCTCACTCTGCACGAAAGTTGATTTACGTTTCAGAGAGAGAGCAACTGAGCGTGGAAGATCATCTGCTCCAAAATCTTCTGCTCCTCCTCCTCGTCAACTGTCACCATCTAAAGATGAGCCCATGCAAATTGGCCGTTCCCGTTTAACTCCTGCTGAGCGCCGAAGACGTCTCTCTGAGTCTCTTTGTCTTTACTGTGCAGCTCCGTCTCACACCATCAATGCCTGTCCCGAACGTCCGGGAAAACTCCAAACCCTAGCTCGCCCAGGAGAGGGCCGGCTAGGAGTAATGATCTCCTCTCCATCTCCTCATGATTGTAATCTCCCAGTCTCGCTTCAAGTTGCTCAACGTTATCGGAACGTCATTGCTCTCCTTGATTCCGGAGCAGCTGGGAACTTTATTACTGAAGCCTATGTTAAACGGTGGTCCCTACCCACCGAGAGACTTCCTTCCTCCTTTTCCTTAACTGCCGTGGATGGCAGTAAAATTTTTTATACTGTTATTGCTCTAAGGACTCTACCAGTTCGTCTGAGAGTGGGAGTTCTTCATTCCGAACTTATTTCACTTTTAGTGATTCCAAGAGCCACACATCCTGTGGTCCTGGGCCTTCCATGGCTCCGTCTTCACAATCCTACAATTGATTGGACGACTACGCAAATCCTGGCATGGGGTTCCTCCTGTGCAGAGACATGTTTGTTTAAAGTATTGCCTGTCTGTTCTTCCTCCCCCAGGTCGTCTGATGTTCCACCTCCTCCATATCAAGATTTCACGGATGTGTTCAGTAAAGCTTCTGCTGATATCCTTCCTCCTCATAGAGAATGGGACTGCCCGATTGATCTCGTTCCAGGGAAGGTTCCACCTCGAGGCCGAACTTATCCGTTGTCTCTGCCTGAGACGCATTCTATGGAGGAATACATTAAAGAGAACCTAGCAAAGGGGTTCATTCGACCTTCTTCTTCCCCAGCCGGCGCAGGCTTCTTTTTTGTAAAAAAGAAAGATGGTGGTCTGCGGCCGTGCATCGACTACAGAGGTTTGAACGACATTACCATCAAGAACCGTTATCCTTTACCCCTGATTACTGAGCTCTTTGACAGAGTTAGCGGAGCTACCATCTTTACAAAGCTGGACTTGCGAGGTGCATACAATCTCATCCGGATCCGTGAGGGTGACGAGTGGAAGACCGCCTTTAACACCCGTGACGGACATTATGAGTACCTCGTCATGCCCTTCGGATTGAGCAATGCTCCAGCTGTCTTCCAGCATTTTGTCAATGAGATTTTCAGAGACATTCTATACCGTCATGTCGTGGTCTATCTAGACGATATCCTCATTTTTGCCAACGATTTAGAGGAACATCGTTTTTGGGTTAAAGAGGTTCTGTCCCGTCTCCGTGTCAATCATCTCTATTGCAAATTAGAAAAATGCGTCTTTGAAGTCAAGTCCATTCCGTTTCTAGGGTACATTGTGTCCGGTTCCGGACTAGAGATGGATCCTGAGAAACTACAAGCAATTCAGAATTGGCCGGTACCCTTAACCCTCAAAGGGGTCCAGAGGTTCTTAGGGTTCGCCAATTATTACCGAAAGTTTATACGAGACTTTTCCACCATTGTGGCGCCTATTACTGCTTTCACCAAGAAGGGTGCTAACCCGTCCAAGTGGTCTGAAGAAGCCATGCAAGCTTTTCATCTTTTAAAACAGAGGTTCATCTCTGCGCCTGTCCTGAAACAGCCTGACATCGACTCTCCTTTCATCCTAGAGGTGGATGCCTCCTCCGTTGGAGTAGGAGCGGTGTTATCTCAGAGGGCTAAAGATGGCCATTTACATCCTTGCAGTTTCTTCTCCCAGAAGTTCTCCCCAGCTGAGCGCAACTATGCCATTGGCGACCAGGAGTTGCTAGCCATCAAGCTCGCTCTAGAAGAGTGGAGGTATCTGTTGGAGGGAGCTTCTCATTTAATCACCATACTTACAGACCACAAGAACCTTTTATACCTGAAGGGCGCACAATGTCTCAACCCTCGTCAGGCCAGATGGGCACTTTTCTTTTCCAGGTTCGACTTTAAACTCCAGTTCTGTCCGGGCTCTCAGAATCGCAAGGCCGATGCCCTTTCCCGCTCATGGGAGCAAGAAAATGAGTCAGAGTCTTCAGACAAGCATCCTATTATAAATCCGTTGGCATTCTCCACGGTAGGGATGGACTCTACGCCCCCATCAGGGAAAAGTTTTGTGAAGCCGATGCTAAGGAAGAAGCTCATGCATTGGACCCATGCTTCCCGTTTTGCCGGACATACAGGTATCCAAAAAACCCTGGAGTTTATCTCTAGGTCCTATTGGTGGCCAACTCTGAAAAAGGACGTCTTGGAGTTTATTGCATCTTGCCCAAAGTGTGCCCAACATGGAGTGTCCCGCCAGTCGCCTGCGGGGCAACTGGTTCCGCTATCCGTTCCCCGTCGACCATGGACCCACTTGTCGATGGATTTCATTGCAGACTTACCCATGTGCAACGGGTTCAGTGCCATCTGGGTGGTAGTTGACCGGTTCACCAAGATGGCACACTTCATTCCTCTCACCGGTCTTCCGTCAGCTTCCAAGTTGGCTCAAGTATTCATACAAGAGATCTTCCGACTCCACGGTCTTCCTGAAGAAATTATCTCAGATCGAGGAGTTCAATTCACAGCCAAATTCTGGCGAAGTTTATGTCAAGTCCTCCAAGTCAAGCTAAAGTTTTCCACGGCTTACCATCCTCAGACCAATGGTCAAACCGAGAGGGTGAATCAGGACTTGGAGGCCTTCCTCCGCATCTATGTGTCCTCCTCTCAAGATGACTGGGTTCAATTACTTCCCTGGGCCGAGTTCTGTCATAACAACCAGTATCATTCTTCATCTGCTTCAACACCATTCTTCACTAACTTTGGATTCCACCCTAAAGTTCCTGAGTTCCAACCGCTTCCAGCAACTTCTGTTCCCGCAGTGGATATCACCTTGCATCAGTTTGCCAATATCTGGAAGAGCGTACGATCAGCTCTGCTCAAGGCATCGTTCAGGTACAAGAAGTTTGCGGATAAGAAGCGTCGAGCAGTTCCTGCTCTCAAGGTGGGTGATCGGGTATGGTTATCCACGAAGAATTTGAGGTTAAGAGTTCCCAGTATGAAGTTTGCACCTCGCTATATCGGTCCTTTCAAGATTGAACAAGTCATCAATCCTGTTGCTTACAGACTCCAGTTGCCTCCCTTCTTAAAAATACCCAGGACATTCCATGTTTCCCTGTTGAAACCGCTGATCTTGAATCGGTTTCATTCCTCACTTCCTCCAACTCCGAAAGTCCAAACTCAACGAGGCGTTGAGTATGAAGTGGCCAAGATCCTGGACTCACGTCACAGTTACGGTCAACTACAATATCTTATTGACTGGAAGGGTTATGGTCCTGAGGAACGTTCATGGACCAATGCTTCTGATGTCCATGCTCCTGCCTTGGTCCGGAGATTGCATTCCAAGTTTCCTCAAAAGCCAAAGAAGTGTCCTGGGGCCACTCCTAAAGGGGGGGGGTGCTGTCACGATCCGGGTATCTGGACGCCATTTCTTACCCATCAGATGCCTCCTAAGGCTGGCTCAGCGCTCCAGGACCGGATCCCATCTGTTATCCTAATGTTCACATTCCTGCATCCTCTCCTGTCTCTCTGAGACGCTGTCACAGTAACGCCTTATTACATCTGGCATGGCGTCTCCCGCGGCCTCCGCCGCCGTCCCTGAGCTTCTGCATGCAGAGTGTCAGAGTGGCGATTACGTCAGCCGCGGCCTCCGCTGTGTCCGCGTGGTTGGATGTGCACTTGTCAGCCTGGCGTCTCCTGTCTCCAGTGGCCGGCGCCGCCATTACTGTTTTCATTACCACATGGATTACAAACCAAACTTCCCTCCAAGTGTCTGCATGGGCGCAGCCATCTTGGATTCTGTCAGCTGATCATTTCCTCCAATCTGTTGTCAGTATTGTTAATCTGCATAATTGCCTAGCCAATCCCTTCCTTGCTGCAGGTATAAATACACTGTGCCTGAGCAAGGAAGGCGTCAGTGCTTTGGTTGTCAAACCTAGTTCCTGTTTGTCTCTCTCCTGTGATTGTCTTCCAGGTTCCAGCTCCTGTCTCAAGACTTCCACCATAGAGACCCGCACCAGCATTCCACCTGCGGTGTAGCCTGACTCTCCAATCCATTGTGGATTCATCTGTTTCCAGCTACAACATTACCTGCTTCTAGCTCAGCTTCCAGCAGAGTACAGCTTCCCTTAAAGGGCCGGTGTCCTTTCTACACTTTACCACTCTCCACCGGTATTATTATTTCTCCGCTCTCAAGTTCTACATTTCAGTTCATATTTCATCGCTCCCAAGTTCATTTATTATTTAACTGGTTCCAGCCAGTATCCACTCCGTGCTAACAACAGTCTGGTTCCAGCCAGTATCCACAGCAGCTGTTTTACCTTCAGCAACCCAGCTTTTCCTGGAACACCAGCTGGCACAATCCTGGGTTATCTCCATTGCTACAGTCGGGCCTGGTAAGGACTTTCCATCTAGAAGATCATAAGAACTATCTCACACTACCAGTGCCCTGTAGCTCCTGCCATCCTGTAGTACCCAGGAACTGTATTTATTATTTGCTGACTTTTACGTTTTCTTTTACTGCTGCTGTGTTGCGGAGTTGTCATAATAAACATCATTGACTTTTATCCAAGTTGTCGTGGTCACGCCTTCGGGCAGTTATTATTCATGTTACTTACATGTCCAGGGGTCTGATACAACCTCCCAGGTTCCGGTACATCTCAGCCCCTACAACTGAGGCTGCCTCCCGTCAGCTCAGGCCCTCAGTTGTGACAGCGATCCAGTATGGGAGGTTCCATACCAGAACATTTTAGTTGGATCTTCTGAGCAAGTGGTCCGGATGATTCGGCTGTCACCTCAGGCCAGGATTTCCCTCCTGTGGTGGCTACAGTCCTCCAATCTCCTGGAAGGCCGAAGTTTCGGGATTAAGGATTGGACCCTCCTCATGACGGATGCAAGTCTATGGGGATGGGGAGCTGTCACCCAAGGGGCGCAGTTCCAGGGCAGGTGATCAGCCCAAGAAGCCCTCCTTCCAATCAATATTCTGGAATTTCGGGCGATCTACATACTCTGCTTCAGGCCTCTCCTCTGCTCAAGGATCACGCGATCCAGGTACAGTCAGACAACACCACGGCAGTGGAGTATATCAATCGACAAGGAGGGACAAAAAGCAGAGCCTGCATGCAAGAAGTGTCAATGATACTCCTCTGGGTGGAAAGAAATGCAAGAGCAATGTCAGCAATCTTCATTCCGGGTGTGGACAACTGGGAAGCGGACTTCCTGAGTCATCACAATCTCCACCCGGGGGAGTGGGGGCTCCACCATCTGGTGTTTCAGCAGATCATCGACCGGTGGGGTTGCCAACAAATAGACATGATGGCTTCTTGTCTCAACAAGAAACTTCCCTGGTATTGCTCACGGACCAGGGACCCTCGAGCTGGCTTACCTGTTTCCTCCGATTCCATTGCTCCCAAGGGTGCTAAAGGGAATCAGGAATCAAAATGTCCAGGCAGTTCTGATTGCCCCGAATTGGCCTCGGAGGGCGTGGTACGCTGATCTTCTATACATGTCTGTCGAAGACCCTTGGCCTCTACCACTAAGATGTGATCTTCTTCAACAAGGATTGTTCATCTACCCGGACTTACGGTGACTTTGTTTGACGGCATGGAGGTTGAGCGGAACATCCTAGCTCACAAGGGGCTTGCCAAGAAGGTTATTGCTACCATGTTTCAGGCCAGGAAACCTGTGACGTCAAAACACTATCATCATATCTGGAGGAGATATGTCTCTTGGTGCGAGGAATGCACGTATCCACCTGCTAAGTTTCACTTGGGACGTTTCTTACATTTCCTACAGGCTGGTGTGGATAAGGGCTTACGTATGGGTTCCATTAAGGTCCAGATTTCAGCCCTCTCCATTTTCTTCCAGAAGAAATTGGCAGTGTTGCCAGAAGTTCAGACCTTCTTGCAAGGGGAACTCTACATCCAACCTCCTTTTGTGCCGCCTACGGCACCCTTGGATCTGAATGTAGTGTTGGAATTTCTACAGTCCTCCTGGTAGAAGACAAGTACCTCACATGGAAGATGGTGATGTAACTGGCCCTGGCTTCTGCTCGACGTGTCTCAGAACTGGGGGCCTTGTTGTGTAAAAGTCCATACTTGGTCTTTTACGAGGACAGAGCGGAGCTCCGCACTAGTCAGCAGTTCCTGCCAAAGGTGGTCTCCGCGTTTCACTTGAATCAGCCTATTGTGATTCCGTCCAGTTCTGGCGCTTCTGCTCCTCCGGAGGCTTTGGATGCTGTGCGAGCCTTGAAAATCTATGTCAAGAGAACGACTCGGATCAGAAAGACAGATTCTTTGTTCATGCTTTATGATGCACAGAAAAATGGTTGTCTTGCTTCAAAGCAGTCCATTGCTCGTTGGATTAGGCTTACTATCCAACAGGCCTATATGTCGGCATCCTTACCTGTTCCTAAATCTCTGAAGGCCCATTCTACAAGATCAGTGGGTTCTTCCTGGGCAGCTGCCCGTGGAATCTCGGCCTTACAACTTTGCCAAGCTGCTACCTGGTCGGGGAAAAACACTTTTGTGAAGTTCTACAAGTTTGATACCCTGCCCAAAGAGGATACCCAGTTTGGGCAGGCGGTGCTGCAGCAGTCTCCGCACGTTCCCGCCCGTTCTGGAAGCTTTGGGACGTACCCATCGTACTAGATTCCCCAATATCCCTTATGGATGCTAGAGAAAATAGGATTTTAATTACCTACCGGTAAATCCTTTTCTCGTAGTCCATAAGGGATATTGGGCGCCCGCCTCAGTGCATTGACTTTTCTGCAGGTTCTTCGTTACCTGTTCAGCTGTTGCTGTTGTTGTTACCAGCCAATGCTGTGGTGTGTAAATCTTACTACTCTTTGTTATCGTATTCCTTCTCTCATATATGTCCTTTCAACTTCGGGCACGTTTTTACCTATAACTGCCTTTGGGAGGGGGCATACAGGGGAGGAGCCAGCACACCCAGTTGAAGAAATTTAAAGTGCACTGGCTCCTTTGGACCCCGTCTATAACCATCGTACTAGATTCTCCAATATCCCTTATGGACTACGAGAAAAGGATTTACCGGTAGGTAATTAAAATCCTATTTTCGCAGTGCTTTACAGAGAATATTTGGCTATTCACATCAGTCCCTGCCCCAGTGGAGCTTACAATCTATTTTCCCTACGCACACACACTAGGGTTTGTTGGGATCCAATTAACCTACCAGTATATTTTTGGATTGTGGGTGGAAACCGGAGTACCTGGAGGAAACCCATGCAAGCAAGGGGAGAATTTACAAACTCCACACAGGTAGGGCAGTAGTGGGAATTGAACCCAAGACCTCAGAGCTGTGAAACAGTAATGCTAACCATTACACCGGCCGTGCTGCCCCAAGACACTATAACAAAGTATGTGTTTACAATTAAATGGACACTGAAATCCACATGTGTCTTCAGATCAGAATCAAGATTTGTAATACCTTTGGCAATCATAAAACTGGTTTATCTATTGTCCAGTATAGGCCCAGCCAGGGATCGTAAGCTAGCTGCTGTCACGGCTATCTGGACTAGGACTAGATACTGGGTTTGGATTTAAGAGCTGAGGGCAGAATTGGGCAGGCTTGAGATATCTCCTACTCATGCAGACGTGGCAGGTTGGCTAAAAAGTCTGGAGAGGAGAGTAATAGGTGGGAATTGAACCCAAGACCTCAGAGCTGTGACACAGTAATGCTAACCATTACACCGTCCATGCTGCCCCAAGACACTATAACAAAGTATATGTTTACAATCAAATGGACACTGAAATCCACATGTGTACAGTATATTCAGATCAGAATCAAGATTTGTAATACCTTTGGCAATCATAAAACTGGTTTATCTATTGTCCAGTATAGGCCCAGCCAGTGATCATAAGCTAGCTGCTGTCACGGCTGTATTTATTTGTGAATCTGGACTAGGACTAGATACTGGGTTTGGATTTAAGAGCTGAGGGCAGAATTGGGCAGGCTTGAGAAATCTCATGCAGACATGGCAGGTTGGCTCAAAAGTCTGGAGAGGAGAGTAATAGGTGACCAGCTATGTGGGAACTGGAACACTGGTGAATGGAATCACCAGTGCAATGGATAGCTGGGATGTCACTGGTATCAGGATGTCACTGGGATGAGGAGACCAGCGACTGGGTGGATGATGGATGCTCAGGAGCAGGTTAATCAGAACGCTGTGATTGACTAAACCAGCAAAGCAGGTTTTCCGGATGTCAGGATTGGCTTTCCGACTAGGCAGGTTTTCAGGATGTCGGGATTGGCTTTCCAACAAGACAGGTTTTTAGGATGTCGGGATTGGCTTTCTGACTAGGCTTTCAGGATGTCTGGATTGGTTTTCCGACAAGGCAGGTTTTGAAGATGTTGGGATTGGCTTTCCAACTAGGCAGGTTTTCAGGATGTCGGTATTGGCTTTCTGATTAGGCAGGCTTTCAGTATGTCAGGATTGGCTTTCCGACTAGGCAGGAGTTCAGGATGCTGGACGGAACCAGCAAGGCAAGTTTTCTGAATCCTGGGTGGAACAAGCAAGGCAGGAGTTCAGAATGCTGGACGGAACCAGCAAGGCAAGTTTGTAGAATGCTGGGCGGAACCAGCTGAGTAGGTTTGCAGAAAGCTGGGCAGAACCAGCACAGCAGGTTTTCCAGATGCTGGGTGTAACTAGCGGAGTAGATTGTAGAAGGTTGGGTAGAACCAGCACAGCAGGTTTTCCAGATGCTGGAGGGAACCAGCAAAGTCACTATGAATGATATGCAGGACAGTCCCTCTGCATCACTGGAATGGCACATCAGTGAATCTGGAAATGTTGTGATGTTATTGCAGTAGTGGACCGTTAAATCATCCAGTGAGTTAGGTAGTGCTAGAGATGGATATTGCACTAAGGGGCTAATTGAGACCTGATCGCTAGGCTGCATTTTTGTACAACGGGCAATCAGGTCTAAACTGCGTATGCACCGCAATGCGCAGGCGCATCGCACGGGTACAAAGCGGATTGCCGCTCAGCGATGGGTTTGTGCGAAGGATCCATTCGCACGTACGTTCGCAAGGAGATTGACAGGGAGAAGGAGTTTGGGGGTGGCAACTGACCGTTTTCTGGGAGTGGTTGGAAAAACGCAGTCGTGTCCAAGCGTTTACAGGGCGGGTGTCTGACGTAAATTCTGGCCCTGAACAGGCTGAAGCGATCGCAGCGGCTGGGTAAGTCCAGGGCTGTGCAGACATTGCACAAAAACTGTTTGTACAGTTCTGCCACACATGTGTATGCACACTTGCACAGCTAAAATACACTCCCCCTGTAGGCAGCGACTATCTGTTCGCAGCAGTGCAAAAATCGCCTGATAGCGATCAGGTCTGAATTAGGCCCTAACTCTTTACCAGCAAGAGATACCGTAGCTCACTCCAGGCTGAGACAACAAAGCACTGACAGCTTGCCAGTGCTGTGACTGGGAACTTATGACTGGATGAGGGATTCACATGACAAGGAAGTGAGTTTGGATTGGGACAGAAAGGTCATCTGGCCAGGAACTGTCATGGCGACATTCATAGCTGGTTTTGGAGGGAACTCCGGCGTGTTGTGTGCATAGATGGACAGTAATGGCCACAGGCACTGAGAGCATAGGGAGTTGTATCTGATGACCACTGGACTTGTGGATGCTGGCACGGAAGCATAGGACAGCATGAAGAGACTTGCTAAATTCAACATTCACACCAGAAGGTTAATCAACACAAGTGCAACTCGTTAGCAACTCTCACTTTCCAGAGAGAGAACTCAGCACTCAGGGAACTCATGGTACTGGTGAGCTGTTTATCCCAGCGAGCAGAAAACACGTAGGATCCAGGACAGATGGCAGAGATAAGTTACCAAACTATATGAATTTAGACAGGATTGTGACAGCTGCTATGAAAAGAGATCACAGCTATTGATAAAACATGGGGGGTCATTCCAAGTTGATCGCTAGTGAAAAACGTTTGCAGCGCAGCGTTTAAGTGAAAAAGCGGCACTTCTGTGCATGCATATGCAGCGCAGTGCGCACGCGCGACGAACTTTCACAATGCTTTTCAGTCGCAATGCCAGCCACAGAGTGATTGACAGGAAAGGGGCGTTTCTGGGTGTCAACTGACCGTTTTCAGGGAGTGTTTGAAAAAACGCAGGCGTGCCAGGAAAAACGCAGGCGTGGCTGGCCGAACGCAGGGCTGTGTGTGACGTTAAATCTGGAACTGAACAGTCTGAAGTGATCGCAAGCTAGGAGTAGGTCTGGAGCTATTCTGAAATTGCCAAAAGAAAAATTGTAGCCGCTCTGCGATCCTTTCATTCACACTTCTGCTAAGCTAAAATACACTCCCAGAGGGTGGCGGCTTAGCGTTTGCACGGCTGCTAAAAACTGCTAGCGAGTGAACAACTCGGAATGACCCCCATGGTCTACACCACTTCAGGCAAATTTAGGTGAAAAGACATTCTGAAGTTTTATAATACTCTCATTGCTTGAGGCAGAGTGGGCCAAGTTAAGTATAGTACGTTTTATGACACTATGGGGGCTATTCAATTGAAGTCAGAATTGCCGTCTTTTTGGAAAGACGGCAGTTTCCGACTTTTTTAGGTCGGAAACTGCTCCGACCTATTCAATGGGGACGCCATTTTTCTGGCAGGTCGTCAATTCCGACTTGAAGAAAAACACGTTTATCAGCGGATTAGCCGCGGATCCACGTGTTTTGTCGGATTTGCGGCTAAAATCCGACAGGTATAAGCCCCGTTTCCGACAATTTCAATCCGACTTTAAAAAAAGTCGGATTGGCATTGTCGGGAACAGACAAATCTTGACGGATTTGGCCGCTCATTGAATTCTGCATTGTCAGATCCTTTCTCTCGGAAAGGATCCGACAAGCATTAATACACCCCTATGCCTGCTTGAGCAGAACAATCCAGCTTGGTTCAGGGCTTGTTTTAGGACACCTTGGAATATAGATGGCAAACCTATAATTAGCTGTTGGATTAAAAACACTATGAGAATATATCAGCTAAAAAATGGTTTAAGTTATTAGGTATATACATGAGGAGGAAGAGTTGGAGTCAGAAGATGAAGTGGTCAATACAGAGGGAAAAAGTCAGAAGAGAAGAAGCTAGGTGCAGGAGGAGAAAGGAGAGATGTTCACACATAAGGAATGATCTTTAGCATGGTAACTATATACTTGCTAGTATACAATTTATGTCTAAGATTGTTAAATTATTTCATGTTTTGTGTTCTATAATTAAGGAAGCATAATTATAATTTTCACCGCAGGGTCCACGTGTTATCCACAGGATAACATTGGGATATGATGAAGCTACAGCTGATTTGCACCAATCGGTCAAAGCTTTTAGGCCTCCCAGCATGTAACGGGCCTGTCCATATATCCCCGCCTCCTGGCTCAGGCAAATCAGTTTTTTGCTTAGTGCGGCAGGAGCCGGACCATGGTCAGAGGGTTGCTGGTTTTTAGCAGCCCTAAGCTTTCTTATTATATTTTTATAGTCTTACTATTTTTTCTTGAGTAATCTTTCTAAAAAGCATCTTATACTGTACGTACCTTAGAGTCACTCCAACAACTCTCCACCGGGTCGCGACAATGCTTACCCTTGAGTACAGAGCTGTTTCGGCAGGCGTCTGTGTTGGATATACTAGCAGGTCCAGCAGATGTTACCAGGCGGTGGCCGGAGCACGGGGAGAAGGTAACGCATTGGTTCTGCTTAGAAGGGAATATGGACACAGCCACACTGTTTTGGGAGACTACCAAACAGTCGCTGATGCGTCTGCCACCTTGGGTGCACCAGCGCCAAGCCTTAGGGATCAGAGGCTCCAGGAATAGTATGAGGCCGTGATCCCTAGGGTTGATGTCAACAGTGGGGAGTCAGACGCTCTCCTGGTCACCCCTCCCTCCAGTTCATGACCAGTTTCCTCTGAGTCTCCCGCTATGAACTGTTTTCCCGCTTCTGTCTCAGGCGCTGTACACGAAGGGGACCCAGTCGCAGCATAGGCAGCTGTGTGACTGGTGCATCTGTGTTCACTGAGCGTCTGTGTTCACTATAGGTTCATGGAGCGGCACTGTTCACTAGTAGCGTCTGGATCCACTAAGCGTTCGCAAGCGTATTGATCAATCCTGGAAGCGGGGTGAGTCTCCCTGTATCCCACTCTACTGAGTACAGGTAATACAGCACTAAGTCTCTATCTACCTTTTTAGTACAAATAGTTAGATAAGTGCCTATTGCATATGAGTCTGTATACAATTACTGTTGTTTCTTTTGCTGTGTGTCTGAATACAGTAGATCTGATTAAACATGATTCAGTAATATGTTCTCCTACATACTTGAAATGTAGTTGTAGTTGATGATGTGCTCATATTGCTTGTTATACTAATGTATAACATGTGACTGACTGCTAGTGTGATTGCTGCCTTTACTATAATTCCGTCCGTTTTTTCTATTCCGATCCTCAATGATGGTGCATGGGTAGGGTTGGATTGTATGTCACTTTAAAAAGCTTAAAGTGATTACAGTCACAAATTGTGTAGTACACTGAGGAAGTGTTGATTATTTATCAAGTCTAAGAGCAGCAAAGGTGAGGAAGATACACTCACAGCAACACTAGCACTCATATCATGTTTGTCTTGCAAAGCTGTGTTAACCTCTCAGGATCTGGTTCAGGATGGTTTGTGTGCAAATTGTTTTAGCTTTTACCAGGGTCTCTTGAAAAATACAAGGCAGATTCAGATGCAGGTTGACCACCTTGGGCTATGTTTGCACAGACATTATCCATTATAGCTGAACGGATAATTCCTCCAACTCCTGTACCAGGGATAGGTTACACGATTAACCCTTACATGCAGCTTCCCACCCGCGGTTTATCACTTCCAGCAGCAGCCTCTCAAAAGAAACAGGCTGATAAGCCAGTGGTAAGTATATCTTCACTCTCACAGGCTTCACGTTTCAGATGAGGATTCATCGGAGGATGAAAGCTCAATAAATTCTAATTCAGCATACGAAGAGAAGGAGGAGGAAGGTCTCAGCTCAGTGGATATAACTGAGTTAATTAAAGCAATGAAAGCCATTCTATCCTTAGAGGATTCAACAGAGCCTGCATTAAAAACCAAGGCACCTGTGTTCAAACATCCCAAAACAGTTAAGACTGAGTTTCCAGGGTTAGATCAGCTGACAGAAATCATGGAAGAGGCTTGGGCTACGCCCAATAAGAAGTTTAGAATTTCTAAGAAATGGAATTCCAATTATCCTCTTCCAGCTGAGGATTGTTTAAAAAGGGAGGTGGCTCCTAAAGTAGATACACGTGTGATTAGATTAGTGCAAACATCTACATTACCTTTGCCTTCAACATCATTAAATGATGTCACGGATAGGAGAGTGGCTGATTTAAAAACAAAACAAAAAATGTTTTCCCTGTCTGGGGCAGTCATAAGGCCAGCCATGGCTTCAGCTTGGATGGCAAAGGTAGTGTCTGCCTGGGCTGATGTATTGGAGGGGGATATTTCAATAGCATCTAGAGAGCAAAAATCCCATATAGCACATATAAAACAGGCTGCAATGTTCTTGGAAGAAGCAGCATTGGATATGGATACTATTGCCTAGAGATGAGCGCCTGAAATTTTTCGGGTTTTGTGTTTTGGTTTTGGGTTCGGTTCCGCGGCCGTGTTTTGGGTTCGAACGCGTTTTGGCAAAACCTCACCGAATTATTTTTGTCGGATTCGGGTGTGTTTTGGATTCGGGTGGTTTTTTCCAAAAACACTAAAATACAGCTTAAATCATAGAATTTGGGGGTCATTTTGATCCCAAAGTATTATTAACCTCAAAAACCATAATTTACACTCATTTTCAGTCTATTCTGAATACCTCACACCTCACAATATTATTTTTAGTCCTAAAATTTGCACCGAGGTCGCTGTGTGAGTAAGATAAGCGACCCTAGTGGCCGACACAAACACCGGGCCCATCTAGGAGTGGCACTGCAGTGTCACGCAGGATGTCCCTTCCAAAAAACCCTCCCCAAACAGCACATGACGCAAAGAAAAAAAGAGGCGCAATGAGGTAGCTGTGTGAGTAAGATTAGCGACCCTAGTGGCCGACACAAACACCGGGCCCATCTAGGAGTGGCACTGCAGTGTCACGCAGGATGGCCCTTCCAAAAAACCCTCCCCAAACAGCACATGACGCAAAGAAAAAAAGAGGCGCAATGAGGTAGCTGACTGTGTGAGTAAGATTAGCGACCCTAGTGGCCGACACAAACACCGGGCACATCTAGGAGTGGCACTGCAGTGTCACGCAGGATGTCCCTTCCAAAAAACCCTCCCCAAACAGCACATGACGCAAAGAAAAAAAGAGGCGCAATGAGGTAGCTGTGTGAGTAAGATTAGCGACCCTAGTGGCCGACACAAACACCGGGCCCATCTAGGAGTGGCACTGCAGTGTCACGCAGGATGTCCCTTCCAAAAAACCCTCCCCAATCAGCACATGATGCAAAGAAAAAGAAAAGAAAAAAGAGGTGCAAGATGGAATTATCCTTGGGCCCTCCCACCCACCCTTATGTTGTATAAACAAAACAGGACATGCACACTTTAACCAACCCATCATTTCAGTGACAGGGTCTGCCACACGACTGTGACTGATATGACGGGTTGGTTTGGACCCCCCCCAAAAAAGAAGCAATTAATCTCTCCTTGCACAAACTGGCTCTACAGAGGCAAGATGTCCACCTCATCTTCACCCTCCGATATATCACCGTGTACATCCCCCTCCTCACAGATTATCAATTCGTCCCCACTGGAATCCACCATCTCAGCTCCCTGTGTACTTTGTGGAGGCAATTGCTGCTGGTCAATGTCTCCGCGGAGGAATTGATTATAATTCATTTTAATGAACATCATCTTCTCCACATTTTCTGGATGTAACCTCGTACGCCGATTGCTGACAAGGTGAGCGGCGGCACTAAACACTCTTTCGGAGTACACACTTGTGGGAGGGCAACTTAGGTAGAATAAAGCCAGTTTGTGCAAGGGCCTCCAAATTGCCTCTTTTTCCTGCCAGTATAAGTACGGACTGTGTGACGTGCCTACTTGGATGCGGTCACTCATATAATCCTCCACCATTCTATCAATGTTGAGAGAATCATATGCAGTGACAGTAGACGACATGTCCGTAATCGTTGTCAGGTCCTTCAGTCCGGACCAGATGTCAGCATCAGCAGTCGCTCCAGACTGCCCTGCATCACCGCCAGCGGGTGGGCTCGGAATTCTGAGCCTTTTCCTCGCACCCCCAGTTGCGGGAGAATGTGAAGGAGGAGATGTTGACAGGTCGCGTTCCGCTTGACTTGACAATTTTGTCACCAGCAGGTCTTTCAACCCCAGCAGACCTGTGTCTGCCGGAAAGAGAGATCCAAGGTAGGCTTTAAATCTAGGATCGAGCACGGTGGCCAAAATGTAGTGCTCTGATTTCAACAGATTGACCACCCGTGAATCCTTGTTAAGCGAATTAAGGGCTGCATCCACAAGTCCCACATACCTAGCGGAATCGCTCCGTGTTAGCTCCTTCTTCAATGCCTCCAGCTTCTTCTGCAAAAGCCTGATGAGGGGAATGACCTGACTCAGGCTGGCAGTGTCTGAACTGACTTCACGTGTGGCAAGTTCAAAGGGCATCAGAACCTTGCACAACGTTGAAATCATTCTCCACTGCACTTGAGACAGGTGCATTCCATCTCCTATATCGTGCTCAATTGTATAGGCTTGAATGGCCTTTTGCTGCTCCTCCAACCTCTGAAGCATATAGAGGGTTGAATTCCACCTCGTTACCACTTCTTGCTTCAGATGATGGCAGGGCAGGTTCAGTAGTTTTTGGTGGTGCTCCAGTCTTCTGTACGTGGTGCCTGTACGCCGAAAGTGTCCCGCAATTTTTCTGGCCACCGACAGCATCTCTTGCACGCCCCTGTCGTTTTTTAAATAATTCTGCACCACCAAATTCAAGGTATGTGCAAAACATGGGACGTGCTGGAATTTGCCCATATTTAATGCACACACAATATTGCTGGCGTTGTCCGATGCCACAAATCCACAGGAGAGTCCAATTGGGGTAAGCCATTCCGCGATGATCTTCCTCAGTTGCCGTAAGAGGTTTTCAGCTGTGTGCGTATTCTGGAAACCGGTGATACAAAGCGTAGCCTGCCTAGGAAAGAGTTGGCGTTTGCGAGATGCTGCTACTGGTGCCGCCGCTGCTGTTCTTGCGGCGGGAGTCCATACATCTACCCAGTGGGCTGTCACAGTCATATAGTCCTGACCCTGCCCTGCTCCACTTGTCCACATGTCCGTGGTTAAGTGGACATTGGGTACAACTGCATTTTTTAGGACACTGGTGAGTCTTTTTCTGACGTCCGTGTACATTCTCGGCATCGCCTGCCTAGAGAAGTGGAACCTAGATGGTATTTGGTAACGGGGGCACACTGCCTCAATAAATTGTCTAGTTCCCTGTGAACTAACGGCGGATACCGGACGCACGTCTAACACCAACATAGTTGTCAAGGACTCAGTTATCCGCTTTGCAGTAGGATGACTGCTGTGATATTTCATCTTCCTCGCAAAGGACTGTTGAACAGTCAATTGCTTACTGGAAGTAGTACAAGTGGGCTTACGACTTCCCCTCTGGGATGACCATCGACTCCCAGCGGCAACAACAGCAGCGCCAGCAGCAGTAGGCGTTACACGCAAGGATGCATCGGAGGAATCCCAGGCAGGAGAGGACTCGTCAGACTTGCCAGTGACATGGCCTGCAGGACTATTGGCATTCCTGGGGAAGGAGGAAATTGACACTGAGGGAGTTGGTGGGGTGGTTTGCGTGAGCTTGGTTACAAGAGGAAGGGATTTACTGGTCAGTGGACTGCTTCCGCTGTCACCCAAAGTTTTTGAACTTGTCACTGACTTATTATGAATGCGCTGCAGGTGACGTATAAGGGAGGATGTTCCGAGGTGGTTAACGTCCTTACCCCTACTTATTACAGCTTGACAAAGGGAACACACGGCTTGACACCTGTTGTCCGCATTTCTGGTGAAATACCTCCACACCGAAGAGCTGATTTTTTGGGTATTTTCACCTGGCATGTCAACGGCCATATTCCTCCCACGGACAACAGGTGTCTCCCCGGGTGCCTGACTTAAACAAACCACCTCACCATCAGAATCCTTCTGGTCAATTTCCTCCCCAGCGCCAGCAACACCCATATCCTCCTCATCCTGGTGTACTTCAACACTGACATCTTCAATCTGACTATCAGGAACTGGACTGCGGGTGCTCCTTCCAGCACTTGCAGGGGGCATGCAAATAGTGGAAGGCGCATGCTCTTCACGTCCAGTGTTGGGAAGGTCAGGCATCGCAAACGACACAATTGGACTCTCCTTGTGGATTTGGGATTTCAAAGAACGCACAGTTCTTTGCGGTGCTTTTGCCAGCTTGAGTCTTTTCAGTTTTCTAGCGAGAGGCTGAGTGCTTCCATCCTCATGTGAAGCTGAACCACTAGCCATGAACATAGGCCAGGGCCTCAGCCGTTCCTTGCCACTCCGTGTGGTAAATGGCATATTGGCAAGTTTACGCTTCTCCTCCGACAATTTTATTTTAGGTTTTGGAGTCCTTTTTTTTCTGATATTTGGTGTTTTGGATTTGACATGCTCTGTACTATGACATTGGGCATCGGCCTTGGCAGACGACGTTGCTGGCATTTCATCGTCTCGGCCATGACTAGTGGCAGCAGCTTCAGCACGAGGTGGAAGTGGATCTTGATCTTTCCCTAATTTTGGAACCTCAACTTTTTTGTTCTCCATATTTTATAGGCAGAACTAAAAGGCACCTCAGGTAAACAATGGAGATGGATGGATTGGATACTAGTATACAATTATGGACGGACTGCCACGGTTAGGTGGTATAAAAAAACCACGGTTAGGTGGTATATATTGTAATACAATTATGGATGGACGGACTGCCTGCCGAGTGCCGACACAGAGGTAGCCACAGCCGTGAACTACCGCACTGTACACTGGTTGATAAAGAGATAGTAGTATACTCGTAACAACTAGTATGACACTATGACGGTATAAAGAATGAAAAAAAAACCACGGTTAGGTGGTATATATTATAATAATACAATTATGGATGGACGGACTGCCTGCCGAGTTCCGACACAGAGGTAGCCACAGCCGTGAACTACCGCACTGTACACTGGTTGATAAAGAGATAGTAGTATACTCGTAACAACTAGTATGACTGACTATGACGGTATAAAGAATGAAAAAAAAACCACGGTTAGGTGGTATATATTGTAATACAATTATGGATGGACGGACTGCCTGCCGAGTTCCGACACAGAGGTAGCCACAGCCGTGAACTACCGCACTGTACACTGGTTGATAAAGAGATAGTAGTATACTCGTAACAACTAGTATGACTGACTATGACGGTATAAAGAATGAAAAAAAAACCACGGTTAGGTGGTATATATTATAATACAATTATGGATGGACGGACTGCCTGCCGACTGCCGACACAGCCGTGAACTACCGCACTGTACACTGGTTGATAAAGAGATAGTAGTATACTCGTAACAACTAGTATGACACTATGACGGTATAAAGAATGAAAAAAAAACCACGGTTAGGTGGTATATATTATAATACAATTATGGATGGACGGACTGCCTGCCGACTGCCGACACAGAGGTAGCCACAGCCGTGAACTACCGCACTGTACACTGGTTGATAAAGAGATAGTAGTATACTCGTAACAACTAGTATGACACTATGACGGTATAAAGAATGAAAAAAAAACCACGGTTAGGTGGTATATATTATAATACAATTATGGATGGACGGACTGCCTGCCGAGTGCCGACACAGAGGTAGCCACAGCCGTGAACTACCGCACTGTACACTGGTTGATAAAGAGATAGTAGTATACTCGTAACAACTAGTATGACTGACTATGACGGTATAAAGAATGAAAAAAAAACCACGGTTAGGTGGTATATATTATAATACAATTATGGATGGACGGACTGCCTGCCGACTGCCGACACAGAGGTAGCCACAGCCGTGAACTACCGCACTGTACACTGGTTGATAAAGAGATAGTAGTATACTCGTAACAACTAGTATGACACTATGACGGTATAAAGAATGAAAAAAAAACCACGGTTAGGTGGTATATATTATAATACAATTATGGATGGACGGACTGCCTGCCGACTGCCGACACAGAGGTAGCCACAGCCGTGAACTACCGCACTGTACACTGGTTGATAAAGAGATAGTAGTATACTCGTAACAACTAGTATGACACTATGACGGTATAAAGAATGAAAAAAAAACCACGGTTAGGTGGTATATATTATAATAATACAATTATGGATGGACGGACTGCCTGCCGACTGCCGACACAGAGGTAGCCACAGCCGTGAACTACCGCACTGTACACTGGTTGATAAAGAGATAGTAGTATACTCGTAACAACTAGTATGACTATGACGACGGTATAAAGAAAGAAAAAAAAATACCACGGTTAGGTGGTATATAATTATACAATTATGGATGGACGGACTGCCTGCCGAGTGCCGACTGCCGACACAGAGGTAGCCACAGCCGTGAACTACCGCACTGTACTGTGTCTGCTGCTAATATAGACTGGTTGATAAAGAGATAGTATACAACAATATACTACTATACTGGTGGTCAGGCACTGGTCACCACTAGTCACACTGGCAGTGGCACTCCTGCAGCAAAAGTGTGCACTGTTTAATTTTAAATTAATATAATATTATGTACTCCTGGCTCCTGCTATAACAACCTGCAGTGCTCCCCAGTCTCCCCCACAATTATTATAAGCTTTTATACATTGATGTGCAGCACACTGGGCTGAGCTGAGTGCACACAGACTGAGTCACACTGTGTGACTGCTGTGTATCGTTTTTTTCAGGCAGAGAACGGATATAGCAGAGAACGGATATATTAAATAAAAGTTAACTTAACAACAACTGCACTGGTCACTGTGGTAAACTCTGTCTGCACAATCTCTCTCTCTCTCTCTCTCTTCTAATCTATTCTAATGGAGAGGACGCCAGCCACGTCCTCTCCCTATCAATCTCAATGCACGTGTGAAAATGGCGGCGACGCGCGGCTCCTTATATAGAATCCGAGTCTCGCGAGAATCCGACAGCGTCATGATGACGTTCGGGCGCGCTCGGGTTAACCGAGCAAGGCGGGAAGATCCGAGTCGCTCGGACCCGTGAAAAAAAAAGTGAAGTTCGTGCGGGTTCGGATTCAAAGAAACCGAACCCGCTCATCTCTACTATTGCCTCCAGGGCATCAGCTTCAGCAATAGCTGCTCGCAGAGCAGTTTGGCTACGTACGTGGAAAGCTGATTCAGAATCTAAGAAGGTTTTGGAATCTTTGCCTTTTTCTGGAGATATTCTTTTTGGTAAAGAATTGACAGATATTTTGGAGTCAGAAGCAGACTCCAAGAAGGTCAAGTTTCCTTCCACATACATTTCAAACCTAAAGTTTCAGTTTTTCGGCCCTTTCGGTCTCAAGGAAAAGCTAAAGGAAAAAGTGATGGCAGGCAGTCCCAATACAACAAGTCTGGTAAGACTAAAAAGCATTGGACTATCAGAGGTCCGTTTGGTAAAACAGATAATAAGTCATCAGCCTGATGGTGTGGGCCTCCAACTGGGGAATACCAGGGTGGAGCGCCGACTTCTTCAGTTTGCACACATCTAGCAGCAGTCTATAACAGATGCCTGGGTGCAGGAAGCGGTATCTCTAGGTTATGCTTTTGCCTTCAAGAAGCACCCTCCTTGAAGGTTTTTTTTGTACCAGCCCGTCTCGGGTAGAGACGAAGGCCAGGGCTTTGCAAGAGGCAGTTCAGAAGTTGCTTCAGTCAGGAGTAGTCATTCCAGTTCCTCCTGCACAACAAGGACATGGTTTTTACTCCCTGTTTTTTTTACAACCTTTTTCTAGTTCAGAAGCCAAATGGGTCATTCTGGCCCATTCTCAATCTCAAAGTACTGAATAAATACATTTGGGTACCTCAGTTTCATATGGAGACTTTACGTTCCATCATTTTGGCCATGGAGCCAGGGGATTATATAGTATAGGTAAGTCACATACTAAAGTGGGCAGAACTTCATCATCCAGCCTTGTCCGCAGTGTTCATTCCTGGAGTCCTAAACTGGGAAGCGGATTTTCTCAGTCGACACGCCATTCGGGCAATCGAATGGGCTCTACACCCGGAGGTCTTCCAGACTCTTGTCAACAAGTGGGGGTTGCCAGAGATAGATCTCATGGTGTCCCGTCAGAACAACAAAGTTCTCGCATACGGGTCAAGAACAAAGAATCCCAGAGCGATCTTTGTGGATGCCCTGTCGGTGAGATGGGAGTTTCATCTGGCTTATGTGTTTCCCCCAATCACCCTATTACCCAGGGTGGTGAGAAAGATAAAGCAAGAAAATGGTGCCGTGATACTAATAGCTCCGGCTTGGCCCAGAAGGCATTGGTACACAGATCTGCAGAGAATGTCGATGGATGCTCCACTCCTGAAGTCAAGAGGAGTCTCACAACAGGTAATTCAAACAATGCTCAAAGCAAGGAAACCTTCCTCAGCTTGTATTTATCACCGAATATGGCAAACCTATATTCATTGGGGCAGTAAACGGAAAATGGACCCTAGGTCTTTCAGAGTTTCCAGGGTTTTAGTATTCCTTCAGGCAGGAATGGCTAAAGGTTTGAAGGTGGCTTCCTTGCGAGTGCAAGTGTCAGCATTGACTGTATGGTTCCAAAAGAAAATTGCCAACTTACAGGATGTATGTACTTTTTCCAGGGAATGCTGCGCATTCAACCTCCTTTTGTTCCTCCTACAGTGCCTTGGGACTTAAATATAGTCCTAAAGGCCCTTCAAGTTGCCCCATTTGAACCACTTAATAAAGTGGATCTTAAATGGTTGAAAGCTAAAGTTCTCTTTCTACTGGCCATGGCGTCAGCTAGAAGAGTGTCAGATTTAGGGGCACTGGCCCGCATTTCGAGTTGATCGCTGAAAGCTGCTTTTTGCAGCCCGTGCGATCAACTATACTCCGCCTATGGGGGTTGGTTTTTCCCCATAACAAGGCTGCATTCGCTTGTGCAGCCCTGCTATGGGGAATAAATTTGTGCAGTTTGTAAGTAGGGCTAGACGTACCAGCTGCAACGTTTTCAGCCTGTTCGGTCCTGGCTCTGACATCAAACACCCGCCTGCGTTTCTTCAAACACGCCTACGTTTTTCTTACCACTCCCTGAAAACGGCTCCAGACACTGTGTTGCCGCCCAGGAACGCCCACCACCAGTCAATCTTCAAGCGATCCCCACTGCGATCGCTTTCTTCTTTCCCTTCGTCATTACCCGGCGACGTTCGTCACTGGGCAAAGATGCATGTGCGCATTACGGCCCCTGCGTGTGCGCAGTAGTGACCCTGTCGCAGCTGTGCAAACGAAAGCATGCTGCGATCGGGTCGGAATGACCCCCATTGTCGTGCCGTTCCCCATTTCTGATTTTTTATCCAGATAAAGCAGTTCTCAGAACTAGATCTGGGTATCTTCCTTAGGTGGTGTCTAAATTCCACCTTAACGAAGAAATTGTAGTCCCGGCTTTCCAGGTACCGGGCCTTTCTGCGGGAGATGCACCGCTGGACGTGGTCCATGCCTTAAGGATCTACGTGGATCGTACTAGTGCCATCAGAAAGACAGATTCTCTATTCATTCTCTACGGATTTCACAAGAGAGAATGGCCTGCTGATAAGCAGATACTGGCAAGGCGTCTTCGGATGATGATTTCAGAAGCATATTCTCAAGCTGATCTCCCTGTTCCGGCTAATGTCTCTGCTCACTCTACTCGTAATGTAGGTCCATCTTGGGCAGTACAACGTGGTGCTTCAGCAGAACAGATATGTAAGGCAGCCACATGGTCTTCCATTAACACATTCATTAGACATTATGCCATGGTTACCTTTGCCTCTCATGACGCTGAATTCGGGTGAAGGATTCTCCTGTCCAATCAGGAGCGTCCACACCACTAAATTGCTTTGGGAAATCAGTGCCATGGAGCTTTGGGCTGTCTACAGAGCACTCACTCTGGCACAGGAAATTCTCCAGGGCAGGCTTGCTAAGGTCCAGTACGACAATGCCACTGTGGTAGCCTACCTTAGTCATCAGGGAGGCACTCGCTGTTTGTTGGCAATGCAGGAAGTGGCGCACATTCTCAGATGTGCCAAACGTCATCTCTTGGCCATCTCGGCGGTCTTCATCCCAGGGATCCTCGACTAGGAGTCGGACTTCCTTAGCCATCACGACATACACGCCAGGGAGCGGGCTCTACACCCAGAGGTCTTCCAGATCCTGGTGGACTAATGGGGCCTACCAGACATGGATCTTATTGCCTCACACACAACCACAATGTTCCCGTGTATGGTTTCAGGACAAGAGACTCCGAAGCAGCCTTTGTGGATGCCCTGGCGATGAAGTGAACCTTCCATCTGGTGTACCTCTTCCCTCTGATCTCCCTCCTTCATAGGGTTCTTTGCAAATTCAAGCAAGAGTGAGATACCGTCCTGTTGATAGCTCCGGCCTGGCCCAGGTGCCATTGGTTCACCGATCTCCAGAGTCTCTCCATAGATACTGCCTTTCCACTTCCTCTATGACCAGACCTGTTGTCTCAGGGGAATACATACGATACCCTGGCAGACTGGATGCTGGCTGTCAGTATGCCAACAGCAGCATCCCGCCAGCTGAAATCCCATTGCGCTTGCCACACATCGGGCCTGGTGGTGAGCTTCACTCACCACCGGTTCTGTTCCCACTCGGTTGGTGGCGTGGACCCACCAACCAAATGTGAACAGTGGGCAGGGGTCAGGTTTCCGGCTGTCGGGATATCATCAGGTGTAGGGATTCCGGTGTCAGTCTCCTGAACGCCGGGATCCCGACAACCAGTAAACACTGGGAGAGTTGAGAGTCTGGGCACATTTTTTCCCTTTGTTTGTATAGCTGGTAAAGTGACTGCATCCCGTCTCAGGGTCCCTGTCTGCACCCAGACCTGGCTCGCCTGTCTTTTGCTCTCGAGTCATACCTCCTAAGGTCCAAATGTTTTTCCCGCTCTGTCATTCAAACTATGTTCAGGGCACAGAAGCCTGCCTCTATTACCGTGTGGCATACATACTTCCAGTGGTGTGCTGCATGACACTATAACCCTCAGGCTTTTTGGGTTTCCAGGGTCCTTGCCTTTCTCTAAGCTGGATTGAATCTCGGACTCCACTTGGAATCTCTGAAAGTGCACATTTCTCCGGCAGGGTCCACAAGTTATCCACAGAATAACAATGGGATATGATAGAGCGACAGTGGATTGGCAGCAAACGATCACAAGCTTTCAGTCCTCCTAGGATGCAACGGGCCCGTCCATAGATCCCCACCCACTGGCTCAGGCAAATCAGTTTTTTGTTTAGTGCGGCAGGAGACGGACCATGGTCACAGGGCTACTGTTTTTGGCAGCCCTAAGCTTTCTTATTTTATTTTTATAGTCTTACTACATTTTCTGAGTGATCTTTCCTAACAGCGTCTTATACGCATATTGGAAAGAGTCGCTCCAACAACTCTCCGCCGGGTCGCAACAACGCTTACCCACGGTACAAGTGCTGTCTCGACGGGCGTCTGTGTCGGATATACTATCAGGTCAAGCAGACGTTACCAGGCATGGGGAGAAGGTAAGGCATCAGTTCCACTTAGAAGGGGAATAACGGACACAGCCGCACTGTATTGGGAAGAGACTACCAAACAGTAGCTGGCGCGCCGCCACCACGGGTGTTCCAGCGCTAGGCCATAGGGATCATAAGGCACCAGGATTAGTATAAGGCTGCGATCCCTAGGGTTAATGTCAGTGGTGGGGAGTCAGACGCTCTCCTGGTCACCCCTCCCCCCAGTTCATGACCAGTTTCCGTCGGTCTCCCGCCATGAACTGATTGCCTCACTTCCGTCTCAGACGCTACCACGAGGGGTCTCGGTCACAGCGTAGCTGCTGCGTCTGTGTACACTAAGCACTACCGCGAAGAGACTCGGTCGTAGTACAGGCGTCTGTATGATCGGTGCGTCTGCATGCACAGTGCGTCTGTGTTCACTAAAAGTTCCCAGAGTGGCAGTGTACACTAGTAACGTCTGGATCCACTCAGCGTTCGCTAACGTATTGATCGATCTTGGAAGTGGGCTGAGTCTCCCTGTATCCCACTCTACTGAGTATGGGTTA
Organism: Pseudophryne corroboree; assembly: GCF_028390025.1. NCBI lineage: Eukaryota > Metazoa > Chordata > Amphibia > Anura > Myobatrachidae > Pseudophryne > Pseudophryne corroboree. Next base: position 678,938,756 of record NC_086445.1, on the reverse strand, counting down.
TACAGCACTAAATTTCTATCTACTTTTGTCAGTGTGAATAGTTACATTTTAGTGCCTATTGCATACGAGTCTGTGTACAATACTGTGGTTTTCTTCGCAATGCGTCTGAATACTTTAAAGATCTGTATAAAACAGAATTCAGTAATATGTACTACATACTTTGAAATGTGTTTGTAGTTGATAATATGCTCATATGACTAATATATAACATGACTGCTAGTGTGATTGCTGACTTTATATATGTTTGTCAGTGGTTTCTTCTGAGCCTCAATGCTGGTGCATGGGATGCGGTCAGATTGATATCACTTTAATATAGTAAAGTTATTACAGTCACAAATTGTGTAGTACTCTGTGAAAAGCTGATTTATCATGTCTAAGAGCGGCAAAAGTGATAAGGTTACTTTAACAGTAACAACAGCACTCATAACATGTTTGTCCTGCAAAGTGGGATTACCCTCTCAGGAATCTGGCACATGATGGGTTATGTACAAATTGTTTTGCGTTTCAGCAGATTGCAAGGCAGATCCCTGTTCAACGGCAAGTAGATCCAACTTGGGCTATGTTTGCACAGACCTTGTCCAGTATTGCACAGACCTTGTCCAGTAATCCCTACAGCTTCAATACCAGGAGTAGTGTACACTATTAACCCATACATGCAGCTCCCTTCTTACGGTATAGCCCCAACAGCTTCTCCAAGGAAATAAGCTGATAAACCGAGTGTAAGTATATCATCAAATTCACAGGCTACACAGGATGATACATCAGATGATGATAGCTCTATATACTCTGCTTCAGCATATGAAGAACAGGTAGAAGGTATCAGCTCAGAGGATATAGCTGAATTTATTGGAACAATGAAGGCTATTCTATCCCTAGAGGATTCAGCAGAACCGGTGTTAAAAAATAAGGCACCTGTGTTTAAACGTCCCAAAACAGTTAGGGTTGGGTTTCCAGGGTCAGATCAGGTGACTGAAATCATGGAGGAAGCTTGGGCTACACCCAATAAAAAAATATAGAATTCCAAAAAAATGGGATTCCTATTACCCTTTTCCAACTGGGGACTGTTTAAAAAGAGAAGTGCCTACTAAGGTAGATCCGCATGTCATTCGATTAGTGCAAAATCTATATTGCCTTTACCATCAACATAATTCAGTGATGTCACAGACAAAAGAGTGGATGGGTTTTTGAAAACCATATTTTCTCTGTCAGGGGCAGTCTTAAGGCCAGCTATGGCTTCAGCTTGGATGGCAAAGGCGGTAGCTAAATAGGCTGACATACTGGAAGACGGGCTTTCGGCACCTACTAGGGAGCAGGAATCCCATATAGCCCACATGAAGCAGGCTGCGGTATTCTTAGAAGAAGTGGCAATAGACATGGGTACTATTGCTTCCAAAGCATCAGCCTTAATGGTAGCTGCTCGTAGATCAATTTGGCTATGTACATGGAAAGCTGATTCAGAATCTAAGAAGGTTCTGGAATCTTTGACTTTTGTTGGGAATATTCTGTTTGGCAAGTAATTGATGGATATTTTGGAGTCAGAAGCAGAATCCAAGAAGGTCAGATTTCCTGTCAATTATAACCCCAGGCCTAGGGGTTTGGTTTTTCGGCCATTTCGGTCGCAAGGAAAAACAAAAGGAAAAAGTGATTCTAAGCAGCCCCAATACAATAAGTTTGGTAAGGCAAAGAAGAAATGGGCCACCAGAGGGCCAGCTTCCAAACCAGAGAATAAGCCATCAGCCTGATGGTGCGGGCCTCCGCTTGGGGGACCCCAGGGTAGGGGGCTGACTTCTTCAGTTTGCACACATATGGCAGCAGTCGACAACAGATGCTTGGGTGCAAGAAGCGGTATCTCTGGGTTATGTTTTCCCTTTCAAGAAGCAGCCTCCTCGAAGGTTCTTCTGCACCAGTCCGTCTCGAATAGAGGCGAAGGCCAGAGCCCTGCAAGAAGCAGTTCAGAAATTGCTTCAGTCAGGAGTAATCATTCCAGTACCCCCTGCACAACGGGGACAGGGTTTTTACTCCAACCTGTTTTTGGTTCAGAAGCCAAATGGGTCGTTTCGGCTCAATCTCAAAATGTTAAACAAATACATTTGGGTACCACGGTTCCACATGGAGACGTTATGCTCCATAGTTTTGGCCATGGAACCAGGCGATTACATGGTATCTCTGGATATACAGGATGCTTACCTGCATGTTCCTATAGCATTGTCTCATCAGTGTTACCTCGGGTTCGCCATCCTCCAGCAACATTTTCAGTTCCAGACCTTACCTTTTGGGTTAGCCACAGCCCCCAGAGTATTTACCAAGATTATGGTGGTAATGGCAGCTTATCTCCGCAAGCAGGGATAAGATTTTTTCCATACCTCGACGATCTTTTAATCTTGGCACAATCCCAGGAATTGCTCTTGAGCCATCTCCAACAGACAATAACTTGTCTACAGAAGCACGGATGGCTCATAAATTGGGCAAAGTCATCTCTGATTCTGTCACAATGGATGATTCACTTGGGGGCCGTATTGGATTCAAGTCTGCAGAAAATATTTTTACCTCGGAACAAGATATCCAAGGTGCAGTTAATGACTCAGGAGTTGTTACACAGTCAAACAATATCAATTCAAGCAGCAATGCGAGTGATGGGTTTGATGGTGTCAACATTCGACATGGTGGAGTATGCACAATTCCACTTAAGACCTCTGCAGCGTCTGATTCTGGCCAGATGGAGTGGAGTACATCAGACAATAAAGAAACAGATGATGGTACTTCCAGTAAAGGTAAAAAGGTCATTAGCCTGGTGGCTGCAGACATCCCATCTAGACAAGGGGAGACCCTTTTGCCATTCTTCAGGGCTGGGGAGCAGTGTCTGGAAAATTATGGTTCCAAGGACAGTGGACCACAGAAGAAAGTTGCCAGCCAATAAACCTGTTGGAACTTCGGGCCATATACATGGCACTGATTCAGGCAAAGGACACTCTGCAAGGAAAACCAGTCCAGATCCGCTCGGATAATGCAACGGCAGTAGCGTACCTCAACCATCAGGGAGGAACTCGCAGCCAAAAAACAATGAAGGAGGTAAGTCACATACTAAGGTGGGCAGAACTTCAACTTCCAGCATTGTCTGCAGTGTTCGTTCCGGGAGTCCTAAACAGGGAAGCGGACTTTCTCAGTCGACACACCATTCAAGCAAGCGAATGGGCTCTACACCCGGAGGTTTTTCAGACTGTAGTAGACAAATGGGGGTTGCCAGAGATAGATCTCATGGCATCGCGTCTGAACAACAAAGTGCCTGCATTCGGGTCAAGAACAAGGGATCCCGGAGCGATCTTTGTGGACGCCTTGTTGGTGAAATTAGACTTTTATCTGGCTTATCTGTTTCCTCCGATCACCCTGTTACCCAGGGTGGTGAGAAAAATAAAGCAAGCAAAGAATGCTGTGATTCTAATAGCTCCGGCTTGGCCCAGCAGGCATTGGTACACAGATCTGCAGAGAATGTCGATGGATGCTCCAATTCTGCTCCCTCAACGTCCAGATCTACTAATGCAGGGTCCTTGTTATCACAGGCATCTGGATCAACTGTCTTTGACGGCGTGGCTGTTGAAACCTCTATCCTGAAGTCAAAAGGATTCTCACAACAGGTAATTCAAACTATGCTCAAAGCAAGGAAACCTTCCTCAGCTCGCATTTATCACCAAATATGGCAAACCTATATTCATTGGTGCAGTGTAATACCCCTGTGTGAGAGTGGAGTCGTACCTGCTTTCTCCGGATGACACTTGCTGGTTCTATGCCTCTCACGATTTCTTCCTTTGGAGCCTGTGGCAGAAGAATGGATACCCCAAAGAGGACCCCGCAGATAAAGGACAAGACAAATCGACGGTGACAGTTTTATTAGTAAGGAGACAATTAGTCACCGCTATAAGGCCAATTGCGTTAAGAGTGAAACACATACATTAGGCATCAGTAACACAAGCATTAACATATAGGCATGTGGTAATAGCAAAAATCAAGCATTGCAGTATAATTGTCGACTTTAAGAATTATCAGGTAAGAACTGGTTTGGTACTAGATTTACACAACTATCTAGACTGTCCACATGGTGGTGCTGGGCGCCAAGTAGTAACATTCAGTTCCTGCACGGTGGTCTCCGTGTAATATCTGTGTCTCGGATTAATAAAACCTACACAGAAAGGGCATTTTCCTGAGATAATGTCAGCGAACACCGGGTAAGTATTTGCCGGAAGGTGTGCAAGAGGGGAAATTCCTAAATATAACACAGCAACGATGAATAACGGTGTTCAGGGTCTTTGTATCTACGAAAAGGTAAGTCAAAGGAGGTGACGCTAGTCCGAATAAAACACCACTTAATGCCAATTACTGAGGAGTATTTAGCGGCTCAGACTGGCAGAAGGAGAACAAGAGTTCCATTCCAGTGTTGGGTTTTGGATCAACAAATAACTACAGTTCAGTGCATCACAGCAGGGGGACACGTTAGTAAAGTACTCTTAATGATAGCTGCACAGTTCTCATCAGAACCCCTTTAGCTGTGGCCACGCTGTATCTAGTCAGTCACTGATTAGAGGGTGTTATAGGGGCATGGGCATTACTCTTTTTATTCCAGGGGACCTTTGTAATAACAGGCCCCACCACGTGTGAACCGACCGGGGTAAAGAATAAACAGGTACCTGTAACGACAGTGGGTACCTGCTACTCGCTCCTCTCTTTGTGGCTGCTGGCAGGGGCTGTGGTTGCAGTCACGGCCTCACAGTGTACTGGCTGCCGAGATCTCTCCTCTCTCCTCATGCGGTGCTGCTTTCCTCCTGTACTCACCACGTGTGCCTACTCCGATATGCCCCGACTCCCTGGCTCCCACTGCAGCCGCTAGACGCAGCCACGTCTAGCGCCGGACCTCCGTCTCTGTGGTAACGCTGGCGGTGGGAGACTCTCCTGAGGCTCGGCTCACACGCTGCAGCTCCATCCCTCCAGCCGCTACTCGCCGCCTGCTTCACCCGCCGCGCTCAGCCGCATTGCTCTACTCCTTTCCTCCTCACGGTGAGTCTTCTCCTCTTCCCTCTTGGTGCGCAGCTCTTCCCCCAATCCTGGTGGTTCCTGAGCTTCCCGCGCAGATCCCGCAGCAAGCGTTGCTAGGCAATGTGGGGGGGGAAGAAGAATTAACCCCTACAGGGTCACTTGAGCAGTATTGCAGGTAGCGTTGGCTGCCATTTGGGGCTGCAATGATATGCAGCAGGGATACCCCAAACGTGGGTATCACAGCAGTGAAAGAAGTATGGACCCAAAATCTTTCAGAGTATCCAGGGTCTTAGATTTCCTTCAGGCAGGAATGGATAGGGGTTTGAAGGTGGCTTCCTTGAGAGTGCAAGTATCAGCATTGACTGTATGGTTTCAAAAGAAAATTGTCAATTTACAGGATGTGCGTACTTTTTTCCAGGGAATGCGGCGCATTCAATCGCCTTTTGTTCCTCCTGCAGTGCCTTGGGATTTAAGTCTGGTTCTCAAAGCCCTTCAAGGTGCATCGTTTGAACCACTTAATAAAGTGGATCTTAAAATGTTTGACCGCTAAAGTTCTCTTTCTACTGACTATGGCATCAGCTAGAAGAGTGTCAGATTTAGGAGCGCTGTCATGTAAATCTCCTTTTCTGATTTTTTATCCAGATAAAGCAGTTCTCAGAACTAGGTCTGGTTATCTTCCTAAGGTGGTATCTAAATTTCACCTTAACGAAGATATTGTAGTCCCAGCTTTTCAGGTATTGGGACTTTCTGCGGGAGAAGTGTCGCTGGACGTAGTCCGTGCATTAAGAATCTACATGGATGGATCGTACCAGTGCCATCAGAAAGACAGATTCTCTCTTCATTCTCTATGGATTTCACAAGAGGGGATGGCCTGCTACTAAACAGATGCTAGCAAGATGGCTTCGAATGACGATTTCAGAAGCATATTCTCGAGCTGATCTCCCTGTTCCGGCTAATGTCTCTGCTCACTCTACGCGTAAGGTAGGTCCTTCATGGGCAGCACAACATGGTGCTTTGGCAGAACAGATATGTAAGGCAGCCACATGGTCTTCCATTAACACATTCAATAGACATTATGCCTTGGATACTTTGCCTCTTCTGACGCTGAATTCGGGTGTAAGGTTCTCCTGTCTAATCAGGAGCATCCCCACCGCTAAAAATTGCTTTGGGAAATCCCATTGTTATCCTGTGGATAACTTGTGGACCCTGCCGGAGAAATATACGTTATGGTAAGAACTTACTGTTGATAACGGTATTTCTCCTATGTCCACAGGTTTCCACAGGGATCCCACCCTGACGCACCTAATTTGAATATCTTTTTACTCACTAAACTCTTCCCTCTTGCATGGAAGGGTGTGCATGTGTGTTCTTCTCACCTGAATAGGGTTCTACATAATGCTCCTGCCTAAATGCTTTGGAATCCAACTGATTTGCCTGAGCCAGTGGGCGGGGATATATGGACGAGCCCGTTGCATCCTGGGAGGACTGAAAGCTTGTGATCATTTGGTGCCAATCCGCTGTCACTCCATCATATCCCATTGTTATCCTGTGGAAACCTGTGGACATAGGAGAAATACCGTTATCAACGGTAAGTTCTTACCATAATGTATATTTCTGCTCTAGTCAGTCTGGTTCCAGTAAAGTATTGCTCTACTACCTGATGTTCGCACCTTTCTTCAAGGTGTACTTCATATTCAACCTCCGGTTGTCCCTCCTATGGCTCCATGAGATTTGTCAGTGGTTTTCCAAGCACTACAGAAGCCCCTGTTTGAACCTCTGGACTCAGTGGACCTCAAATGGCTGACAGCAAAAACACTTTTTTTACTGGCTATTGCATCTGGCCGGAGGGTGTCAGATTTAGGGGCACTCTCCTGTCACTCCCCCTTTCTGATATTTCATCTGGCTAGAGCTATTCTTCTGACCCGGGCTGGGTATCTCCTCAAGGTGCTGTCCAGTTTCCACCTTAACGAAGACATCATGGTTCCAGTTTTCCAATCTCTGATATTTCATCTGGCTAGAGCTATCCTTCTGACCCGGGCTGGGTATCTCCTCAAGGTGCTGTCCAGTTTCCACCTTAACAAAGACATCATGGTTCCAGTTTTCCAATCTCCGGACCTCTCGGAGGGCGAGACCTCTTTGGATGTTTCCGCGTTCTTTGAAATTATGTGGATCTTACCAGCTCCATCAGGAAAACGGATTCCCTCTTTGTCCAATATGGGTTCTACAAGAGGGGCTTGCAAGCTAACAAACAGACTATGGTCTGGCTTTGCATGACTCACAGGCTTACACGCAAGTTGACCTCCCTTTGCCGGATACAGTCTCTGACCATTCTACTCGCTCTGTGAGTCCTTCATGGGCAGTTCATTTTGGTGCGTCTGCTGAACAACTGTGCAAGTCTGCCACGTGGACGCCTTTCTTAGGTTCTATGCCTTTGCTACATTTGCCTCTCGGGATGCTTCATTTGGACGCCGGATTCTCCTCTCTGCTCGGGAGCATCCCCTCCCTTAAACAACTGCTTTAGGAGTTATGGAAAAAATGTACCCTTGTTAACTCTTTTTCTTTGAGGTCCAAAGGGTCCACAGGGCGCTCACCTTGACGCACCTGTCTTCAATGTGTTTATTTTCTTGGTTTCTGGTTCCCTATTGCATGAGAGTGTGTTTCTTCGTGTACCAGTCTTCCTTCTCTCCTATCCTGCTATCGCCTTGGGCTTGTTCACAAAAATGATAGCTTGGGCTGGGGCGGCGTATAGAGGGGGAAAGACCGGAGCATCCTGGGAGCTCTAAAAGGTTTAACAGTTTGGTGTCCAGTCCTATCAATCAACCACCTACACCACAATTGCCTTCCCTGTGGCTCCTATGGACTTCAAAGAAAAAGAGTTAACAAAAGTAAGTTTTACGATACATCTTATTTTCATCTACAAGGCAACAGTTTAAGGAGGATAGGACTTATCATCGTGGCAGAACCTTTTCTGGTAGTCTATTCAGGTTCCTTTCAGTTCCTTTTAATAACTGAACCAAAATGATTGACAAGGACATTTTTCAAAGGTGTACTATAACATTTGTTAAAAATTAGTGTATAGGTCCAAATATAAATATAAAGGTACAGGATAACAGAATACCATAAATACTGGACTTTCACCAGGAAGGTTTGCCGAAAGGTTTTGCCTTTGGGACTCTTAAGGTACAAATATTAGCAATGAGGGTATTATTGAGTACAAAATTATTTGCAGATGATCTAATCAGTGTTCTTTGAAGTACTCACAGGAATATGTCCTTTGCATACAATCTGTGGCTTCATGGGATCTGAATCAGGTGTTAGAGGTTTTAAACCTAGAACTATTTAAACCATTTGATATCACAAATTTTGCACATTAAAGTAATATTTTTGTGGCAGTCACAGCTGCCAGAAGAGTGGGAGAACTTCAAGCTTTATGGCACAAAGACCGTATTCTGATCATGCACTCTGATAAAATAAAGATGCAAATAAGACTGCATTCTTGATTAAAGTGATCTCTGTGTATCATGTTAGCCAAAAAATTGACCTTACAGGGTTTTTTCTGTACCCAGGTAGTCGGAAGGAATTTCAATATGTCTGTCTATAACAATACATGTCACAAAGACTGATCATCTCTTTCTTACTCCCTGAAGATCCACATCAGGTTCATTCTCTTTAAAAACCATACTCGCATGATGAATCAGAGAAGTAATCTCCCAGGCTTATACTGTAGAAGGAAAGCACACAAGGGGGTAAATTTACTAAGATTCGTATTTTCCCGTTTCAGGTCAAAGTTCAATCACGAATGACATCGAAAGTGTAAAACTGCAACTTTTTGAATTGGTTACGACGGATTTACTAAGCTGTCGTATTCGGGTTTTTCTTTTGTTCTGATGTCGATGTCATTCGTGTTTTTTTTTTTATTTTTACGGCAGTGATTAGCAAAACACTGCCGACTTTTTTACAATGAATCTCGGCCGGATCTGTGTGATCCGTGCTGGGGTTCATTTTTTTTTTTTTTTTTTTTTAAATTAAACACTGTAAAATCCAAAAAAAAAATTGCGTGGGGTCCCCCCTCCTAAGCATAACCAGCCTCGGGCTCTTTGAGCCGATCCTGGTTGCAAAAATATGGGGAAAAAAATGACAGGGGTTCCCCCATATTTAAGCAACCAGCATCGGGCTCTGCGCCTGGTCCTGGTTCCAAAAATACGGGGGACAAAAAGAGTAGGGGTCCCCCGTATTTTTAAAACCAGCACCGGGCTCCACTAGCTGGACAGATAATGCCACAGCCGGGGGTCACTTTGATATAGTGCCCTGCGGCCGTGGCATCAAAAATCCAACTAGTCACCCCTGGCCGGGGTACCCTGGGGGAGTGGGGACCCCTTCAATCAAGGGGTCCCCCCCCCCCAGCCACCCAAGGGCCAGGGGTGAAGCCCGAGGCTGTCCCCCCCCCATCCAATGGGCTGCGGATGGGGAGGCTGATAGCCTTTTGTGATAATGAAAAGATATTGTTTTTAGTAGCAGTACTACAAGGCCCAGCAAGCCTCCCCCGCATGCTGGTACTTGGAGAACCACAAGTACCAGCATGCGGTGGAAAAACGGGCCCGCTGGTACCTGTAGTACTACTACTAAAAAAATACCAAAAAAAAGACAAGACACACACACCGTGAAAGTAAATTACATACATGCACACAAACATACATACATACTTACCTTATGTTCACACGAGGGTCTGTCCTCTTCTCCAGTAGAATCCAAGGGGTACCTGTTGAATAAATTCTACTCACCAGATCCCGGGTCCCAGGGTCCTCGGGGCAACCATTTGTAATCCTGGTACTTGAATAAAATAACAAAACGGACACCCGAGCCACGAACTGAAAGGGGCCCCATGTTTTCACATGGGACTCCTTTCCCCGAATGCCAGAAACCCACTCTGACTGATGTCTAAGTGGGTTTCTTCAGCCAATCAGGGAGCGCTACGTTGTAGCACCCTCCTGATCGGCTGTGTGCTCCTGTACTGAGTGACAGGCGGCACACGGCAGTGTTACAATGTAGCGCCTATGCGCTCCATTGTAACCAATGGTGGGAACTTTCTGCTCAGCGGTGACGTCACTTTAGGTCAACCGCAGGGCAGAAAGTTCCCACCATTGGTTACAATGGAGCGCATAGGCACTACATTGTAACACTGCCGTGTGCCGCCTGTCACTCAGTACAGGAGCACACAGCCGATCAGGAGAGTGCTACAACGTGGCGCTCCCTGATTGGCTGAGGAAACCCACTTAGACAGAAGTCAGAGTGGGTTTCTGGCATTCGGGGAAAGGAGTCCCATGTGAAAACATGGGGCCCCCTTTCAGTTCGTGGCTCGGCTTTCCGTTTTTTTATTTTAATCAAGTACCTGGATTACAAATGGATTTGAAGAGGACCGATCTACACTGGATTTTGTGAGTATAATTTTTTCTACAGGTACCCCATGGATTCTACTGGAGAAGAGGACCGACCTGCGTGTGAACATAAGGTAAGTATGTATGTATGTTTGTGTGCATGTATGTAATAAATCTTTACTTTCAAGGTGTGTGTGTCTTGTGTTTATTTGGGTATTTTTTTAGTAATAGTACTACAGGTACCAGCGGGCCCGTTTTTCCGCCGCATGCTGGTACTTGTGGTTCTCCAAGTACCAGCATGCGGGGGAGGCTTGCTGGGACTTGTAGTACTGCTACTAAAAACAATATCTTTTCATTTACAACAAAGGCTATCAGCCCCCCCATCCGCAGCCCATTGGATGGGGGGGGGGACAGCCTCGGGCTTCACCCCTGGCCCTTGGGTGGCTGGGGGGGGGACCCCTTGATTGAAGGGGTCCCCACTCCCCCAGGGTACCCCGGCCAGGGGTGACTAGTTGGATTTTTGATGCCACGGCCGCAGGGCACTATATAAAAGTGACCCCCGGCTGTGGCATTATCTGTCCAGCTAGTGGAGCCCGGTGCTGGTTTTAAAAATACGGGGGACCCCTACTCTTTTTGTCCCCCGTATTTTTGGAACCAGGACCAAGCGCAGAGCCCGATGCTGGTTGCTTAAATATGGGGGAACCCCTGTCAATTTTTTCCCCATATTTCTGCAACCAGGATCGGCTCAAAGAGCCCGAGGCTGGTTATGCTTAGGAGGGGGGACCCCACGCAATTTTTTTTGAAAAAATCATCACTTTCCCACCCCTTCCCACTGATATACATGCACGGATCTCATGGATCCGTGCATGCCTATCCAATCACGAATAAAAAAAGCAGGTCTGTTTTTTTTAAGCACTTTTTTACGAGTTGTAATTTTTCACGGCAGTGTTTTGTTTTTTTTTGCTTTGCACTTCTTAGTAAATGACCGAGATTCATACTTAAACAGCCGCGTTTTGACCGATGGTGTATTCATTCGTGATTTTTTTCCTAGGACTTCCAAATATTACGAATGCCCTCATCACTGCCGTGATTTGAGTTTAGTAAATTACCGAGATGACACTTTGATGAAAAAACGGCATCTCGGTCAAAATCGGGACCTTAGTAAATTTACCCCAAGGTGTCAAAAGTACAGGGCACAAATTCCACAAGAGCAGTGTTGGTTTCCTGGGCAGATGATCTCTGCAAAGCAGCAGACTGGTCTTCGTTTCAAAACATCTATCAAACTTTATCTTCCGTATGTCTTCACTGAGGATTTTTGGTTTGGAAAGACGATTCTTCAAGTAATGGGTCAACAAAATGTTTTATCTGCATGGATTGATCTGTTCTTGATTTTTTTTTTTTACCACCTATATAAAATTTCTGGGGTAAATCCCTTACATCAGGACGACTATGGAGTTTTGAAGAAGAACTAAGCAAATTATCTTTACTTGATAATTTAATTTCTTCTAATCGCTCCAAGTATTTCCCTCCAATGTTTTTGTTAAGCATGTGTTTCAGATGCATCTTGGGAAGTCACTCAATAACAAGGAATGGAAGAAGAAAACACTATGGGCCTAATACAGACCTGATCGTAGCAGCAAATTTGTTAGCAGATGGGCAAAACCATGTGCACTGCAGGGGAGGCAGATATAACTTGTGCAGAGAGAGTTAGATTTGGGTGGATTATTTTGTTTCTGTGCAGGGTAAATACTGGCTGCTTTATTTTTACACTGCAATTTAGATTTCAGTTTGAACACACCACACCCAAATCTAAGTCTCTCTGCACATGTTATATCTGCCCCCCTGCAGTGCACATGGTTTTGCCCATCTTCTAACAATGTACCTTATGAGGGGTGTGTGTGTGTGTGTGTGTGTGTGTGTGGGGGGGGGGGGGTATAAACTTCCCATCTATACTCATCTGAATAAAATTAAACTCATACACTATGGCTGCCATGGTGGGCTTCTAAGAAATGACATTATCAGGTTAACATAACTTACATTATACAGAGCCTTTTGTCTTGTTGCTATTGAACATTACAGAATCACAATGCAGTGACCATTTCCCTGTGATCTTTTGAACCATTCAATGGGCAAGGCTTTATGAAATGGAAGGACATAGGGAAATTAAGAAATCTTTAAAAAAAGAAGATAAGTAAAAGAGCAAAAAATAAATATCAAATACCACATAAAGTAAATTATAATAACATCATAAAAATAATTTCAGCTCAAAGTTTTGATTCAGTGTCCCTGGAATAATAGTTTGGAGCTTACGATTCCAGGTTATTTCGGCTCTAGCCAATCTGCCTTCCTCATTCCTATCCCTCCAATCATTTTTGATACATTGTATCCACATACATTTTTTTTATTCCAGTACAGATAAGGTGATACTACCCGTGCTGCTCCAAAATCGGTGCAGCAACAATCTAAAAACTGGAAATCACCAATCACAAACAATAGTATAAGAAAGAAAAATTGGAGTTGCACTCCTATTGAGATACAGATAAGAGATTTGTTATATTTCAACACAAAACCTACAAAAATAGTTTACATCAAAATACAAGAATACCAAGGGCTAAATGTAATAGTCTCCGAGTTGTCAGAGGTCCTGGACTTTCTGCTAGTCTGCCCGCTTTTTTTAAAGCAACAATCATTTACAAGTCTTGCAGAAAGTCCCACACCTCCAATAGCTCGGAGGCGATTACATTTAGCCCCAAGAGTGCATCCAGGATGTTAGTCCAGTTTATCTTACAAACTGTCTTTAAAGAGCAAATGTCTTGTGTATGTAATTTTTTCTCTATGTTCCCAAGGAAAAAACAGTAGATTAATTCCATAAATGGCCTATACATAGGCACTTCTATCTGTACCAGAAAGAATGCAATGAATGCCTCAATCATCCATTCAAATTCCAATACCTTTGGAGTCTAGAGTGGAACTTTACCTCAAAAACAAAAGTAGCTCCGCGTGGTGCAGTATTACAACAATTTATTGTGTAAAACATAAATTCATTAAAAATATATAAAACCTCCATAAATGGGTACTTTGTACCATTTTGGAACTATGAGAAGGCACATGTAGCAGCATGAGAGTTTTAGATGTTCTTTCCCAGGTGATATAACTCTTCTCTCGAACAGGGGCATCCTGCACCGGGTTATCAATGGTAGCAGTCCCTCATAACACACCAATGTGTTTTAACAGCAGGGTCTTTATCAAAGTGTATCTTGGTGGACCCTAAGGGAAATTCTAATTTTTATACACCTGGGTGTAACTAGAAATTATACTAAAATAACAGATAGCAATTCGTACATAAATCAAAGCAGCCATCGATATCCTAGATGGATGTACCCAATGGGGAAATTTCAAAGGATTAGGTGTAACTGGACTGATGAAGAAACCTTTACTAAACAGGCGGAAGGGTGAAATTAAACAACAGTTTGTAAGTAATGCTAGGTACACACCATACAATAATTGTTCACATTTGCCAATAACCAGGGTATCGGCCTGATTTCTCATATAGTGTTTACAAACAATCACTTTGGTATTTCGTCGATTAATCAGGAAAATCTTGCTCACAAACACAACTGTTCGATAATCAGCTTGATCAGTCAGGAGCGACAATCTCGGCCACAATCTCCCAATATCCTGCATTCTCAATAATCTGCCCATATTTTCCCATGTTTTTCCATGAGCATATCTCAGGTATTGGAGCATTCAGATTGGTGAAAAATTGCCCCAATTGTCGGGACGACCTAAAATATCTGATAGTGATGCAACCCAATTAATATTAGTGATGTGCACCGGAAATTTTTCGGGTTTTGTGTTTTGGTTTTGGATTCGGGTCCGCGGCCGTGTTTTGGATTCGGACGCGTTTTGGCAAAACCTCCCTGAAATTTTTTTGTCGGATTCGGGTGTGTTTTGGATTCGGGTGTTTTTTTACAAAACACCCTCAAAAACAGCTTAAATCATAGAATTTGGGGGTCATTTTGATCCCATAGTATTATTAACCTCAATAACCATAATTTACACTCATTTTCAGTCTATTCTGAACACCTCACACCTCACAATATTATTTTTAGTCCTAAAATTTGCACCGAGGTCGCTGGATGGCTAAGCTAAGCGACACAAGTGGCCGACACAAACACCTGGCCCATCTAGGAGTGGCACTGCAGTGTCAGGCAGGATGGCACTTCAAAAAAATTGTCCCCAAACAGCACATGATGCAAAGAAAAAAAGAGGCGCACCAAGGTCGCTGTGTGACTAAGCTAAGCGACACAAGTGGCCGACACAAACACCTGGCCCATCTAAGAGTGGCACTGCAGTGTCAGGCAGGATGGCACTTCAAAAAAATTGTCCCCAAACAGCAAATGATGCAAAGAAAAAAAGAGGCGCACCAAGGTCGCTGTGTGACTAAGCTAAGCGACACAAGTGGCCGACACAAACACCTGGCCCATCTAGGAGTGGCACTGCAGTGTCAGGCAGGATGGCACTTCAAAAAAATTGTCCCCAAACAGCACATGATGCAAAGAAAAATGAAAGAAAAAAGAGGTGCAAGATGGAATTGTCCTTGGGCACTCCCACCCACCCTTATGTTGTATAAACAGGACATGCACACTTTAACGAACCCATCATTTCAGCGACAGGGTCTGCCACACGACTGTGACTGAAATGACTGGTTGGTTTGGGCCCCCACCAAAAAAGAAGCAATCAATCTCTCCTTGCACAAACTGGCTCTACAGAGGCAAGATGTCCACCTCATCATCATCCTCCGATTCCTCACCCCTTTCACTGTGTACATCCCCCTCCTCACAGATTATTAATTCGTCCCCACTGGAATCCACCATCTCACGTCCCTGTGTACTTTCTGGAGGCAATTGCTGGTGAATGTCTCCACGGAGGAATTGATTATAATTCATTTTGATGAACATCATCTTCTCCACATTTTCTGGAAGTTACCTCGTACGCCGATTGCTGACAAGGTGAGCGGCTGCACTAAACACTCTTTCGGAGTACACACTGGAGGGGGGGCAACTTAGGTAAAATAAAGCCAGTTTGTGCAAGGGCCTCCAAATTGCCTCTTTTTCCTGCCAGTATACGTACGGACTGTCTGACGTGCCTACTTGGATGCGGTCACTCCTATAATCCTCCACCATTCTTTCAATGGTGACAGAATCATATGCAGTGACAGTAGACGACATGTCAGTAATCGTTGGCAGGTCCTTCAGTCCGGACCAGATGTCAGCACTCGCTCCAGACTGCCCTGCATCACCGCCAGCGGGTGGGCTCGGAATTCTTAGCCTTTTCCTCGCACCCCCAGTTGGGGGAGAATGTGAAGGTGGAGCTGTTGACGGGTCACATTCCGCTTGACTTGACAATTTTCTCACCAGCAGGTCTTTGAACCTCTGCAGACTTGTGTCTGCCGGAAAGAGAGATACAACGTAGGTTTTAAATCTAGGATCGAGCACGGTGGCCAAAATGTAGTGCTCTGATTTCAACAGATTGACCACCCGTGAATCCTGGTTAAGCGAATTAAGGGCTCCATCCACAAGTCCCACATGCCTAGCGGAATCGCTCTGTTTTAGCTCCTCCTTCAATGTCTCCAGCTTCTTCTGCAAAAGCCTGATGAGGGGAATGACCTGACTCAGGCTGGCAGTGTCTGAACTGACTTCACGTGTGGCAAGTTCAAAGGGTTGCAGAACCTTGCACAACGTTGAAATCATTCTCCACTGCGCTTGAGTCAGGTGCATTCCCCCTCCTTTGCCTATATCGTGGGCAGATGTATAGGCTTGAATGGCCTTTTGCTGCTCCTCCATCCTCTGAAGCATATAGAGGGTTGAATTCCACCTCGTTACCACCTCTTGCTTCAGATGATGGCAGGGCAGGTTCAGGACTGTTTGGTGGTGCTCCAGTCTTCGGCACGCAGTGGCTGAATGCCGAAAGTGGCCCGCAATTCTTCGGGCCACCGACAGCATCTCTTGCACGCCCCTGTCGTTTTTTAAATAATTCTGCACCACCAAATTCAATGTATGTGCAAAACATGGGACGTGCTGGAATTTGCCCAGATGTAATGCACGCACAATATTGCTGGCGTTGTCCGATGTCACAAATCCCCAGGAGAGTCCAATTGGGGTAAGCCCAGGGCCGTCTTAACAGCAGTGTGAGCCCCTGGGCACAGCAATACACTGGGGCCCCTACCCATCCTCTATGGGAGGGGGTGCTATCAGCGGCAGCTTTGATGTCCCGCGGGTGGTATGGAATGTTCTATCTTCCGCTCAGCATGTAGGACCTGGAGCAGTAATTTCTGCTAATTACTCCTTTACTGCACAGATGGGGTGGGAGGCAGAACACTAAACTGTAGAAGGTGGCATTGGGCTGAATGAAGGGGCCCCGGTACATGACTTCCAGGGTGGTATGGGGTGTTTAATACATAAGGGAGGGGTCGACAGTGGAGTGGGCTTAATATTTATCATTTTCTGGTCAGACAGCAGCTTGCTTGACTGCAGATATCTTAAGTTCCTGGGAAAAAAATTCTTAGCTTTGAATGGGATAAAAAAATTAGAGTGTCTCACTTGTCAGGAGGTACTGGGGACTTGGAGATCAGAGTTCAGGAGCCAGAGCAATCCACCAACAAATATATAAAACTGCATATTAGG
Source organism: Pseudophryne corroboree (assembly GCF_028390025.1). Lineage (NCBI taxonomy): Eukaryota > Metazoa > Chordata > Amphibia > Anura > Myobatrachidae > Pseudophryne > Pseudophryne corroboree. Next base: position 678,921,670 of record NC_086445.1, on the reverse strand, counting down.
CGTGTGGAGCTTGAGCAGGGACCAGCTGCTTGAAGGCTGATATCTCTGGCCCTTGGCACAGTAGAGACAAGCTGCTAGTGTCCACTGAAAGTGGAGAGTCTCAGCTTTTGAAATGTACCCTCATAAAAACTCTAAGTCATACAGAGCCTGAGATATCTTGCTGGGAAGAGCAATTTACAGGCTTGGATGGGGACCACTGCTTTGAAGTCAGATATCTCTGGTTCCCTAGGGCCGATTTTCAAAAATCTGGTACCCCTGGAAAGAGGAGACCATCAGCTATCAGACTAGAGCCCTTATACTCCTGGGGCCCTTGGGCAAGAGCCCACTGAGCCCATACGAAAAGACGGCCCTGGGTAAGCCATTCTGCGATGATGTTCCTCAGTTTCCGTAAGAGGTTGTCAGCTGTGTGCCTCTTCTGGAAAGCGGTGATACAAAGCGTAGCCTGCCTAGGAACAAGTTGGCGTTTGCGAGATGCTGCTACTGGTGCCGCCGCTGCTGTTCTTGCTGCGGGAGGCAATACATCTACCCAGTGGGCTGTCACAGTCATATAGTCCTGAGTCTGCCCTGCTCCACTTGTCCACATGTCCGTGGTTAAGTTGACATTGGGTACAACTGCATTTTTTAGGACACTGGTGACTCTTTTTCTGACGTCTGTGTACATTTTCGGTATCGCCTGCCTAGAGAAATGGAACCTAGATGGTATTTGGTACCGGGGACACCGTACCTCAATCAAGTCTCTAGTTGCCTCTGAATTAACGGTGGATACCGGAACCACGTTTCTCACCACCCAGGCTGACAAGACCTGAGTTATCCGCTTTGCAGAAGGATGACTGCTGTGATATTTCATCTTCCTCGCAAAGGACTGTTGGACAGTCAACTGCTTACTGGAAGTAGTACAAGTGATCTTCCAACTTCCCCTCTGGGATGCCGATCGACTCCCAGCAGCAACAACAGCAGCGCCAGCAGCAGTAGGCGTTACACTCAAGGATGCATCGGAGGAATCCCAGGCAGCAGAGGAATCGTCAGACTTGCCAGTGACATGGCCTGCAGGACTATTGGCTTTCCTGTGTAAGGTGGAAATTGACACTGAGGGAGTTGGTGGTGTGGTTTGCAGGAGCTTGGTTACAAGAGGAAGGTATTTAGTGGTCAGTGGACTGCTTCCGCTGTCATCCAAAGTTTTTGAATTTGTCACTGACTTCTGATGAATGCGGTCCAGGTGACGTATAAGGGAGGATGTTCCTAGGTGGTTAACGTCCTTACCCCTACTTATTACAGCTTGACAAAGGCAACACATGGCTTGACACCTGTTGTCCGCATTTGTGTTGAAATAATTCCACACCGAAGAGGTGATTTTTTTTGTATTTTGACCAGGCATGTCAATGGCCATATTCGTCCCACGGACAACAGGTGTCTCCCCGGGTGCCTGACTTAAACAAACCACCTCACCATCAGAATCCTCCTTGTCAAATTCCTCCCCAGCGCCAGCAACACCCATATCCTCATCCTGGTGTACTTCAACAGTGACATCTTCAATTTGACTATCAGGAACAGGACTGCGGGTGCTCCTTCCAGCACTTGCAGGGGGCGTGCAAATGGTGGAAGGCGCAAGCTCTTCCCGTCCAGTGTTGGGAAGGTCAGGCATAGCAACCGACACAATTGGACTCTCCTTGGGGATTTGTGATTTAGAAGAATGCACAGTTCTTTGCTGTGCTTTTGCCAGCTTAAGTCTTTTAATTTTTCTAGCGAGAGGATGAGTGCTTCCATCCTCATGTGAATATGAACCACTAGCCATGAACATAGGCCAGGGCCTCAGCCGTTCCTTGCCACTCCGTGTCGTGAATGGCATATTGGCAAGTTTACGCTTCTCATCAGACACTTTCAATTTTTATTTTTGGGTCATTTTACTGAACTTTTGTTCTTTGGATTTTACATGCTCTCTACTATGACATTGGGCATCGGCCTTGGCAGACGACGTTGATGGCATTTCATCGTCTCGGCCATGACTAGTGGCAGCAGCTTCAGCACGAGGTGGAAGTGGATCTTGATCTTTCCCTATTCTAACCTCCACATTTTTGTTCTCCATTTTTTAATGTGTGGAATTATATGCCAGTATCAATAGCAATGGCCTACTACTATATATACTGCGCACAACTGAAATGCACCACAGGTATGGATGGATAGTATACTTGAAGACACAGAGGTAGGTAGAGCAGTGGCCTTCAGTACCGTAATGCTATATATACTGGTGGTCACTGTCAGCAAAACTCTGCACTGTACTCCTCCTATATAATATATTGGTGGTCCCCAGTGCCCACAATAAAGCAGTGTGAGCACAGATATATACAGCACACTGAGCACAGATATGGAGTGTTTTTCAGGCAGACAACGTATACTGGTGGTCACTGGTCAGCAAAACTCTGCACTGTACTCCTCCTGTATAATACAGCTGCTCCCCAGTCCCCACAATTAAGCATTGTGAGCACAGATATATGCAGCACACTGAGCACAGATATGGAGTGTTTTTCAGGCAAACAACGTATACTGGTGGTCACTGGTCAGCAAAACTCTGCACTGTACTCATCCTATATAATAATACAGCTACTCCCCAGTCCCCACAATTAAGCAGTGTGAGCACAGATATATGCAGCACACTGAGCACAGATATGGAGTGTTTTTCAGGCAGACAAGGTACACTGGTGGTCACTGGTCAGCAAAACTCTGCACTGTACTCCTCTTATATAATACAGCTGCTCCCCAGTCCCCACAATTAAGCAGTGTGAGCACAGATATATGTAGCACACTGAGCACAGATATGGAGTGTTTTTCAGGCAAACAACGTATACTGGTGGTCACTGGTCAGCAAAACTCTGCACTGTACTCCTCCTATATAATAATATAGCTGCTCCCCAGTCCCCACAATTAAGCAGTGTGAGCACAGATATATGCACACACTGAGCACAGATATGGAGTGTTTTTCAGGCAGACAACGTATACTGGTGGTCACTGGTCAGTAAAACTCTGCACTGTACTCCTCCTATATAATAATACAGCTGCTCCCCAGTCCCCACAATTAAGCAGTGTGAGCACAGATATATGCAGCACACTGAGCACAGATATGGAGTGTTTTTCAGGCAGACAACGTATACTGGTGGTCACTGGTCAGCAAAACTCTGCACTGTACTCCTCCTATATAATACAGCTGCTCCCCAGTCCCCACAATTAAGCAGTGTGAGCACAGATATATGCAGCACACTGAGCACAGATATGGAGTGTTTTTCAGGCAGACAACGTATACTGGTGGTCACTGGTCAGCAAAACTCTGCACTGTACTCCTCCTATATAATACAGCTGCTCCCCAGTCCCCACAATTAAGCAGTGTGAGCACAGATATATGCAGCACACTGAGCACAGATATGGAGTGTTTTTCAGGCAGACAACGTACACTGGTGGTCACTGGTCAACAAAACTCTGCATTGTACTCCTCCTATATAATAATACAGCTGCTCCCCAGTCCCCACAATTAAGCAGTGTGAGCACAGATATATGCAGCACACTGAGCACAGATATGGGCCAGTATTTACTTAAAATCCGAGTTTGGCCGATTTGTGTTTTTTTTTTCAAAGTCCCAATCCGGGAATTTACTAAGCACCAATCTCGGCAGTGTCTGGTCTATTCGTAATGGTTTGAATGACAGCCTTCCGAAATACGAATGAATAGACCATCGGTCAAACGCGGCTGTTATTTCATAGAATACGGCCATTCACTATTCATTCGTATTTGGGTGTTAGTTTCTGAGTGCTCAAGTGCGGGTCTGTTTTTTTTCGAATCGTTAAAAAAAGCAGCAAAAAAATAGACCTGCTTTTTCCAGTCGAGTTTGGATAACCATGCACGGATCAGTGAGATCTGTGCATGGTTATCTATGGGAAAGGGTCTGTTTAGTGTAAAATCAGTAAAAAAAATTGCGTGGGGTCCCCCCTCCTAAGCAAAACCAGCCTCGGGCTCTTTGAGCCGGTCCTGGTTGAAAAAATATGGGGGAAAAAATGACAGGGGTTCCCCCATATTTAATCAACCAGCACCGGGCTCTGCGCCTGGTCCTGGTTCCAAAAATACGGGGGACAAAAATCGTAGGGGTCCCCCGTATTTCTGAAACCAGCACCGGGCTCCACTAGCTGGGGAGATAATGCCACAGCCGGGGGACACTTTGATATCGGTCCTTGCGGCCGTGCCATTAAAACCCCAACTAGTCACCCCTGGCCGGGGTACCCTGGAGGAGTGGGGACCCCTTCAATCAAGGGGTCCCTCCCCTTCAGCCACCCAAGGGCCAGGGGTGAAGCCCGAGGCTGTCCCCCCCCATCCGAGGGCGGCGGATGGGGGGCTGATAGCCAAGTGTGAAAGTGTGAATATTGTTTTTAGTAGCAGTACTACAAGTCCCAGCAAGCCTCCCCCGCAATCTGGTACTTGGAGAACCACAAGTACCAGCATGCGGTGGAAAACCGGGCCCGCTGGTACCTGTAGTACTACTACTAAAAAAATACCCCAACATAAACAGGACACACACACCGTGACAGTACAACTTTATTACATACATGCACACCAACTTACACACATACTTACCTATGTTCCCACGAGGCTCGGTCCTCTTCTCCATGTAGAATCCTCGGGGTACCTGTGAAAAAAATTATACTCACATAATCCAGTGAAGAATCCGGCCTTTGAATAATCCACGTACTTGGCAAAAAAATAAAACGCAAACCCGACCACGCACTGAAAGGGGTCCCATGTTTACACATGGGACCCCTTTCCCCGACTGCCAGGACCCCCCCTGACTCCTGTCAAAGAGGGTCCCTTCAGCCAATCAGGGAGCGCCACGTCGTGGCACCCTCCTGATTGGCTGTGTGCTCCTGTAGTGTCTGTCAGGTAGCACACGGCAGTGATACAATGTAGCGCCTATGCGCTCTATTGTAACCAATGGTGGGAACTTTGTGGTCAGCGGTGAGGTTACTTTCGGTCAACCGCTGACCACAAAGTTCCCACCATTGGTTACAATGGAGCGCATAGGCGCTACATTGTATCACTACCGTGTGCTACCTGACAGACACTACAGGAGCACACAGCCAATCAGGAGGGTGCCACGACGTGGCGCTTTCTGATTGGCTGAAGGGACCCTCTTTGACAGGAGTCAGGGGGGGTCCTGGCAGTCGGGGAAAGGGGTCCCATGTGTAAACATGGGACCCCTTTCAGTGCGTGGTCGGGTTTGCGTTTTATTTTTTTGCCAAGTACGCGGATTATTCAAAGGCCGGATTCTTCACTGGATTATGTGAGTATAATTTTTTTCACAGGTACCCCGAGGATTCTACATGGAGAAGAGGACCGAGCCTCGTGGGAACATAGGTAAGTATGTGTGTTTGTTGGTGTGCATGTATGTAATAAAGTTGTACTGTCACAGTGTGTGTGTCCTGTTTTTATTGGGGTACTTTCTTAGTAGTATTACTACAGGTACCAGCGGGCCCGGTTTTCCACCGCATGCTGGTACTTGTGGTTCTCCAAGTACCAGCTTGCGGGGGAGGCTTGCTGGGACTTGTAGTACTGCTACTAAGAACAATATTCACACTTTCACACTTGGCTATTAGCCCCCCATCCGCCGCCCTTGGATGGGGGGGACAGCCTCGGGCTTCACCCCTGGCCCTTGGGTGGCTGGAGGGGGGGACCCCTTGATTGAAGGGGTCCCCACTCCTCCAGGGTACCCCGGCCAGGGGTGACTAGTTGGGGTTTTAATGGCACGGCCGCAGGGACCGATATCAAAGTGTCCCCCGGCTGTGGCATTATCTCCCCAGCTAGTGGAGCCCGGTGCTGGTTTCAGAAATACGGGGGACCCCTACGATTTTTGTCCCCCGTATTTTTGGAACCAGGACCAGGCGCAGAGCCCGGTGCTGGTTGATTAAATATGGGGAACCCCTGTCATTTCCCCCCCCCCCCCCCATATTTTTTAAACCAGGACCGGCTCAAAGAGCCAGATTTTGGTTATGCTTAGGAGGGGGGACCCCACGCAATTTTTTTCAGATTTTTAAAGACTTTAATGAACTTTTTAAGGTACACAATGAAGCCCTGCACGGATCTCACAGATCCGGCCGGGTTTCCTTGTGTTTTTTCAGGCAGTGTTTTACTCATCACTCCCGTAAAACACTGCCTGATATTACGAATCACATCGACATCAGAAAAAACGATTGAGCAAAACTCGGCAGCTTAGTGAATGACCATATCAGGATTCAAAAAGTTGCAGTAAAATGCACCCGATACCATTCGAGTTCAAACACCCTTCAAAACGGACAAAACACGAATATTAGTAAATAAACCCCCTGGAGTGTTTTTCAGGCAGACAACGTATACTGGTGGTCACTGGTCAGCAAAACTCTGCACTGTACTCCTCCTATATAATACAGCTGCTCCCCAGTCCCCACAATTAAGCAGTGTGAGCACAGATATATGCAGCACACTGAGCACAGATATGGAGTGTTTTTCAGGCAGACAACGTATACTGGTGGTCACTGGTCAGCAAAACTCTGCACTGTACTCCTCCTATATAATACAGCTGCTCCCCAGTCCCCACAATTAAGCAATAAGCAGTAGCACAAATATTATTAATAAACGGAGAGGACACCAGCCACGTCCTCTCCCTAACATTTCGAATGCACGAGTGAAAATGGCGGCGACGCGCGGCTGCTTATATAGAATCCGAATCTCGCGAGAATCCGACAGCGGGATGATGACGTTCGGGCGCGCTCGGGTTAACCGAGCCATACGGGAGAATCCGAGTATGCCTCGGACCCGTGTAAAATGGGTGAAGTTCGGGGGGGTTCGGTTTCCGAGGAACCGAACCCGCTCATCACTAATTAATATCGACAAAATTATTAATAAAATGACAACTATATTTCAAAATTAATTCCTGGAATACAAGTTAAAAGAAGAAAGAGATAATTGGCCTATTTTACCCGTAATCTAAATATTTAATATTCAATCTGCAGAATGTAACTTTAGGTAACATTGGCATCTCCTCACTGAAGACCCCTTATTAAATTATATTATCTCTAACAAATCCGTGTTTATTTACAGACTAGAAACCTAAAGAATAAATTAGTGAAAAGTGCTGTGCCTGAGAAACAAACTGGCAGAGTTAAAACCATGGGGTTTATTTACTAATATTCGTGTTTGTGCCGATTCGTAGGGAGTTTGATCTCGAATTTTATCGGACGTATTTTACTGCAACTTTTTTAATCCATCTACGGTAATTTACTAAGCAGCCGAGTTTTCTATTTTCGTATTTTCCGATGTCGATGTGATTCGGATTGTCGGGCAGTGTTTTACGGGAGTGATTAGTAAAACACTGCCGGACATAACACAATGAAGTCCGGCCGGATCAGTGAGATCCGTGCAGGGCTTCATTGTGTATATTATGAGGTGTTTAAATTAGAGATGAGCGCCTGAAATTTTTCGGGTTTTGTGTTTTGGTTTTGGGTTCGGTTCCGCAGCCGTGTTTTGGGTTCGAACGCGTTTTGGCAAAACCTCACCGAATTATTTTTGTCGGATTCGGGTGTGTTTTGGATTCGGGTGTTTTTTTCCAAAAACACTAAAAAACAGCTTAAATCATAGAATTTGGGGGTCATTTTGATCCCAAAGTATTATTAACCTCAAAAACCATAATTTACACTCATTTTCAGTCTATTCTGAATACCTCACACCTCACAATATTATTTTTAGTCCTAAAATTTGCACCGAGGTCGCTGTGTGAGTAAGATAAGCGACCCTAGTGGCCGACACAAACACCGGGCCCATCTAGGAGTGGCACTGCAGTGTCACGCAGGATGTCCCTTCCAAAAAACCCTCCCCAAACAGCACATGACGCAAAGAAAAAAAGAGGCGCAATGAGGTAGCTGTGTGAGTAAGATTAGCGACCCTAGTGGCCGACACAAACACCGGGCCCATCTAGGAGTGGCACTGCAGTGTCACGCAGGATGGCCCTTCCAAAAAACCCTCCCCAAACAGCACATGACGCAAAGAAAAAAAGAGGCGCAATGAGGTAGCTGACTGTGTGAGTAAGATTAGCGACCCTAGTGGCCGACACAAACACCGGGCACATCTAGGAGTGGCACTGCAGTGTCACGCAGGATGTCCCTTCCAAAAAACCCTCCCCAAACAGCACATGACGCAAAGAAAAAAAGAGGCGCAATGAGGTAGCTGTGTGAGTAAGATTAGCGACCCTAGTGGCCGACACAAACACCGGGCCCATCTAGGAGTGGCACTGCAGTGTCACGCAGGATGTCCCTTCCAAAAAACCCTCCCCAATCAGCACATGATGCAAAGAAAAAGAAAAGAAAAAAGAGGTGCAAGATGGAATTATCCTTGGGCCCTCCCACCCACCCTTATGTTGTATAAACAAAACAGGACATGCACACTTTAACCAACCCATCATTTCAGTGACAGGGTCTGCCACACGACTGTGACTGATATGACGGGTTGGTTTGGACCCCCCCCAAAAAAGAAGCAATTAATCTCTCCTTGCACAAACTGGCTCTACAGAGGCAAGATGTCCACCTCATCTTCACCCTCCGATATATCACCGTGTACATCCCCCTCCTCACAGATTATCAATTCGTCCCCACTGGAATCCACCATCTCAGCTCCCTGTGTACTTTGTGGAGGCAATTGCTGCTGGTCAATGTCTCCGCGGAGGAATTGATTATAATTCATTTTAATGAACATCATCTTCTCCACATTTTCTGGATGTAACCTCGTACGCCGATTGCTGACAAGGTGAGCGGCGGCACTAAACACTCTTTCGGAGTACACACTTGTGGGAGGGCAACTTAGGTAGAATAAAGCCAGTTTGTGCAAGGGCCTCCAAATTGCCTCTTTTTCCTGCCAGTATAAGTACGGACTGTGTGACGTGCCTACTTGGATGCGGTCACTCATATAATCCTCCACCATTCTATCAATGTTGAGAGAATCATATGCAGTGACAGTAGACGACATGTCCGTAATCGTTGTCAGGTCCTTCAGTCCGGACCAGATGTCAGCATCAGCAGTCGCTCCAGACTGCCCTGCATCACCGCCAGCGGGTGGGCTCGGAATTCTGAGCCTTTTCCTCGCACCCCCAGTTGCGGGAGAATGTGAAGGAGGAGATGTTGACAGGTCGCGTTCCGCTTGACTTGACAATTTTGTCACCAGCAGGTCTTTCAACCCCAGCAGACCTGTGTCTGCCGGAAAGAGAGATCCAAGGTAGGCTTTAAATCTAGGATCGAGCACGGTGGCCAAAATGTAGTGCTCTGATTTCAACAGATTGACCACCCGTGAATCCTTGTTAAGCGAATTAAGGGCTGCATCCACAAGTCCCACATGCCTAGCGGAATCGCTCCGTGTTAGCTCCTTCTTCAATGCCTCCAGCTTCTTCTGCAAAAGCCTGATGAGGGGAATGACCTGACTCAGGCTGGCAGTGTCTGAACTGACTTCACGTGTGGCAAGTTCAAAGGGCATCAGAACCTTGCACAACGTTGAAATCATTCTCCACTGCACTTGAGACAGGTGCATTCCATCTCCTATATCGTGCTCAATTGTATAGGCTTGAATGGCCTTTTGCTGCTCCTCCAACCTCTGAAGCATATAGAGGGTTGAATTCCACCTCGTTACCACTTCTTGCTTCAGATGATGGCAGGGCAGGTTCAGTAGTTTTTGGTGGTGCTCCAGTCTTCTGTACGTGGTGCCTGTACGCCGAAAGTGTCCCGCAATTTTTCTGGCCACCGACAGCATCTCTTGCACGCCCCTGTCGTTTTTTAAAAAATTCTGCACCACCAAATTCAAGGTATGTGCAAAACATGGGACGTGCTGGAATTTGCCCATATTTAATGCACACACAATATTGCTGGCGTTGTCCGATGCCACAAATCCACAGGAGAGTCCAATTGGGGTAAGCCATTCCGCGATGATCTTCCTCAGTTGCCGTAAGAGGTTTTCAGCTGTGTGCGTATTCTGGAAAGCGGTGATACAAAGCGTAGCCTGCCTAGGAAAGAGTTGGCGTTTGCGAGATGCTGCTACTGGTGCCGCCGCTGCTGTTCTTGCGGCGGGAGTCCATACATCTACCCAGTGGGCTGTCACAGTCATATAGTCCTGACCCTGCCCTGCTCCACTTGTCCACATGTCCGTGGTTAAGTGGACATTGGGTACAACTGCATTTTTTAGGACACTGGTGAGTCTTTTTCTGACGTCCGTGTACATTCTCGGTATCGCCTGCCTAGAGAAGTGGAACCTAGATGGTATTTGGTAACGGGGGCACACTGCCTCAATAAATTGTCTAGTTCCCTGTGAACTAACGGCGGATACCGGACGCACGTCTAACACCAACATAGTTGTCAAGGACTCAGTTATCCGCTTTGCAGTAGGATGACTGCTGTGATATTTCATCTTCCTCGCAAAGGACTGTTGAACAGTCAATTGCTTACTGGAAGTAGTACAAGTGGGCTTACGACTTCCCCTCTGGGATGACCATCGACTCCCAGCGGCAACAACAGCAGCGCCAGCAGCAGTAGGCGTTACACGCAAGGATGCATCGGAGGAATCCCAGGCAGGAGAGGACTCGTCAGACTTGCCAGTGACATGGCCTGCAGGACTATTGGCATTCCTGGGGAAGGAGGAAATTGACACTGAGGGAGTTGGTGGGGTGGTTTGCGTGAGCTTGGTTACAAGAGGAAGGGATTTACTGGTCAGTGGACTGCTTCCGCTGTCACCCAAAGTTTTTGAACTTGTCACTGACTTATTATGAATACGCTGCAGGTGACGTATAAGGGAGGATGTTCCGAGGTGGTTAACGTCCTTACCCCTACTTATTACAGCTTGACAAAGGGAACACACGGCTTGACACCTGTTGTCCGCATTTCTGGTGAAATACCTCCACACCGAAGAGCTGATTTTTTTGGTATTTTCACCTGGCATGTCAACGGCCATATTCCTCCCACGGACAACAGGTGTCTCCCCGGGTGCCTGACTTAAACAAACCACCTCACCATCAGAATCCTTCTGGTCAATTTCCTCCCCAGCGCCAGCAACACCCATATCCTCCTCATCCTGGTGTACTTCAACACTGACATCTTCAATCTGACTATCAGGAACTGGACTGCGGGTGCTCCTTCCAGCACTTGCAGGGGGCATGCAAATAGTGGAAGGCGCATGCTCTTCACGTCCAGTGTTGGGAAGGTCAGGCATCGCAACCGACACAATTGGACTCTCCTTGTGGATTTGGGATTTCAAAGAACGCACAGTTCTTTGCGGTGCTTTTGCCAGCTTGAGTCTTTTCAGTTTTCTAGCGAGAGGCTGAGTGCTTCCATCCTCATGTGAAGCTGAACCACTAGCCATGAACATAGGCCAGGGCCTCAGCCGTTCCTTGCCACTCCGTGTGGTAAATGGCATATTGGCAAGTTTACGCTTCTCCTCCGACAATTTTATTTTAGGTTTTGGAGTCCTTTTTTTTCTGATATTTGGTGTTTTGGATTTGACATGCTCTGTACTATGACATTGGGCATCGGCCTTGGCAGACGACGTTGCTGGCATTTCATCGTCTCGGCCATGACTAGTGGCAGCAGCTTCAGCACGAGGTGGAAGTGGATCTTGATCTTTCCCTAATTTTGGAACCTCAACTTTTTTGTTCTCCATATTTTATAGGCAGAACTAAAAGGCACCTCAGGTAAACAATGGAGATGGATGGATTGGATACTAGTATACAATTATGGACGGACTGCCACGGTTAGGTGGTATAAAAAAACCACGGTTAGGTGGTATATATTGTAATACAATTATGGATGGACGGACTGCCTGCCGAGTGCCGACACAGAGGTAGCCACAGCCGTGAACTACCGCACTGTACACTGGTTGATAAAGAGATAGTAGTATACTCGTAACAACTAGTATGACTGACTATGACGGTATAAAGAATGAAAAAAAAACCACGGTTAGGTGGTATATATTGTAATACAATTATGGATGGACGGACTGCCTGCCGAGTTCCGACACAGAGGTAGCCACAGCCGTGAACTACCGCACTGTACACTGGTTGATAAAGAGATAGTAGTATACTCGTAACAACTAGTATGACTGACTATGACGGTATAAAGAATGAAAAAAAAACCACGGTTAGGTGGTATATATTATAATACAATTATGGATGGACGGACTGCCTGCCGACTGCCGACACAGAGGTAGCCACAGCCGTGAACTACCGCACTGTACACTGGTTGATAAAGAGATAGTAGTATACTCGTAACAACTAGTATGACTGACTATGACGGTATAAAGAATGAAAAAAAAACCACGGTTAGGTGGTATATATTGTAATACAATTATGGATGGACGGACTGCCTGCCGAGTTCCGACACAGAGGTAGCCACAGCCGTGAACTACCGCACTGTACACTGGTTGATAAAGAGATAGTAGTATACTCGTAACAACTAGTATGACTGACTATGACGGTATAAAGAATGAAAAAAAAACCACGGTTAGGTGGTATATATTGTAATACAATTATGGATGGACGGACTGCCTGCCGAGTTCCGACACAGAGGTAGCCACAGCCGTGAACTACCGCACTGTACACTGGTTGATAAAGAGATAGTAGTATACTCGTAACAACTAGTATGACTGACTATGACGGTATAAAGAATGAAAAAAAAACCACGGTTAGGTGGTATATTTTGTAATACAATTATGGATGGACGGACTGCCTGCCGAGTTCCGACACAGAGGTAGCCACAGCCGTGAACTACCGCACTGTACACTGGTTGATAAAGAGATAGTAGTATACTCGTAACAACTAGTATGACTGACTATGACGGTATAAAGAATGAAAAAAAAACCACGGTTAGGTGGTATATATTATAATACAATTATGGATGGACGGACTGCCTGCCGACTGCCGACACAGAGGTAGCCACAGCCGTGAACTACCGCACTGTACACTGGTTGATAAAGAGATAGTAGTATACTCGTAACAACTAGTATGACACTATGACGGTATAAAGAATGAAAAAAAAACCACGGTTAGGTGGTATATATTATAATACAATTATGGATGGACGGACTGCCTGCCGACTGCCGACACAGAGGTAGCCACAGCCGTGAACTACCGCACTGTACACTGGTTGATAAAGAGATAGTAGTATACTCGTAACAACTAGTATGACACTATGACGGTATAAAGAATGAAAAAAAAACCACGGTTAGGTGGTATATATTATAATACAATTATGGATGGACGGACTGCCTGCCGAGTGCCGACACAGAGGTAGCCACAGCCGTGAACTACCGCACTGTACACTGGTTGATAAAGAGATAGTAGTATACTCGTAACAACTAGTATGACTGACTATGACGGTATAAAGAATGAAAAAAAAACCACGGTTAGGTGGTATATATTATAATACAATTATGGATGGACGGACTGCCTGCCGACTGCCGACACAGAGGTAGCCACAGCCGTAAACTACCGCACTGTACACTGGTTGATAAAGAGATAGTAGTATACTCGTAACAACTAGTATGACACTATGACGGTATAAAGAATGAAAAAAAAACCACGGTTAGGTGGTATATATTATAATACAATTATGGATGGACGGACTGCCTGCCGACTGCCGACACAGAGGTAGCCACAGCCGTGAACTACCGCACTGTACACTGGTTGATAAAGAGATAGTAGTATACTCGTAACAACTAGTATGACACTATGACGGTATAAAGAATGAAAAAAAAACCACGGTTAGGTGGTATATATTATAATAATACAATTATGGATGGACGGACTGCCTGCCGACTGCCGACACAGAGGTAGCCACAGCCGTGAACTACCGCACTGTACACTGGTTGATAAAGAGATAGTAGTATACTCGTAACAACTAGTATGACTATGACGACGGTATAAAGAAAGAAAAAAAAATACCACGGTTAGGTGGTATATAATTATACAATTATGGATGGACGGACTGCCTGCCGAGTGCCGACTGCCGACACAGAGGTAGCCACAGCCGTGAACTACCGCACTGTACTGTGTCTGCTGCTAATATAGACTGGTTGATAAAGAGATAGTATACAACAATATACTACTATACTGGTGGTCAGGCACTGGTCACCACTAGTCACACTGGCAGTGGCACTCCTGCAGCAAAAGTGTGCACTGTTTAATTTTAAATTAATATAATATTATGTACTCCTGGCTCCTGCTATAACAACCTGCAGTGCTCCCCAGTCTCCCCCACAATTATTATAAGCTTTTATACATTGATGTGCAGCACACTGGGCTGAGCTGAGTGCACACAGACTGAGTCACACTGTGTGACTGCTGTGTATCGTTTTTTTCAGGCAGAGAACGGATATAGCAGAGAACGGATATATTAAATAAAAGTTAACTTAACAACAACTGCACTGGTCACTGTGGTAAACTCTGTCTGCACAATCTCTCTCTCTCTCTCTTCTAATCTATTCTAATGGAGAGGACGCCAGCCACGTCCTCTCCCTATCAATCTCAATGCACGTGTGAAAATGGCGGCGACGCGCGGCTCCTTATATAGAATCCGAGTCTCGCGAGAATCCGACAGCGTCATGATGACGTTCGGGCGCGCTCGGGTTAACCGAGCAAGGCGGGAAGATCCGAGTCGCTCGGACCCGTGAAAAAAAAAGTGAAGTTCGTGCGGGTTCGGATTCAAAGAAACCGAACCCGCTCATCTCTAGTTTAAATAGTTAAAAATCAAAGCAAAAAATTGCGTGGGGTCCCCCCTCCTAAGCATAACCAGCCTCGGGCTCTTTGAGCCAGCCCTGGTTGTAAAAATACAGGGGGAAATTTGCGTAGGGTCCCCCATATTTATACAACCAGCACTGGGCTCTGCGTCCGTTCCTGGTTCAAAAAATACGGGGGACAAAAGATGTAGGGGGCCCCCGTATTTTTTAAACCAGCACCGGGCTCCACTAGCCAGCGAGATAATGCCACAGCCGGGGAACACTTTTATATAGGTCCCTGCGGCCGTGGCATTACCCCCCCCAACTAGTCACCCCTGGCCAGCGTTCCCTGGTGAAGTGGGGACCCCCTAAATCAAGGTGTCCCCCTCCAGCCACCCAAGGGCCAGAGATGAAGCCTTTGTGTAAAAAAAAATATTGTTTTTTGTGTGGTAGAACTACAAGTCCCAGCAAGCCTCCCCTGCAAGCTGGTACTGGGAGAACCACATGTACCAGCATGTGGGGAAATAATGGGCCCGCTGGTACCTGTAGTTCTACCATAAAAAAAATACCCCCCAAAAAACACAACACACACACCGTGAAAGTAGAGCCCGGTGCTGGTTGTATAAATATGGGGGACCCTACGCATCTTCCCCCTTGTATTTTTACAACCAGGGCCAGCTCAAAGAGCCCAAGGCTGGTTATGCTTAGGAGGGAGGACCCCACGCAATTTTTTTCTTTGATTTTTAATGAAAACAGGCCCTTTCCCACAGATAAGCATGCAGGGATCTCACTGATCCGTGCACGACTATCCAAACATGCCAGGAAAAAGCAGGTCTATTTTTTGCTGCTTTTTTTTACGATTTGCAAAAAAATACGACCACAATTGAACATTCACGGACAAACACCAAAATACGAATGAATTGTAAATCACCGTGTTGTATGAACAAACAGCCGCGTTTGACCGATGGTCTATTCATTCGTATTTCTGCCCTCTGCCGTGAAAACCATTACGAATAGCACCAACACTGCTGAGATTTGTGCTTAGTAAATTCCCGTGTTGACACGTTGAAAAATAAAACAAACTCGGACAAAATCGGGACTTTAGTAAATAGACCCCCAAGAGTTTCCATAGATCTTGTGTAGTTTGTACAACCCACTAGGGTATTTTGTAGAGATGAGCGGGTTCGGTTTCTCTGAATCCGAACCCGCACGAACTTCATGTTTTTTTTCACGGGTCCGAGCGACTCGGATCTTCCCGCCTTGCTCGGTTAACCCGAGCGCGCCCGAACGTCATCATGACGCTGTCGGATTCTCGCGAGACTCGGATTCTATATAAGGAGCCGCGCGTCGCCGCCATTTTCACACGTGCATTGAGATTGATAGGGAGAGGACGTGGCTGGCGTCCTCTCCATTTAGATTAGGAGAGAGAGAGAGAGATTGACCTGAGGCTGATACTGTAGAAGAGAGTGCAGAGTTTAGTGACTGACCACAGTGACCACCAGCAGTGCAGTTGTTTTATTTAATATATCCGTTCTCTGCCTGAAAAAAACGGTACACACAGTGACTCAGTCACATACCATATCTGTGTGCACTGCTCAGCCCAGTGTGCTGCATGCCTGCATCATCTATGTATATATTATATATCTGACTGTGCTCAGCTCACACAGCTTATAATTGTGGGGGAGACTGGGGAGCACTGCAGTGCCAGTTATAGGTTATAGCAGGAGCCAGGAGTACAAGACAGTCACATACCATATCTGTGTGCACTGCTCAGCCCAGTGTGCTGCATCATCTATGTATATATTATATATCTGACTGTGCTCAGCTCACACAGCTTATAATTGTGGGGGAGACTGGGGAGCACTGCAGTGCCAGTTATAGGTTATAGCAGGAGCCAGGAGTACATATTATATTAAAATTAAACAGTGCACACTTTTGCTGCAGGAGTGCCACTGCCAGTGTGACTGACCAGTGACCTGACCACACTGACCACCAGTATAGTTAGTAGTATACTATATTGTGATTGCCTGAAAAAGTTAAACACTCGTCGTGTGACTTCACTTGTGTGGTGTTTTTTTTTTTATTCTATAAAAAACTCATTCTGCTGACAGACAGTGTCCAGCAGGTCCGTCATTATATAATATATATACCTGTCCGGCTGCAGTAGTGATATATATATATTTTTTATATCATTATTTATCATCCAGTCGCAGCAGACACAGTACGGTAGTTCACGGCTGTAGCTACCTCTGTGTCGGCACTCGGCAGTCCATCCATAATTGTATACCACCTACCCGTGGTTTTTTTTTCTTTCTTCTTTATACATACATACTACTACATCTCTTTATCAACCAGTCTATATTAGCAGCAGACACAGTACAGTACAGTAGTTCACGGCTGTGGCTACCTCTGTGTCGGCACTCGGCAGTCCGTCCATAATTGTATACCACCTAACCGTGGTTTTTTTTTCTTTCTTCTTCATACATACATACTACGACATCTCTTTATCAACCAGTCTATATTAGCAGCAGACACAGTACGGTAGTTCACGGCTGTAGCTACCTCTGTGTCGGCACTCGGCAGTCCGTCCATAATTGTATACTAGTATCCATCCATCTCCATTGTTTACCTGAGGTGCCTTTTAGTTGTGCCTATTAAAATATGGAGAACAAAAATGTTGAGGTTCCAAAATTAGGGAAAGATCAAGATCCACTTCCACCTCGTGCTGAAGCTGCTGCCACTAGTCATGGCCGAGACGATGAAATGCCAGCAACGTCGTCTGCCAAGGCCGATGCCCAATGTCATAGTACAGAGCATGTCAAATCCAAAACACCAAATATCAGTAAAAAAAGGACTCCAAAACCTAAAATAAAATTGTCGGAGGAGAAGCGTAAACTTGCCAATATGCCATTTACCACACGGAGTGGCAAGGAACGGCTGAGGCCCTGGCCTATGTTCATGGCTAGTGGTTCAGCTTCACATGAGGATGGAGGCACTCAGCCTCTCGCTAGAAAAATGAAAAGACTCAAGCTGGCAAAAGCAGTAGCACCGCAAAGAACTGTGCGTTCTTCGAAATCCCAAATCCACAAGGAGAGTCCAATTGTGTCGGTTGCGATGCCTGACCTTCCCAACACTGGACGTGAAGAGCATGCGCCTTCCACCATTTGCACGCCCCCTGCAAGTGCTGGAAGGAGCACCTGCAGTCCAGTTCCTGATAGTCAGATTGAAGATGTCAGTGTTGAAGTACACCAGGATGAGGAGGATATGGGTGTTGCTGGCGCTGGGGAGGAAATTGACCAGGAGGATTCTGATGGTGAGGTGGTTTGTTTAAGTCAGGCACCCGGGGAGACACCTGTTGTCCGTGGGAGGAATATGGCCGTTGACATGCCAGGTGAAAATACCAAAAAAATCAGCTCTTCGGTGTGGAGGTATTTCACCAGAAATGCGGACAACAGGTGTCAAGCCGTGTGTTCCCTTTGTCAAGCTGTAATAAGTAGGGGTAAGGACGTTAACCACCTCGGAACATCCTCCCTTATACGTCACCTGCAGCGCATTCATAATAAGTCAGTGACAAGTTCAAAAACTTTGGGTGAAAGCGGAAGCAGTCCACTGACCAGTAAATCCCTTCCTCTTGTAACCAAGCTCATGCAAACCACCCCACCAACTCCCTCAGTGTCAATTTCCTCCTTCCCCAGGAATGCCAATAGTCCTGCAGGCAATGTCACTGGCAATTCTGACGAGTCCTCTCCTGTCTGGGATTCCTCCGATGCATCCTTGCGTGTAACGCCTACTGCTGCTGGCGCTGCTGTTGTTGCTGCTGGGAGTCGATGGTCATCCCAGAGGGGAAGTTGTAAGCCCACTTGTACTACTTCCAGTAAGCAATTGACTGTTCAACAGTCCTTTGCGAGGAAGATGAAATATCACAGCAGTCATCCTGCTGCAAAGCGGATAACTGAGGCCTTGACAACTATGTTGGTGTTAGACGTGCGTCCGGTATCCGCCGTTAGTTCACAGGGAACTAGACAATTTATTGAGGCAGTGTGCCCCCGTTACCAAATACCATCTAGGTTCCACTTCTCTAGGCAGGCGATACCGAGAATGTACACGGACGTCAGAAAAAGACTCACCAGTGTCCTAAAAAATGCAGTTGTACCCAATGTCCACTTAACCACGGACATGTGGACAAGTGGAGCAGGGCAGGGTCAGGACTATATGACTGTGACAGCCCACTGGGTAGATGTATGGACTCCCGCCGCAAGAACAGCAGCGGCGGCACCAGTAGCAGCATCTCGCAAACGCCAACTCTTTCCTAGGCAGGCTACGCTTTGTATCACCGGTTTCCAGAATACGCACACAGCTGAAAACCTCTTACGGCAACTGAGGAAGATCATCGCGGAATGGCTTACCCCAATTGGACTCTCCTGTGGATTTGTGGCATCGGACAACGCCAGCAATATTGTGTGTGCATTAAATATGGGCAAATTCCAGCACGTCCCATGTTTTGCACATACCTTGAATTTGGTGGTGCAGAATTATTTAAAAAACGACAGGGGCGTGCAAGAGATGCTGTCGGTGGCCAGAAAAATTGCGGGACACTTTCGGCGTACAGGCACCACGTACAGAAGACTGGAGCACCACCAAAAACTACTGAACCTGCCCTGCCATCATCTGAAGCAAGAAGTGGTAACGAGGTGGAATTCAACCCTCTATATGCTTCAGAGGTTGGAGGAGCAGCAAAAGGCCATTCAAGCCTATACAATTGAGCACGATATAGGAGATGGAATGCACCTGTCTCAAGTGCAGTGGAGAATGATTTCAACGTTGTGCAAGGTTCTGATGCCCTTTGAACTTGCCACACGTGAAGTCAGTTCAGACACTGCCAGCCTGAGTCAGGTCATTCCCCTCATCAGGCTTTTGCAGAAGAAGCTGGAGACATTGAAGGAGGAGCTAACACGGAGCGATTCCGCTAGGCATGTGGGACTTGTGGATGGAGCCCTTAATTCGCTTAACAAGGATTCACGGGTGGTCAATCTGTTGAAATCAGAGCACTACATTTTGGCCACCGTGCTCGATCCTAGATTTAAAGCCTACCTTGGATCTCTCTTTCCGGCAGACACAAGTCTGCTGGGGTTGAAAGACCTGCTGGTGAGAAAATTGTCAAGTCAAGCGGAACGCGACCTGTCAACATCTCCTCCTTCACATTCTCCCGCAACTGGGGGTGCGAGGAAAAGGCTCAGAATTCCGAGCCCACCGGCTGGCGGTGATGCAGGGCAGTCTGGAGCGACTGCTGATGCTGACATCTGGTCCGGACTGAAGGACCTGACGATTACGGACATGTCGTCTACTGTCACTGCATATGATTCTCTCACCATTGAAAGAATGGTGGAGGATTATATGAGTGACCGCATCCAAGTAGGCACGTCACACAGTCCATACTTATACTGGCAGGAAAAAGAGGCAATTTGGAGGCCATTGCACAAACTGGCTTTATTCTACCTAAGTTGCCCTCCCACAAGTGTGTACTCCGAAAGAGTGTTTAGTGCCACCGCTCACCTTGTCAGCAATCGGCGTACGAGGTTACATCCAGAAAATGTGGAGAAGATGATGTTCATTAAAATGAATTATAATCAATTCCTCCGCGGAGACATTGACCAGCAGCAATTGCCTCCACAAAGTACACAGGGAGCTGAGATGGTGGATTCCAGTGGGGACGAATTGATAATCTGTGAGGAGGGGGATGTACATGGTGATATATCGGAGGGTGATGATGAGGTGGACATCTTGCCTCTGTAGAGCCAGTTTGTGCAAGGAGAGATTAATTGCTTCTTTTTTGGGGGGGGTCCAAACCAACCCGTCATATCAGTCACAGTCGTGTGGCAGACCCTGTCACTGAAATGATGGGTTGGTTAAAGTGTGCATGTCCTGTTTTGTTTATACAACATAAGGGTGGGTGGGAGGGCCCAAGGACAATTCCATCTTGCACCTCTTTTTTCTTTTATTTTTCTTTGCGTCATGTGCTGTTTGGGGAGGGTTTTTTGGAAGGGACATCCTGCGTGACACTGCAGTGCCACTCCTAAATGGGCCCGGTGTTTGTGTCGGCCACTAGGGTCGCTAATCTTACTCACACAGTCAGCTACCTCATTGCGCCTCTTTTTTTCTTTGCGTCATGTGCTGATTGGGGAGGGTTTTTTGGAAGGGACATCCTGCGTGACACTGCAGTGCCACTCCTAAATGGGCCCGGTGTTTGTGTCGGCCACTAGGGTCGCTAATCTTACTCACACAGTCAGCTACCTCATTGCGCCTCTTTTTTTCTTTGCGTCATGTGCTGATTGGGGAGGGTTTTTTGGAAGGGACATCCTGCGTGACACTGCAGTGCCACTCCTAAATGGGCCCGGTGTTTGTGTCGGCCACTAGGGTCGCTTATCTTACTCACACAGTCAGCTACCTCATTGCGCCTCTTTTTTTCTTTGCGTCATGTGCTGATTGGGGAGGGTTTTTTGGAAGGGACATCCTGCGTGACACTGCAGTGCCACTCCTAGATGGGCCAGGTGTTTGTGTCGGCCACTAGTGTCGCTTAGCTTAGTCATCCAGCGACCTTGGTGCAAATTTTAGGACTAAAAATAATATTGTGAGGTGTGAGGTATTCAGAATAGACTGAAAATGAGTGGAAATTATGGTTTTTGAGGTTAATAATAATATGGGATCAAAATGACCCCCAAATTCTATGATTTAAGCTGTTTTTTAGTGTTTTTTTAAAAAAACACCCGAATCCAAAACACACCCGAATCCAACAAAAAAAATTCGGTGAGGTTTTGCCAAAACGCGGTCGAACCCAAAACACGGCCGCGGAACCGAACCCAAAACCAAAACACAAAACCCGAAAAATTTCAGGCGCTCATCTCTAGTATTTTGACAACTTAGACTTCATTGCCTGTTTTACAGTATATTGGAAAAACAACAAGAAAGTAAAAAAACCGAGGGGCCAAACATCTGCGTAATAGCAAAAGAGGTTTTGACAAACATTCTCTATCAAAACATTTTAAAGATAATCATCAATGCTCTGAATGGCAGTAAAAATATTATATGGATAAAAAAAAAGTGGTAGGCAACTGGAGAACTAAAATGGAACAGAGAATTTCCAGGTGAAGGCGGAGATGAGATATATCTATGAGGCAAACACTTTAGACCCATCTGGTCTCAACAGTGACTTTGAGTTAAAATGTATTTTATAATAAAAACTCACTAATAAATCACTGATTTAGCTTTAGTTTTCAGCTGTCGCACTAAATATCTGTTTATTCACCATATCAAATAAGAATTAGGTATCTATAGTATCCCTATATCAGTGTTTCCCAACCGCGGTCCTCAAAGCACACTAACAGTGCAGGTATTAGTGATATCCAGGCTTCTGCACAGGTGACTTAATTAGCACCTCAGTTATAAACATCTTAGTGATATTTGGTGGACCCCTTTCTTTGAAAGTAAAGCATTCATAACCATAACCAGAAATAACGACACTGAGACTTGAATTTTGGCAGAAAATTGCTAGCTATTTATTTGTCCCTAACCATTAGGAAACCTGTAATAAAGAGATTAATTTAATATGCCGCTCCATCTGGCATATGGTGGCGGCCCAAAAGAACGGCTCACTTAATCTAAATTAAACTTAAATAACTCAACCCTATAAATTTACTAAAAACTTACCATAAACCGGTAATAGGTGACAACTCAACCCCCACAGTGACTACCCACCGCTCCTGGGTGCCCTGCCGCTGCCTTCCCGGACGGGTGGTCAAGCGGCCATAAGTCGATGGAGGTGAGTGCACCTAAACCACAACAAACTGTAAAACACTACAGTTTTCTCTACAATACGAAACTGCTGTTCTTTTCCGCCAATAAATAGCCAACGAAAACAGCCAACAACTTAGAGCCAAAGCACCACGTGCCACAATTTCCAACTACCAGGGCGGGAGGGTGGGAAACCAGATCACCAAGAGACTTAAGATGGCTTCACCTTCCCTATATATATCAAGCCCTCCCCTTAAAGAAGGCTGTACTTTCCTCACTGCTAGGTCCACCCCTCCCCAGATGTTTAACTCTTTTCTCTCCTATGCAGTCAATACTCTCTTCTAAACATCTTAGTGATATTTGGTGGACCCCTTTCTTTGAAAGTAAAGCATTCATAACCATAACCAGAAATAACGACACTGAGACTTGAATTTTGGCAGAAAATTGCTAGCTATTTATTTGTCCCTAACCATTAGGAAACCTGTAATAAAGAGATTAATTTAATATGCCGCTCCATCTGGCATATGGTGGCGGCCCAAAAGAACGGCTCACTTAATCTAAATTAAACTTAAATAACTCAACCCTATAAATTTACTAAAAACTTACCATAAACCGGTAATAGGTGACAACTCAACCCCCACAGTGACTACCCACCGCTCCTGGGTGCCCTGCCGCTGCCTTCCCGGACGGGTGGTCAAGCGGCCATAAGTCGATGGAGGTGAGTGCACCTAAACCACAACAAACTGTAAAACACTACAGTTTTCTCTACAATACGAAACTGCCGTTCTTTTCCGCCAACAGCGAAAGACTCATCCCCACAGTCTTTCGCACCGCCACCATAAACCTACCCTAACTCCTGCAAAGCGAAACCTAGATCCTCCAGAAAAAACATCATCCCCTCATCGGATAGATGTACTCCATCGCGCCGGAAAAGGTGGCTGTCTCTGAACCGTATCCTCGGGTGGCGAACCACCCTCCCACCGTGGGACAGCACCCACTTTGCCACCGCTCCGTTCACCTTTTTCCGGGCCTCATCAATCTGGCGACCATCCGCCACACCCCTCCAACACAATCTCGGCACCATCATTGAAAAAACCAACACACAATTGGTCCATTGCGCGGTCACACTTGCCAGATCCTGTATCATGGCCCACCGCAGCTCCAAGGATGTCCTCTTCCCCAAGTCGTTGCCACCTAGATGGACAACCAAAACTTTAGGGACTCCATGCTTGCTGGCCTGACTCACTAACCTACTCCTCAGCTCACCCCACATCATTCCGCGCCAGCCAAGCCATCTGACACCCTGTATTCCAAGCAATGCCTGAGACCCTTCCGAGGCCACAAACCTGGCCGCCCAGTAAATGTAAGAGTGGCCAACCACCCAAATGGTCAAATTGTCTTCAAACCATCCTGAAGGGAAAAAGAGGGGTAGAATTGATTACTAAGAGGCTTATTAATTGTTTATACTGAAGGATCTGCCAAAAAAGAAAACTTTAGGACTCGCTATTGTAGCAGCCACGGCCTAGCCGACTGCACCATGTTTCGTCGCCAATTTAGAAGTGCAATTAAAGACACAAAGGGGGAAGATCAAATAAAATTAAACGAAATGAAAACAGGGGGGAGGGGGGGTATAAAATGGGAAACACATGTAATAACTCAGCTGGAGGTGAAACGTAAAGACCTGCTGAGGGACTCTGATTAGACCAAATTAGCCGAATTATGGATTAGAATTCAGTCCGTCAAGTCAGGCAAAAAATCGCAAATAACTCCAGACCCCCGCTGCCGGCTCATGCCAGCAACGGCGAGTAGCTAATCCCTGAGTAGGAGAAAAAAGGGGGTAACACCAACAGACGCACAACACCATAAATTCAACAGAACTGTAACAACATGATATATTGCAATCTAAACAAAGCACCAAGCGCAAACCGACCTCTCATGTGACGGGGCGAATATATCGTCTATAACTTGCCGATTTCCATCGCCCCACCGCCTGTATTTCAGTTCTGGAGCAACCCGCCGCAGCAGCCGACATCGCTGCGCCTATGCGAAAGGAATGGGTACCGAAAGCAGTGGGTGGGAGGCCCAGGCCCGCCAACAGCGACTCAGCATCCATCGAAACTGGTATTTCGTGACTGGCAGCCCATCATAATGCAACAGCCAAGACCCCTCCTTAACGGGTCGCACCACCACGTATTGCATTGCCAGCCTCACCGGGCAAACGCTCTCCTCCAGCGCTGTAACCATTGTAACCCAGCGCCCTCTCCCCACTTGATCCGTTTTGGAGCGTCGTAACCTGCACAGCAAGGACCTCTCACCCACTACCACGTCCTCGACCAGCATTCGCGAATCTACTCTCTTGGAAGGCGCTACCAACTCAGAAACCCGAAAGGCTCCGTGGAAAGCCATTGAGAACGCCAAACTAAACAAAAGCGTCTCAAACCTGGACGACGCGACTCGCCCTACTGCCTTGATGACGGCCGGCAACAACGCCGCATCGATGGGCCGCCTCCTATCTGGTGGCGACGGCGCAACTCGCGCCCACCCTTTCATTGCTTTCCGCAGAACTTCGCTTTTTGTTACGTCAGGGACGCCTCGCAGCTTGCAGAAAAACGAAATGCCTGCTAAATACCGCGAAACCACTGCTCGTGACCTACCGGAGACGTAAAGCTGCCACATAAAAGAAAGCATCAGCCGATGCCTGCTCTTACCTTGATGCCGACGCCCCCGGACAAACTCCTCCCATTCACTCCAAGCTTGTCCGTACGCCTTGAGCGTGGCCGGCGCGATTGACCGCAACGCTAAACCCTCCAGTCCGGTCCGATCACCTGCCAAACATAACCGGGACAGTGAAAACCTTGTTCTTCGGCCTCAGGTGCCAAACCCCAAAATCTCTCCCACTGTCCACGCGACAACGCGTCTGCGATTTCGTTTTCCAACCCGGGCACGTGCTGCGCCCGGAACCATAGGTTCCTACGCAAGCAAGTCAAAAGCAATTGTCCAAGAACCCGTAGTACCACCAGCGATTTCGCCCTTTGGTTATTAATCGCATGCACCACGCCCAGATTATCGCACCTGAACACTATGCTGCGGTTAGCCAACCGATCGCCCCAAACTTCCAACGCTACCATAATGGGAAAAAGCTCCAGCAGCACCAGATCCCTTGTAAGACCCTCGCTATGCCAACTCGCCGGCCAAGATGCCGCACACCACGATCCCTCCAGAAAACAGCCGAATCCAGAGGAACCTGCAGCATCGGTAAAAAGCTGCAAACTCTCGCTGTCAACGGCTGGCGCTTGCCATATGCTCACCCCGTTGAAATCCTCCAGGAATGAAGCCCAGACGGCCAAATCCCTTTTTAACTCAGAGGACAATCGAACGAAATGATGCGCCTGGCACACCCCGCTGTTGCCCTTTCGAGCTTCCGGCAGAAAACCCTGCCCATCGGTATCACCCGACAAGCAAAGTTCAGCATGCCCAGCAAGGACTGAGCCTGCCGCAGCGTGACTTTACGCGAGCCGTTGAAACGGCCAATAGTTTCGCGGAGCTTTGACACTTTGTCCTGGGGCAGGCGACACTCTCCCGCCACGGTGTCAATTTCAATCCCCAAAAATGATAGACAGGAGGCCGGACCCTCCGTTTTATCCCTGGCTACCGGAACACCGAAGTGGTAAAAAAGGGCTCGTGTGCTAAACAGCAAGTCGCCGCATCTTGTGCCAGTAGCCGGCCCCGCGCACAGGAAATCATCGAGGTAATGCGCAACCCCGTGACCGCCTGACGCAGACTCCACGCACCAATGAAGAAAAGTGCTAAAGCGCTCGAAAAACGAGCATGAAACGGAACATCCCATCGGCAGACATTTGTCGATGAAATACTCCGCCCCAATCCGGAAACCCATAAAACGAAATGAGTCCGGATGCAATGGCAGCAATCTAAAAGCTGACTCAACATCAATCTCAGCCATGAGGGCCCCGCTCCCGTAGCTGCGGACCATCCCTAGCGCCTCGTCAAATGACTGATACACCACCGAGCTATGAGCCGGTGGTATTGCGTCGTTGACCGATGCCCCTGGCGGGTAAGAAAGATGCTGAATGAGCCGGAAGGCGCCCGGAGTCTTCTTTGGTACCACCCCAACCGGGGAGATGACCAAGTCATCCACCGGGGGTGACTTAAAAGGCCCCTCCATCCTGCCCAACCTGACCTCCTTATCTACTTTTTCCCGTAACACAGTCGGCAAGGCTCGGGCGGATTGAAGGTTCCTGTGCGCACGCACGGACACTTCGCTTGCAACAGGCAAGCGGAAACCGAACTTAAAACCGTCTAACAAAAACTTTGCATCCCTTTTATTAGGATAAAGACCCAACCATTTACCCATAGTTTCCAACTTAACTGGCGTTGGTGCTCTGCTGAGCGGTCCCGCTCGCGGCCTGCTTAGGGTAGGGTTGTTTCCCCCGATTGCCTTGTCGTCCCCCTTTGAAACAAGAGGAGGCTGGGTGGGTTCCACCGCACTGCTGGCAAGAGTGGCGAAAACGGCACTGTTTGCCAAATGAACATGTTCCGCTGTTAAAAGCGAGGCATTTCCCCCGAGGGGCAGACCGCCCGCCCGTGCGAACGGCCAATCCGCCTGTCTTGGCAAATCCCCCGTCCGCGCCCGGTCCCTGCGCTGACGACCCCCCGCGACGCCCCCCCGTTCCCTGTTTCTGGGTCTCTTCCTCCCGCTGGGATGCCCGGGTCACTTTGAGCCAGACCTCCACGTCTTTGAACCCAAAGTCCATGACCCGTAACCCGTCCTGCTTCTCCCGAAACTCTTGGTCATATCACCGCCATTCCGAGCCCGAGGATGTGCGCTGCATGTCGTGCACGAGATGAAGGTACCGGATGATATTCATGTGCTCTTCCGGCCTGTCCTCCAAATAGCAAGCCGCAAACACCCAAAATCCGGCCAGCCAGTTATCAAAAGACCTGAAAGCTTCTGCCCCCATGCCCTTCGTAGCGGCCGCCGCTTTGTAATCCTTTTTCATGGCCTTAGTCAAACCAAATAAGTCTACAAAGTCACCCCTACGTATCTTTTTGCGGCAGCTATCTCGCAGCCCCCGCATAACTGCGGTGTACTCGCAGCGCACTACCCCCGGCAGATCTCGCCTCTTCTTTGCCCTACGCTCCTCTTCACTAATTCGCCTGCGCCGCTTACGCCTCTTCTGCTGCTTTGCTGCCCTTTTGGCAAGTTTCTCGGCCTCCTTCCTTGCCCTAGCAGTACTATCAGCGTCGGACGCTTGCGACGCCAAAGAGGAGGATGAGGAGGAGGACGAAGAGCTACGCGAACTCGAGCTCGCGGTGGAACTTGATATAGACTGCACCAACTCACCGGATGCCGTCGACCTCTCCGACTCGGATTGCCCGTCGCCTTCATTCCAATCATCGTCCACCGCGAAGTCTGCCGAATCCCTTTCACCTTGGTCCTCTGTGGAAGACAAAACAAAAGAGGGCCCGGCCCGCGCATGCGGCGCACGCCGGGCACCCCGAGTGGAAAGCGCAGTGGCCGAGCTTCCCTGCCGCTCACGGTCTGATCCTAGCTCCAGCTCCGCCGCGGCAGCCCCCAGCTCCTGGCAGGCTCGTGCCACTCGCTGCGCCGCTGATGCCCTGACATTGCCTGACCCCCTGCGTCCCGCAGCTTGGCCGAAATCCGCCGTTGCCCTGGGGGAGGCCACTGCAGCTAATGGCCCAAGAGCCTGCACCACCGTGGCCAGCGCCGACGCTACGGCCCCAGGAGGATCCCATGCGGCACGACCCCCGGAAACGCCGCCCAAAGGACGACCGGTCCTCGGTTGGGCGCGAGCCCGCGCCCGCTGACCGCCCGACGCGCCCCGGGGGTCCCGCCCCTCATGCTCCAACCCGAAGGCAAGAGCCCCCCGGCTGGCCCAGTGGCTCTCCCTCTCCGATCCTTCCCCTTCCCTATCCAGGGAAGGAGAAGAATCCCCTGATCCTGGGGAGGACCTGCTGACGCTCGCAGCGGCCCGGGCCGCGGCCCTGCGGCCGCTGACCCATTCCCTGTCACCCCTCCTGCCGCGGGTCCCGCTGCGTCCTGCGGCGGTCACAGGGACCTGCTGCCCCCCCGCGCGTGCTTCCCCGCGTGTCACCTGACCAGCGGAGGGTGCACCCGCCTGTTGCTGGCGGCCACCCCTTGCCGGTCCTGCTGTGCCCCCATCATTTAATGCGCTGAACATGCGCCCAGCGCCGCCTCCCTGAGGCACACGCTGCACCCCCCTCAACCTGTCTCTCCCCCTGCCGAACTCCGGCATCCGGGGAGAAGAAGAGGTTGGTCTGTGCAATGCTGGCGCCACTGCGCGCGCACGTGCGCGGCCAGCGGCGCCCGGAGCGAGCGTGGGCGCGCGCGCACCTCGAGCGCGCGCCCCACGTCCTCCCGCCAACGGCCTCCCGGACTGTTCCTCCTCTCCGGCCGCCGCGCGAGGCTCCTGTATAGTCCCCGCGCGGCGACCGCCAGCTCCCTGAACTATCCTCTCCCCCCGCCCGGCCCGAACAGCCGACCGCGGCGGGGAAGGAGAGACTGTGCCTGCTGCAAACGGGCGCCCCCCGCGGCGCGCACGCGCGCGCCCGCGGGCGCCCGCGATGATCCCGGGCTCGGTGGCTCCCGGCGGGGACGGCCGCCGCCCGCCGACACTCGAGCGGCCTGCAGGGACCCCTGGTCCCCCACGCCGCCCTCGTCTGGCCGGAGTGCCCGACTCGGCACCCGGCGGCGAGTCCTCCCGGACCCCGCCAGCGCTGCCTGTGGGCGCATCTGATGAGGCCCTAGGGGACGGAGCCCCGTCCCCCACACCGCCCACCGCCGCCTCAGGGCCCGCTCGGCCGTCCGACCCACGGAACCGAGCCGGGGCCCTTAGCACGCGCCGGGGGCGAGCGGACATACCAGCAGCCACAATACTTTAGGTAGAATAAAATAGTAAGGGGCACCCTGGGATACTGGAGAGGAGAGTACAAAGAGAGGGGACAGTATATCCTAGTGACACGGCAAGAGTACCAATAACAAGATTTGCTGGCACTGCAGCACTCACCTAAACCAGATCAAACCAGATCACCAAGAGACTTAAGATGGCTTCACCTTCCCTATATATATCAAGCCCTCCCCTTAAAGAAGGCTGTACTTTCCTCACTGCTAGGTCCACCCCTCCCCAGATGTTTAACTCTTTTCTCTCCTATGCAGTCAATACTCTCTTCTTTTGATTTAACCATCTGTGCTGAAGCCTGGATATCACTAAAACCTGCACTGTTGGTGTGCCTTGAGGACCGCGGTTGGGAATGCCTGCCCTATATGGTTTTATCTGCATGCAAGTCTTTTTTTTTTTTTAAATCTGAAAATGTGTTGCCTTTTATAAAATGTATTTTGAGAAAGTATACACAATTGTTGTGTTTTTCTTAATAATCCCGCGTGGAAAGGGTTAAATTCGGCCTAGTGACCATTTATAATATGTTCCTTTCCTTTATGATTTAAACCCCTATTGGATGATGTTTTTAAACTGTATTATATTTTTATGATTTTTTCCCCAGCATGAATATAGTGGAACAAACCGCCTTTTTGAAGAAACACCATTGGAATTTTAGAATTCCTCCCTGGACTGATACACTCCAGCTTGAACTGCACCACCATTGCGTGAAAGGGATTACTGGTGCCTCACACACACCCTCCATTTGGAAAACAGCACGGTTGGCTCATGCACACAAACCGGAAGTCACTACACAGGAAATCCGATGACGTTATGTGAATTCCACAAATGGAATGCACGTCAGAAAACTGCTGCTTAAAGTGTTTTTCGCTTACATCCTAGAGGATACTGGGGTCCACATTAGTACCATGGAGTATAGACTGGTCCACTAGGAGCCATGGGCACTTTAAAAATTTGATAGTGTGGGCTGGCTCCTCCCTCTATGCCCCTCCTACCAGTCTCAGTTTAGAAAATGTGCCCGGAGGAAGTGGTCACGCTTAGGGAAGCTCCTGAAGAGTTTTCTGCATTTATTTTTCTGTTTGTTGTTTTCAGGCAGGTCTGGTTGGCACCAGACTGCCTGCTTTGTGGGACTTTAGGGGGGGACGGACGGCCCAACCCCCTTTAGGGTTAATGGTCCCGTTCCCCGCTGACAGGACACTGAGCTCTTGAGGGAACCATTCGCAAGCCCCACCACGGCGAGCGTACATTCCCGCAGCACGCCGCCACCCCTAACAGAGCCAGAAGTAAGAAGAGTGGTGAGTAGGAAGCCAGCGTCCCGGTTAGCGGGTCGCCGGCTGAAATGGCGGCATGAGGGAAGGAGCGCAGCGCTGACAGGCAGGCTGCGGCTCCAGGCTTCAGAGATATGCAGTGTGTATATGTGTTACGCTGTGAGGGGCGAGTTGAGGCCACAACTAGCAATACCCGCACTGGCAGTACAGCTTACAGGGGTTCTAACCCACTGTAAGCAAACCACATAACCTCAGCCAGTATAAAAACCCGGGAACACCACGCACCATAAAGGGGGCGGGGCTTCACTATGAGCAGATCCAGCGGCTCACCAGCTGCATTTTCCCTCTGCAGCTCTCACTGAACAGACTGGCAGAGAAGCGCAGCTCCTCCACAAGGACTCCAGATTACCTCAGCGGTACCAGGGGGTCATAGCAAGGGGGAGGGGGGGGGGAAAGGAGCAGTATAAGAGTACTGATACCCTATTAAAGGTACTTATTCTGCTACCCAGTCTAGGCTTAAGCCTTAGCAAGAAGGGTGCTGTGTGGCTGGCTCCATGATACTCTGTGTCTCCCTAGAAGGGCTCTGTGTGAGTTAACTGTGCTTAACCTTTTCTTGTGTGTGTGTGTGTGTGTGTGTGTGTGTGTGTGTGTGTGTGTGTGTGTGTGTCCTTTCACATTACAATGTCTAAGGAGTGTGTTTCATGCATGGTAGAGTGTTTTTCTTCCCCAGGGGGATCACTACAATGTACTCAGGATAGTACACATTCTCAAGCTAGTGGATCCAAACCAGCATGGTTGGATTCTCTACATATAAAGAGAACTAGAAAGGCGGTTGTTGAGTTGGGTGCACAATATCTATTTATTGGATTGATTTTCAAAATAAAACATAGCTTTTATTGCTTATATTAATATTAAGAGGGTCCTTGTGGTAGGACACATACAGCAAAATATAGAGGTTAAAAACATGACATATACAAACATATAAGTGATATAGAAAAAAAGATGTGTAAGACAGATTCTTAAAAAGTGGGGTCACCACAATAACTCCTGGAACAAGTATAATTATTTGTTTTTGTGTGAAACAGTAGCCACTCAAGATACAGACTGGATGGTATTTACCAGTCCTGGATATACTTAATGTCGTGTGGGGAAATTGAATATAGCCACAGTTAATAAGATATTATAATGGGACACTGCCTCTGGTGCGTGGGTACGGTAGAATATATGGAATAGTACAATTAGGACCTCTTTCCCACCTAGTAAAAACATGCAGGTGAGTTACTCTTGAATAGATAACATTGACTACATTGGCACTGATGGTTGAGACATGAAGGAAACTGTGCCACTGGTGCCCTATATTGCAATATACTGTGTATCTCCTTACGTACTGATTCTGAATGAATCAATAACACTAAGAATATAAGTGCTTGTCAAAAATTGACAGTAACAGGTTTTAGGGTGCTCACACAATATTAATGTGTCTTGAGAATAAGGTGTAAAGATTAATTAATTACTGTCTGTGTGGATATTAAACATCCCCCTTATGATGAATCCAAGGTAATCAAAGTTGTACCCCGTATATTAATAGAGTCAGTTGAGAGATGTAATTAGATACTACAGTTATGGCTGTTTATAAATGTAGGGATCAGTAGGGATCAGTGTAAAAGGGTGTAGGGAGCAGCGCTGGTGGGTAGGTAGCAGTGCGGGAGGGTGTAGGTAGCGGCGCGGAAGGGAGGGAGGGTGTAGGTAACGGTGTGGGAAGGTTTAGGTAGCTGGGTGGGAGGATGTAGGTAGTGGTGCGGGAGGATGTAGGTAGCTGGGCGGGAGGATGTAGGTAGCAGTGCGGGAGGGTGTAGGTAGCTGGGCGGGAGGATGTAGGTAGCGGTGCGGGAGGGTGTAGATAGCGGTGCGGGAGGATGTAGGTAGCGGTGCGGGAGGGTGTAGGTAGCGGTGCGGGAGGGTGTAGGTAGCGGTGTGGGAGGGTGTAGGTAGCGGGGAGGGTTGGTAGCGGTGCGGGAGGGAGGGAGGCTGTTAGAGAGATTACTGCACGGAGGGAGGGTGTAGGTAGCGGCGCGGGAGGGAGGCTGTTAGCACTGCACGGAGGGAGGGTGGATGTAAGTAATACCACTTACTATTAGGTGGGCGGCAGCCATGGACACACTGAACGCGACGGCATTTCATGAAGCGCCGGCCGCCAGCCAACCAGAGTTGGTGGACCGGCAGCCAATCAGGGAAGCGGCCGCAGCAGTCGCTCCTGATTGGTTGCCGCTGCTGCGGAAGCTTCCTGATTAGCTGCCGGTCCGCCAGCTCTGATTGGCTGGCGGCCGGCGCTACATTTGAAGTGCCGCCGCGTTCGGCGTTTATCTATGGCTGCTGCCCGCCTAATAGTAAGTAATATTACTTACACACCCACCCTCCCGCACATGCGCAATGTAATCCCGTGAACCCCGGGATTGGATGCTCCAATCCCGGGATTCAAATCCCGGCATTTTTGGGCCCAAATCCCGGTATCCCGCCGATCCCGATCCTGGGATTGGCCTCCCTAATTCCAACCTTTTTGTGGTACCGAAACCGGACGGTTCGGTAAGGCCCGTTTTAAACCTCAAGTCGTTGAATTTACCGGTGTTCAAGTTCAAGATGGAGTCTTTGAGATCGGTGATCTCCGGTCTGGAAGAGGGGGAATTCTTGATGTCTCTGGATATCAAGGATGCGTACCTTCATATTCCGATTTGGCCGTCTCATCAGGCTTCTCTAAGGTTTGCATTACAGGCCTGTCACTACCGGTTCCAGGCCCTGCCGTTAGGCCTATCTACGGCACCAAGGGTGTTTACCAAGGTTATGGCAGAGATGATGTTCCTCCTCTGCAAACAAGGAGTGAACATAATACCGTACCTTGATGATCTGTTGATTAAAGCACCATCCAGGGAGAGGTTGTTGGACAACATTGCCCTCTCAACCCGACTACTCCAGGATCACGGGTGGATTCTGAACCTACCAAAATACGGAGGCACAGAAGGTATTTCGTCCATTAGACAAGGCATTGGTAATCCAAATGATGGTATGGGATGTTCTAAAACCAACCAGGATATCGGTGCATCTATGCATTCGCCTCCTGGGGAAGATGGAAATCTCTTACGAGGCACTACAATATGGAAGGTTTCATGCAAGGCCCTTCCAGCTGGATCTGTTGGACAAATGGTCCGGATCGCATCTTCACATGCACCAGAGGATCCATCTGTTGCCAAAAGCAAGGATTTCTCTTCTGTGGTGGCTTCAGACTTCTCACCTGACCGAGGGCCGAAGGGTCGGGATTCAAAATTGGATTCTGCTAACCACAGACGCAAGCCTCAGAGGTTGGGGAGCAGTCACCCAGAGGGAACAGTTCCAGGGAAAATGGTCAAGTCAGGAAACCATCCTTCCAATCAACTTTCTGGAACTAAGGGCCATATACAATGCCCTTCTACAGGCATCACATCTTCTTCAAGATCACGCCATTCAGGTAGGAACGAAGAGCAGAGCAGCAATGTCAGTGGTGTCAAGGATTCTCCTCTGGGCGGAAAGACACGCCGTGGCATTGTCAGCAATCTTCATCCCAGGAGTAGACAACTGGGAAGCAGACTTCCTCAGCAGACTTGACCTCCACCCACGAGAGTGGGGCCTTCACCCAGAAGTGTTCAGGTGCTTGACACGTCGGTGGGGAATGCCACAAATCGACATGATGGCATCTCATCTCAACAAGAAGCTCATGTGGTATTGTTTCGTGTCGAGAGACCCACAAGCAGTGGCGGTGGATGCCCCGGTGACTCCTTGGGTCTACCAAATGGTGTACATGTTTGCACCACTTCCATTGATCCCAAAAATTCTCAAAAGAATAAAAAGGGAAAAGGTTCAAGCAATTCTCATTGCTCCGGACTGGCCAAGGGCCTGGTACGCGGATCTACTGGAGATGCTCCTAGAGCATCCGTGGCCTCTACCTCTTCGTGAGGATCTTCTACAACAGGGGCCAAGCATCTATCAAGACTTACCATGGCTACATTTGACGGCATGCAGGTTGAGCGTCAAATCCTAGCTCGGAAAAGGGATCCCGGATAGGGTTATTCCAACCTTGATCCAAGCCAGAAAAGGGGTAACGTCTAAACATTACCACCGTATTTGGAAAAAATATGTCTCTTGGTGTGAGAACAGGAAATTTCCTGTGGTGGAATTTCAACTGGGATATTTTCTCCTTTTTCTGCAGTCAGGTGTGGATGTGGGCCTATGTTTGGGCTCCATAAAGGTCCAGATTTCGACCTTATACATTTTCTTCCAGAAACAACTGGCTTCTCTCCCTGAGGTTCAGACATTTTTGAAGGGGGTTCTGCACATCCAACCGCCCTTTGTGCCTCCTACGGCACCTTAGGATCTCAACGTGGTGTTGTGGTTCCTCCAATCGGAATGGTTTGAGTCTTTACAGGACGTTGACGTAAAGTTTCTTACGAGGAAGACCATCACACTGTTGGCCTTGGCTTCAGCAAGACGTGTGTCGGAGCTGGGGGCGTTGTCTCACAAGAGCCCCTATTAGATTTTTCATGAAGATAGAGCTGAACTTAGAACTCGTCAGCAATTTCTTCCTAAGGTGGTGTCTACATTTCATATTAACCAACCTATTGTTGTTCCAGTGGTTTCCGACACCTCTATGACTTTAAGGTCCTTGGATGTTGTAAGGGCTTTGAAGATCTATGTGCAGCGGACAGCTCGTCACAGAAAATCTGACTCGCTGTTTGTTCTCTATGATCCAAATAAGATTGGGTGTCCTGCTTCAAAGCAGTCTATTGCTCGCTGGATCAGGCTTACTATCCAGCATGCTTATTCTACGACAAGCCTGCCGGTTCCAAGATCTGTACAGGCCCACTCTACAATGTTGGTGGGTTCTTCCTGGGCGGCTGCCTGGGATGTCTCAGCTTTACAGCTCTGCCGAGCAGCTACTTGGTCAGGTTCGAACACGTTTGCTAAGTTCTACAAGTTCGATACTTTGGCTTCAGTTTGATAAATCAGTTCTGCAGGAACATCATGCACTCTCCCACCCAGTTTGGGAGTTTTGGTACATCCCCATGGTACTAATGTGGACCCCAGTATCCTCTAGGACACAAGAGAAAATAGGATTTTAATTACCTAGCGGTAAATCCTTTCTCGTAGTCCGTAGAGGATGCTGGGCGACCGCCCAGTGCTTTGTTTCTTCCTGAACTGTTACTTGGTTAAGTATTGTTGGTTCAGCTGTTTTAAAGTTTGGTTAGCTTGGCTTTCCTCTAGTTTGGGTGTGCTGGTTTGGAATTTCACCACTATCTTTTCTGTCCTCTCAAAGTATGTCCGTCTCCTCGGGCACAGTTTCCTAGACTGAGTCTGGTGGGAGGGGCATAGAGGGAGGAGCCAGCCCACACTATCAAATTCTTAAAGTGCCCATGGCTCCTAGTGGACCTGTCTATACCCCATGGTACTAATGTGGACCCCATTATCCTCTGCTGACTACGAGAAAAGGATTTACTGGTA
The DNA here is from genome assembly GCF_028390025.1 of Pseudophryne corroboree. Classification (NCBI taxonomy): domain Eukaryota; kingdom Metazoa; phylum Chordata; class Amphibia; order Anura; family Myobatrachidae; genus Pseudophryne; species Pseudophryne corroboree. The sequence goes on along the minus strand of NC_086445.1, from coordinate 678,885,384 downwards.
GGTAATTAAAATCCTATTTTTACTCTCTTCTTTATAGTATTTTCTCTAACATCCTAGGGGATACTGGGATGGTCTTAGTACCATGGGGTATAGATGGGGTCCATTGGAGCCTTGGCACTTTAAAATTCTTCAGTGTGTGCTGTCTCCTCTTCTTTATGCCCATCCTGCAGACTCAGTTTAGAAAAATGTGCCCAAGGAGCCGGGTGCATTCACTGGAGCTCCAGAGAGTTTTCTTCAAAAACTGTATTTTAGTTTGCTATTTTCCGGCAACACTGGTTGGCACCAGTTTGCCTGCATCGTGGGACTTATGGGGGGACCGGTACCAACCTCTTGAAGGGTTAATGGTTTGGGTACCCACTGACAAGATGCTGGCTCCTGAGGTGCTGTTTTACTCGCCTGCAGGGTGAACATGCACTCCAACAGCACGCCGCCACCCCTAACAGAGCTGAAGATGCTGGTTGGTGAGTACAGATGACAGCATAAGGGCGCAGCGGGCACTCGGCACTGCGGAGCTGCGGTGCCCGCTGCATATAGCCCCACTGGCACTGACACAGTAAAGGGGTTTTAACCCCGTTTTCTGTGAGTTTGTTACAATTGCCAGTATAAATTAATACAGGGACACTGCACACCATTAAAGGGGCGGGGCTTCATGGAGAGAAATACCAGCGGCTCAGGGTGCCATTTGCTGCTGCATCACAGTCCAGGCTGCATGCAGGGAAGTGCTGCTCCTCCATGGACCCTCTAAAGCACCTTGAACTGGTACCAAGGGGGGTTGTAGTAGGGGGGGGAGCAATATACTGTCTGTTTATAGCTAGTTACCTTATCTAAGGTTCTAGTTACTGCCCGGCAAAGCACTGCTTTAGCTTTTGAGGCAAGAGTGTGCTGGTTTCTCCCTCTCTGTCTCACTCCATCCAGGCTCTCTGGGTTAGTGTGTTATTTCACTGCTCCAGTCAGGCAAGAAAATTGTATGTCAGTCTTGTAGCAGAAAGTTTTCCCCTACTCCAGGGGGGGTCTCAGTGCAGTCGCCCTTCTCAGGGAAACAACACACAGGAACCAGAATGGCTGGATGCTATTAAGGGGATGATTTCTAACATATCACCTGAACTGGCTACTGCCAGGCAGGAAAGACAAGTGTTTAAAAAATCTATGGATGATTTTCTGGTTCACACTTCAGACCTCAGACCTGCTTCTCAACCCCCCCTGCCAGTTTCAGAGAAACGCACACTGCCCCATGTGCTCCAATCTGACTCTGATGAAAAGTTGCAATAAATGGTGACAAACTGCTCTAATCAAGCTGGTAACAATCCTCAGGTGCTGCGGGAGAGGGTTACTCTAGACAAGAAAAACAAAAGGGATTTTTCCCACGCACTCTGCTGGCTGTTAGTAAGAAGAACTATATACTATGTAATAGAAAATGTAGAGCTCTTCGTTACATATGTTTTGCAAAAGATATGTTAAGCCTCCAGGCCACTTCACGGCTGCTCTATTACTGGAGGTCCCTAACTAAGCATAAGTCCAGGGCTTGGACCCCACAAAGTCGGCTCAGGCCCGACCACCCTAGGGCAGCACACCATTGAAATACTAAAGTGTTAATATGTGTTAAGAAAGAAGCAGAAGCTATGGGTTAGAAAGTGCTACAGAAATAAGGGTGTTAATAAAATACTCAAAAGAGTAATATTAGTGAAAAAATAGGAGTGTTACATAAGTGCTAAATAAATAATATGGCGTGCTGCCCCAAGGTAGCCCAGTCACACCAGACCTGAGGGGTACCACTCCCCAAACTCACACACAGCATAATAATAATAATAATAATAATAATCACCACTATGGGTCATACAATTGCTTAATGTACGGCCACATGATAATGGCACATACAAAACATATCCAGATTGAGAGCTAGCTTACCTGGAGGCACCCCTGTATACTTCAAATGGCAATACAGGATCCAGCATGCCCTCCTAATGCTGGCTCCATCTATGCCTCACTGAACTGCAATACATGGTGGCAAACTGCTCTAATCAAGCTGGTAACAATCCTCAGGTGCTGCGGGAGAGGGTTACTCTAGATAAGAAAAACAAAAGGGATTTTTCCCACGCACTCTGCTGGCTGTTAGTAAGAAGAACTATATACTATGTAATAGAAAATGTAGAGCTCTTCGTTACATATGTTTTGCAAAAGATATGATAAGCCTCCAGGCCACTTCACGGCTGCTCTATTACTGGAGGTCCTTAACTAAGCATAAGTCCAGGGCTTGGACCCCACAAAGTCGGCTCAGGCCCGACCACCCTAGGGCAGCACACCACTGAAATACTAAAGTGTTAATATGTGTTAAGAAAGAAGCAGAAGCTATGGGTTAGAAAGTGCTACAGAAATAAGGGTGTTAATAAAATACTCAAAAGAGTAATATTAGTGAAAAAATAGGAGTGTTACATAAGTGCTAAATAAATAATATGGCGTGCTGCCCCAAGGTAGCCCAGTCACACCAGACCTGAGGGGTACCACTCCCCAAACTCACACACAGCATAATAATAATAATAATAATAATAATAATAATCACTATGGGTCATACAATTGCTTAATGTACGGCCACATGATAATGGCACATACACAACATATCCAGATTGAGAGCTAGCTTACCTGGAGGCACCCCTGTATCCTTCAAATGGCACCACAGGATCCAGCATGCCCTCCTAATGCTTGCTCCATCTATGCCTCACTGAACTGCAATAAATGGTGGCAAACTGCTCTAATCAAGCTGGTAACAATCCTCAGGTGCTGCGGGAGAGGGTTACTCTAGACAAGAAAAACAAAAGGGATTTTTCCCACGCACTCTGCTGGCTGTTAGTAAGAAGAACTATATACTATGTAATAGAAAATGTAGAGCTCTTCGTTGAAGCTACTCAGAAACTGCTAAGTAGTTTGTAATCGCAATATTGCGAATACATCGTTCGCAATTTTAAGAAGCTAAGATTCACTCCCAGTAGGCGGCGGCTTAGCGTGTGTAACTCTGCTAAAATCGCCTTGCGAGCGAACAACTCGGAATGAGGGCCAGTATACAGTTCTTCTTACTAACAGCCAGCAGAGTGCGTGGGAAAAATCCCTTTTGTTTTTCTTGTCTGATGAAAAGTTGCCAGATTTGGAGGAGGGGGAAGTGGAGCTTGATAATGGAGACAGTACTCTGTCTCAGGGTGTGGAAGCCCTAATATAGTCTATTAGCCAGGTCCTGAAAATCCCTGATAAGGAGACAGATGAGGAGTAATTTTTTTTATGTGAAACCTAAGTCTACTGCTACCTTACCTGGTTCAAAAGAATTAAACACACTTTCTAAAGAAATGTGGGTTAATCCTGACATGAAATTTCAAACCCCTAAGTGGTTGCTAACTTCCTTTCCATTTTCCCCTTAGGATAGGAAAGTGTGGGAGAATCCTCCTTCTGTGGAAACCTCAGTATCCAGGCTGTCACGTAAAATTGTACTGCTTGTACCTGGAGCTATCTCCTTAAAGGACCCTGCCGATCGTAAGATTGAAACTGCGCTCAAATCCATTTACATTGCAGTGGGAGTTGCACACAGACCCACCATTACTTGTGGTTGGATTGCAAGGACCATTGTTAAATGGACTGGTAACGTAGTTGAGGGTTTTGATACCATGCCTCAGGATGAGCTTCTCACACTCCTGCGACACATTCAGGATTCCGCTAACTTTATGAGTGAGGCTATAAAGGAGATTGGCCTGATCAATTCATGCTCCTTGGCTATAGCTGTGTCGGCTCGCAGGGCACTGTGGCTGCGACAGTGGAGAGTGGACGCTGATTCCACAAGTGGATTTTACAAGCAACGGCAGGTAAGTCCACCCATCTGCCGTTTGCGGCTGCTCCGGCTAGACATGCTAACCCCGGCCCCTCTCTTCAGTCCTTTCTTGTTGCCAGATTTAGGGGCAGGGCCAGAGGTGCCTCTAATGCAGCTAGAGGAAATTGAGGTAAACCACGCAGACCAGCGGCCGCTGGATCACTGGAACAGTCTTCAGGCTCTTCCTCAACAAAGCCCTCCGCATGATGGTTGGCCCCAGCTGCAGGGGGACTTTCTGGTGGGTGCTCACCTCCAATATTTCAGACACATTTGGGCGGAGTCCTGCCGGGACCCTTGGATGAGAGACCTAATCTCCCAAGGATACCGGTTCAGACACTCCCTCCTCCTAGATTCTTTAAGTCGGTCTTACCAGCTTAACCTGTGTCATAGTAACATAGTAACATAGTATCTAAGTTTGAAAAAAGACAATTTGTCCATCGAGTTCAACCTGTTTGTGGTCTCCTATGCAGTTTTATTTTAGGACTAGTTATTTTTATTTTAGCACTAATTATATTAACTATAATGCTTGTCTAGCACCATATCACTGAATATCTTTATCCAATAGGAATTTATCTAACCCATTCTTAAAGGTGTTAACTGAGTCTGCTGTTACTACTCTCTCAGGCAGGGAATTCCAAACACGTATTGTCCTTACTGTGAAAAAACCTTTTCGCCTCATTGTGCGGAAACTCCTCTCCTCTAACCTAAAAACAGGTCCCTCGCAAGTTCTGTGTATTGTCCCCTTATATATTTGTAGATGTTGATCATGTCCCCTCTTAGTCTCCTCTTTTCCAATGTAAACATGCCTAGCCTTGCAAGCCTTTACTCGTATTCCAGCGTCTCCATGCCCTTAATTAGTTTGGTCGCCCGCCTCTGAACCTTTTCTAGCTGCAGGATATCATTTTTTTAGTATGGTGCCCAAAATTGCACACAGTATTCAAGATGTGGCCTCACTAGTGATTTATATAATGGGAGTATAACACTCTCGTCCCTTGCATCAATTCCCCATTTTATGCATGCTAATATCTTATTAGCCTTTTTTGCTGCAATCCTACTTTGGGTTATGCTGCTTAGTTCGTTATCTATGTGAACAGCTAAGTCTTTTTCCAGTACAGAATCCCCTAATATTACTCCATTTAGTATGTAGGTGTTATTTTTGGTCTTGCTACCACAGTGCATTACATTACACTTGTCTGTATTGAATCTCATTCTCCATTTTGCTGCCCATGCTTCTAGTTTAACTAAGTTGTTCTCAAAAGACTCAGCATCCCCCTCCATATTTATAACCTTACACAATTTGGTATTGTCAACAAAAATTGACACCATGCTCTCTAGACCTACTGTTAGGTCATGTCAAGAGTTACCTTGCAAGAAGCCATCCAAAAACTGCTGTGTTCCAGTTCCACCTCTACTCCAAAACAAGGAATTTTATTCCAGCCGGCTGGTTCGGTGCGGCCAATCTTGAACCTCAAATCTCTAAACTCGTACCTACGGGTGTTCAAGTTAAAAATGGAATCTCCAAGAGCGGTGATTTCTGGCCTGGAAAAAGTGGAATTCCTGGTATCCCTGGATATCAAGGATGCGTACCTTCACATTCCGATATGGCCACCTCATCAGGCTTACCTCAGATTTGCTCTGCAGGACAACCACTTCCAGTTTCAGGCCCTTGCCTTTTGGTCTCTCCACAGCACAGAGGGTGTTCAGGAAGGTGATGGCAGAGATGTTGTTACAACTCTGCGTGATGAGAGTGAACATCATCCTGTACTTAAACGAGCTCTTCATAAAAGCTGTGTCCAGGGCTCGGAGAGCATCAACCTGACTATGCGGCTCCTCACAACTCACTGGTGGATTCTCAATCTGCAAAAGTCACACCTGGAACCTTCGCAGTGGCTTCAGTTCCTGGGGATAATACTGGACATGGTATCTCAAAAAGTGTTCCTTCCTGTGGACAAGGCCTTAACAATTCAGTCTATGGTTTGCTTCTGCTGAAACCACTAAAAATATCGGTGCATCTTTGCATTCGCCTACTGGGCAAGATGGTGGCCTCCTACGAGACAATTCAGTATGGAAGATTACACGGCCGTCCGTTCCAGCTGGATCTGCTGGACAAATGGTCAGGGTCTTAAATGCACATGCACCAGAGAATATCTCTTTCACCAAAAGCACGGATTTCCCTATTATGGTGGCTGCAGATCTCCCACCTAGTGGAAGGTTGACACTTTGCAATTCAGGCTTGAATTCTGTTGACAACGGATGCGAGCCTCCACGGTTGGGGTGCTGTGTCCCAGGGGGCTCATTTTCAGGGAAGGTGGCTGCCTTGGGAAGCTTCCCTTCCGATAAACGTTCTGGAACTCAGGGCGATTTGCAATGCCCTTCTACAGGCCTCTTCTCTCCTTCAACACCAGGCCATACAGGTCCAGTCGGACAACGCCATGGCGGTGGCCTACATAAACCAACAGGGAGGAACAAAAAGCAGGGCCGCAATGCAAGAGGTGTCCTGGATACTCCTCTGGGCGGAACGCAATGCCTGGGCCATGTCGGCCATATTTATTCCAGGAGTGGACAATTGGGAAGCAGACTTCCTCAGCAAACATGATCTGCACCCAGGGGAATGGGGCCTTCACCCGCAAGTGTTTCAGCTGTTGGTTCAAAGGTGGGGCTGCCCACTTATAGACATGATGGCTTCTCAGCTCAACAAAAAGCTGCATCGCTACTGTTCCAGGATGAGGGATCCACAGGCTGCAGCGGTGGATGCTCTACTGCCGCCTTGGGCTTACCAGTTGATCTAATTGTTTCCTCCAATTCCTCTCATTCCCAGAGTTCTAAAAAGACTAAAAAGGGAAAGAGTTCAGGCAATTCTGATTGCCCTGCATTGGCCACGCAGGGCATGGTATGTGGACCTCCTAGCCATGTCCCTCGATAAGCCCTGGCCTCTGCCACTTCAGGAAGATCTTCTTCTGCAAGGGCTGTTCGTCTACCACGACATACCATGGCTATGTTTGACGGCATGGAAGTTGAAAGGGAGATTTTAGCCAGAAAAGGGATTCCTGGAAAGTTTATCTCAACTATGGTCCAAGCCAGGAAGATGGTCACGTTGAAGCATTACCATCGCATATGGAAAAAATATGTCTCTCTTGTCGTGAGGGTCGGCAGTATTCTACTGTAGATTTTCATCTTGGATGTTTCTTGCAATACTTGCAGATGGGAGTGGATTTGGGCCTGTGCTTAGGCTCCATTAAAGTCCAGATTTTGGCCTTGTCTATCTTCATTCAGAGGCAGTTGGCTGTTATTCTGGAAGTCCAGACATTCTTGAAGGGAGTCCTACATATTCAACCTCCCTTTGTGCCTCCCACGGCTCCGTGGGATCTCAATTTGGTTCTAACTTTTCTCCAATCAGACTGGTTTGAACCTTTGCACAGGGTGGATATGAAATATTTGACTTGGAAGGCTGTCATGTTGTTGGCCTTGGCCTCAGCGAGGCGTGTTTCGAAATTGGGGGCCTTATCCTGTAAGAGCCCTTATCTGGTGTTTCACGAGGATAGAGCGGAGCTCAGTACTCGTCCGCAATTTTTGCCTAAGGTGGTCTCGGCGTTCCACATCAATCAACCGATAGTTGTTCCTGTGGTATCTGACACATCTGCTACGCCAAAGTCCCTGGATGTGGTTCTAGCTTTGAAGATTTAGGTCAAGAGAATGGCTCGTCACAGGAAATCTGACTCGCTTTTTATTCTCTATGACGGTACGAAGATTGGTTGTCCTGCTTCAAAGCTCGTTGGATCCACTTTACTATCCAGCAAGCTTACTCTTCAGCAGCCTTGCTGCTGCCGAGTTCTATTGAGGCCCTCTCCACAATGTCGGTGGGTTGTTCCTGGGCGGCTCCCTATGGTGTCTCGGCTTTGCAGTTATGCCGAGCAGCTACTTGGTCAGGTTCGAACACGTTTGTTAAGTTCTACAAGTTTGATACCTTGGCTACAGAGAACCTTCTGTTTGGTCATTCAGTTTTGCAGGGGTCACAGCACTCTCCCACCCGATCAGGGAGCTTTGTGACTTCCCCATGGTACTAAGACCATCCCAGTATCCCCTAGGATGTTAGAGAAAATAGGAACTTAATACCTACCGGTAATTCCTTTTCTCGTAGTCTGTAGGGGATACTGGGCGCCCACCTCTGTGCTTCGTTATTTTCCTGCAAGCATTGTTCTTGTGTGTTTCTTGGTTGGGTCTACTGTTGCTGCCCCTAGTTTCCTGTTGTGGTTAGCGTTTCAATCCTCTTGTTGTGTTGTGTTGGTTTTTACTCACCATTTCCTTATCTGTTTTCCTCCTCTCACAGTATGTCCGGTTCCTCGGGCACAGTTTTCTTAGACTGAGTATGCAGGAGGGGCATAGAGGGGAGGAGCCAGCACACTGAAGAATTTTAAAGTGCCAAGGCTCCAATGGACCCCATCTATACCCCATGGTACTAAGACCATCCCAGTATCCCCTACAGACTACCAGAAAATGAATTACCGGTAGGTATTAAATTCCTATTTTTTGCTGTATCATTTGATATACTGTAAGGCTTCTCTGATATATACATGGTTATACATGGTCGAGTCACATTATTATGACCACCAGCTAATAGCCAGAGTAACTGCTGTGTGTGTGCAGCACGGAGAGCAGCTGGACTGGCTGAACTGTCATTTTAGACACACATCTGGTAGCCTTAGGTTCATTTTGATGGTGAGCTGCTCTACTGTAGCGTGTCAGTCGGCCTCATGCACCTTTATAGCCGACATTCACCTATCACATCAATGACATGTGGTGCTCCGCAGTTTCCAAGACGGTTATTTGCTATGGTGCCATTTGTCCAGTCACGATACACCTTCACCACAGCAGCATGCGAACAGTTAACAAACTGTTGTTTCATGAATACAGCCACATTGGCCTGGAAGCCGATAATCATCGATTTTTGCAACTTGGATAAATCACCCCTTTTACCCATGACAGCAATGAGTTATATGTGTGCAAATGGCCTATTGTACACCTTATATACCCTCTAAGCCAGCACATGACATGTAACATACTTCATGGTCTCACTCCACAGAGACAGCACTGACTAAAGTAGTGAATGATCTATTCACTCCTAAGTCCAAAAGTCATTACTCACTTCTTAATCTTCTGGATCTCTTTGCTGCTTTTGACACTGTTGACTATTCTCTTCTCATACAAACACTACAATCCCTAGGTCTTCAAGACAAAGCCCTCCCTTGATTCCTATCCTACCTAGCTAATCGCTCCCTCAGTGTCTGCTTCTCTGGATCCATCTTCTCTTCGCTACCTCTTTCAGTTGGAGTACTGTAAGGCTCAGTCTTAGGTCCTCTGCTTTTTTCAATCTATACCTCATATTTTGGTAAACTAATCACCTCTTTTGGATTTCAGTATCATCTGTATGCAGATGATACTCAAATATACCTATCCTCCCCTGATTTGTCACCAGCTGTATTGGTCCGTGATACTGAGGGACAAATGTAATAGAGTGAGAGTTTCAAAAAGTGAGAGATTTGGTAAGGTTTTGCAGTTTTTTTTAAAGTGGCAATCATTTACACAGCAAGATCAACCTGGTTTTGCAATGTAAATGATTGCCACTTTAAAAAAAAACTGAAGAACCTTACCAAATCTCTCGCTTTCTGAAACTCTCATTCTATTACATTTGGCCCTGAATGTCTTTTTGCCGTTTCATCTTGGATGTCATCTCGCCACCTCAAACTTAATATTTTTAAAACAGAGTTAATTATATTTCCACCGGCCAATAGTAGTTACCAACCTGATATCACTGTTGAGAACTCAACCATCAATCCTGCCCCACAAGCTTGCTACTTAGGTGTCATACTTGACTCAGACCTGTCCTTTGTTGCCCACATTCAATCAGTTTCAAAATCATGTTACATGCATCTAAAAAATATATCCAAAATACGACCATACCTTGCACATGACACCCTGAAAACTCTAATCTATGCTTTCATTATCTCCCGCATTGATTATTGCAGTAGTCTTCTTACTGATCTTACCAAAATGATACTCTCACTATTACAATAATGTCTGAATTCAGCTGCAAGGCTAATCTGCCTCGCTAGACGTTCATCGGCTGCAGTTCCACTCTGTTAGTGCCTCCATTGGTTACCTATATTCTACTGTATTCAATATCAAATATTTTTAATCACACACAAAGCCATTAACCAAACTACACTAATACGCATCTCTTCACTTATCTCAAAATATCTCCCGACCCGCTCTTTCTGCTCTTCACAAGATCCACGTCTCTCATCCACTCTTATTACTTGCTCCCTTGCACGATTGCAGGACTTTCTTCGGGCTGCAACCACTCTGTGGAATGCCCTACCACGTACAATAGGACTCTCCTCTAGTCTCCAAACCTTCAAGCGTTACCTGAAAACTCACCTCTTCAGACTAGCTTATCACATTCCAGAAACGCTCACTCAAACTTCATAAGCTTTCCTATCCAATTATACTGTACAGTCCACACATATCCTCCACATATTTTCTTTTTCTTCACTTTCTCTTCCTTCTGGCTCTGGTTCATCATTGCTGTGATGTGATTTCATGCCGCCTACCTAGAACCTTTGCAATCTGGTGGACAACCATGCAATAGATAGACTGATACACAAGGATAGGTGCTATTTCCCTGATTGTAAGCTTGCGAGCAGGGCCTTCCTACCCCTATGACTGTTTGTTATTACCCAGATTTGTTTTATCATTGTGTCCAATTGTAAAGCACAACGGAATTTGCTGAGCTATTTAAGAAACTGTTAATAAATAATACATAAATAAATAGTGGGCTACGCACTGCCGACATCATATGTAGGAGAGGGTCACAATAATGTGACTCAACCGTGTATATAATATGTACAAATATTTTAGTATATAAATGGGATGATAGTAATGATATGAACCCCATCCCCAAAGTAACAAATAAGGGGGAGGTATAAGCGGTATAAAAAATTTCCCCCAGGGAGCACCAAGATACACTTTGATAAAGACCCTGCTGTCAAAATGCGTTGGAATTTTATGAGGGATTGCTATAGTTGAGGACCCTGTGCAGGATGCCCCTGTTCCAGAGAACAGTTCTAGCACCTGGGAAAGAACCTCTAAAACTCTCATGCTGCTACATGTGCCTTCTCATAGGCCCAAAATGTTACAAAGTAACCAATTTTATAGTGTTTTTGATATTTTTAATGTATTCATGTTTTACCCAATAAATTGATGTAATACTGCACCAGGAGGACCTACTTTTGTTTTTGAGGTGAATTTCCACTCTAGGGGGTATATTTACTAAGGTCCCAATTTTGACCGATTTGGTGTTTTTTCTTCAAAGTGTCATCTCGGCAGTGATGAGGGCATTCGTATTTTTTTGGAAGTCAAAGAAAAAAATTACGAATGAATACACCATCGGTCAAATGCGCCTGTTATTTTATACAACTCGGTAATTTACTAAAAATTCTAATTCACAAACACTGCCGGCAATAGCCAAACACTGCCGCGAAAAAATACAATTCGTAAAAAAAAGCAGTTTTAAAATAGACCTGCTTTTTTTTTTACCGTGTTCTGATAGGCATGCACGGATCCGTGAGATCCGTGCATGTTTATCAGTGGGAAGGGGTGTGAACGGGTTAAAAATCTGAAAAAAAAATTGCGTGGGCTCCCCCCTCCTAAGCATAATCAGCCTCGGGCTCTTGGGCCGGTTCTGGTTGTAAAAATATGGGGAAAAAATTGACTGGGGATCCCCCATATTTTAGCAACCAGCACCGGGCTCTGCGCCTAGTCCTGGTGCCAAAAATACGGGGACAAAAAGCGTAGGTGTCCCCCGTATTTTTAACACCAGCACCGGGCTCCACTAGTCAGAGAGATAATGCCACAGTCGGGGGACACTTTTATATAGGTCCCTGCGGCCCTGGCATTAAATCACTAACTAGTCACCCCTGGCCGGGGTACCCTGGAGGAGTGGGGACCCCTTAAATCAAGGGTCCCCCCTCCAGCCACCCAAGGGCCAGGGGTGAAGCCCGAGGCTGTCCCCCCCATCCAAGGGCAGCGGATGGGAGGCTGATAGCCAAGTGTAAAAATAAGAATATTGTTTTTTGTAGCAGTACTACAAGTCCCAGCAAGCCTACCCTGCAAGCTGGTACTTGGAGAACCACAAGTACCAGCATGCGGTGGAAAAACGGGCCCGCTGGTACCTGTAGTACTGCTACAAAAAAAAATACCCAACAAAAAACAACACACACACCGTGACAGTAAAACTTTATTACATACATGCACACCTACATACACACATACTTACCTATGTTCACACGAGGCTCGGTCCACTTCTCCACGTAGAATCCACGGGGTACCTGTAAATAAAATTATACTCACACAATCCAGTGTAGCTCCGTCCTCTTTGTAATCCACGTACTTGGCAAAAAAACAAACCGAAAAACCCGATCCACGCACTGAAAGGGGTCCCATGATTACACATGGGACCCCTTTCCCCGACTGCCGGGACCCCCGTGACTCCTGTCAAAGAGGGTCCCTTCAGCCAATCAGGGAGCGCCACGTCATGGCACTCTCCTGATTGGCTGTGCGCTCCTGAGCTGTCAGTCAGGCAGCGCACGGCAGAGATACAATGTAGCGCATAGGCGCTACATTGTATCCAATGGTGGGAACTTTGCGGTCAGTGGTTGAGGTTACTCGCGGTCAAGTAGACCCGGTCGGTCCGCCTCCAGTGTGTCCAGATCACTGCTGGTCACCGTGATCGGGCAGCCCACATCACCCACCCACCTGGCGACTGAGTGTCTCTCTCAGAAGTGGTGTCTACTAATCACTGTGGGCAGCAGTGATCAGGACACGCAGTGCAGCACAGTCTGCACTGGAAACAGACACTCAGCAGGTAATCCGACCATGGCGGAAGTGAAAGCCGGCAGTAAAGACTCAGAGCCTGGAGGAGATCTCAGTGTAGGGGAGCCGATCTGTGTGGGTGGACTAAAGAGTTTGTCTGTGGGGAGGATTCTGCAGGGCGCGGGGTGAGAGGACTCATGAATGCTAGGATCAGGGAGAAATGGAGGAAGTCTCTACTGCTGCATTTGCACCATTTGATGTCAGTGGGTGCTGGGCCCTGAGAGTGCACTCACCAGGTGAGGCATTGTAGCAGTGGTTCCATAATTATCCTGACAGTGTTTTAATTATTATTTAGGGACATTCTGCATATTAGCATATTGGGCACATCACCCAGCGTCTGACCCAACTCGCTCTGTCGCGCCTTCCCCCATACCCCTGCTCTATCATGACTCCATTCCCACCGCTCTGTCTGGTCCCCCTACCTCTGGTCCCTTACCCCATTCTCAACAGTTGACCCTCCCCTTCTAGGTCTGTCCCATATCCATTGCAATGGGAGCAGCTGGAGCGTACACCCAAGATTCATCTGTGCACGCATAGAGGAGACGTGACACTGTCACCCACTGCCTCTCTGTCTCCCACTATCTCTCCCCTTCACCCTCTCTATCCCCATCACCCTTTCCTGTCACCCACTGCCTCTCTGTCTCCTCCTATATCTACCTGTCACCTAACTCCCCTGTCACCAACTGCCTCTCCTCGTTATCCTCTATGTCACCCACACCCTGGTGTCACCCAATGCCTCTCACTAACGCAATCTCCTGTCACCCTTTGCCTCACCCTGTCACCCTCTGCTTCTCCCCTGCATCACCATTTCCCCATCACCCTCTCTCCTGTCATTCTCTGTCTCCACAAGGCATGACCCTCTACCTATGGTTTTCTATTGCCAGCTACTGCAGCAATAGAAAACTACCTTTCACCGTGATTTACTGGTATAATTACAAAGCAGTGTACTTTCAACACCCCCCCCCCCCCAATAATTTCTCCCCTCGCTACCCCTAGCATTACCTCAGTACTGTCTGCCCCTAACCCACTCCTGGCCCCCAATACTGCCTCAGTTGCAATCTACCACTATCCCCAGTACTGTCCCCAGTACACTACCTACCTACACTTACACCCTTCCTACCGCCAGAGTTGCCACAGTACTGTCCCAGCTGCTGTCTTTCCTTACCCTTTCCTGCATGCCCTTATCTCCCTCTGGGCGGGATGTACTAAAGGGAAAATGCGGTAAAACCCTGTTTTACCGCATTTTCGTATGTACTAACCCCCGACCTCCGCGTTTTCGCCCCATAGGGTATCGCCATCTTTTTATGGCGATACCCTATAAAAGCCTATGGGATTCTTACCGCCGCATCCCGCCGCTCCCCCCCGCGCCGCACACGACGACCCTTCTCCCCCGGCATACCTGTGCTGCTGCGGCCCCCCTCCTCCTTCTCCCCCGCAGCACAGCCTTATCTCCTTCGGGCTACATGGGGGAGGAGAAGGAGCCCGGGGACTCCCTGAACACGTCACCTCCCGGGTCTGGGAGGTGACGGAGACCCGTGCTGACCCCCGCACACATCATCGCGGGGGCCTCCTATACCGCATTGCGATACTAATCGTATATGTTAGTACATATGCGATTAGTATCACTGCGGAAGGCGGCGAGGGGCGGCGATGACATATAGTACATCCCGCCCTCTACCCCAACTGCTACCCACTCACAGCACTTCTCAAACTGTTGCCTGTCCTTACCCCCTCCATACCACTGCCTGCCCTTAACCCCCTCCCTTGCCTCAACCCCCAGCTCTACCCCAACTGCTGCACCCCCCCCCCCCCCCAGTACTGCCTATAATGGATAAATTGTGATGGGACCCAGAAACTGTGGAGTAGGACCCCAATTTCTTAAAGTGAGGAGTCCCTGGGACACACAATTTGCTCATAGCAATCACTGTATGGATATATGTGCCTATGTATAAGCTATTTATGGAAATATCTACTGTTTTATCCTTAGGAACATAAAGGAAAATTTGACACAGATTCACATCAGACATTTGCTCTTTGAGGACAGTTTGTAAGATAAACTGGACTAACATCCTGGATGCACTCTTGGTATTCTTGTATTATGATGTGACCTATTTTTGTGGTGAGATATCACAAATCTCTTATCTGTATCCCAATAGGAGCACAATTCCAATTTTTCTTTTTTATTCCAGTAGTGGAACATCTATGTTTGAGATAGAAATGTTCATATAGACCGTGGGTGGTCAAACCCTTCTTAGATGTTAATCTCATCTTTAAAGCTCTGGATGTTCTTCCCACATAATAGAGACCACATCCACATAGGGCCTAATTCAGCATGAGACACATTTGCGATACGTTTGCATGCTGAAGCCCCCGTGCATTGTGCGCACATGCAGGAGCGGCACTGTGCATGCGAACACAGTGAGATGCGGCGGCATCTCACTTATTCGACCGCTTCTGCCTGATTGACAGGCAGAGACGTTGGCGGGGTAGGCGAAGATGTTGACACAGCGTTTAGGAGGCGCTGACGTGGCTTTGGGGGGGGAGTACTCACATTTTAGCGGGGGAGGGAGGCAGGATCCGGCATGCGGGGCAGCCCTGCTCTGTACTGGGCGCCCCCCTTCCCCCGCATGCTAGTGGAGTGAGTTGTAGTTTTGTGAATTAGGTCCTGAATCAAGATTACATTAACCGTATGGCAAGTGATAAAATCTGTAATAATGTACCCCTTGTTATTACACATATGGTTTTTTTTGTATGTTTAGATTCCACTGTGCTCACAGCTCTGCAAGCTAGATACATACAACACCTGTGAAAGCCTTTTGTTCTACAGTACTTGTCTGATTACTCTCGTAAGGGAGTGCACTTTTGACCAGTTTATTGTTAGAGTCCTTTCCTTGAATTACATTTGTTGAGAGGGAAGATGGTCATTTAATATTGGGTCATTCAATAAGAGATCCCAATGTTTTCTAACAACTCTTTCTATATACCCTTATGATGCATATTGTACATGGTGAAAAAGGACAAGTAAATATTATGTTGTCTTATTTTACTGGAAGATGTAAAAGGGTGGCCCAATCTGTCTGATAACCTTTTTGGTCTCTTCAATTCTCTTTTGATTATAGCCCTTTCTATTGAAGCATTGGTACCATTTCTTCTAGTTTGGTTTCAAATATACAATTTGCCATGCAGTTCCTTCTTAACCATATGCAATGACTTTTGGGAACCCCATTCAGCCATTTCTAATGGTGCTCGGTTCTAATATTAATATAGTTATTTGAGTCTGTGGGCTTTTATATTCCTTGGTCTGTATCTTATTTTCTTAATATAGATAGTTATGTCTATATACTGTAACTAATCTCAAAAGATTAAATGTATATTCCTATTATTGGAATTGAGCTAAAGACATAATTTTTATAAATCCTCGATACTTCCTTGTCATATCAACAGTAATTCATCAATATATCTACTCCAGGACACCAAATTTGCACCATACGTATGTGAACTCCATACAAGGCTCTCTTCATATTCCACCATGTATAAACTGGTGTAACTACTTCTGCTGACTACCGATAGAACTTACTCTGACCATTCTTTTCTTCATCTAGCTGGATTCCACACAACACAAGGGTCTGGTCCTACTGGTATATAATTACAGCAACCTCCTTAGAAACTATAAACAGGTAAATCACTAAATGTGACCAGGCACTTTTTATCCTTATTTGGAACATCGACACACATATTATAGCAACAACTTGGAGGGATAATGGCCCTCATTCCGAGTTGATCGCTCGCTAGCTGCTTTTAGCAGCAGTGCAAACGCTAAGCCGCCGCCCTCTGGGGGTGTATCTTAGCTTAGCAGAAGTGCGAACGAAAGATTAGCAGAATTGCTTGAAAATCTTTTCCTGCAGTTTCTGAGTAGCTCCAGACCTACTCCTAGATTGCGATCACTGCAGACTGTTTAGTTCCTGGTTTGACGTCACAAACATGCCCTGCGTTCGGCCAGCCACTCCCCCGTTTCTCCAGCCACTCTTGCGTTTTAGCCTGACACGCCTGCGTTTTTTAGCACACTCCCAAAAAAAAGTCAGTTTCCGCCCAGAAACACCCACTTCCTGTCAATCACTCACCGATCAGCAGAGTGACTCAAAAGCGTCGCTCGCCCCTGTGGAAATTTGCTTAGTCTTGTGTGAAATTACTTGGCGCGTGCGCCCTGCGGCCCATACGCATGCGCAGAATAGCCGATTTTTAGCCTGATCGCTATGCTTCGAAAAACGGCAGTGAGCGATCAACTCGGAATGACCCCCATTATCCTGCTTACACTGTCTAAGTACTGTTCCATCAACAATTGGCTTAATACTTATTGTCATGTCTACACCTTGGGGGAAATTTCTAAGAATTGATTTTGAGTGAGATTAGAAAATGCCCCTAATTGCCGCAACAAAAATCGCACATTTACTAACTAGCATTTTCACTTGCATCTTTTTCTTTAAGTGGTGTAAGTTGTCTCTTTGTGGCGTGTGCGATTTGTGTTGATTTTGTGGCTTTCGCATGGGAAGTCGCTTCACAAGAGTTCAGGGTGTTTACTTGGCCTCCATATTCTCCAGATCTCAATCAGATAAATAGCAAACACATATTTTACATATAACAGACCATATATTATATCACATGTGCATACACATATAATTATTAGACATTTAAGGGTCTATGTATTAAGCCTTAGAGAGACATAAAGTACCAACCAACCAGCTCCTGTTATTTTTCAAACGAGGCCTGTAACATGGCAGTTAGGAACTGATTGGCTGGTACTTTCTTTTTCTCTATGGCTTTGTTAGCTATACCCCTTAGTCTCTTGATGTAGCACAGCAGGTTGTTGGAGGGGTGGAACCGGACATGTGGCATCATTAGGCCACTCCCTTCATGATGTAATTTGTGGGTCTATGCTAGATGGTGAGCCAAAATTACATGATTCTCAAATATTGTCAAGACCCCTTCCATAGACCCATGAATTGCAGCATTATCCAGGGCTCAGATTGCAGGCCATAGGCCTGCGGCCAACGTGCACAGACAATCGGACCATCAAGGGGGTTTCTGGGTACTCAGAAACCCCCCTGTACAGTATGTGCCCATGATCTGAGCCTATAAGTTGTCTCCACAGCGCTTGACCAGTTATGTCCAACAACTAACCACAACGTCATCAAATCGTATCATTAATCAAAAATAAACAATTTAGGGTTCATTATAAAATATAAATAAATTATTTACCAGGTCACATGTATCAATAATCGTGAAATATTTCCAATACACTCTGAGCATGATTGCTGCATTACATGACTACATCAACAATCAGTGTTAATTATGCTGATGAAAATTTTAACTAAAAGTATTTGTCAGCTACAGTTAATTTCAGGATTAATATTAGACTAAAATAAAAGTTGTGTTCCACTGACTAAATCTTAACTAAAACAAAGTTAAAAAAAAGTGACTTAGACTAAAACTAAATTTCATATCCTTGTCAAAGTTAACACTGTAAGTATGGTTTTACACTTTAAAGAACAATTAAGTGTCATAGATATTTGCAAAAAATAAATATGAATGTGTATTGCATTTGTTTCTTCTAACAAACTTAAGGCATTCATTTGTATATGATAAATGGGAGTGCTACAGTAAGTCAGGCTCAGAATGTAACGCTTTATCAGAAATTTGGGCATGTGCCAACTAAAGTGTGGGCATACTCAGAAATATGGTCAGGAAGTCTTCAGGCTAGGCACGACCATTTACTACACCACCATCGATGGTTAATATTTATTTTCATCATTGGTTTGTTTATTCGCATGCACAGATGGTGCCCACACATGTGCACAGCGGGGCTGGCACTTACGATTGGGGATTAGCCAATTCTGCAAGTAAAAATGTACATGGGCCTGATTCAGGGTCGTAAACTATGTTGCTGTGCAAGCAGGGCCTTCTTAACATCATTGAAGGCCCTGGGCAAGTAATGCACTGGGGCCTCTATCTACACAGTCACGGGAATTATTAAAAATCATAACTGCAGTGGCCAATCCCGGGATCTGCGGGATCCCAGGATTTTGGCAAAAAATTGGCCAGGTTTTCTGGATTAGGAAGCCCCTTTGTTTTTTTTTGATGCCAAGCAACATTGAGCTTCCTCAGGATGCTCAGATGCTGCCCAGCTCCCCAGCTCAGTTCCCCCTGCCCCTGGCTGTGCACACTGCGCAGCTTGATGTGAAGTCAGGTCACGATGCACAGCCAGCCGCCCTTAGCGCCTGCACTTCCACGCAACTCACCTCCCCGCAGCAAGTGAAGCCACCCCCTGCCCGTCCAGATGAGGATGAGTATGTGTGATATTGAAAAGGAACCTATATTGGGAATCCCGGTATTGATCCTTTTTCAATCTCGATTCTAGGGATTGAAAAAATGGCCCGGGATTGGCAACCCTAATCATAGTTTACACCTCCTGCAGTGGCGTAACCCCCCCCCCCCCCCCCCCCCCCCCCATCCCCATAATTGGCACTAGTAAAGGGATGAACCTGCGCGTGCCACAAAAGGGGTGTGGCTTTGTTGAAATGGGCGTGGCTTCGCATAAAGGGGCGTGGTATTGCAGGAAAAGTCTACCTTATACCCCAGTTTTGCAACCTGCACGCCCAGACGTTGGCCACCACAGGAAAGAAAAATGAAATCCTGATTCAT